>NC_143250.1:106842500-107466666 GCF_984573655.1 Nuphar pumila | reverse complement strand
AATACCAGGGTTTAATCTAGTTATATTCAGGTTTGGCATTATATTTTTCATCTGAATCCAATTAAGCTAAACATGACTAAGTCAAACTTGATAATGCCTAGATCTGACCCGAATCTGAACCATTTACATCCTGCCTCTCAAATACACCCGATAGAGTAGGCAAGCAAGGAAAACAAAAGAATTGATGACACCATGTTTATTGTCCCTTTTTTTCAATTATTTCATTCTCCAAAATGATTGTTTTAATAGGCAAGGGAAGGGTAGCCTATGGAATTCGAAGTTCAAACATGAGATTCCTCAGTTATGACAGTGCAGCACAACCATCTAGCTATTTCATTCAACCACGAATCAAAATTCTTTATCACTAAAAATACTAAGAACATGATTATTTAACTCCCATCCCATGAGAGTCATTCTTTCACACAAATGAGAAAGATTCTCATTTGTTCCATTCTCTCACATTAAGAGCATGTTTGGAAGCGAGAAAAACTCTCATAGGGAAAGAAAGTTTTGCGTATAAGTTTTTCAAAAGAAATTTTTTATCTTGTTTGTGTAGTATGAGAAAAACTGAGAGGAAATGTGAAAAAATGAGAAAGAGGAGGAGGGGGTAGTGGTGGAGCTTCTCCACCACCTTTTTCATTTTTTTCCTTCACCCTCCACCACAACCACCACCAGAGCTGGCCAAATGGTCATCGAAAGACACTCTTATAGGTACATCTCTCTCTCTCTCTCTCTCTCTTTCTCTCTCTCTCTCTCTCAGACATAACCAATCAAAACTCTCTCTAAAGATAGGAATGGAGGTTGCGCCTATGAGTTTGCTGAATGAGGGTTGCATCATTGTCAGATGAAGGTTGTGCCATTGTCGAAGATGTGAGCCATGAGAGAGAGGGAAGTGGGAGAGAGGGCAAAGGCAGCAGGGGAGAGGAGAGAGGTCAGGAATGGGTGGGAGGGAGAGTAGAGGTAGTAGGGGAGAGGAGAGAGGTCGAGAATAGGTGTGAGAGAGAGAGAGCAGAGAATGTACCATCACTGAATTTGAGTGCTTGTTGATAAAGAAGATGATCCAAATGGACATGACCCACACGACTCTAAGATAGAATTCAAGAAATCCTAAAACTTTAGTCTTGGAGAACTCAAGAAGAAGGATCCACATATGAAGGACTCTAACCATCAAGAAGGACTCACATATGAACATGAATCCTATGCAAAATAGAGTGCTAAAGTTATGCAATCTTGAGAGTAAAATTAGGGAAGGTCCAAAAGACCTAATCCCACTTGTAATCAAATAAAGTAATATATAATAACCTCTCCTCTCTCAAATAAGAACACATTGAACAAGAGAGAGAGAGAGAGAGAGAGAGAGATTTTTGTGGACGTAGGCACTCCATAGCCAAACTACATAAAAATTTGTGTGTTTTGTGTTTTGTGTTCTTGCATGTTATTGCATCTCAAGTTACCAAGGATCTAATCCAATGTCAAATCTATTCACTTTCATGGTATCATAGCCATAGTTGAGGCAGCCAGCTCCTCTCATGTTGATTGCTCGGTTGGATCCTTATCAGGCGCAAACTTTGTTAGGTGAGTCATGCTTGTTAGTTTCTTGCATGCATAGTTGAGATTATGCATATTTCGAGCATTGAATATTTGTTATTTGGAGTTGTGCTTGTAGTTGTGTGCTTCCCTTGTCTTTGGGATCGTTCTTGAGTTTTTGTAGTAAGTGTGTCTGTTATCATGAGTTCCTCTTTTGTGTATGCATCATCATCGATCGCTGCATCTTTGGTTCCCAACCCAGCGATCCAATGAAACGCTTTTTCAAGCCTTGTCTTGATGAAACTTGATCACAATAATTATTTGTTATGGTAATCTCATATTGAATTAAAGTCAAGATTTGATTAAATTTGTTGATAGCTCATGTTCTCTATCAGAACAATATTTAAGTGCGTGGAAAAGGTCTTATCAACTGACCCTAAGTTGGATTAAGGCTACTATGATTGAAGTTGTGCTTAGTCAAATTGTTAGAATCCCTAGTGCTAGGGACACATGAATAGCCCTTGAGAAATCTTATGCCTCTCAATTTAGCCTTAGAATCATATAAATGAAGAAAGTTCTTAAAGATGTTAGCAAAGAAGAAAAATCTATGACTGAATATTTAAGTGATGTTAATTTCTTGCCAATTTTCTAAATGTCATTAATGAAATCATGAGTGATAATAATTTGGTGCATTATACTTTAAATGGCCTCAATCATGAATATGAGAGTTTTGTTACCACTATTACTATATGAGTTGCCATCCTTTTGTAAATTATATGATATGATGTTGAATTAAGAGAAAATGATCTAATTGATGAGTCAAAGATCCTCTCAAGACTCTACAACTATTGCCTTCTTTGCCCAGCATGAAAAAGGTCGTAGTCAAGGTGGCAGCAAAGGTAGAAGCAAAAATCTTGTAAATTGTGGTGGTTGTGAACATGGTTTTCTTACAAGAAATAATCAGGGCAGAGGTGGTAATAAAAAAAAAGGAAACTCAAATCATCAAGGGGTTATTTGTTAGTTTTATAGTCAAATAAATCATACCTCGAGACATTGTTGGGATATTCCTAAGGCTTTTACTGCCTTCTTGAACATGTCCTCAATTGGGAACTCTAACTGGTACCCAGACATAGGTGCCACCACAGAATAAGAAAGTATGATAGATAAAGCAGAATATCAGGTCCCATATTCAATTATGGTTGGTAATGGTGCTAATCTCCTTATATTCACGATAGGTAATATAAAACTTCTCTCGAAAAGTCTTTTGTACTGAAAGATATTCTTCTTGTTCCTCAAATCAAGAAAAATCTAATTTTTATGGCTTGTTTTACTCATGATAACAATTGTATCTTTAAGTTTTACCCTATATGTTTCTATGTTAAGGATATGGAGAACAGGGCTACCCTTCTAAAGGAGAAAAATAAAGGAAGAATATACATTTGGAACCAGAAAAATAAAGAACCGAGGAAAGAAGTAGGGGTGTTTTATACTTAGAAAGATACTTCCTCTGACATATGGCACTACAGGTTCGAACATCGTAATAAGGGTGTAATGAATATTTTTAGTTCTAGACACTTGCCTAGAAATAAATTGCATATATTTTTAGGAAAATGCTCTAGTTGCATGCTTGGAAAAACTCATAAATTACTTTTCAATTTATCTAAGTTTATTGCTTCTCATCCTCTTGAAATTATACATGTTGATTTGTGGGGTCCCATATTTATAATTTCTAGAGAATGTCATAGATATTACTTGTTGCTTGTCGATGATTATTCTCATTTTTTTTAGTTATTTTCTTTAGTGAGAAAATTTGATACTTTGACTTGTTTTGAAACTTTTAAAAATATTATGAAAAAATAAATTGGTTTTCAAATTGGAATTTTTCACAATGATGGGGGTGGCGAGTTTCTTAAATCATTATGGTATCAAGCGTTGGATTTCTTGTCTTTATACTCCATAACAAAATGAAGTTGTTAAAAGAAAACGTAGACATGTTGAAACCAGTTTGAGTATGATGCTTCATGCCTCTTTGAGTACCAGGTTTTGGGTAGATGCCTTCAGAACTGCCACCTATCTTATAAATAGTCTTCCTAGTCCTGATCTTGATAACAAGTCACCATATGAAATTCTTCTGAAATAACCAAGCCATGCATTTTTCTTCGACATGAAACAAATTATAAATGCTATTTCAGTTTTGATCTTGTGTCAAATAAAGTGTTCATATCTAGGCATGTAACTTTTGATGAAACAAATTTTTTGTATACTTGTTCCAATGAACTTATCATTTTTAGAGAGTTATCCAATTGGTTACAATCCCTAGAACCTTTATGAATTCCTAAGAAAAATTACCCAACTCTACTGCAGTTCTACCAAATCCTTCACATGATTCTTCAACCACACCTACCTTGTCTAGGCCAGAACCTAGCCCACCTACCTCATTGGTCTCTGGTCTTGAAAACTCGTCCCTTATAACCTTTGCAAGCCCAAACTCTAGCGCATCCTCAGAGACAAATTCGAGTGTTGACCTAAATCATGTAGAGGTTCTCCAACCCGTTAGGATCCATATTATGATTATCATATCTCAAGATGAAACCTTGAAACTAAGACTTTTCTTGACCAGTCGATATTTCTTAAGCATTGACATGATAAGTGAGTTATCACAAGAGTCTGTACAAGAGACATTTGTTGAAGCCAACAAAGAAAAGAAGTGTCAAACAACTATGCAGAAAGAGTATGATACACTAATTAGAAATGAAACCTGAACCATAGACCCTGGCCCCTACATCACCTACCCAGAAAATGGTCGGATGTAGATGGATCTATAAGATTAAGAGACATATAGATAGGTCTATTGTCAGGTATAAGGCCAAACTTATACCTAATGGGTACAACCAACATGAAGAAATCAACTATTTTGAAACCTTTAGCCTTGTGGTCAAACCTACTACTGTTAGAACTATCCTAAATCTTGATGTAAACTTTGGCTGGGTCATACATCAATTAGACATGAACAACACCTTTCGGCATGGGTACCTTCAAGAAGTCTATATGACTCAGCCACAAGGGTTTAAAAATAGTAAGTATCTCATTTATGTTTGCAAATTTAATCGAGCTTTGTATGGGTTGAAACAAGCTCCAAGAGCTTGGTTTGAATGGTTGCATGACTATCTCATTTGCCTAAGCGTTGTTGATGTGGACTGAACTAGGGAAGTCAGTTCACGAATCCACCCTAAATGTCTATTGTGAAATGCAGAAGCGTCGATGCGTAGATACGGGTTTAGATCACTAGAGACTTAAACCGCCTAATTTATCTTGATGCGATTAGAGATACTAACCTAGGTACCTACGGGATTAGGTTCAAGTATATATATATATATTCAATCTGCAATCACACTCCGAAATATATTTTTCCCAACTTCCATCGAACTCAATTCCAAAAATAAAAGTGCACTTCGATATGAATCACCCAATGTGATAAGATCAACAAAAGAATGCACAATGCGCAACAATCAAGATGACCAATAGGTGACTAGAAAATAATTAACGGGTGCAGTTGGTCAGCTATGACGTCGCACAAAAATACCCAGCAACATGCAGGGATTTCAAACTAGCCTGAGTTAATCCCAGCAGGGCCCGATCTGGGATTGAACAATGCTCAGTCAATCAGCAAAGGAAAATCAGGGAGATATGCAATCAGATAGGCTTTTATCACAGCCAAGGTGGTGGTCAGCAGACACACTAGTTTGATGTCACTCTGCTGGACGTCAAACACCAACCACCAGCAGAAATGTGTTCAGCTGGCGAGCGCGCACAACAGACCAAGAGTGACGCTGACAATGACTCCTTGTGTCCAACGAATTTTATCTCAGAAAAGAAAATTACAGAAACACATACAACTTGACAAGTATCGACAAAATTTAATTTCTCTTGAGAATCTTAAGACAGTTTAACCACAATTCAGAAATGTTCAACAATATCAGCCAATATTGTATCGCTCAGACTTAAGATTACGCACAAAACAAGCAACTCAAATGAGCTCAAGATGTTCCTACGACAACACTACACTTCAGCAGAAACACGTTGCTAACATTTTTAGCATGCACAAATTTACGAATCCAACAAGTTCAATAACGTTCAATAGTCGACAATAGAAAATCAGGCAACAGCCAAAAAAATTATGAACCACGCATTCAAAAGAGCATTTGCAGAAAATCTATTAGCATACAACAGATTACCAGATGATTCATCATAGAATATTAAAATAGAAACAACCATTAAACATTCATTATGACAAACAAATGTTTGCAGCAGCGAATCAGTTCCTGGTTCGCTGGGCAACCACCATTGTTCAGCTGGGGCACCCGAACAGCAATCCGGACTGGTAACAGCAACTGCAATGGATGACATCCTCAAGCGGGGCAGGTTCAGCCGTGAGGTTCACAGCTCCTCACCGAGAATTTTTTTGATTATTTTAATATATAAAAGGATTTACCTGCCCAATATGAATCTTCGCTAATGGACTTCGAATAATTACGCAATATATGATTATTGTTATTATTTTGCAATCTGGATTTCTTTTTAAAGCAGTATTTGTGTTTGAATCTCAATAAGAGATCCAGGGAAATCAACCCACAAGATATGAAACATACTGAATCTTAAAATATATTTTTGGATCCAGGGAGAAGATTTGAACTCAAATGTATTTGTATTGGCTTAGAAGACTCCAATCCGCATTATTTGGATCTCTTAATGAGTCAAGTCAAGCCAACTGGATTCGGATAAGGTTTAGACCCCTATCAAGGTTTAAACTGGACTTGGGAGAAATTTGGATCCATTTGCAAGACCCAAATGGATTTTACTAAGAAAATGATATTTTGGATCCATTTGAAAACTCAAATGGATCCCACTAAATAAAAGGAATTTTTGGATCCATTCGGAAATGAATCTCACGAAATAAAAAGATAATTTGGATCCATTTGAAAATTCAAATGGATCCTGCTAGATAAGAAGTGTTGTGGATTCATTTAAAAACCCAAATGGATCCCATGAAATAAAAAGATAATTTAGATCCATTTGGAAACTCAAATGGATCCTGCTAAATAAGAAGTGTTATGGATCTATTTGAAAACCCAAATGGATCCTACAAAAGAAAAAGATAATTTGGATCCATTTGAAAACTCAAATAGATCCTGCTAAATAAGAAGTGTTGAGGATCTATTTGAAAAACCAAATAGGTCCCATGAAATAAAAAGATAATTTGGACCCATTTAAAAAATTAAAATGGATCGTGCTAAATAAGAACTATTGTGGATCCATTTGGAAATCCAAATGGATCCCACAAAATAAAAAGATATTTTGAATCCATTTAAAAACTCAAATGGATCCCACTAAGAGGGATAGATTGTTGGACCCATTTGGAGACCCAAATGGATCCTACTAAGTGAGATAAGGTTTGGACCCATCTGAAAGATCCAAATAGATCCTACTAAAGAAATAAGAGAATGAATTTGTTCAATCTCCAAACAGATCCCATGAATTTGGGTCAGTTTAGGTTTCAAATAAATCCAATTTATATATATATATATATATATATATATATAATATTGGATTTGATGAGACCCAAATGGGTCTCACCAAATCCAAAACCTAATCCAAATATAAAACCTATTTGGTTTGGGTCCAAATAGAACCCAAACTCAAACCCAACACCCCTTTACAATCTATCTCAAACATTACCCTCTATGATTTTAATTTTTTTTCTCTCAACTCGCTCCTCTCCTCGGATGAACCAGAGTCACCGTTGGCATCCTTGCCAATGGTGCCACTCCACTAGAACCACCCTCATCCCTCTCATTTACATGTAATTATATAATATTAAAATATTTATTTTCATAAAAGATGTCACAATTCATCAAGGCATGATTCAATTCTAAGATAGTTTATCAAGATATGTAATAACTGTAGGAAATAGTATCATTTTTCAAAGTTAATAATTGTGCATGCATATATTCATTCCAAAACTGTATGAATAAGAATCTTTGTTTTTGAAGGTTTATTATTCATGAGTTGTACTTTTACCCAGGTGCCGAACTGAGCAGAACCCAAAGTAGGCCGCCTGTGACTGGGAGAAAACCCACTGATATATACGCGATATAGGATGCATTCTAAACTAGTTGCAATAGTTGAAAATCTATTATCCATAATAAATTGATAGCTCTATCTTCTAACCTTCGAGTGATAGGAGACTCTAGGGACACTTAACTCCCATAAAAAAATATTGTCATTCGAGGCTTCTACCTCCTACCTCTCGAGATAGACGATACATCTGAATGGGTTATAGGGTTCTTATTATGGGATCTCATCATTTTATGTGTCTTATATCATTAGGTGATTCATAGTTTAGTAACCCAATACCCCTTCTAGGGTAATCACAATTCATTCACAGTTACCCAACCCATTTAGACATCACTCGAGCATTTTTAGCCAATATGAGTGTTTCGCCTAAGAAGGCAATCATAACATTATATGTGTATGTGTGTATTCATGTATTCCTCATGGTACGGTGCTTGTTTCGCACCTCACGACTTTGTATTAACCCAAGCTTGTATATGAGCCAACATAAGTACATGTATGCATATTACATCACATGTCATACACACCACATGCCCAATGGCACTCTACAGGTTCATTAAACCATGCTCCAATATGAGCCAACATGCATACAAATCATGTATCATTTCATGTGTCAAAAAGAAAGACGACATAGAATCATGTTTTCGGTTCTAACGGGTTTTATGAATCCTAAGTTGTATCTATAGCCATGCATACATCATGTACCACAGCCATTTAAAATTTTAACATGCGAGTATAAAGTTTGCAAAGTCTGTGAAAGCTCGTACACATGCAAAAGCTCAAAATTATATAAGAATTCGTAAATACCTCAAAAGTTCATAAAAGCTCGTGAATATTACAAAAGCTCATAAATATTTCTAAAGCTTGTAAATATTTTTAAAGCTCATAAATATTTTTAAAGCTCGTAAATATTTTGAAAGCTTATAAATATTTTAAAAGCTCATAAATATTTCAAAAAGCTCATAAATATTTTAAAAGCTCATAAATATTTCTAAAGGTTGTAAATATTTCAAAAATCTCATAAATATTCTAAAAGTTTATAAAATACTTCCAAGAGCTCGTAAACATTTCAAAATTTCATAAATGTTTCAAAATTTTATAATTTATTCGAAAAGCTCATAGAAACTTGTAATTGGTACTTCTTGCATTTTTCACATATTATATATATATATATATATATATATATATATATATATATATATATATATATATATATATATATATATATATATATATATATATATATATATATTCTCGTATATAAATATACATATCTATATGCATATGAAGATTAACATATTTATATATTATATAATTATTCGAAAATAATGACGTAAGGATTCTACCTCGGGGTTCATGTAGGACTTCAATGAGTGAAAAAAGGTTGTGACTAAGGTGACGATGGTAGAGACTCAATTCCTGATGACACGACAGATTTGGTGGCGGTGGCAAAGAGAGAGAGAGAGAGAGTTGAGTCTCGAGGGACAACTTCACAATTAATGCCACACAAGAACTGGTTCGATGGTGGTTTGATCCACGCCAGCCACAAGTTGATGCCAAAATGGGAATTCGAGGGTGGTCTGGTTCATGCCAACCACAAAGATTGCAATGTTGGTTCGTGGTTCACACCAGCTTCTTCAAACTCACCACACGAGTGGGCCTTATCACCCAGCTGCTCCAAGACATTGGATGGATGATGTCCAAGACACTGCTCAAGGTTAAATGACTCCCAAGATTGCTCTAAGCCAAGAAAATGATTTTCACAAGTTAACGAATTCACGACTTTCTTCAGTTCAACGCTTTTCTCTTCTTCATGCTTCAATTTTTTTTGTTCAAGAAATTTAAGAGGCGCAAAAGGACTCCTCACAAGCTCATATTTTCAACTCACAAGTTCACACACACTTTTCTCCAAAACTCATTATTTTCTCTCCATGTTTTTCTCTCTATTTTTTTCCTTCCATTCTTTTCTTTCCATAATTTTTTCAAAAGATAGCAAAAGGCCTCTCATGTTTTTGGGGGAAAGCCTTAAATGGAGGAGTTAAGGCCCCTTGATTTTCATTGGTCACGGGGAGGCCACCTCCTTGGTGACCAATGAGAAAACTAAACTTGAAATCTTTGTCCCCCTCTTGGCTGGGTAATGAAGAACCAAGCCAAGAAAGATGATGGGCCAAAGTGGGCGGCACCTCCGCTCAAGCCCAATGTGGTTTGAAGGGAGGTGGCTAGGCATGGTTGGCCACTTAAGTGGCCACCTCCCTCCAAGACTAATCATATTACACCATTGGTCAAGTGGGCTCACATACAAATTTGGATTCGAATTTAGATCCAAAAAAAAATATATCTATGTATCCACTATACACCCTCTAGTACCACAAAATGAATCTTATAAGGTACTAAAATTATCTAGATCCGTAAGATTCAGCCTCTATCAAAAATAAAAAACAATACAATATTGTTTAAGGTTTTGAAATTCATAAAATATGAACAAAAAATAAGAGTGAATTTTCTGAGATGTGGGAATCAAAATTCTCAAAAAATTAAGTGAATTTATCAAAATGCCCTCAAGATCCATTTGGACTCAAATGGGTCAAATTTGGGTTGGATCTTTTTGGATAAGCTTTCCCAGATCGGATAACCATTAGCAGATCCTACTCCTTGTAAAACATAGAATGATCTTGATACTTTGCATTATTTGTTGAGTCAAAGGTTGCCATGTCTTCTTTATTAAAAGAAGTAGGGAATTCACATTATTTGTCCTTGTATATGTTGATGATATCATTTTGACAGAAATTCTAGAACTTGATAAATAAATTTAGGAAAGAGTTTTCTATTAAAGATCTTGGCTATTTGCAGTTCTTCCTAGGAGTTGAAGTAGTTCCCTCGTCAAATGGATTGATTTTTTCTCACAAAAAATATATCTTGGATGTACTCAAACGAAACCATATGCTAGAGGCAAAACCTCTAACTACTCCAACTGCAGAACCATTCCAAGATACCACTCATTATTGAAGCATCGTTGGGGCACTCCAATATATCATGTTTACACTTTTAGATATTGCTTACGGAGTGAATAAAGTCTGTTAGTTTATGCAAGACAACTAGAACCGTGTCAAGAGAATCCTTCATTATCTCAAGGGGATGGTGATGATGAGTCATCGTATTTATAGAAGTAAATCCTTACAGTTATTAGGGTATGCAAATGCTGATTGGGCAGGATGCACAGATAAACTTTCCACCAGTAGTTACCATACCTTCCTTGGCACAAACTTAATTTATTAGAACCCATCCAAGCAACAAACTGTTGGCAAATCAAGCACTGAGGTCAAATATAAAGCTCTCACAGGAGTTGTATTTGAACTCACGTGGCTAGAAAATCTTTTATGTGAATTACTTGTTGAGCAACAAGAAACTCCAATAATATGGTGTGATAACCTCATGGCCACATACTTGGCAGAAAATCCAGTTTTTCATGCCCACATGAAACACATTGAAATATATTTTCACTTTGTCTAGGAAAAAGTTAAAAAGAAGGAACTTGAAGTTAAATTCATTGTGTGAGAGGATCAGTTAGCAGATATGTTAACCAAACCTCTACTCATTAGGCCGTAAACCTCTACTCATTAGGCCGTTTGAAGACATTAAATCCAAGCTCAATCTCACAACCGGTGAGATGAGCTTGTAGGGGGTTGATGATAAAAAAGATGATTCAGATGAATGTAGGGCCCACATGATTTCATTGCAGATCAAAAAATCCCACATGACCCACATTACTCTAAGATAGAATTCAAGAAATCTAAAAACTCTAGTCTTCAAGAACTCAAGAAGAAGGATCCACATATGAAGGATGATCTAACCATCAAGAAGACCTCAGTAAGGACTCATGTATGAACATGAATCCTATGAAAAAGAGAGTCCTAAAGTTATGTAATAATGAGAGTAAATTAAGGGAAGGTTCAAGAGACCTAATCTCAAAATAATATATAATAACCTCTCCTCTCTCAAACAAGAACACGTTGAATAAGAGAGAGAGAGAGAGAGAGAGAGAGATTTTCGTGGACGTAGGCACTCCCTAACCAAACCACATAAAAATCAGTGTACATGTATGTGTTTCATATTATAAAAGATCCGGTCCAATGTCAGATCTATTCACTTTCACTTGCCGGAGGTGAGATGGGTGATGAAAAGTATAAAAAAAAAATTGGTAGAAAATATTTCTCTACCCCTTATGCAGGAATATTTTTTTATCAAAATGTGTATTTTTTAGAAAAACTCTCAGCAAAAAAGTCTTGTTTGGAAGGGTCAATCGGTATGAATTTTCCATTTTGCATCACTTTTTCTACATCTTTCTCCCTTTTAAACGTATCTAAAAAAAACATGAGGGAATGGAGCATGAGAAAAATATTCTTATTTGCAAATGAGAGTTGTTTTCTCATTTACCATCAGAATCAGAATCGCAAGTAGCCTATGAATTTAATTCACGTGATTTGGATTCATATGTAGACCGACAAAGCAAACGTGCCCTAAAACTCCATTTGAATTTTGAATGTCTAACTGCCCTACTGAAATTGCCTTTAATGGCTCATCGGGGCTGTAGATGTTTTATTGTGGTTACCTAAGGCTAGGTCGTCGTGCCCTCAACTAAGTGTACCCAGTTCCATGTGACGGTTTCTTTGTCATTAAAAACATCCTGAGATATTGCTGCTGAAAAATCGTAAATATCATGTTAAAATTATAAAGTTTCCAGAAAATATAAAAAATATCGCCACTGGTTTGAAGTCTTTCGTTTTCTTTTTGAAATTTCATTTTTCCTTTGTTCTATTCTCAAAAGATTTTTTTACTCTTTACCCTTTTTATTGTTTTCTTTTTTCCTTGACTCTTCGCATCCGTTCTTTAGTCTTGGGCTCTTTTCCCTTTTCCTGAGCTTCGCCCTCTTATTCGCTACTTTATCAGCGGCCTCTTTTCTGCTGAAAGCTCTTTTCAACTTTGGCTGCAGAATGGTTTGGTGGGTGTGAGTGAAGATGGGCCTCTAGGCTCTAACCAGGAGGGATCATTGCAATAGCGGCCATGGAGACCAAGAAGCTTCACAACAAAGAGAAGAAGTCCAAGAGAAAAGAGGTCTCTCTCTCTCTCTATAGAAAGATGCCCCATCTTATGCGTTTCACATGGCTGAGTGGCGTGACTGGCTGGGGCTTGAGATGCATCATGCACCACCTTTGACGTTGGCAATACTTATGCCCCACTTGGGTTTTGTATCTTTCCTTCCATTTTGTCTCTTCTCTTCCCTACATCACCCGTTTTAGATGTTTATTATTTGCGGTGTTAGCTGAGAGGTTATTAAATTTGTGCCATATTTAGCTGCAATCTCCGTTTACTAGCTAACTGTTACTTTTTACTGCTTTTTATTTCTTAAATTACATTAAGAAGCAACAGTGATAATGGTCTTTGATAACTCGATAGATTGATGAGTTTTTCTTATAATGAAACTAGAAGTGTGGCTGCCAACTTTATAAATTGATTTTTATTACCAGAAATTAAGAATCATTTCTATGTTTTTCCTCTTTTTCTTGGCTAACCTCTTTTATCGTTGGAGTCTCAACGTTCCTATGCTATAGTGTTTCTTATTCAGTGTATCTATTGTAACAGATGATCACATAATATGCATGTAAATCAGAGGAGTTCATCGATTGCCTAACTTTATAGACTCCGAATTTACAATGTGTTCCAGCAGAACGACAGTACAACACTGTTGTTTTGCAGAAATAAACTAGTTTTATGTTTCGACAAGCTAAACTGAAACAGAAGTGTGAATTGAGTTAAAATGAATCAGGAGACTGAATTATAATTTAATTCGTGCACACCCACCTTCATGTTCATTACAAATGAACTAGATCTAAGTTGGGAAACTATTTCTTTGTTCTGAGTATTGTGCAATTTCAGTCTTACTTGGCTTCTAGTTAAATAGAAAGAGAACAAGTGACTTGGACGAGGTTCTCTTGCCCTAAGCATCCACACTGAGACCGAATACCCTTTTTTACAGAGTATAAATGATCAAGTTGAATTTATGGAGCCACCACCTTCCTAGCAAATAGCCATGTTATAGGATCCTGGAGATATTAGACCATAAATTTCTGGGAAATCCCTCTTTGAAACAGTATCTTGTCTAGCATGCTACAAGGTATGGAACACAGCCATTAGGTCTGTTTCATACTCATTCAGGATCAGTTATTGGCACCTTGAATTCATTTTACAGGGTAAAGTTTGTGTAGGGTTTCAAATTTATAGTTGCTACGGCTTGGTGGTTCCTCTGATTGTAAAGGAACTCTAATATATAAAGGGGACTGGCTTCCAATACTATGGCTGTCGCTTTTGTCAAAAACAAGATATGCTACATTTTGCTATTTCTTTTTTTGCTGTGGTTAGGTATTTGTTCGGTGGTGGCTTATAGTGTTGGTGTAGGACTGAGAGGCCAATTAATGGGCAATTAAAGTTTGTACTTTATATTGGAAGCAACTCACTTTTTTTCCACGATTGATGATTGCACTTTCATGACAAAAAGGTTAGCCTACTTTATGTGTCTGGGATCATCTTGTATATAGATGTGGATGGCGTACTATATAATATGCGTGTGTGCAGGTTTTGGCATGGTGGTATATTTAGCATTTGATTAGATTTTCCTTTATTTATTTCCTTTTTTTCGTTTATAATCTTATTCCCCTATATAAGATTGAAGCTATGTGGGCACTGTTTCTGTGCTTGTTATTTTAGTTGAATTTTATGATTATGGTTACTTTGTTGTTGTCATTTTTTGTTACAGGTGATTGCATGGCAGATTTATCATTCTACTGACAACATTATTGTTAGACATTGTTGTACTAGCTAAATCAGCATTTAGCAGTAGGCATAATCTGATGTAGGGTATGTGTGATTCGAGTAGGTTCTGGAAAAGAGAAAGGCGATTGATGGTATAATAAAAGCTGCATCAGTGGAAGCCGACCATCTTGCTTCTTTTCCACCCTTTCGGAAGTTTGATAGGAATGGTAAGTTTTAATACTCAATGGGAAATCATTATTTTATTGTGGCTTCAATAAACTCCACACTGTACATATTCGGGGGAATAGTTTTATTCTATCATAAAGTTCGGAAAAAGAATCCAAGAATCCTTGGGTAAACTATCTGGTTATCTGACCATCAAATTCAGAACCCCATCATCATATTGTATTGTAACCAACTTTTTTGTTGTTTTGTTTTCATTCTTCTCACATCATGCCCATCCAGCTGCTTTAGTAGTTTGTGTTTGAGATCAAATGGAAAAAGAAGAAAAGAAAATAAAGAACCAAGATATCTTTTTTTTTTCCTCTTTGCAATCTGTCTTATCCCTTCTGTTTGTTGGTTCAAAAATCATGTGAATTTGTTCGTCATTTTAGTCATTTCAGCTTTAGTGTCAAAGTACTAAATCCTAAGTTTACTAGTGTACACGGCATCATAATAATGTTCCAAACTTATCATATATCCAGGACTTTCAGTATATTTGGAGTCAGGATCTGGTGAGCAGCTTTCTTCTCCAATGAAAAAATATATTCAGAGTCTTTTAAAGGTACTAATACTACTATTCTCACTTTAGCTTATCCATAAAACTGGCGATGAAATTCTTAGTCTAACTCATTTAAATAGTAGTCTCAGAACTCATTTAAATAGTAGTCTCAGCCTAAGTTATTGCAGTTTTTTTGATCAGGCTAACATGGAAGGTCCATATGGACCAGAATGGCCAGCTGAGGAGAAGATCAAGCGCAGAGAAATGGTTGCACCTGAAGCACATTACATATTTGTCCGAAGAGGTTGTGGAACAGACTTGAAGGAGATTGTGAGAAATGATTCAGAAGAATGTCAAATCCACTGGATGGGAGACGGAGACCCAGTCGTTGGTTTTGTGCAGTATCGCTTTATTGCGGAGGAGGAAATACCTGTTGTATATGTTTATGAACTTCAGTTGGAGCCTTGCGTGCAAGGGAAGGGGTTAGGCAAGTTCCTAATGCAACTCATTGAGCTTATTGCTCGAAAGGTGAAAATTGCTTCATATGATTTTTCATAAGTTGATTTCCATTGTGTATGTAACTGGGAATAAGTCACCTTCAGCATATTCGCAGACTTACTTGGCATTGCCTTTTTAATGTAATGATTTACATTTGGTGTTTTGCTAGAACTTTGCATGGTCGTTTTGAACATATAAGCAGAATCAGACACTTTCCTTTTCCATCTACAGAATCATATGGGTGCTGTTATGCTCACTGTTCAGAAGGCAAATGTGTCGGCCATGCATTTCTATATAAGCAAGCTCAGGTAACAAATAATGGACTTGATACGTAATCATACTAACCTTTGGCTGTTCGATATTAGTAACAGAATGTGAACGTTTGTTTTGTCTTTAAGGACTAATGACTATGTTTTAACAGATATGCAATTTCGGCTATTTCACCTTCACGAGTTGATCCTTTGGTGTGTAACCCTTCAACCACTTGAGGAACTTGATGCTTAATAATGGCTATTATGTTCTGTTAGCGTGTACATTTTATCTTAGGTTCTGCCTTGTTGCCCCTATCTTCTTTAATGGTTTACATGATTTTGTTTCCAGATAGGAATTGAGAAGAGTTATGAGATATTGTGCAAAACATTCCATCCTGAAGCCAAAGAAAAATTAGAGGTATGCTATTATGCATTATTCCATCAGGGGGCGGGGAAAAGGAAACTGTGAAAGCATGCTGATTTAACAATCTCCTTTCGGATGTTCATGATTTTTTGTCCAGGAAAACAACTGTACAGGCGAAGCACCATGTTGATCCTAATGCTGCAGCATGGGCATCTCAGATGTTATGCTTTACTAGGTGTTAGATACATGTGAAGATTTTGAGTTTTTACTAATGGCATTTATTATTTTCCACTGCTATATGTATATTATTAGTTTCAATCTGGGCTAAATCTTGTTTTACCTGAAGGAATTAGCCCGTTCACATGAAATGAATATTCCATACAATTATGATTAGGAACGTAACCGACTGACATGATATCTGTTCATGTATATGTTTGTGGCAATGTATGTGATTTTGGATGTTTGCCTGATTTAAAAGATTAACCCTCCCACATTGCTGTTATTATTTATTTCAGCTGATGGTTTTCATGCTATGGCTGATAAGATTTATGAATAAATCATGGATGGAGGAGGTATTAGTTTAATATTTGCCATACCAAATACTATGTACTTGAACCCAAAACTATAATTTTGTCATGCCTGAAAAGTGTTTCTATTGCATGGTGGGATCTACTGAGGTCTGCCCACTCCTGCCTCAATTCTCATTCAGTGGCAGTACTCTGTGTCAATGAGATAGAAGAGTTATAGGTGGCGGACTTGTTGCCGCATTGTGGAGAAATCAAAGGAAAGAATTGGTAGAGAATGGAAGTTCAAACCTGGTCTCCATCAGTAAACTAGTTCCTATCAAACCAGATAATGAGTTTTAGCAGTTTTAGCTCATTACGGGGAAAGAAAACGTCTTAACTGCAAAGGATGAATTGAACAAAGCAGTCTGAAGTAGACATTGATTCCTTTGATCCTTTCCTTCCACATCCAGACCAAAGTTTGTATCCGATATTTTTGTAAACGTGTCATTTGGGATGAGTTTCACAAAAACGGGGCAATCGTCCATGCCAAAGCTCACACTTTGTACAAAAATAAACCGATGAGCGTTACATCTATCCACCAAGTTGACGATGACTTGAAGAAACTGCTTTAGATCAAAACTAGTAGTAAATATGATGGCATCACCCGCACGGTGATGGAAGCCGTTCACATTGTCCCTGAGAATAGGGATTCAGACATCGGAAGAGACTCTGAATCCAAACATGTCTAAAAAATCAACGTACAGTTCTGCTTTCTCACAAGCGGTTAGGCATGCACGAGTCGGGTTTGAGCTGATCCTATCTTATCTGAACTCGGCTTGCCCAAAAAAACTCATGCTCAAGCTCAGCTCGAGCTCCACCGGAGCCTGGGCCAACCTTGCTGACTCATGTTGGGTACCAAATACCCTTTATATAACCTTCATTTAAAATGTTGATCGATTTATGATCAATGGTTCAAATTAAAAACTATATATATATATATATATATATATATATATATATATATATATATATATATATATATATATATATTATACGTAATTATAAATTGAGCTTTATTGAGCCTAGTCGAGCTTACTGAGCTCAGTAGGTTGATCGAGCCTGAGCTCATTTACCCTGCCAAGCCTGAACTCGTGTCCAGACTTGGCTGAACTGGATTAGCTTCAGGTCAGGCTTATCCGAGCTGACCCGGTTCGTTGCCTACAAGTGGTTATATGTTTAGCACCATACTCGATTCCAATGATGATGCCGCAAGACATTGTTTTATCGCAGGTGAACATTGGGTTTTCAATGTGGGAAGAAAAAGGTTTTTGATGTACTTATATTTAGTAGTATGGTATTATCGATGGTAGGTTACCATTTAGTAGAAAGTTGTATAAATTAGTTATTTGACAAACCCTATAGATATATGCTTAGCATGGTCTATTTATTAAAACTTGAATCTGATTTATTAGACATAAAATATGATAATATTTTACGGTGCAATTATGTGCAATATGTCATTGATTTTAAAATTATGTTGAAAACCTGTCCAAACATCAGACTTATATAATTTGGTGCATGTGCTTTATTAGATAAACAATAAAGAGAATGGGGATTGTGCTGCCCCCTTTTGGTTCTGTTAAAGGCCATCCAAAAATCATAGTTTTAGGTGTTTTATGCTTTATATCAGATCTCAACTGTTAGATGTGTTTATAATTGTTTATTCAATAGAAAACTTAATGATAAACCGTTCGGTCAGGCAGCACAATAACCATTCTCAACAATAAATATACATTTGTAGTGTCATTCACAAAAGCATTCAATCAAAATTTAGGAAAGCAATGGAAGTATTGGATAGTGTGGTGCCGTGGGTAGTACCAAACATAAACCCATATTAAATCAAAATGAAAAGTCTCAAGCAGGCTGTTTCACATTGTTGAAGGAATCCTTATTTCTGATCATAATTTCAAATCTTATTGGCGAGGTTTTAAAAATATCACAATTTTATTGTGATATTTCAGAAAATGATAAAATCGTGATATTCTCAAAATAACACAAATTTATCATGATATTATTGCAGCATTATCATGGTTTCAATCTTTTGTGTTTCAAAGAAGTTTCTGTTCTACATCTAAAATTTTAAATCTTAGACATGCCATTATTTTTTCCCTAAATATCCCCCCAAGAAAAAAATATATATCACAAGATTTTCCCTCAAGATAATGTTCGGCCAACACATTACCGACTACCGAGGCAGCATCGCAGCAGGCATGCTTCAGAAAAGCTAAAAAGTTAAACAGAACCAAATGTCCTTCGCTAAATCAAAACTTTAGATCAACAGCTGAAGTGAAGCTACAAAAGAAACTAGAAGGCACATTTTAACATTGTTCAGGTGATGTTGAAAAAATGAAACAGACTAGCAGGATATCACATTGAAAATGATCAAAATCCCATTATACATGGAAGATCTATCATAATAGTAACATGTACTACTGCTAAAACAGAGAACACACAACACACATTCTAATCCCAAAGCAGAACTCCCAAAAGGATGCAAAAACAAGTATGGGTGTTCCATTGCCAAGGCAATCAAAGAGTAGGAGAAACCAACTGGACCTCCAGCTTGAATCTCATCTCTTGCCAACATCACTTGGCCAGCATCATCCTCACAAACTCCTCATAGTTGACTTGGCCATCTCCATCAATATCTGCTTCACGAATCATCTCATCAACTTCTTCGTCAGTGAGCTTCTCCCCAAGATTCGTCATCACATGTCTCAGCTGCACATTTTTTAGCATCAAATAAATGTTGATCAGAAGACACACACACACACACAGATGTTCAAGGACTAGGCACAACTTACCTCTGCTGCAGAAATGAAACCATTTTGATCCTTATCAAAGACCTTGAAAGCCTCCTTTAGCTCCTCTTCCGAGTCAGTATCCTTTAAATGTGAAAGGCAAAAGAAAAAAAATAGCCACAAAATATGAAAATATATCAGGATCTACCATGAAAAGTACAACTATAAGAAGGAAACGTGACATGAATAGAAGACAACATGTATAAAAGCCAACCAAATAAAATTTGGGTTATTGAATTTTGCCTTTGATCTTAGCTTTTAAATTTTGGATTTTTTTTGTTCCTGTTCATTGTAATTGTGTTGAGAAAGCTAATACCATGACCTGCTCAGCCCTCGGTCATGAAGAATGTAGACTACCAGAATTTTAAGCACTCTTCAAACAGAGCTTCTTGTCATCTTGAAAGAACAAAGGATCCAACCAACAAGCCAATGTAAATCAGAATCTGTGTAGCATCTAATTAGCAACAATGTGCTAAAGGTCCTTATTTCGACATTTATGTGCTTCTAACGATAATATTAGCTTAATCAGGACATGGATGATTTAGTGGATAGGCTTAGTTATATGTCATTAGTTCTTGATGCTGCTAAGTTGATGAAGCACAAGGTATGCAATTGAGAGTTATCCAAATCATAAATTAAAGTTTAGGCACTACAATATGTGTGCATGTGCATGAGAGAGAGAGAGAGAGAGCTCAAAGTCAAACAAGCAATGCTGAGAATTTCCACATTCAATCAAGGGTAGACTGGTAAAAAAACCCAAGGTACAAAAGCAATCAATCCAAAAAACATTCACCAAGTCCTGCAGAATTCAAGTAAACCAAAATTTTATGTTAGATTTTATTGTGTATGTTCATCAATACCAAGTTGGAAAAAAGAAATAGGCAAACTTTTATGAATTTGGCGTATAGCTTTCCCCTGTAAAAATAGGAAAATGGTCTGTATTACCTTTCTATCAAAAAGTTCAAAAGGATGTGAAACAACAGCTATCAATTCTACAAATTTTGGAAACATCAAATCAAAATAACCAAGGAATCAATTGTGAAAATAGGGCGCTTAAAAAGGGAGATGGTCAAGCATGTAGTGTAACTTAACATGGTCGGATGTTATATTGATTATTTAAATAAAAAAAACATGGGTAGTCCAAATAAGATTGTGATTTTTACAGATCTCTTGGTTATAGATGCACTAAAAAAGAAGAATGATAGAAACCCGACAGCAAGATCAGAACACAATAATACAAGCATCATAAATGTAAGTATGTAACTTCCAAACATCACATTAGGAATATTATAAAATTAAACTCACTTTCATCTTTCGCGCCATTAAATTAAGAAACTCCGGAAAGTCAATGGTGCCATTTTGATCAGCATCAACCTCATTGATCATGTCCACAAGCTCAGCTTCAGTTGGATTTTGCCCCAGAGATCTCATAACAGTTCCTAATTCTTTTGTGGTGATGCACCCTAAATGAGAAGAGAAGAACAAATAAAAATAAGAATGATGTGACATATGATATCCAAGTTTGTGTCTGCATCTTTTTATGTATCACAGGTTATGTATGGTTCCAATGTACTCTTTCATAGACGATATTTTACTTCTGCAAGAATGTTGGGGAAAGACTATGCTTAGTCCAGAACCATCAGATAAATTTGCAAATTATAGAGATAAAAATAAAACACACACACACACAAACATGGGAAGATGAACACAAATCCCGAGGTGGAACCAATTTTTATAAGTTCATATTGGGTAAATAAATTAAAGAATATGAAAAGAACACTGGCAAAAAAATCATAGGTTACCAGCAGAATCTTGAGAGAGAGAGAGAAACATTTCAAAATATATGGTTAAATGTATCTAGATTTTCCAAAGGATTAACATAAGAAACACTCATCGAAAGATTTTGTTTGAACTATATGATATAAAACAACCCTTGAAGTTGAAGAATGCAAAATCCTTGAAGAAAGGAAATTTTGGAGAGTTGCTAATGACTTCCCACAAGCTGATACAACAACAACAACAACAACAACAACTACGCCTTCATCCCAAAACAATTGGGGTCGGCGATATGAACCAAAAAAGAAAATCATTTTGGGTCTTCCACATGAATCCTTCTCCTCCAATCATTTCTATCCAATGCCATGTCCTCGGTGAGGTTCAAAGCAATCATATCCTTTCCTATCACCTCCATCCATGTCTTCCTAGGCCTACCCCGACCTCTTTTAACTAATATATTTTTCCATTTCTCCATCCTTCTAACTGGAGCATCATTAGGCCTTCGCCGAATATGTCCAAACCACTGTAAACGATTCTCTCTCATCTTATTTTCAATGGGTGCAACACCTACCTTCTTACGTATCTCCTCGTTCCGAATCTTATCTTTTATTGTATTTCCCACAAGCTGATAAATAGCTTATTAATATGCATTGAATTTGACTAGATTTCTAGAGGAACATGCTTGCATATTAAAAAATAAAGCTAGAAATACAAAAGAATATACTAGATTACTCCGTTTTCCTTTAAGCTGTATGAATTTGAAAAAAAAAATAGGAATGTGCTATCGCAGAAAAATGCATAGATTTAAGCACTGCCTGCTGTAGAAATTATTGACAAGATATTAGAAAATAAAACCAGAAGTATGAAGA
This sequence comes from Nuphar pumila, assembly GCF_984573655.1. NCBI lineage: Eukaryota > Viridiplantae > Streptophyta > Magnoliopsida > Nymphaeales > Nymphaeaceae > Nuphar > Nuphar pumila. The sequence goes on along the minus strand of NC_143250.1, from coordinate 107,444,354 downwards.
AACTCGGGCCAAAACCAAGATCTAGATGATCAAGAAATGACGGTAATACTTTATCTAAAATCATCTTCATACTTTAGAAAAAGAAAAGCAGCAACTCATGTCTAAACTAAAATGTAACTAGATTTTCTGTATGTTCAAGAAAAGAGAGCACACTTATCCAAAATGAACTTCAAAATACATGAATAAGTGAAAATTCAAGGTCTGAACCCTACACCTCTCCATTTTTGCTCAACGCGTGCAAGATGGAACAATTTCTTGAGCAGGAAGATGGAGGAGCTCAAAGCAAACGCTATCACATATTTCTAGATAATCCTCTTAAGATCAGCAAAGAACTAGCTCACTGTGATGTACTGGAAACAAAGAACTAGCTCACTGTGATGTACTGGAAACAAAGAACTTAAATATCCATATTAAAACAAGCCAAAGCAAACATTTATGTAAGAGCCTAAGTCAGTTCCATAGCATCGCAGACATTTGAAAAAAAAAACTCGCACCTAAAATATAATTTCCCAACATTTTCAAAAGGAAGAAAACCTTAGATCGTTCTATTTCCCGCCTAAACTTACACTCATGCTACATTTTCCAAGAGAAAAAAGATGCGTACAGATTTAAAGTCAAACGCCTTGGAAAAGAGACGAAGACAACCAGAAGGGAAAGGAAAAAAAAACTAAACCCCTCTCGCTCAATCCTTAACTGAAAATACCTTTAGATTTTCCGGGGGATCAATGCAATGAGATCAAGAATCCCGCAGGTTCAGCTTCAAGACGCTCGGAACGAGATAAACACAACGAGAACACGAACAGAAAAACCTAGATGACTCTATTTCCCGCATAAACTAACAATTTGCAAAATTTCCAGAGAGGAGAATATCCGTCCTGGCTTAACTTCGAACTGTTCGGAACAAGACAAACACAACGAGAACGGAAAAAAAAACTACAAACACTCTCTCTTTCGCACCGGAACTCTACATTTTCAGGATAATGGATGCAATGAGGGCCAGATTATCCAGATTTAGCTTCAAATCACTCAGAACAAGATAAACACAACGAGAACGCGTACAGAAAACCCTATATCACTCCATTTCGCAAGATCCCGACGGGAACGATGAGCAGGATGAAGAAAAACGGAGGGGGAAGAGGAAAAAGGAGGCCTTACCATCACCGTCTTTGTCGAAGAGGCTGAAGGCCTCCTTGAACTCGGAGATCTGCTCCCCCGTTAGCTGCTCCGCCATCTTCCCCTTTGACGCAGTCTAGAGCACGCGAGAGTGATCGCAGAGATCCCCCTTTTATACCAATCTCTCTCTGCTCCCTTAGGCGCCAAAAATGAAAAACTGCGACGCCAGGAATTCTGAAGTGTACACGTGTCCAGATATCGGATGTCCATCGTGAGAATCTGACGGTGTGAGGCGATTGGCGAGTTCGTGCTTCTCTCGTCGGCGATCATTGCAGCCAGCTGGCATTACAAGTGTGTTCGTGCACTTACGACTTCACGCCGGTGCCTCGAAGCTCAAGCTGGAAAAACTTTAGTGTGTTTGCCTTGAAAATATCGTGATTTTAATGTTAACGTTTTATAATCAAAATAAATTACATAATTGATAAATTCTAATTGAGATAAGTCTTTATCCTAATTAACTTCTTAATTAGACATGAATCTCATATATATCTAATATCCAAAATACAATCTGTAAAATCCAAAACTGCAAAAGAAGGAATCCAAAATGTTCGAGTTAAAGAATAGTTGCCCTAAAGTCCGGATCTTACATGTGCCTTTTTTAATTATGTTTAACCTTGTAGGTTATTGGCCTGCAATTTTTTTATTGAATGATTCAAGCAAGATCTATCCCACCACGCATATTGAAACCAAAAACATTCTTTCTAAACCAACAAAAGTGACCTAAGATGTCTCAAAAAAAAAATGAGTTAAATAGAGAGGAAGCAAATGGCTAAAATAAAATTTTGATCCACTTTGAAGGGACCTCACATATAGCTATTTGTTGAAACCATACTAATATCATCCGGGAAAGCGGAAAGTTTGGTGTAGGCTTAGGATGGCTATAAAATGATTTTGGATCTAGTTATTACAGTTTGGATCCTGACTAGTTTTTGGCTATAGATGGGTTTTGGAGAGTTTCAATTTGGATGGGGTCAATTGGGTTTGGTGTGAAATCTAAATTAGGTCAATTTTGGTGTGAATCTTTGGGGTCTAAGTTAGGCTCAGGTAGATCTAATAAAATAGGTTTGAGTCCATTAAGAAAGGTTTCAATCCAAATCCTTTTTAATTGGATTTGAGGTGTGAGTAGGTTATGAAAGTGGTTCTAATGTAGGTTTTTGGATATGCGTTGATGGAGGTTCACTTGGGATAAGTTATAATGGGATCTTATTTAACTGGGTTTTGGTGTTTTCTAGGGTCAAAGGCATGAATTGGGTCTTCTACGAAAATAGTAAGCATCATCTTCTTTAATTTAATTCATGTTGGCAATCCTTCTAGTCCTTTGCATTTATGATTGAGTTTCACACCCATTTACTATAGCCTGACTGCATTCTAAAATGTGATAGTTGCTAAGAGAATTTTTGGTGTTCTCACATTAAATGTTTGTTCAAAGCTATACTTTATTACACAAATCCAATCTAATAAAACACCTGTACCATCTTAGCTTGTGAATTTAGGAGTATCCAACTCATCAATAACCCATTGCTCTACAATTCTTGGTGGATGTTTAAATTTAAAGTCTTGTACTTGTTTTGTGTGTTTAGTTAAGATCGGGGTTTGGTTTTGACCCCATGGGTTTGGGGTGATATTAGGTTTCAGTGGAGTCGAGTTTAGGTAGGTTACGCTTGGACCAATGGTTGGGTTTAGGTTTATAGATTTTTGGGTTGGATCCAGGTGTAATGGGAATGGTTTTGGATGGGCCAAGATCAAATTTGGATCAGATCCATGGTTGATGGTGCCATTTGAGGTTGGAAACAGGATATAAGCGCATGAACCGGTTTCTGGAGGCAAATTATAAGGAGTAGAGTGGGTAATGGAATTGAACTAGTTCACTCCAAATACCTCATCCTTAAGATGGTGAATGGGGTAGAGGGGTGGTGTGGCTAGGGTTTTAAAACCCTACCTCTCCCACCGTCCATTAGTCGTCAATGGTCAATGGTCACTGAATCAATGCGCCACTGATCGTGGGTGGCTGACATCCACCAACCGACGAGATCCCCACCGACAACAATCAAATGAGGGGGAAAGTAGGAGAAAGAGGGAAAGAAAAGGGAAAACTGGGTGTCCTCCTAGTCGGCAGCATAGTGACAAACGTTTTAAACGGCAAATTCTCGTTTTTTAAAAACTCATGAGAAATTAAAAAAAATCATTAATCTCGCATTTTTTGGCAAATTCTCGGCAATAAAAAAATAAATTAAAAATATAAGTTAATTTTTTATAAGAAAATATTGATAAAAATTATTTAAAAATAAAAATACATGTTTTTTTGTGATAAATAGCCATTTAAAACGTAAATATCATGTTTAATTCGTGATATTTATGTTTTTTCATAAATCTCGCAAGATTTTGAAAAACTCACGAGAAATTGCCGTTTTAAACTTTCAGGCAATTTCTAGCGATATTATCGCAAGATTTTCATAAATCTCACGATATTTGTCACACTGGTCGGCAGCCAGGAGTGTCACCAATTAGGTGGTGCTAGTGGAGCAAAGACAGACAAGGGTGGTGATGGTGGAGAAAGACATGGGGACAATGGTGGTGGGTGGTTGAAGGGGAACGGGGAAGGTGATGCTGGAAGGTGGGGGTTCCCTGGATCCAGTCCATTTTCATCCCTAGTGAGGACATGGTGCTGTGAGAGTGAAACATGATTACTCTCACAAAATGTGAGAGCTGAGGTCACAAAGTGGAGTTAGTGACTCCAATTCTCATGAGAATTTCTCTCAGACCTATAATTCTTAGTTTTTTTCAAGATCTTGCTACTGTAAATCACAATCACCACACACTCTCGATGTTAGCGAAACATGAGATAAATACAAGTGATTGCGATTTCCAGCTGTTTTTCTAGGCCTTGAATCTTGTAAAAGTTCATTGCAAAATTATCCTTACTCACGGCGGATCCAGGATTTTGCTTAGGGGGGGCAAAAAATTTTATAATAAAATAAAATATAAAACTAAAATGGGGATTTTGCTTAAAGGGGGCAAAATTTTTTATAATAAAATAAATTATAAAACTAAAATATAAAAGGGGCAATATAAATATTTATATTTTGCTTAAATGGAGGCAAAAAAATACAATAAAATAAAATATAAAACTAAAGTCTAAAGGTGGCAATATAAATTTTTATGTTTGCTTAAAGGGGGCAAAAAAAATTTATAATAAAATAAACTCTAAAACTAAAATATAAAGGGGCATAATATAAATTTCTAATAAAAATTTTCAAAACTTGAGGAGGGGCTCAAGCCCCATCCTCGCCCCCTTAGATCCTCCCCTGCTTCTTACCAACAATCACAACTTCTACTTTATCGGTTATGGTTGTCGATCCCTACTGATGACTAAAGCATATGAAAGAATGCATTTTTACCAGAATGAATGGTCAAGTACACGTGCCCTAGATACTTTATACACACATCATGTGTATTTTGTGTTTGGGTTCAACTTTACCTCATGAAATATGATTTAGTTATGAATTTACTACTCAAATTTCAAATTCAAATTCATATACGGGGTTTGGTAAGATGGGGAGTAGTCCATTAGGCAGTCTAGGTTTAAATCCTAGGGCCATCATCCCTTACGCAAAGCCGAAGCATGGCAACTCCCTAGGGGCAAAGGGTAAGCTCATGGAGTTTTACGTTGTCAGGACAATGAGCATAAGTATGGCCGACAAAGCTGGTGCAGCTAGGTCTCTTACCCTAGAGGCAGTTTCTCCATGCAATTATACAAAGGTCATGTTTGACGCCCCTATATTATGGATGTTATATAGAAGTTAGTTATGGGGATGACATAGTTTAAAAGTTCATCTGTAGTATAAAGAAGTTATTTGAAAACTGTAACTTGAAAGGACTTTTAAATATTAATGGTGTGTTTGGCGTATTAGTTAAGAAGGCCTTCTAAGGCATTGTTTTTTGTAATAAAGGATCAAATTACCCTTGGCCTTCTAAAATGGGTCAGGTATAGGTTAAGCCTACCCAACCCAACCTGAACCCAACTCGAGGTGGGTGGGGTCTGGTCATGGGTCGCACTATAAGAAATCTGCGGATTACCGATAGACGTAATCCATCGCAAATCCGTTGCTAAACAGTTTAGCGATGGATTAGCGACAGATAACTTTCATCACAAATTCCTAGTCGCTAATTAGCGACGGAGAATATCTGTCGCTACTTTCATGGATAATTTGCGATGAATTAGCGAATGCCATGATCCTTCTTCGTGAGGCCATCACTAATCCGCAGAGATTTGGTTTTGCGATGAATTATAATTTATCGCTATTATAGCGACAGATTATAATCCGTCGTAAAACATCGGCCGATTTAGTTTTGCAATGGATAAATATTCATCCCTAATCCATCGCTAAATTAGAGGCCGATACTAATTAGCGACGGATATTATATGTCGCTAATTTGTCGCAAAAAAAAAATTGTTTAAAATATAAATAGCGAGAAAAAAAATCTCGCTATACAATTTATATATCCTGTAAAAAAAAACAAAGTACACATAAAAAATACATATACAAAGCCGTTGAAACAATTTAGCGATCCACTATAATCTTCGCCAAGTTTTAATTATTTACAAGTGAACATTTACAAAGAGTTTCTTTTAAAACAACAAGAAGGTACAACAAATTCCAATACATGAATCTAATCATCGCCAAGATTCTAAGCATCATCTTCTTCATTGTCTCGATCTACCCCTTCATCCATGCCTTCATCAGCTCCTCTACGCTGATTATCTCTAGCATCCTAGAAGAAAAAAGAAAGATTAGTATTGATAAAAAAATATAATGAAATAAATTATATGAAATGCACCTAATCTAAGGCAATCAAAGTAATATGAATAAATTACACATAGACTAGCTAGTAATAAAGTGAAGGACATTAACAGAATTCAGATATGTGTTCTATGACTGACAGAAAAAATTCATAGTGATTCAATCATGCAGATATGTGTTCTAAGGTTGTCAAAAAAATATCATAGTGATTCAAGCATGCATATATGTGTTATAAGGTTGTCAAATAAATGTCTTCTGTATCACAATCATACTTATATGTATTCTAATGTTGTCAAAAAACTCTCATAGTGATTCAATTATGCATATATATGTTCTAAGGTTGTCAAAAAACTTTCATAGTGATTCAGGCATGCATATATGTGTTCTAAGGCAGTCAAATAATTTCATAGTAATGAGATCATGCTTATATATGTGCAGTAAAAAAATTTCATAGTGATGGAATCATGCTTATATGTGTTCTAATGTTGTGAAAAAACTTTCATAGTGATTTAATCATGCATATATGTGTTATAAGGCAGTCAAAAACTTTCATAGTGATGAAATCATGCATACATGTGTTCTAATGTTGTCAAAAAACTCTCATAGTGCTTCAAGCATGCATATTTGTGTTCTAAGGTTGTCAAAAACTTTCAGTGATGAAATCATGCTTATATGTTCTAATGTTGTAAAAAAACTCTCATAGTGCTTCAAGCATGCATATATGTGTTCAAAGGTTGTCAAAAACTTTCATAGTGATTCAATCATGCATATATGTGTTATAAGGTAGTAAAAAAACTTTCATAGTGATGGAATCATGCTTATATGTGTTTTAATATTGTGAAAAAAAAAATTATAGTGATTCAATCATGCATATATGTGTTATAAGACACTCAAAAACTTTCATAGTGATGAAATCATGCTTATATGTATTCTAATGTTGTCAAAAAAATCTCATAGTGCTTCAAGCATGCATATTTTTGTTCTAAGGTTGTCAAAAACTTTTATAGTGATGAAATCATGCTTATATGTATTCTAATGTTGTCAAAAAACTCTCATAGTGATCCAATCATGCATATATGTGTTCAAAGGTTATAAAAAAACTTTCATAGTGATTCAATCATACATATATGTATTTTAATATTGTCAAAAAACTTTCATAGTGATTCAATCATGCATATATCTGTTATAAGGCAATCAAAAACTTTCATAGTGATGAAATCATGCTTATATGTGTTCTAATGTTTTCAAAAAACTCTCAATGCTTCAAACATGAATATTTGTGTTCTATGGTTGTCAAAAACTTTCATAGTGATGAAATCATGCTTATATAGGTTCTAATGTTGTCAAAAAAATCTCATAGTAATTCAATAATGCATATATGTATTCTAAAGTAGTCAAATAATTTCATAATGATGAAATCATGCTTATATATGTGTTCTAATGTTGTAAAAAAACTTTCATAGTGATTCAATCATGCATATATTGTTATAAGGCAGTCAAAAACTTTCATAGTGATGAAATCATGCTCATATGTGATACATTCATGTATATACTAGCTTGAAATATAACGACATAAAATAAGTGACATGAAACTTTCATACCTGATAAGCAGCTGTAGACGAAGTTCTCCTGTCCCGAAAAAAGTTGCATAACTCATTACGAACAACATCGAAAATTACTTCATGTAAATAGTCACATATTGTGTCCTTAACAAGCTGGCGGACACCATCCCAAGAATTAGCCGGGTCAATCAAACGCTTGGAGTTAATACTGGCAGGAGAACTCTGAGAGCCCTAGCTGGAGGAGGCAACGATTGGTGTGGTGTTCATATTACTCTCAAACCCGAACACACGACCCTTTTTGGGTTCACTGATTGTAGTCACCTATGCTGCAAGATCAAAAGGTAGATGCTGAGTGGAGTCATCACCATATCGCTCTACTATTTGCTGCTCATATGACTCCTACAAAGTAATGATTACAGTATAGATTAATAATTAAGAATTACAATGTTCATGGTAACTTGTATATTATAATGTTTATTAATGCAATAAATACATATCCTTGGCATTCTCGCCTTTTCTGATACAAACTCTCCCGTGCTCTTACATTTATATGTTTCAATAAACATATCCTTATAAGGCACAATGCCTCCTTTTTCTGCTTCCTGCGAGGTTAAATGATAAAAAATTATTTAAAAAGTATGCAACAATACTTATAAATTTGACAATATATATTAATGAGTTACCATTTTCTTCAAGTGGATCCTAAAAGTCTTAGATCCACCGGTGTGTAGATGAGCATCGGGCATCTTCGCTCGGTTTTGTTCAGCCTTTGCTAAGCGATTTTGAAATTCATGCCCTGCCCACTTGTCACACATTGCATCCCAAAAAAACTGACCTGATAGTAGGAGGGTCATGACCCTTCCACTGCAGTGGATCATCTATCCTACCAGATGCTTTTATTGATGCAGTCTTCATATTGTGCAGCATGTCTGTAAATCGATTGACAACCACCTTCTGTCACACCCACTTCACGTCCTGCTCCATCGTAGTCGCGAAGCGATTCGAAGCCTACAAATAATTTCAGAAAGTTAGTAGGCATGACTATAACAAAAAATTAAATATGAAACACATTAGCTATGATAAATGATTATATACTATGAATGAGGACCATAATCTGTCTAACACCTCCTTCGGGTATTCTTTTCATTGAACGATTGGTCCTGGTAGATATTAAACTAGTGATTGCCTAATCGTCCTTACCAACTCTTTCAATCATGCTACAAACTTATTTTCAAGTTCTTTCTGTACTTCTGAATCAGTGAGATGTGAAAGTTCTTTTTGCAACTACAAATCAAATCATCTGCACTTAACAAATATATATATTACCAAACCATATACGCACGTATAGAACTTAGTGTTACATATTAAGTATACTTACTTGATGTAAGGGTCAATCATTGAGCACTTAAAAAGGATATAGATTTGTGTTGCATCTTACTCTCGATCTTTGAAGAGTCTTGACCGACAACTACCAAAGGCATGCCCAAGTGGTTGAAATATTGATAGTTTGTCAGCTACATTAAATTGTTCTCCATCATCATTACGAGGTGGAAAGTGTAACGTGTTGGAATGTGAGGTTCAAAGTACATAGATGGGAAATTTAAAATCTCTTCTAAAGTGTACGCCTCACAAATAGAACCCTTCATTCTTGCTTTATTTTGAACATTTTTTTTAGGTCAGACATGCATCTGTCAATAATATACATCTCGTAATGCAATAATTTCTCAATAGCATTGAAGAAAAAAATATATAAAAAAATATACCTTTCAAATGGGTACATCCACCGATATTGCACAGGACAACCAACCCTAAGTTCATATGGCAAATGTATGACCACATGTTCCATAACATAAAAAATGCTCGCAAAAATATCTTCTCTAGTTGACAAATAGTAGTGATGATAGAATCCTCGAGATTCTTTATCTTAGTTACTGCAACTTTCGATGCGCACAATATTTTAAAAAACCTACTCAACTCGGATAATACCCCCCATATAGGTTTGTCTAACATATTATGGAATGCTAGGGGAATCAACCGTTGTATAATGACATGACAATCACGGTTCTTCAACCCATATAATTGTCCCTCATCTATCTTTACAGCCTGAGTAATGTTAGAGACGTATCTATTTGGAAATCGCAACTGTCTCAACCATTGACATATCTGCTTTACTTGATTTGGTCCAAGCATGTACCTTGCCTTTGATTTCAGTACTTTGCCATTGTACTCTTTGAGTTCCAATTCTGGTCTTTTACATATTACTTTTAAATTCATACGGGCATTCAGATTATCCTTTATTTTTCCTTTGACATTCATTACCGTATTGAATATGTTATTAAGCACATTTTTCTCCACATGCACCATATCCAAATTATGTCGTATCAATAACGTCGGCCAATATAGTAGTTCCCAAAATATAGATTTCTTTGTCCAATTGTGATCCTTCCCAAATCCAAGGAAGGACGTTAGACTACGGGCATCTCTCAGTCCATATGAAAAGTATCACAATTGGCTTAAAATCTCTATGCCAGACAACCTTATAGGTGGACCTTCCATTTCAGTTGTGCTTGCTCGGAACACATTCTTTTATCGTTAGAATGGATGGTCATTGGGTAGAAATCGATGGTGACAATTAAACCAGCATGGCTTCTTTCCATGCATCAATCTAAAGGATTTTGTATCCTTCATGCAGTACAGACATGCCAACGGATGATCGTTGGGTAGAAATCGATGGTGATAATTAAACCAGCACAACTTTCTTTCATGCGTCAATCTAAAGGATTTTGTATCTTCCATGCAATACGGACATGTCAACCTCTCATGTGTGCTTTAACTAGATAACATACCATATGCGGGGAAGTCACTGATTGTCCATAAAATAACAACCTTCATATTGGAGTTTTATTTATTTTTGGGCATCGTACGTGAGAACACCGTCATCCCACAATATTTTCAGTTCATCAATCAATGACCTTAAATATACATCAAGATTTTGGCCCGGAGAGGTCGAACCAGGGACAATAGAAATAAGAAAAGATTTTGACGCTTTATACATGAGCTTGAAGAAAGGTTGTATAGGGTGACAAATACTGGCCAACACGAGTATAGAGTTGATCTACCCCCAAATGGATTAAATCCATCTGTACATAAACCTAGCCTAACATTTATCACTTCCATTGCGAAGGTCTGATGTGTATGGTCAAAGTGCTTTCAAGCTTCTGCGTCAACAGGATGCGTGCTCTTGTCTTCATCGTGTCAAACTTTATTTGCATGTCATCTCATGTGTTTAGCTGTCCAATAGAACATATACAATCGTTGCAATCTAGATGTGAGAAAAAAGTAACAAAGCGACTTCTATGACACTTCTTTTGACCTCATGCTACCATTGCTTCTTGTCTTTGGCTTTAACCGAGGATGCCTACAAGATAAACACGATGTGCTATTTTCTTGATCTTTGAAATACAACATCAGTGATTTGGACAAGCATCTATCTTTTGATACCCTATAACTAAAGCGTTGACCATAACCTTCGCATGATAAAAATTTTGTGATAATTCCTTATCTTTGGGCAACATACTCTTCACAATAGAGCACAAATGGTCAAAACATGATTAGCTCAATATATACTCGAACTTCAAATTCATTAGTTGAAGAACTGCAGATAAGATAGTGTGACTCTCGCAACCATTCCAAAGCATCTCATCAATATCTCTAAGTAAATTATAAAATCTACTAGCTACATCGTTTGCTGTTTCTTCCTCTACCCCAGTTGGTATATCACTAGAACCCATAGCAGAACCCAGTTTTGGTTCTACGACATCAAATATCAAATCTATATATATATCGTGCACCACATCCACCCGTGCATCAAAATTATTCCAAAATTCTTCACCATGAAGCGTCCAATTATGATAATCACTCATAAAACCCTTCATGTATAGTGATGTCTAATGTCATGAGGTTCTATAAATCGATTGTTCTTACACATCGTGCTGGGGCACCTGATTCGACCTGTGGGATCCACTGTACTGACACTTGCCATTGTAAATTCAATAAAATTGTCAACACCATCCATATATTCATGCAATACCTCATTGTCAATTATCCTACGATACATTCATTCACAGTTTGCAGTCATTTTGGGCGACGGATGTTACATATACTATCATAACTAATTAAAAGAGAATCATAAGAATGCTATGATGAAAAAAATATCTAATTTATCATGCATTCATGGTAGATGTAATGATTTGATATATATCATACACACACACACGCACGCACACACACACACACACACACACATATATATATATATGTGTGTGTGTGTGTGTGTGTGTGTGTGTGCGTGTATGTGTGCGTGTGTGTGATGTCATTCAATCACAAGAAGTGTGATGCATGCATTGATAACTTAATATTTTCATGTGCAAAACCATTTATTTGAAGCATGTTTGAAGCATTGATAACTTATCATTCATTTTTATGTGCAAACTCATTCATAACAAATACATTCATTTAAAACATGTTTTCATAATACAATTTTACATGGAAGGCATAATCAAATTGAAAATAACTTCATGCAAGCATGGTACAGTCACATCAAACATTGCAATACATTCAAATCATTCATATTAAAATAATGTCAAACATGTACATGCAACAAACACACTCCAATATCCTGCTAACTACTACCATGACTAGCATGAAATCCGAGCTCCAAAATAAGAACACTTCTATTTTCATACATTAAAATCATGCTCAGCATGATCTCCGAACTCCATCAAAGCAGTTCTAGATATCTACAACTAAGTTAGTGTGTGAACAAAAAAGTGTTACATCCAAGAAATTAAATAACCTGTGATGCGCTTGCATCACTTACTCACCACGGGTATTTACCCGATTTGCATGCTATTATTTCCTTTGCATTTTTTTCTTATTTCTTTTTGCATTGCATTTTTAGTCCCATGCGATGCTTAGCACTAAGCATCACACAATTAGCTCAACTATACACCTGCAAAGAACATTTATATACGACAGAGGTAACAACTCATCAAGAGGCGACAGGGGCTCTGCCACTGCCTGGCAGAGAGAGAGGCGGTATACATGCAGACTCATCGACGAAGGGGATCCGGTCACGGGTCAGCTGCGGAGCGAGGCAGAGGCTGGGGTTACATCAAGCGAGCAAGTTGAGAAAGGGTGAGAGAAAGGGCGAGGGAGAGAGAGGGGTAGGGGCATCGGCCCCTACCGAAAATAAAAGCGAGGCAAGGGCCGATGGCCCCTGCTCGACCAAAAACAAAAAAGGGGGGGGGGGGGGCACAAAGGCCCCTGCGACTCTTGAGAAGGAGGAGGCATGGGCCAATGCCAAACCAAGAAGAAAAAAAGGGGGGGGGGTCTTGACCCCTTTCGCCGGCCCATTGGGTGACAGAGGGCAAAACGAGAGAGAGAGATGAGGAGAAAGAAGAAGGGAAGAGAGGATACGTACCTGGGGAAAGAGGTCGCTGGTGTCGGCGTCGACAGGCGAGCAAGAGGGAAGGAGAGAGGAGAAAGGTGGTGCTGGCATTGGGTGGCCAGAATACAGCATTGGGTGGCCAGAATATGGCATTGGGTGGCCAAAATACGGTGAGAAAAGGACGATAGAGGGGGAACGACCGAGGGAGGAGAATGGGAGGTGGCCGACGAGGTCTCCGGAGGGAGCTGTCAGTGGGTCGCCGAAGAGCAGAGGCAACGATGATAGACAACCCGATTCGGGGGTGGCCTCCAGTAAGGCAAGGATCAGAGCTCAGGGAAGGGAGCAACGACAAGGTGGCTTCAGTGTGGGCTGTCAGCGGCAGGGAAGGTCGTCGAATATAGGGAGGGTCACCAGAGGCAAAGGGGCGAGCGACAGAGGGTTAGGGTTTGGGGGTAATCAGAGAGAGAGAGAGAGAGGAGAGACAAAGAGAGAGAATGTTGCGCATTAGACGGACTTACATCGAAAATTAGCGACAGAAAAATTTTGTTGTAAACACCATCGCTAATTAGAGACGGAGTAGCGATGGAAAAATTTTGTCGCTCATCCATCACTAAGTTGCGACGCAGTTTGCGACAGAATGTAATCCATCACTAATCCCTCTCTAATTAGCGATGGTGTTTGCGATGAAATTTTTTTGTCACTAATCCCGCATTTAATTCCAATTTTAGCGATGGCTAGTTTTCTCTAGCTAATTCGTCGCTAATTTGTAATAGAAAAAATCCATCATAAATTTCCATCGCTAATTAACATTTTTCTTGTAGTGTCAAGCCAACCTGAACCCAACTCGAGGTAGGTTGGGTCTGGTCATGGGTCAGGCCAATTGAATCCTACCTCAGACTTGATAGTCAGTTCTGATAGTATTGTTGAACCATCAATCATGTTGAAGCCTGAGTTGGCTAGTTCAAAAACCAGTACACCAATATCAAAATTGTAAGAACCCGCAGGTCTCTCTGGCCAATTAATAATTTGATATTGCCCTTCTCCCTCTCAGTTATAGACATGGTCCATGTGTCACAATAAACATATGCATATGGAAGGATCAAGACCGATCTTTCACTGATATACAAGAACCAACAAAAAAAACATTTGAACTCTATTTTGGCCACCCTTGGCAGTACTTTCCAATCACATGTGAATGTTCCTATAAACATTAAGTTTTTGTTACCCTTGGAACATTTCAACTCTAATCTCGGCAGAGACAACAACTTGATACATTTTTACATTGTCATTCTTCTGAACTCTAGTCATCACAAGTAGATTATAACTACACCTAAATTCTGCTATGAAATAGGAAAACCCTGCTACTAATCTTCTAATGCAACTGGTGAGTTGCAACACTCTATCCAAATAGGCCATCATAACCAATATAGTTATATGATGGCATATCCTCAATTCGATATACATCCTCTAACAAAAGCTCCCTCTGCGGCTGAGCGTGTGTCAACTTCAAAACATTTTGTGTGTTCAGAATCATAATCAATTCTCAGCATCAAGCCAACCTCTCTCTCTCTCACACACACATACACACAAACACATATATTACGTTGAAATTCATGTATGATACATTCTTTGCCAGCCATTGTGCATCCATAACCACAAAAGTAATACAGTAAAGTAAGTCGAATGACCATTCATCCTCTAGAAACATACAACATGAATATGTTCAAGTGAGTAGGATATCTACCACCTTTCCAATTTCTGATAGCATGCTATATCAGGCGTATGTAATGGAAAAAGAAATTAATGCTAAAATGAGCTTGACAAGTGACCTGAAAGCATTTGCATGAAGATTGCACCGATCAATGTCCTTGGCATTGACGCAAACACGTGAAAAAATTTAAGACCATATTAAAATTTTGTTATCGGTCAAAATTCTAATTGGCAGTGAAACAAAAGCATATATATATGGAGGTTATCTACGTATAGCTTGCAGTCATACATAGGAATGCAAATCCACTATTATAGTAAAGTTTACAGGAATTTTCCTCTTCTCTGCAAACATGTAAACTTCAACTTGTGATTAGTTTAGTCCAAATACAAAAATAACTATTAAATTGAAATATATGTAAGTAGACGTATCTTCACCAGGATAAAAACCTGCCTATATAGGGAATGGACATGAAAGTAACCTTTAGGAATTCAACAGCAAAATATCTTGTAGACCAGAGATAAGTCGATCATCACTTAGGAATATGTTGGTTTATGAATACATGAATGGGTGACAAATCCAATAAGGAGTAATAAAATTAAAATAACACTTAAAAACCATCAAAGGGAAAAATGATAAGGCACACATAATTATGCAAGATGAAAACTGAAAAAGCAAATGGTTCACTACAAATGCAATCCTACAAATACAAATTCTTCAATACAAATGTAATCCTACAAATAGTTTCTCATCCTCCTTTTTTCATGCTGGGGACTTGCATTGGTTGACATGCCAATGACGGAGTTAAAAACTTTTTTTTTTATTTTATAGCAGTTCATAATAAGATATGCTATGAGAAGTGATCAACTAATACAAATGCAGTCCTACAAATACAAATGCTTCAATGCTGCAAGATGGGTATGGATTAAATTCACTACTGAGAAGCATTGTACAAGCAAGCAAATACAAACTGTCAAATATAAAAAAAACTATTGATCATGACATAGAGAAGGAAGGTTCTGACATTGATCCATACCAAATACAGTTTCTATAAATACATATATCTAATATAATCAGATAAAAAATATGATGAGAAGTGTGACACAAATAGAGATCCTACGACATTTCTTCGACTTTGGTGTTTTTTCACTCGTCATCTCCGCCCTCTCCACATATAGACTGTCTACTTTTCCTTCCAACAACTCTACTCTTGACTTAAAGGATTCTAACATATGCACATGTTGGCTCCTCGTGTTAGAAGTAGTGGATGAAATGTAACTACTACTTTCTCCAATACCATCCACCAGCTCAATAAACTTGCATTTTGGGCAGCACCCATTTTTGCATCGTAGTCCACTCATAAAACTATATACCCTTGTGTGGTCCCTTTTTTGTCGTAGTCAAACATGATCATGTACCACAATAGCAAAAAAATACTCTTTCTTGTTCTATTTTGCTTCAAATACTATATAGTACCTATAATTTTTATAAGAAGTGGTTTAACATGATATGAAAAAATTAATAAGATAGCTCTATAATCAGTTCATCAATAAGCTAAGGAAGATAGCTCCATAAAAGTTATTACGTGTTTATAAAAAAAAAAACCATAAGGCAGACAAATCAAAAAATAGACAAAACAAGAAAGACAAGTCAAGCAATTCTCTTGTCACGAGCAATCTCGACTGTAATTGCTTCTCGAATATTATGCATCTCTAATTCCTCTATTGAGGATACATCCACTTGGACCTCCCCTGTACCCTTGTCTAGATCCTCATTCATGTCGAGTAGGACCTCATCGCTCTCGGACTGGTTGAACCACAAGTTTCCTGTGTCAGTCTTTCTAATAAAATTATGGATTGCCATAGTTGCAATGATAGTTTGCACATGCTTACGATATGTGAAAGAAGCCATTTTCCATATAATTGGAAAGTGATTCTTCCACACCCCAAAAGTGCATTCTATAATATTCTGCAAGAATGAATGAAAGCCATTCTAAACCTTTTTTTCATGCTTGAGGTCCATCTTCGATAGTCTTGAAGATGATATGTAACCTCTTTATATGGTGCTAAAAATTTGGGCATGTTGGCATATCCGGAGTCAACAACATAATATTTTCCTACAAAATATAAGCAGTTATATATTATAATTGCACATGTAATATATGACAAATCAAGTATATTTGTATACTTATAAGACAAAACTTCTTACTAGTAGGGGGCTTAGGAAATCTATATTTTTGAGTATTGACTACATTATTCAAAACTCAAGAATCATTCACCATCCCTTCTCACCTAGCTTGTGCGAATGTAAAGTTCATGTTAAAATCACATGTTGCAAGAATATTTTGGATGCATACTTTTTTTCGTCCTATATATGTAACATGCTTATACACTGGTATAGTGGCATGCATGTGTGTACCATCCAGTGCTCCAACACAATTCTAAAATATTAGAAATATACACAAATAAATGATAAGTGTTAGATCAAATCATGGCGAGACAATCACATATAACTATAAAATAAGAACAAAAAATTACCTAAAAATACAACATATAATTCATTAACCTAGAAATATAACTAGGTGTCTCCCCAAATGTTGGTGAGATGATCATATTCCTAGTCAAAGTTATCATTGCATTCAACACATTAGTAAAGTGCCTACTAATGGATTCCCTTGAATGACTCAACATGTACTGTACCATTTTATTCCTCTCATTGTGAGCTACAGTGATGAAGAATATAAATACTACTTCATCTACCCCGACTTCTTTGCTATCACGCAATAAATCATTGTCTCTAAAATAACTTTACAGTCTCTTAAAGACATGCTTCCTTATGTGAATGATATCATAAGAAAGTCTCCAGTGGCCCCCGAGTATATGATGCATGTGATGGATACCACAAACGAATAAGTTATGCATAAGCTCTTTTATCATATAATTCAAAAAATATGATATGATACAACCCATTGATGAAAGTACTAACAAATCTTCTTCAAACCTCTCATCATCTGATGTTTACTCATATGAATCAATAATTACTAATTACAATTAATACCATAAGTTCATTCACATGAAAGATAAATGCATACTCATATGATATGATTATTAAATATCCACAAAGCATACAGAAGATAAATATCAATGCTCTTGTAACCACAGAGCTAAACATACATAAACCACTCCATAATAAACATACACAAACTATAAGATAATATAATAGAAGAGACTATAAAGGTATCAAAGTGATTACATGTCTATAAATCAACGATCATGAATAGACACAAATCCAAATATCAAAGCATCAAAGTATCAAAGTGTCAAAGTTTTAATAAATACAAACCATAAAAGTATCAAAGTTATGACAACCCCATAAATCAATGTGTCAATGGTTGTCATATTCATCCTTAAACCATATAAGCCTACTTTTGTCACTTTGAAGTGCCAGGAATACTTTGGTCTTCTCCTTGTTATTAAGGAGTCTGTAACTAAATACGTGAAGAGCATTGTGTCTCTCTAAACCCTCTATCCTCTCCAGAAGCTTGATTGCTTGACCTATAAAGCTGAACTTTGTATTACTTCATCTATCATTGAATGCCTCATACATTCTGTCAAACCTCTCAATCAGTTGATTTGCACTAGACTTCCTCCTACAATATGTGTTCTCAATATCATCTAAATTTGATACCTCACATCATGTAGGCAGCACATTATTGGTAGGAGTAACAACATCGACAATGTCCTCCTCCTCCTCAAGCTCATCTAATCTTATGTTTGCATGAGTGTTGCTTTCAGTAGTAGGAACCTCAACTCTTAAAGGAGGAACTTCAGATGAGGTCAAGATATCTTCACCCATAGTAGTGGTCCCCCCAAAGAGAACATCACATTCATTAGGAAACTCAAGACTTCTCAACCTAAATTTATCGCAATTTTTAAACTTCTACAAAACATAAAATGTGTATATACAACAAATCAACCCAAAATTCAAGACTTTTCTATAAAAAAACAATATGTTTCAAGTTTACCTTTGTAAACTCAACCCAAAATTCAGTCGATGTAGTGTATGTATGTCAGATGTGGTCCCAACCCAACTTAGTTTGTTTAGAAATATACATCCACGCTTTCCAATCATTTTTCACATCGTCCTGGTGGTTTTTTTAACTGCTTGGACATGTAAGCAAAGTGAGTTGATTTAGCAAATGTTTTTTTCATGGTCATCCAAGTCACCTTAGTCAAGTGTGTTTTGGGTCTATTGCCTTTATGAACCTCTTCTAGGTAGATTTCAATGAAAGCTCTGTGTGCGGTCATCTCAATATGCTTTTTTCATAGGCACTGGTTCTTGATTATTCTCATTGCTCATGGCCTAATACACAAATTAAATATTGGCAACAAGGTAGAAACAAGTTCGTTCTAGGAATTCGAGTGCCACATAATTAGTATAAAAAGAAAAAACTAAGAATATTAGTATCAAAATGCAACTAATTAACGATAATCCACTTGACATCTCCTATACCAAACAAGGCTATATTTAAATTCTCATTATAGCATGTGAACCTTCTCCTTACCTATAATGCTCCAAAATTTCACCCAAATTTTTTGATTTTTTTTAAATAATAAGCATAAAGAAAATAATTTTAAAAGGAATAGAGAACATCTTGTACGAGTTACAGGTGTTATCATCCAAATAAGACATTGAATAAAATAAATAAAAATCAGAGGTTTATAGCATTCAAATTTAAAGGAGTTATTATAATGGTTGTATTCAAATTAAAAAAAATCTATTAGATAATCATTGGCCAGGATCCCCAGAGATTGTGTGAATCATGACCACATACGCAACATCCCACAACAGCTCATATGTCATTATTCCTGACCTGTAGATTTTTAGCAAACAACAGTTAGACTATATTAGTCTCTATAGAAAAACTTGTCCTAAAGCATGCAAACGATGTATCAAACGTATAAGAGTATGCATTATGATGATCTAAATGTTGAAACATCTTCAAGGCATATCATAGTGCATGCATGTAATTCAAATAACATATATTATAAGAAATTAAATGTTGGAACATATAACAAAACTAACCATAGTGCATTCACGTAACTCAATATATAAGGTCCTTTGCATTTAGAGAAGTAAAGTTGTACAATTATCTTTTATGTTCCATAATTAACCCTTTATGGGTACACACATTTTGATTACGCCGAGACAAGTGAGACCATTTGGGAGTTTATTATGCTTGAGTGTTTTAATACCCCGAATAACTATATGAATTAGATTTTTAAATGGTCGGTATAATGTTTGAGAAAACTCTCATAAAGGCAAAATTCTAGGATGCATCCAACTTCTGCAGAAGTTGTAAGATTTACCCACCTAGGACAGAAGAAGTAAACCAAGTTTCCTAAGTCTTTGGGGTAAGGAACCATTGAGCTGTTGCCGCTCGTAGCAAGCTTGGGCATACACCACCAGCACACTATTGTTTATACCGTCTACCCTCTCTAAGGTAGCACCAGTATCAAATGGGCATCAAACTTATTAATTTAATATTTATGACATTGTTGTACCTGCCTCATTGGGCAACCAAGGTTTCAAGAGTCCATGTACTGCACCAAGGTACAACATGTGTCAGCCTTCATGGCAAGAACACCAACTACACCAGTGTGGTAGTTAATACATTATTTTATGCTACCATATGATCACCCATCCAGTGTACTCGTGGTGTCAGAACATCGACGAGGTCCGAAAACAAACCCCGGTATGAAACCAATCGGGCCTTTATTTATGTTTATGTTTATGTTTATGTTCATGTACTTTATTCAGTAATACTATCTGGGTGTATATGGAGTACCCCGTTGGCCCAATTCGATCACAAACCCAGGTGAACTAAGGATACCATCACAACATAGTATTGCCCTGACATACAAACACATTCCAAGTGCTCGTGTAGCACTATCAAGGTTCAATTGAACCCGTTCTGAGTTTTCGTACATTCATTGACCATGCAAAAGTCCACAATTATATAAATTATCAAACACATGCTTTCACTGCCATACTTTCATGTTCGAGACAATGGTCATGATATTCATATCAAAAACAAAATATATAATTTCATGTGAAACACAATTGCATATAGCATATCATGTGTCTTTGCAAGGTTTGTGTTAGATATATAAATCTTTTCGTGTACAAGTAATCAAAATTGTAACTTGTACAAAGATGTCATTATGTTCACATAAAATGATGGGTAAGACCCTAATGAATCTTACCTTTATCGTAATTTCAATAAGAATCAATCATTCATATAAGTATCCATTTAACAAAAGTAATGATACACTCATGAAATATAAACATTTGATTTAATGTACATATGTATGATTTAATATATATATATATATATATATATATATATGTTTCAAGATCTACAGTAGGCTGCCTCCCATTTTTTTTTATACGCAGGCGCTTTCGATTGAACCCAACCTGGAACAACTACTACCCACCCTGCTGTCAACCACAAAGTAGTAGCTAGCTGAGGTTTGGCAGACCCCAGCCGGTTTGCCATAGTTTTTTTGTTTTTGTTTTTTTTATTCGGCTATGGCAGTCTTGGTAACTATCACAGCTATGCCCGAAACCAGCAGACTGGGGGTCGTGCAGACCCCAACCTGCCAATTTATGGCATGCTGCTGTAAGCAACAATATCATCCAACAGGTGTCGTGCACCTTGCTATCGCGTGCTACGCTCGGGTGCACATGGCACAAACCTAGATCAGGCTAGGTCAGACAATCTTGGTCTGGTCAGGTCTGACCGACATGACCTGGGGTCAGCACGGAGGTAAGGGGCTAGGTCACGCAGGCTCAGTACATCCACTGCTCACACACACACGCATATATATATATATATATATATATATATATATATATATATATATATAGGTTTGCAAAAATATAAATATTATTTTTTTTCCAAACACGCCAGTGCATTCGCATATGTGATCACAAGTTATCACATCATTCATACATGTTTAGATCTAGAACTACATAAATTTCTTGCATTGAAATTCAATAATTGATGGCAGACATGAAATCAACTCATTAGATTCAACACTTACCAATGAAATCAGATTAACCATATGCCTTGACAATATTGTATTTTGTAAAAAAATTTATATCTCGGATTGGGTTAACACTACAAGAAAAATGTTAATTAGCGATGGAAATTTGCGATAGAAATAATCTGTCACAAATTTGTGATGGATTAGCTAGAGAAAACTAGTCATCCTTAAAATTGAAATTAGTTGCAGAATTATTGACAAACAAATTCTGTCTTAAAATTCATCGCTAAGTAACGACGAATTAGCGACAGATAAATTCAGTCTCAAACTCCATCACTAATTAACGATGGATTAGCGACAGAAAAATTCTGTCTCAAACTTTGTCACAACTTAGCGACAAATGAGCAACAAAATTTTTTCATCACTAAGTAGCGACATATTTTGAGACAAAATATGTCTGTTGCTAAGCCGTCGCTACTTCTTGATGTAAAATGACTGATCTAGAGCACGAAATTGTCTCCCTGCTTTCTCTCTCTCTCCCCTCTTATGCCGATCCACAACCCTTTCTCCTCCCTCGCTCGATCCCCCTCTGTCGCCTCCCATCCTTCGAGCTGACACCGATGACCGAAGCCGCCAGCCACCCCTCCGAACACCACCACCGTCTCCTTCTTCTCTGCTGCCACCGACGACCATCGACCGTCGACCACCCTCTCTTCGATCACTACCATCTCCCCTTCTTCCCTCAGCGACCCCGCCGACGACCCACCACCTATTCCTCCAGCTCCGGCAACTCAACCAAAGTCCACAACGACCACGCTGGTGAACTTGTCTCTCGTACCCTCACGCCTCCTTCCCCCCCCCCCCCCCCCTATCCCTCTTTCCAATCCGGCAGGGGCCCCACCCCCCCTGCTGCTGGTACTTTCTGGCAGGGGGCTCTGCCTCCTGTCCTTATTTAAGCAACAATGGCAGGGGGATCTGCCACCCTGCCGTTGTGTTTGCTCTGCCAATAGGGGGCTCCAACCACCTGCTGCTAGTACTTTTCGACAGGGGCTCCACCCCTTGCCCTTATTTAAGCAACAATGGTAGGGGGATTTGCCCCCCTACCTTTGTATTTGCTATGCTGGCAGGGCCCTCTGCCGCTGGTACTTTCCGGCAGGGGGCTCCGCCCCCCTACCCTTGTTTAAGTAATAGCTGCAGGGGATCCATCCCCCTGCCTTTGTGTTTGCTTAGTCGGCAGGAGGCCCTGCCTGTGTCTTTGTCTTTGGCCGACAACTTATTTTTTTCTGCTTCTTCTCGTGTATTTGTCTTTGGCCGGTAGGAGTAATGTGCATTACAGGTGCATAGCAAAGAAAAATGTGCGTTGCTTAATGCTAAGCATCGCACGCGGCTTAAAATGCTATGCAAAAAGAAACAAGAAAAATGCAAATGCAAAAGCATGCAAATCGGGTAAATACCCGTGGTGAATAAGTGATGCAAGAGCATCACATGCTATTTACTTTCTTGGATGCAACACTTTTCTGCTCACACACTCACTTAGTTGTGAATATCTAGGACTGTTTTGTTGGAGTTAGGAGATCATGTTCAACATGATTTGAATGTATGAGAATAGAAGTGCTCTTATTTTTGTAGTTCGGATTCCGTGTTAGTCATGATTGTAGTTAGTGTGATATTGGAGTGTATTTGCTGCAAGTACATATTTGACATTGTTGTGATATAAATGATTAAATATATTGCAATGTTTGACATGAGTATCTATGCTTGCATGAAGTTATTTTCGATTTGATTATGCATTCCATGTAAAATTATATCATGAAAACCTGCTTAAAATGATTGTATCATGTGATATATATATATATATATATATATATATATATATATATATATATATCAAATCATTACATCCACCATCAACGAATGATAAATTAGATATTTTCTTTATCATAGCATTATTATGATACTCTTTTAACTGGTTAAGCTAATATCCGTAACATCATAAGACAAAATGGTTGCAAACCGTGAATGGATGTACCGTAAGATAGTTGATAATGAGGTGTCGCTTGAATATATGGATGGTATCAATAATTTTTTTGAATTTGCAATGGCAAGTGTCAGTATAGTGGATTCCACCGGTTGGATCAGGTGCTCCTGCACAATGTGTAAGAACAATCGATTTGTACAATCTCATGGCGTTAGACATCACCTATACAAGAAGAGTTTTGTTAGTGGTTATCAGAATTGAATGCTTCACGGTGAAGAATTTTGAAACAATTTTAACGCACGGATGGATATAGTGCACAATAATTCATATGTAAATTTGATATTTGATATGGCAGGACCAGAACTGGGTTATGGGTTATGCTATGAGTCCTAGTGATGTACCAACTGGGGTAGAGAAAAAAGCAACAAACAATGCAGCTAGTAGATTTTATGACTTACTTAAAGATGCTGATGAGCCATTGTGGAATAGTTGAGAGAGTCACACTATCTTGTCTACAGTTCTTCAACTACTGAATTTGAAGTCAGAGTATAATTTGAGCCAATCATGTTTTGACCATCTGTGCTCTATTGTGAAGAGTATGTTGCCCAAAGATGAGAAATTGTCATAAAATTTCTACCGTGTAAAAGTTATGGTCAACGCTCTAGGTATGGGGTATCAAAAGATAGATGCTTGTCCAATTCACTGCATGTTGTATTTCAAAGATAAAAAAAAAACAGATCATGTCCGTCATGTGGGCATCCTTGCTTCAAGCCAAAGACAAGGGACAATGCTAGCATGAGGTCAAAAGAAGTGCCATACAAGTCACTCCGCTAAATTGGCGACAAATATTAGAGATGAATACATATTCATCGTTAAATTTTAGCTATGGTTTATCGACGAATATGTATCTGTCGTAAAACCAAATCAGTGCGTATTTAGCGACGGATTAGCAATGGATCATAACATTAATTAATCTGTCATAAATTAGCAACGAAAGTAGCGACAAATCAGTTCTGTCGCTAATTAGCAACAAGGAAATTGCGATGAACGCTATCCATCGCTAAGCCATCACCAATCCATCACTAAACAATTCAAAGACAAATTTACGATGGATTAGCGTTGGATAGCGTTCGTCGCTAATCCGCATTATTCTTGTAGTATAAATCAATAACTATATAAATATATTGGGAGTAAGATTAGATTCTGAGTTGTATTGTTTTAGAAATTGAAAACACGTAATGAAGGTATATATATACATTGTTAAAACATTTTGATTTTTGTATCGCATCTAAATTAAAACTTGATACTCAAAAGATGAATCCATAACTGACATGTAACATACTCCTTATGAAATCATAGACATGAAAACAACACTTAGACATAAATCAGTTTTTTCTGAGTCGCATCTTAGTCAAAATCAATGCACATGAATATCAATATATATGTAGAACCAAAAATCTAAAAGAAACAAAGGAGATAAGTTAATTCAAACGTCAAACCATCAAAATCTGGAATAATCAATCACGATTCACAATACATAATCAGATTTTAGACTATCTTACTAGATGAACAAGTTTGAAATAAAAATATGTTTCTTCGAATCTATACTCATCATAGTACGATTTGATTCACGGCCATTGTGTCATCGATCTCAACAATCACGATGGATTGATGTCTATAGGGATGTAGGTCCTTACACCCAGGTCCATGAACAATGATACAAGAACCCTACCTTGTTGAAGCTTAAGAAAAATTGCAGAAATGGGCAATTGTGTAGCCTACACATGTGCACCCTCTATGAACATTAAACTACACTGTGCAACTCCTCTAATGAAGGCTCTTTGCTCCAACCATGTGAGAGAGATGAGAGGGAAGTGAGAGAAAGTTGAAAGATAGAATCAATAGGGACAAAGAGAGAGATGTTTGAGGGATATAGAAAGGGAGGAGAAGAAAATGGCATGTGATCTCCCTTTCTGATGGATTTTCTCAAAACTAAAGGGAAAGATGAGAGGACACTCCCTCTTTCATCATTGGTGTTCCACCTCCAACAAGGTAAGTTTAAATCTTTCCTCTTTGCCTTTATTTTTATTATTATTATTATTATTATTTCTTTGTTTTATCTGGTATTAAAGAGAATAGAGGGGAGGTCAATCCATCCTTCCCCTTTCTTTCTTGTTTTTTCCAAAAGTTGTGTCTTTTATTTGAGGAGGGGCCCACTATTTCAACCCCTTATCTTTTTCTTCTCTTTATTCTTTCTTTATTGCTTGTTTTATTTTTCTTTCTCATTTTTATTTGAGGAGGTGCGCCATGATGACCCTTTTCCATGTCAAGCCTGACTAACATGTGATTCCCCCATCCCATGTGTTCCCACTAGGGTTACGAGCCCATATTGCTGAGTCTCATGTGGTAGCAGGGTGGGTTGAAAGGCAGTGCTGACTGCGAAATTCCGACTTCAAACTGTAGCATGTGTGTGTGCGCTCACATGCAAGCTTAAACTGTGTGTACCTCATGGGGTTGAAAAAGGACCTTGAGGGGTTTGGCGTAGTTATACATCGCACCCTTGGGTTTTGAACTTGCAACGTCCCAACAGCTCCTGCTAAACAAGCGTATTTAACACGCGTGAAATGGTAAAACCTATCAAATACAGATCACATCATTTTAAATGTTTCACATTAAAAAAAGACAGTTGAAAAAAACGCTGAAAACTGAGTTGCGAGAAAATCTGCTAACAATACATACAAGTTAAATTCATATTTAATTTTGTAAAATAAGATTAAAAAACAGCCATATATATGAGATTTTAACTTGAAAATCAAATTAGCATATAAGAACTATCATATCCAGTTTCATGAATTATTGTGATTTGAATCATGGTCTGATCCAATTAGATTCATAATTGCTTTTTTTAAAGTATTTATTTAAACATATTTTTTTGTGTTCTAAAAGTTACTTTCAAAAGAACACATTTTTTGCAGTTTTTTTTTTGTTTGAAAAATATCTAAGTTTCATGTTTGAAAGGGAGTTTTGCAAACTATGTTTACCAATAAGAAATGTCTAATTAGCTAATCCGAATCGGATTTAGTATTACCATTTTCCCACTCAACTGTGGTTCCAATTTGGCAATTAGGCCAGATCCGATAAGGCCGGATTCAAATAATACTTAGATCGACCCGTACCCATCACCAATTGGTAGGGCTAACTCCTGCGGGTCCGATTGGTCTCCGACCCCGTTGACAGCGGCGGATATGCAGCGCCACTTCACTTGACTTTATCACCATCCATCTCTGAGATGGACGACAAAAAAACACCCTCACAGTTGTCAGAACGAGGGATTCTGAACAACAAGACAGCCCCCCGAATATTTAGCTCCAAAATCCCCGGTCTTCTTCTTCTTCCAGTAGCGATTAGCGAAAGAAGTCAAAGAACCACAAAAGAAGGATTAGGGCTGCTACGGTGGGTGCGTCTCCACGTTTCTGACCGTAAGGTGGACCAAGTGAGCAGGCGAAGGCGGAAGAAGACGACGACCTAGGGTTAGGATTTTCCACAAGAGCTCCATTCCGGCGCAGAAATGGCTTCAATGGCGGCTCGAGCTCTCCTGATCCTGCACCTTGTCGCGATATCGTCCTTGGGGGCAACCATGGCGCATGAGCCGCAGGGCTCTTGCGGCTCCACTAGACATGAGAGCTCCGATCTCCATGTCCATCATGACCACATGCATCATCATCATGACCATCATGATCATCTCTGCAACGACCATCATCATCATCATGAGGAGGAGGAGGGAGTTTCCAGAATTAAGCTCCCGGAGGAACTCGCGGAAGAAGAGGATCTGAAATCGTTCGGTTTCGGTTCGCGCAACGACGACGACGGCCGTGGCGATCATCTCGCGTTCGGCAATGGCGACCTTTCGAAATTGGGTATGACATCCCCTTGTTGGATTCGGGCAATTGGGGTCGGTTGGGGATTAAGGTTTAGCTTATTGGATGTTTGATGGTTTTCTGTGAATTGGGTTCTTTTGGAAGGTCTTTGGATCCACGCGATGGGTTGCTCGATGTTGGTGAGCATGGCGTCTTTAGTTTGCCTCATTCTTTTGCCGGTGTTCTTCTGTGAGTGTCTATCTTTTTCCAGCGTTTTCTTCGGTGAATTGGGAGTTTTGGTTTCTGATTTCTTGTTCTTTGCGTTTCTTGATCGATATTTATACGGTTATTGATTGTAATTCGGTTTGCTCTGTGGGTTTTTGCAGTGAAAGGAAAGCCATCCAAGATGGTGGTCGATTCGTTGGCTGCATTTGGAGTTAGGTTTTTTCAATCCCTACCTGTTTGTCTCATTGTATCAAGTTTGTTGTTCCTATTGTTTGAACCGTTCTGATTGTCGCTATTTAAGTATCCATGTGCAATTCTTCCATAACTAGATGTGCAATATTTTAGTATGCCTTGAATGTTAATTGTTGTAGTGTAGATTGGCTGTAATAAGCTCGCTGGATAGTAAAAATTGCAGAATCTTCATCCTGATAAGAGAAACAAAGAACTGTGATAGTGTAGATCAGAGGTGGTTTTGGTTGATGGTGGAGTTATGACATCTTACCCCGTGTTACTTGTGTTCAAATCCCAGTAGTGATTATCTGCAACCTGACTAATAACACTGGAAAAAGAGAGTCACAATGTTGATCTAGACCGGGGATAGCAGGTTAGGTAGTATCGTATGTAACCAATTCCGTTTTTGTATTCAATCCCCACCCCAGATCTCAATTGCGTGGCCCCCACCTCATGCTTCCTAAGTGAGATGCATGGATCCCAAGTGAGATGTGGGTTGGATATTGAATATAACGCATGATCGGCTATGGGCAATATGACTTGATATGCTCTCAGACGGACTGAATACAATACTTGGATGCTAAATATCTCGCAGCATGATTATAACTGCTGTGTCTCTCTCTCTCTCTCTCACACAGCTTTGAGAGAGTCATATTGTTCAATTTTAGGCTTCTGGAATGATGATCTGTCATCATGTAGACATTTCCATTTCGAGCTGTTGAATTATACAAATTATGTTTGGATTAGTATATGGAAACTAAATGAATCTTATATTGACAGGCCGGAGCAATGCTAGGAGATGCTTTTCTTCACCAGCTACCACACGCTTTTGGTATGATAAAATCTTCTATGTTTTTCGATGTGTATTGTCCCCTTCATTGTTGTAATTAATATTTCAGCACAAGTTCAGCTGGTTTTTACCAATTTTTTGTATTTTGTATTGTCTATTTTGTTTTAGGAGATTTCAGAATTATAAAGTCCTTTTTTTGAAGGTTTACTATGGAAATTTGTTGAACAGCTAGCTATAGTTTCTGTCTGTCACTAAAAAATTTTTTTTACAACTCTATGCTACACCTCTAGCAATTCAGATAATTTTGTTGGACTAAAAGGCTCCTATTGAGTAACTTTCTAGTTTTTTGTTTTTATTTTGAAAACATGTCATATATGTCATCCATATCATGTGCAACACTTTCCAAAATGAAGATACTGAAGTTAAAAGTCTATCTCTCTTGTAGCTAAGTACATATAAACCTCATTAATCAATAATAAGATATCTTTTATCCATTTTGATTATTTGAATGAGTAGCCTCCAAATGTCTTCAAACATCCACCAATCTTTTAATATTATTAATATAAACATCAAAGTTTCACAACTAAAATGACATTTAGCTTGGGTTTAAAAGATATCCAGCAAGCTATCTAATACTAAACATACTGTTAGCTGTCTATCAAGAAAACTAATTTGCGCACTTAAGAACAACTAATGCCCATTGTGTCATGTTTGCTTAAGTACATAATAATGGTCTTTCTTTTCTGATAAGAAGTTTAAATGGGAACACTGACCTCTTGCAAATGGATGCAAGAGGTTGTTCTAAGATGACATTAGTCATTAGGAGTAGAAGAAGATATAAATGGTGGTTGAAGAAGATATGAGGGAGAAAAGGAAGGGAATTTGCATTTTAAGCATAAAATAGGTAAAGGAGCACAAGGGAAAAGGAGTTTATACATTTCTACAAGGATGGAAGTAATTTTAAACTGCTACTTAACACGTGATTAAGGTAGTGGTGGTCTAGAGTACGGGTTATTTTCTTAACTTTGAAAAATCTGTAGGATTATTTGAAAAGCATCGACGCGTTGGTTTATAGATTAATTCAGAGAATAAATTTGGCGAGTATTTGAAAGTCACCCTTCAACAAGATATAAATCTTGCCACTTTTATCACTCTCTTTTGTACTCATTGGCAAGAATATCTCACTCTTGTATCCAGCAAAAAAATGCCTCGTTTAGCAATTTTTTTGGCTGTATTAGTGGCATCCTTTTAATAAGATCATCTCTTTTTTTTGGTTTCTACAGAAAAATTTTGTTGTTAAAAGTTATTTGGAGCAATGGTCCCTTGATGGAAAATCTTTTTTTCCTTTTCACTTTAAGTATTTTGATGTACTTGTTTGAATCTCTACCTCTGAAGATTGTCCACTTGATTAAAAAAAAATGTTTTTCCTGTGTGTATGTGGGACATTTCATTTTATTATATTAAGAAGTTGGTGCTGAAGTGTGACAGTTTCCAGGTGGTGGTCATAATTCTCACTCACATGATCAAAATTTGGACCATGGACGTAATCATCATCACAACCATGGACATCCTGAATCACATTCTCATTCTCTGAATGATCTTTCGGTTGGACTGTCAGTTCTGTGTGAGTACAGACAACACTCTAAACATATTGGACTGGAACTTCTGCCGTTTATTTTCAATGTGGGCTCTTTAATCTTTGCACAAGACAAGTTATGCTTCCTTTTTAAATGTTAAATCCATTGTGATGGACCTGATGTCCTCACATGTAGGACTGAACAATTGTGTTACATAAAAGAAGATAACTACTTTTATGCTTTTTCATGGTGCACAGTTATTATAATTTACTTCTAGACTTATTAATATGTGTACATGCAGATGCATGTTTGGTGTAAAGGTTTGCATAGATATGAAATCGTGTTCATGATGAGTCAATCTTGTCTGATCCTCTGAAGTCATGTTTAGAATTCTTGCAATATATTTCCTCTTTTACTCTCTTTTCATGTGGAACTAGGTCTGTTTTAGCTGTGCAGAAACTTAATATGGTTGCATGTGATTTACTTATGCAGATACAGGCAAACTTTAGTATTATAATACTGAGCAATATTACAACAAAAAGCTATTTGGTTAACTTGATAACTTCCAATTCAACAATTGCCTGCATAGCCATAAATAACAAACCACGCCATCCACACACATGCATGCACAAGAGCAAATTATACACACCAGTGTTGTGAAAAGCGTTGAGGCGCTCCACCAAAAACTGAGGCGAGGCGTAAGCCTCAATTTTTTTTTAACTTTAAAAAAATTATAAAAAAATCTAAAAATACAAACAAATAAAGAAATGCTTTATTGATGAAGTAACAACCAATAAGAAATAGAAAATCTCAAATAAGTACTAAAGAATATGAGATTAACATATAAACATAATTAAGAAACTGATTACATAACTGAAAAATTAATTATATAATTGAAAAATATAATGTCCTATAAAACAACAACCAATAAGCAATAGAAAATCTCAAATAAGTACTAAAAAATATGAGATTAACTGGAATCTGTAACTGATTACATAATATGATATGTTCTTCTTCTTCTTCTTCTGTTTTTTTTTTGTGCCTCACGCCTCAGGCTTGCGCCTTGAGGTGCAGAGGACCTCGCCTCAAGGCGAGGCACGCCTTTTGCGCCTCAAGGTGCGTTTTTTATAACACTGATACACACAGATGCACACACAAAACTTTGAGTATCCAGACCAGAAAGATTGGAGCTTAAGCAGCCTGTGCCCTATTTTCTCTAGAGTCCCAGGCAATTATTGTTAAATTCTAGATCCAACATTGCTTTTCTGCATTTTGTAAATAGATTTAAATTGCATTGTGCCAAATATGAAAAAGAGCAAATAGTAGAAAACTTGGTCCTAACACACACCTACTTCCTACAGCCAAACATCTACAATTGTAAAAGGGAGCCCAACTTAAATCACACATAGAACAAGATTATATCAAGAACAAAAATTGCTCTCTAATATTATTTTGGGGAAAATTGCATTTAGGGGCCAACCTTTTGCCCTAATTCCAAAATGGGCCTCACTTTTCTGAAATTCCAAATATGGGCCATACTTTTCCTGAAAACAGTCATATAGGGACCTCAGGTCAACATCTATCATCTTGAAAAATGTGTTTCCTTTTTGGTTTCCTGTATTGTCATTTGATGATTAAGAAATACTCAATTCATCATCATAAAAAGCAAAAGGTGAACAGTTTGAAATTTGAATTGAACTCTTAATGATGAAGGCTATTATTGTAATTTGACTTATGATTTAACCTGAGTTAAAGGACAATAATAAATGCAGGCTCTTGTTTGGCAGTTTCCAGGATAACAGTGGCCTGCTTCTGGAATTTCAGAAATGTGAGGGCCATTTTTGGAATTAGGGCCAAAAGGTTGGCCCTATTTGGAATTTCTCTATTTTTTCAATTAAAAAAAAGCTGGAGGATAACCCCTGCTTTACATCAACCGGAAAATTAACACCCAACAATATTTGAAGGCTTAGGTTTTCCTTATTACTTTGTTTTCTAGGATTTTGTAGTCTTAGTTGCATTTTATATGCTATTAATATGTTTTTCTTTTTCTTTTGAACTTAGTAGGCATGTCCTCATTGCTCTTTTGTCATGGATGCAGCAGGAATAGTGATTTTCTTACTTGTTGAAAAGATTGTAAGGTATGTTGAAGATAGTGCAGGAAAAGAACCACATGCTTTTGGTCACATTCATCACCATGGACCGAAAGGCAAAAATTTGAAGGACCATGAGAAGTCGAGTGATCACCTGAATCCAGTGGTTGATAAGAGGAAACACAAATCAGAGATGGCATCCAATACAGAAGTATTGGGTGGAGAAGCCAATGGGGGTACAAAAGATTGTCAACATGACTCTCTTCATAAGGTTGGTCATTTTCTCGTGTCTGTAATCCACTCATCCTGTCTATTCTCATTGCACGTGATGTTTATGTGGTAGGATTGTGTTAGTTTAATTCTGGATGAGACAGATTTTCTGACACTCTATTCTTGATGATTTGCATGTCAACTTTTTCTGTTATTACTTTATGTTCCTTTATGAGGTGGTATTGTGACTTTTGTAATGCACAAAAGAATTTCAGATACATTTCTCATTTTTTGTTTCTTTCATGAGAACTGAGCTTCATATTTTTCTAAATAATGCTTAGGCCATTTGCCTGCATGCATTATGATTATGGAAAATGATATATTGTTTTGTTTCTAGTGGGGAAATATTTTTCTGAATGACGTCATTACTGCAACCAAAATTGGTGGATTACCGGAGACCCATGATTTCTAGTTCAAAATCCACTCTCCTTTGTATCAGGTCTTTGGGCACTGAGCAACCTGTAACCTCCAACTAGCTCCTGTGACTTTGATTTTAACCTTTGCCAGTATTTTGTTATTCTTCTTCGCGTTGTCTCTTGCTTACTTCCTGTCCTCCTTGTACCTGTATTTTTCTCTTTCTAATAAATTTTCCTTTTGTTTGTATTCAAAGAACATTTGCACATTTACCATGTGCTGCATACTTGTGCATCCTATCTCTCGGCCTTATGATGTGTATGTGGCCGAGATTAGTAATACTAAGGCTATAAAAATATTACCAGAGAATACTCTTGTCGAACATCAAAGATCCTCATTTAGTGGATTCTGCTGCACTTTTGGGCTCGTCCATGTGAGAATGTGTGTTTCAAGTTGTTGTCAACAAAGAAGGAGAAGATGCGTTGAGCAAGGGGCGGCAGCTGCTGAAAATAATCCTCCACACACCGTCGTGCCCTATATTTCATATTATATATGTTACAATTTGGATCTGGTCTGTGGGACCCGGATCGGGTCTGACAGACCCAATAATAACAGTAATACAAAAGACGTTACATAAATGTTACATAAGGTCATCGGGTCCAGGGGTCCAGATCCAGACCCGTGAACAAACAACGTACATTCTCAATATCCTCTCTCAAGTTGTGCATGGTCTTGCACCATGGACAACTTGTTCTTCAAGAACCAAAATCGTATGCTCGTAAGCCCCTTAGTGAACAAATCAGCCACCTGATCAGTCGTCGAAATGTAAGCTGGTTTCACTTCTCTATCTTCTACCTTTTGCCGGATGAAGTGCTGATCAATTTCTATATGCTTTGTGCGACTATGGTGAACAAGATTGAAGGCAATCTATATGACACTCTGATTATCGAATAAAAGGGTAGTGGGCAAAATATTTTTTCCTATTTCAGTCAGGAGATGCCTCAATCATGTAACCTCTGCTGTAGCTGCTGCCATGGATCGATACTCAGCCTCAGTGCTGGATCGTGCAACTGCACGTTGCTTCTTGCTACTCCATGCTATTAAGTTTTCATTAATGAAAACACAGTACCCAGAAATCGACCGTCTATCATTTGGATCTCCAGCCCAATCGACGTCGGTATATACAACAAGTCGATGTCTCTCACCCTTAGATTTAGACTAATGATAGACTAGGCCATCTCCGAGAGTTCTTTTTAAATATCGAAGAATTCTCTTAATTGCATTCATATGTCTTGTGTGTAGGTCATGCATGAATTATGAGACTTGATTCACTGCATACACAATGTCTGGTCTAGTGAAGGTGAGATATTGAAGCATACCCACAAGACTTCGATATTGCCTAGGATCTCCATATGCCTCTCCCCATACTGTGAGCTAAGCTTGTGATTAAGTATGCTAGAAGTAGACAACGGTTTGCAGTCTTTCATACCTGCCTTATCCAATATGTCTAATGTATATTTGTGCTGAGTTAACAAAAGATATCCGTCATGCCGATCGACCTCAACCCCCAAGAAATAACGCAAAACACCCAAATCTTTCATCTTAAACTGCCGACTCAACAAGTCTTTTGTAGCTTCTATATGTTCAGTAGAGTTCCCAGTAATAATAATATCATCCACATATATGAGAAGTAAAGTGTTCACCTGATGATTTTGGAAAATGAACAGTGAATGATCGAGATGAGACCTAAGGAACCCGTGCCGTTGAATTTCAAGTGAAGCTATCAAACCACGAACGAGAAGCCTGCTTTAACCCATAGATGACTCTTCGGAGTTTACAAACATGTCTACTGGGACTGTGTTTTGCATAACCAGGAGGCTGCTCCATATACACTTCTTCTTTCAGGGTGCCATGCAAAAAGGCATTTTTAACATCAAGTTGACTGAGAGCTATGTCACACGGACTCGGCTAGGGAGGCGGCGCACCCGAGTCGACACGCCCCGACACGGGTGCAGACACGAGTGCGGCTTAGGACACGGCCTAGATTCAGTCAACGAATCGAGGCAGAGTCCGTCCTCGTTTTGGACTCAGTCAATGTTGACCGAGTCTATATTCATCTATTTTAGGGTGAAAAAACTAAAAGAAATGATTTTATATATATATATTTTTAATATATATATATATATATATATATATATATATATATATATATATATATATATATATATATATATATATATATATATATATATATATATATATATATATATATATATATATATATATATAGACTGTTGTGCACAGTCACAGTGACGGTGCACAGTCATGATTTTTTTTTAAATAAATAAATATCTATATATATCTATATATATAACCGAGTCCCCGTGTCCAAAATTTTTAAAATTGCGCCGCACCCATGTCGCACCCGCACCCGCACCCGCACTCATGTGACATAGACTGAGAGTCCATCCATATTGAACCGATAAAGACAAGATTAATCGAATGGTTCCCATCTTGACCACAGGGCTAAAAGTCTCCTCATAGTCTTGCCCATATTCTTGAGTAAACCCCTTTGCTACTAGTCTCGCCTTGTAGCGCTCAATGAATCCATCATGTTTGTATTTTATCTTATAAACCCATTTAGACCGTACAACATTTTTTTCTGAGGGTTTAGGGGCAATCTCCCAAGTCCCTCACTCATGTAAAGCCTCCATCTCCTCATTCATAGCCTCAACCCACTTGATTGACATAGAAGCTTGTACAAAACTAATGGGTTCATCTTGTTTTTCAATCTGAGAAATGAATAATTGTAATTTTGTGAAAAAGTTGTCATAACTTACCCATCTCTCAATGGGATGACAAATCCTATCAGACTTTCTGAGTTGCACATCAAGACACTGAGCATTATTCTTATTCCATCGCACGTAGACAACTCCTTGATACTTTGTGATATCTGGGACAGGTATTGCAATGTTATGTGCATCTGATGACTCTTCCCTTTGCATCTGTGCATTTGACCCATTGGGTTCAACAGGTAATGAATGATGTGGTGAAGAGCCATGTCTCTCTATCTGATCAAATAGCTCAGTCGCAAGCCATGGTTGATAGCTCTCAACATCTTTGTTGTGCCCATTTACCTTCACTAAATCCTCGATATTGGTCTCATCAAATACAACGTTCCGTGATATTCTGATTCGATTAGTGGTAGGATTATAGCAACGATACCTTCTGTACTGATCAGCATAACCAACGAACTTGCACATGTACGCTTTGTCCTGAAACTTGTTACGTTGAGAACTATCAATATGAACATAACATACACAGTAAAACACTCACAATTCATTATAGTTAGGGTGAACACCAAAGAGTGTAAAAATAAGGAGATTGATTATCTAGCAACTTCATTGGCAGACGATTTATAATGTGCATAGCGGAATGAAAGGCTTCAGTCTACAAACTTAAGAAGATGTGAGTATCATGTAACATGCTCAATGCACTTTCCATAATGTATCGGTGTTTTCTTTCCGCCACACCATTTTGTTGTGGTGTATAAGGACAGGAAATTCGACGGCTTATTCCGTTGTCTTGGAGAAATTCAGTAAATTTCTTTGATAAATACTCCCCCCCACCATCATATTGGAAACATTGAATTTTAGACGAGAACTGATTACATACTAGAGCATGAAATGAACAAAAAAGCTTAAATACCTCGGATTTATGCTTCATAAAGTAAATCCAAGTGTATCTGGAATAACTATCGATAAACGTAACATAATAGCGATTACTTGATAATGAGGGTTGTGGGGCAGGTCCCCAGACATCAGAATAAACAATCTCAAAAGGCACAAAAGCTCATTGATTTATTGAATTGAAAGGAAGAACATGGCTCTTACATAATTGACAACTGAAACAAAGTGAAAAATTAGAGTCAACACTCAAACTATATCGTGGAACAAGTCCACCAGACGCAAGTCTCTCAACGGATGAGCGATTACAATGACCCAAACGACGATACCAGATTCTTGGCTTATTACACTAAGATAAACAAAAACAATTTTCGGATGACAATGCTTGGACAACCTGTGATTTTGGCGAAACATCACGAACAGATGAAGACTCCTTGATGACATACATATTCCCCTGCCGTTCTCCTTCAACGAGCGTTTTCTTCGTGAGAAGATCCTTGATACATAAAGGAGTAAATTCGACAGAAGAATTAGTATCATCAACAATTTTAGAAACAGAAACAATATTTTTGACGATGTTGGGAGAATAATAAACACCAGACAATTGTAAAGAAGAAGTAAGAAGTTAAAGAGTGACATTTCCAGTATGAGAGATGGGATGAAGAGCACCATCTTCAGTTTTAATACTAAATTTTCTACGATAAGAAACGGGCCTTGAAATCTTACCGATATCACCTGTCACATGTGCAGCAGCCCCGAAGTCAATGTACCAAGTCCCTTGTTCACTTTGTTTGAAGTTCAACCCTAAAAGAGCAAAAATCAAAAGGTTCTTCACATTATCCCTTTGATCATCCTTAGATTCTTCTCTTGCCTTTCCTCTGGTGAAAGCTCCAGCGCCATTATTCTTGCCTTTGTTTTGTGGATTATACCAACAATTCGCTTTAATGTACTCCTTTTTGTTGCATTGATAACATGTTGGTACATTTCAGAAGTTTTGGTTCCCTGAGAAGGTGTTAGTCGGCATGTTGGGTGTGGGCAGTAATCCACGACCTCCTTGACCATTTCTTACCTGTCCTCGTCCTCCTTTAAAACCACCACGTCCCCTTCCTAGCACCATTCCTATGACTAACACATCCTGATTGCTGGAATTCATAGTCATCCCCTCACCTCTAATGGTAACTTTATATTATAGTAGCTTTGCACGAAGATCTTCAAAATTGGGCAATGAAGGGAGACATAGGAGGGAGGTGACCAACATGTGATAGTCCGGCCCAAGACCATTCAGTACTTGTTGAACTTTATCTTTATCAGGGATCTCACAACCTACCATTGCCAGTTGATCTGTGATAGTCTTGGTTTTGTTCATGTACTCCGTGACTGATAAATTTTCTTTCTTCAAAAGTTGAAACTCTCTCTTTAAATGCAGAATCCTGGCCTCTGAGATCTGTGAATAAGTCTGCACCAATATCTGCCACAACTCCATAGTTGAACATTCATCTTGAATGGCCACTAATACCTCTTGGGAAAGGGTAGAGGTAATGTATGCCACAATCGCCAGATTTTTTTTCCTCCATGCCGCGAATTCTGGATTACGAACCAATGTGTTGAAAACCTCTTCTTTATCACCTCTCCTCTTGCAAGACAAACTCTGGTGGTGCATGGACAGATCCATCAAGATATCTAGAGAGATCCAAACTCCTAATAAAAGGCAATATTTGCCTCTTCCAAATTAAGTAATTCGAGTTGGTGAGTTTCTCGGAAATAAGTTGGCCAAGGAAGCTCGATGGGAGAGAAGGAGAATCCATGAAGA
Organism: Nuphar pumila; assembly: GCF_984573655.1. Classification (NCBI taxonomy): domain Eukaryota; kingdom Viridiplantae; phylum Streptophyta; class Magnoliopsida; order Nymphaeales; family Nymphaeaceae; genus Nuphar; species Nuphar pumila. The sequence goes on along the minus strand of NC_143250.1, from coordinate 107,405,743 downwards.
GAATAAGAATAAATAGTGTTGAAGAGAAGAACGAGAAATAGATCAACAAGACAGTCCAACAAGTCAGAGAAACAATCGGCCCAACAATCTGAGTTCACCACCTTTTTTTTTAGGTCTGACTCACTTGCACGATCTGTAAGAGTCTGATCAGACTTTCGCAGATTCCAAAGATATAAAGTCAAGTCTGACGAAAATTGGGTATGCTGATTTGAAACCCAATAAAATTTGTAAGATGAGTATTCTAACGTGAATAGTCAGAGCTGATGCTAATGCAAGACAGGAACAAGTCCAAGGCAGGAACAGATCTGATGCACTAATCAGATCTGGAATCAACGAGAAAGATGGGTAAAAAATAAATTTGACGTCGGCAATAAGAAGAGAAACATATCTGGAGGAACAGATCTGATGCACTAATCAGATCTGGAATCAACGAGAAAGATGGGTAAAAAATGAATTTTGACGTTGAGAATAAGAAGAGGAACAGATCTGGAATGAAAACCAGATCTGAAATCCAAAGATTAAATCAAAATAAAACTAGAAGTTTGATTTTGAAAACCAAAGATTGAATGGTTTTGGAAGAAAAATATGGAGCAGATGGAGGAAACAGAGAGAAAAGATAAGACAGAAAGATAAAGAAAATAGAAGACAGAATTTTTTTTTTTGCTAACCTGGAACAGAAGATGAATCTCTCGAGACACTTTCTGGAATCTGTTTCACGCCCTTGAACTGAAGTCAGATGTGATCCTGCTCTGATACCATGTGAGAATGTGTGTTTCAAGCTATTGTCAACAAAGAAGGAGAAGATGCATTGAGCAAGGGGCGGCAGCTGCTGAAAATAATCCTCCACACACCGTCGTGCCCTATATTTCATATTATATATGTTACAATTTGGATCGGGTCTGACAGACCCAATAATAACAGTAATACAAAAGATGTTACATAAGGTCATTGGGTCCAGATCCAGACCAGTGAACAAACAACGTACAGTCTCAATAGTCCATATGTGATAGAACCTTTTATATACCTGGATTTGAGAAAGGGGATGGTCCAACTCCTTTTTTCGTTAGGTCCTGTTAGGACCCTCCAAAATCGTACTTTCAAGTATTTTTTGTTTTATCTGAACTGTAAGATGTGTTTGCCATTGTCTACTCAATAGAGAACATGTATTTGATTGAGATTTTTTATGCTCAGATGTATTTTAAAGAGGTAAAAAAATCAAGGGTTGATATTATACTAAAATTTGATGATAAAATATTATGTTTACATCAAATCAATTTGAAAGAAAGCTTGTTCCTTAGTAAATAAAGAATGATAAACACGTCTAACGGTTCAGATCAAGCAAAAAATACGTAAAAGTATGATTTTTAGAGGGTCCTAACGGGACCCAACGGAAAAAGGGTAGGACCATCCCCCTTCAATTTGGATTTATGTTGCAGGAACTATTTTGAATTTTAGTTACCTATGGACCATTTACTTGTACTCACAATAAAGAGTAGGAGGCTAACTTGGGCTGCTAGTTGTTTGTTCTGAAAGATTCTTGAAATTCACACTTTATGTATAAAACTTCATTTGCTTAGTGTTCATTAAACCACAATAATGTTGCAGATTCTTCTGTGCAGAGGAAAGCCTCTATTGAACGTGATGAAGATAAGAAAGAAACATCAGATTCTGCCAAAAACAATATCACTGCAGTGGCTGCTGTGACTGATAAAGACCCATCAAAACAGCCTTCAAACTTAGTATTTGGTTATCTTAATCTTTTTTCTGATGGTGTAGTAAGTTTCTGTTCATCAACGCACATCTTATCTCTGATTTCCTTTTGCAAATATGTCATTGACTTCATACTCATGTAATCAGATACAATATTTGTGAATGTTGCAGCACAATTTTACGGATGGGATGGCTTTAGGAAGTGCTTTCTTACTTTATGGTTCAATTGGTGGCTGGTCCAGAACATTGTTTCTGCTAGCACATGAGCTACCTCAAGAGGTTCTTTTCTTTTCTTGTCAGGAGCTAGCTGAAAAGTTCTATTCATCTAGTTGTATCAAGATTCAAGACAGGTGTACTTGAATATTGCATGTGACCTTGTGTGTGTGGGTGTGTGCACACGTGTGTCCAATCTTCGTATATCCTGTGCAGGACCCTCCTATCTTTATACATCCTGTAGGACTCGTCCATCTTCATACCTCTTACTCTGTAGACAGTTGAACTGTAGTACAATCCTGATATAGATCATGTAGCGAAAAATTAATACTTTCAAGACAATGATTAAATTCGAATGTGTGGTTGGGTGTAATTCTCATTAAGTATTGGGGAACTCATTGTCTTTTCCGCCCTATGCAGGTAGGCGATTTTGGAATCTTGGTTAGATCAGGCTTTAGCGCCTTTGAAGCTCTTTTTTTCAATTTTCTATCAGCACTGGTGGCACTAGCAGGAACTGCACTGGTGAGCATATGGAACAATGTCTATTGTGTTAAAACTTCCCTGAGAAGGAAAGATTTTCTCATGTAGCAATGCTTCCTGCAGGCTCTGATATTAGGACAAGACCCCGGCCACTCTTCTCTGATAGAGGTAAGGTTGATCGCATAACATGGGCGTTGCATAACCATGATATCAGCTAACCAAGCACGTCATTTCCTGCCCATCTCAGATGGACGGTGGTTACTATGTTTTCGGATTTTGGTTCTTGCAAAAAAACTTGGGGAGGGAAAATCTCAAGATATTTTGAAAATTCTGGTTTTCCTCAAGAAATTTCTGAAAAATATTGGCATATAGAATACACACTCACACGTTGCAAAATTGTTTTACACATTATAATAAAAATGCAATATTTTCAAAATGGTTGAAAATATCAACAAATTTAAATTAAGCCTTTTGGCAATATTTTCAAAAGGGCACCGCTGATAGCCACCCATCATGGCATTTCTCAAGATGGGTATGGTCTCCATCTCGAGACTGCATAAAAAATGACATTTTTTTTTCAAAATATCAGCCATATTTGTGACATTTACCTAACTGATAGGTTCATCCATAAGTGCTCTTTATTCAGTTGGATCGATTGGGATGATTACTTGACTCTGCACATTCTGTGTTTTAGAAAAAAAAAACGCTTAATAGGCATATTTTGACACTCAAAAGTTTGTGCAGGGATTTACAGCAGGAGGGTTCATCTATATTGCAGTTGCTGGAGTGCTCCCAGAAATGAACATAGGAAATTCGAGTTTTAGAAGCACCGCAGTCCAATTGATTTCCCTGATCTTGGGCATGTCGGTTGCTCTCTGTATATCTCTGTTTGAGTAAAATACATTCATGTTGTATTCATTTTGATCATGTTGCTACTCAACATTTCTATGTATTTTCTCTCTTAGAAAACTACGAGTTATATATGTGGGATTTACATTTTCTTAGAACAAAAATGTAGAGAACACCTTCCATACTCGTATTTCTTTCACACCAAAGAAAAGCAAAAAAGTAGAAAAGGACGGTGCTGCTGGGTACATGAAGTCATGACTCATGATCTGTGAACAGGAAAAGGAACTAATAAAAGAAAAGTTGGTAGAGAGTATCCTTTTTGGGATGATAAGGCTGGTGGAGATATATTCTTACGAAGTTATGATTTACATTGGTGATGACTGATGACATCATGACTCTAACTCGTTGCATTGATGGAGCATTTTGATGATGTGCTCTGAGGCGCTGAAAGATGGGGGGATGACATGATGATCACGGGGGATGGTCTGATGCCTCTTCCGTACTGGCTGCTGCTGCACAGGAGGTGGTGCGGTTGTCACGGCTTCCTTCATCACCACTGCTATGTCTGCCTTCCTGCGCATGCCTTCTGCAAAGTGCTCTTTCCATATTCTTGCATCCTGTAAAGCCAGACAGATAAGTATCTAAAAATAAGCCACCTCTCTCTCTTGCGCGCAGGCACACACACATTTCATGTCCAGGAATGCAACATGTTGTATTTTGGTTATCATATTTAAACTCTGGGGAACAGCGGGGACAATTAGGCTCTGTTTGAGAGCGGTGTTGTGAGTGAAAATGAGGATTTCCCAGAATCGCCGCCAGTCTCCACTGTTTGGTGTTTTGGATTTGGAATGGGAGAGGAGATTGGAGGGAATTTGGCTCGGCTGTGGTTTTCAACTGCATCCTTGTGAGGATGATGTGAAACCCATTCCCATTGTGCCCTACCCATTACCCTCCCAACACTCTCCCAAATAGAGCCTTAGACTTTGTCATTCATTCGTGCATATTATTTCATGCAGGAGCGAAGGAAAATACCGTTGTCCCAGATGCAAGTTCTTAAGTTAAACCTCAAATTTTGCGCATGCAAGAGAGAGAGAGAGAGAGAGAGAGAGAGAGAGAGAGAGAGAGAGAGAGAGAGAGAGAGAGAGAGCTTAAACCCACAAGCCTTGGCAGGCATGCAAAGCCATCTGCTAAGCAGTGTCAAAAAGCAAAAGAAAGAGTAAAAGAGAAAATTAAACCATCAATGCATGACTGAAGTCACCATGAGATTACGCAGTAAGAAACTATCATCCCTGGGGGGCAGAAGAGCAAAGGTGAGAGAGAAGTAACAAAGGAAACAAGCTGAATGATGAGCTTGATGCCAGTATCATTTAGCCTAACAAGCACAACGAGGTACAACAGCAGATTCAACACTACTGGTCAGAGAGGGTGCTATAAGGGTATGGAGCATTTTTACCAAACATCTGGAGTGACGAATGGCATCCCCAAAGAAAGAAATGAATGAAGACAGGCAGTGCAGAGACATCCTTCTCAAGAAAGAGTTGCCTATCAGCTCATTGTGCTACTCTTTAACCGTGTGAAACAGTAGTCACAATGATTCCCTTCGAAGACAAGCTAGGGAAGCAGAATGGCCAACTGGAAGTCGAAAAAATTGCTGAAAATGGTGATATTGCATTTTTGAGGACCTCCTTTTAAGTAACCAGAACGAGCTGTCCAAACTAATATGATAGCATTTGAGTACGGAGCCTGAACTGCACATCATAGATATAAGTGCAAGCTTGTGATAACGGTGCTTGTTTGCTTGCATAAAAAAAAACAGATCTTTATCTGCTAAGTGTTTCTATCTTGGATCTAGCAAAATCTTAGGGCATGTTCGGCAGCTCCTTTTCAGAAAGGATTTGAAATCAGAACCTATGATCTCAAATCACATGGGGTGTCCAGTGATTTGAGATCTCATGCTTTTTAGAAAGTGATTCTAAAAAGCAAGTACAAATCACAGGTGGGCCCCTGTGATTTGAGATCTCATGTTCGGTTGCTCCTTAGAAATTAGAATCACTCTCTCATGCCCGTGAGAAAGTGAACATGCCCCTAGTGTTGTTCTTGTTCATTCTGCATACCTTGAATCTATGGTGGAGGTGGAGCCATCATGACAAACTTATTTGTATTTTCTAATTTGGCTAAATGTTTTTTCTCAATGAAATTATTAAAAGCAGGCAATGCCACAGGATCGCTGAGCCAGATATTTTTGGTTGTGCAGCTCCCATCTGTTTTGATGTGTTTCTTTTCTTCTCTAATGATGGACTTGGCATGAAGCATGCCAGACTGCAATAATCTAGGTGCGGATCTCATCAAGTTCATCAAACCTGATCTTGAATGGTCATTTGGAATGTCTACTGTGCTAAGCACATCCCCAATTCATACACAAGATAGGTTCATTGATTCAACAAAAACTTGACGACTAATGGCTGCATCTAGTGAAGCAGCCTAAACCAGCTTGAATTAGCATTGCACTAAACACAATCGGATATCATATGAAGACTAGCACCAAACTACTAGCTGCCGCTTAGATTTGACAAAGTTCAGAGGGTAATTGACTAGGTGTATATATGCATGATCTTGACTAGTTCTGATCATTTGTTTGATTGTCACTCAATTTCATATGACTCAGCTGAACCTATGGGAAATGGAATAAAGTCACTTGAGTCCTAAGTAAACGCTCTTCATGAATCATGATGCCTTTCAACATATTTAAGGCACCAACAGAATTTAGTGCTCGTACCATGTTAAGAGCTTAACACAAACAATTACTATCATTGCTAACTGTGCAATGATGAAGCTACATCTGAAAAGGGAATTATTTCTCTGGCAGGGCACCACAATATACGTGTAGGAGAATATGTCTCACTGGGTGTTCATATGTGTGCTCCTTGTTCAGTTGAAGTTAGCACTATAACAGTGAAATCATATCCTTTGTATGGTCAAGGACATAATATTATACTTATGACAATCCAGACACCAGAACTTAGCCATGACATGTGAGCTTTGCAGGAAGGTCCTTGAACTATGACTGATAATGTATATATTGCCAATATAACAATTTTACTTGGAACAATATAAAATCCTTCACAAGGCCAAGGCTTCAAGACTAAAGAGAACCCCAATAATGGAATAAACTGCAATCTAACCTATATGAGAGCCCCAATAATGGAATAAACTGCAATCCAACCTATATTAATTTAGATTCTTTTATTTACTTTTTCGTATAGGGAGTTGAACCCAAAACCCTTGGTTGGAATCCAGCTATGGTAACAATATTAGCCGTATAGAGGAGAATGTGAAGATATGCATTCTTCAATGCCCAGCTTATGTCAAGTGTAAAAGCATCAATCACTCCTCTCAAGAGCAAAGGAAACAAGGTCAAGCTTTCAAAGCCTCAGTTCAGTTAATCTAAACTGTGTCTGCATAGGTCACATCCACATGGATTTGCAGATGAAACGAGTTCCATCTAAAACAAACAGTTATGGAACACCTAAAATACGCAGTTATGAAACACCATTAATGATATTATACACGCTCTCATCACTTCTATCTAGAAATTAAGTAAAAAAAGAACAAGCTTTCTAAAGTCACAAGACCCAACCCAGTCGGTTCATTTTTTTTCTCCACCAACAGCTAAATCAAAATATAAATTTCAAACTATAAGAGCTAAAGAGAAGGGCACCCCACAACACACTCATAAGCACATAACACTAAGACAAAGAAGGAATGCATTCACAGAGGACCAAGAAGGAACAGAAAGTAGCATTGAAAAGATCAGAAATTCAGATCAATATAAAGAAAATTTTTGCTCACATCTAATATAGAATGCTCTGGCATGGGACATTTTACAGGTTGGTCGTTGTCATGGGGCTCGATTGGGTGCTCTATCGGCTTGAACTCAACTCCCAATTGCATTCCATGGGCACCACTAAGAGAAGGTACCAAAATCACCATCTCCCCATCAGGAGCTGCAGCCTCCTTTTCATCCTACACAGCTCCACACACACACACACACCACCACCACCAATAAAAAACCATATTTTCCAAACCCAAACAGACAGGAGAAAACATAATTCCCCACATATGCATCATAAATACGAAGGAAGGAAAAACAAAAGGAAAAGGAAAACCTTACTAATCCATCCCCAAGTTGAAAGCCCATCACAGAAATCGTCATACCAAGCAAGAGCTCGGACCAAGTTTGAAGAAAGTAAAAAACAGATGATGGGTTGTGCCCTCTAAGTAGAAACACAGAAAAGGAGAAAGCAAGTACTACGGAATAAAGGAGGGAGGGGGGGGGGGTGAACTGGGCATATAAAAATGTACCAGAGGTGAGTGAGCTCGCTGTTGCGCACTAATCCTGTGTCCTGAAACCCTTGAGAAAATGCCCATCATTACTCTCTCTCTCTTACGACACACCAACGGAAACCCAAAACCAGTTTTCTTATTGCAATTCCTTCTTTTCTTCATTCTTATAAACAGTAGAAAGCACAAGATTGCTGGTGGTCCTTCCCCACGTATAATTTTTTTCCCATCGTGGTGGAGGACGTTTTGTCTGTATTTTGAAAAGTCTTTAATTGGAGAAGTTCCTCCTGCAATTTGAATTGAAGGCCCATAACGTATTCCTAACTACAAAGTACAAACCAAGTTTTTTGTTTTTATCAATGTTGTCAGTGTATCAGTATCGGCCCTGAATGGTTTGGCCACCGATTCAGCTGTATCGGACAATACGGATACTCAAGTGAATCATTCTGTATCGGTAAGAAAATAATAAAAAACATTACGTGTTAATCAACACATGTTAAAACTATTAAAATAATATTAAAAATATTTTTTGTATTTTTTATATTTATTAAAAAATAGCCGATTCAGGGGTGAAGGATTTGATTTTCTGCCAATACACACCGATACTGATACCATTGGTTTTTTTTTTTTAATTTTTAGTAAAATGGTATCACGAAAAAGGGTTGAGGCTGTAAAGTAAGTTCTCTATTTCCATTTGTTCTCTCTGAAGAAGAACCAGGCTCATATGGTTTCATTTGGATCCAATTTAGTTTAGGTTTTTTTATTTGGGTTTTTATTTAAGTTTGGATATTTTTGTTATGTAATGGATCCATCTCAGATCCAATTTAGAATATCTACATGTAGAAATTACTACACTTGGGTAGCATTGTTTTGAACAGTTGGAGTGATTTCTTTTAATTAGGGATCTCCCAAAATAGTCAATTCATCATCACAGAGCATAAAAAGCAAGCCTGCATTATCCTGCCATTTTTTTTATACTTACACGAAAGAACCAGCCTCAAGATCAGAGACCTAGCTGCTCTGGCTCTGACTGCAGTATTTACTGTCACTGTCCTTTGCACAGGGTCATTGTTACAGGAGCTGGTAGGAGCATTAAAGAGACTTTGGAACAAATTGTCATAGGGTGGAAGAAATTAAGAAAAAAGAAAGATCATTGGAAACTTAAAAAGGAAGCAATGAGAGGTAATATGAAAAATTATAGGGTAATTAAAGTCATATCTGTAGACCGAAAGGAATGGAGAAACATGACTCATCAAACCAACCTCGTATAGTTGGAATAAGGTTTGATTATGAAACCTTTTTATTGAGATATTAATGTGATAAAATTATCTTTTGTCGTGCAGACATACATGCATATATATTTATTTATTATATGCTTGCATATTTTTACATATGATGATACTCTCCCCCATAAAATAGATTTTTCAAAGCATAGTCACAAATATCGACCATTTTTAAAAAAATGCCCCATTTTATTACAAGATTCTCAAAAACTGATGCAATTATGGGATTTCCAAAATATCACCTATTTTGAAAATATCACATTTTTTATCATGTTATTGTATATTTTTTTATATTTTCAATGTTTTCTTATATTTTTCTATATTTTCTTATTCATTTTTATAATTGTACATATACCTATATTTTCTCAAGATTTTCTTGAGAAAAACAAATTTTTTCAATTTAACTCGAATTTTTCTTTTGCCCAAACCCCCAAGAACGAGATTTGTAACTATGTTTCGAAGCATATGAAATATTTTTTCACAAAGATTTTGCCTAGACTGAGACTTGCATCTGACGGCAGTAAACAACTATCAAGGCTTACTTTTCAATCTCAACAGCTGGTCAGGAACTCTTTTTCCAATTTGGACTCGGTAGCTGTATCTTGTCATGGTCCCATGTATCTTTTTTGAGGGACAGAGAAATGATTCTTGGGAATTATCATGAAAGGCTTCCAATTATTAAACTGTGGTCAAGAGTAGGGGTGTCAATGAGTCGAGTTTGGTTCAGACCGAGGTGGAATCAGGCTTGGACCTAGTTTTTAGGCATGGTATCAGGTCCGGAGTTGGGTCTAATCGGGTTCACTATAAGAAAAACCATACCCAAACTCGATAAGAACTACATGAACCAGATCCGGACCGTACTCATTAAAACCATACTTTTTTATAATTTTTACATTAAAAAAATGCAGGTCTTAATCAGAACTTGGGTGGGTCGGTTTGGTATAAAATTTCACAAACTATACCCGGGTCCATGTATTAATCGGACCTTCAAGTCCGAACCTGGATCTTAATCGGGTCTTATTATTTATCACCATACCCGGACCCTATAGGGTTTGGCTTGGTTTGGGTCCGGGTAAACCTGACCCATTGACACCCCTAGTCAAGAGTAGAGCCAGATTGGGCTATTGAGATATACTAGGAAGGCCCATCAAATCCACAGGGTTTAGTCACAGCCTCACTATTCTTAATCTAGTGGAGGGGTATATGGATCAACACTGTGGGGGAGGGGGGGGTATACCCCAGCTTGGCTACAAGGGAAAAGTGTCAATTTCTTGTGAGGGACAAAAGCAATAGCCTAAAAGTTGATAGTCATTGTGCTAATGTATGTGCATCACACTATGACACCATTGGACTCTTTTTATCCCTTTCTTTGGCAGCCTTAAGGGGCCACTTTTTCTTTCACAAAAATTGGGCAAGCCATGAATGGCATTGGGCCCGCCCCGGCCTATTATATGTAAAATATAACGTGTAATATTTATATAATGTATTAATTTATATATTATGTTATATATAATGTATAATATATATATATACAGAGAGAGAAAAAGTAATGTGATTCTTACGCTCCCTTGTTTGGATATGTATAATTATATATACAGAGAGAGAGAGAGAAAGAGAGAGAGAGAGAGAGAGAGTAGTGTGCTTCTTACGCTCTCTTATTTGGTTAGGTCTTGTTAGCCCCCATTAAAAAATTGTAGCTTTAAATATTTTTTTCTCATAGCTAACACCATAGATGTGATATATAGGTTTTGTTTAGTGGGAACCCGCTTTTGGATCACCGGAATCTAACATGTATGCAGGTTTTTCTGGTGATCTAAAAAATCAAGGACTGTCAAGCCATCAATTTTTTCTGCTCATAAAAATATATTTTTTTTCATAAAAAAAAAATAATCCAAGAGTAGATTCCTACTAAATCAAGCATGCTAAACACATCTAATGGTTCAGATCTAACTAGACCTAACGAAAAAAGGAGGCCTTTTATATATATATATATATATATATATATATATATATATATATATATATATATATAGAGAGAGAGAGAGAGAGAGAGAGAGAGAGAGATGCACTCATGGCCGTTAGGCCCCTTCAAAAATAGTAGTTTTTGGTATTTTCTCACATCTAATACCATAAATGTGATCTACCAGTTTTGCTTATTGGAAACTGGCTTTTTGATCACCGGAATCTGACCTGTATACAGGTTTTTTTGGTGATCCAAAATCAATGGCTATGAAGGCATTAATTTTTTCAACACATAAAAATATATTTTTTTGTCAAAAAAAACATGATCCAAGAGTCGATTCCCACTAAATTGAGCATGCTAAACACATCTAACAGTTCAGATCTATCATAAAACACTTCAAATTATAGTGCCTAATGGGCCTAAAGAGATCTTTTCTTGTTCTGTCCTGTTAGGTCGTATAGTTTGAAGTGTTTTATGATAGATCAGAACCTTTAGATATATCTAGCATGCTCGATTTAGTGAGAATCAACTCTTGGATCATGTTTTTTCAATGGAAAAAATGTATTTTTATATGCTGGGAAAATGTGACCTTCCTCCATGTGAACATTCCCCTCTTCCTCTAGAGAACATCACTCTCTTATAGTTCCTACCCGATTTTCTCAAGTCAAACAAACAAGAATTTTTATTCAGAGTTTTAGTATGAAAACTTTTCATATGCAAAATTTTCTTTTTCTATGAGATTTTTTCTCACTTCCAAACCTGCCCATAGCCTTTTGTTGCAGTGTGTAAAGTCATGAAAATTCTCTTCAATATCTCCAGGAGTTTTTTTCATTCAAATTCAAGCATACCCTGATTTTCTTCAAGTTCAAGCATACATGATGGAACTTAAACTTTGGATTCCTCTTGTCGGTCATGGTATCACTAAATGAATTTGAGATTCAAGTACCCTTTGGTTCTGTTCTACAGGACCAGACTCAGGTCCATCATGAGTGTTCAGTATGCTTCGTCTGACTCAAGACATGCTTGGAAAATCATCTCATATGGCATATATCCTATAAGAATGAACCCCTGGGCTGATGATGGGCTGGAGATAAGAATGGCTGCTGGGTTATACTGTGACTAATCCTGTAGCCTGCCTGTATGTGGATCGACATCTCCAGATCCAATTAGTAAACAGGACAGAAGTGGTCGCATTTTTGTTTTTTTTGAAAGACTAGCTGCGGTTAGGCAGACCCCTACCAGTTATACAAAGATACCATTACGATTTGAACTTGCAATGTCCCAACACAAGGTGATGTGCACAAGCTGCTCCTACCAGACGACCGGAGCCCCAATTGGTTGACGTCGTCACATATGATTATACAAACCTGTCTCTACGATATTCTCGTGCTCTCGGTTAACCCATAAAAAAGATAAAATAAAAAGAAGAAAAAAAATTTGGACCTCATCCTATCCTAATCCTAAAATATTTTAGTAACGTACAATGAATATATATATATATATATATATATATATATATATATATATATATATATATATATATATATATATATATATATATATAGTGAGCGGTAGGTGCCTGACCGAATGGATGCTCAGCGCGCTGCAACATCAAAAATGACCTTTAGCGACACTAAAGACCCTTTACACGTGTTTTTGGCTGTGTAAAGGTTTTTTTAGACGCTAAAGGTTTGTGCAGAAATTAAACCTTTAGCGGCGCTTCAAACGCTAAGTCATTTTTGACGCTGCAGTGCACTGAGCATCTATCACGCGTGCGTCCATTCGATCAGGCACCTACCACTTTTCCTATATATATATATATATATATATATCCACCTCCTTTGAGAGTTAGGTATGAGAGTTTTAAATGTATTTGAGATTAAGGTTTTGAGAGCTTTGTGTCTCGTAGTTGTAGCATCTTGCTAGTAGATTTTTTGTTCTTCCATCCATGGACGTAGGCCTGAGTGTCAAACCATGTAAGTAAATCTCCTGTCTTCTCTTTATCTGGTGGTTTGCTTCTTTCAGGTTGTGATTTACACAACAAAAAAGTACAGGCATTTTCATTGGATTTGGATCGGGAACCATACCTGATTTATTTGGTTCCAGTTTATGGAACGGATACCTTCCGTAGACCATACCTGGATGCAGATACGACCAACTAGGCAGCTACAGCTAGCTTTTGAGAGAGAGAGAGAGTTGCTTTGACAAGAAAAAGTGAAAAACAATTACATTTCTTTACAGAACAATGACCAACAAAATTGTTGTTTTTGGTTTTCAATTTCCAGAAGAGGCTCTTTGTATAAGAAGCATAGTGACAAAAGTTTAAAACGGCAAATTTTCTGTTGTGAATTTCTCGGGAGATTTTCAACTTCCTAAATATTTTTTGAGTTTTTTTCGGCAAATTCTCGAGAAAATATTAAAAAATCAATTAATTTCTCAAAAAATCTAAAAAATTTAAAAATTCAAATAAAAACTAACTAATTGCACAATTAATTTTACATGCAATATATATATATATATATATATATATATATATATATATATATATAAAATTTATTTTCAATCCCACTAACTATATATCTATTGTATGTCTTGCACGGATTGCTATCACAGGTTTAACTATTCTATTATATACCAACAATCCTTAAGAGAAACTATTTCTATTTTTAGCATTATTCATATAAAAACTTCTCCTTGTTGGTCTTGCAGAAGCAATAAAATTATGTTCTCATATTCCTAATATTTCTTGATGACTGACGACGAGATATATTGAGGTTAATCTGATGCGAGCATTTTTACAAAATCAAGCAAACCAGTTTGTTTAAGTAAAAAACGTCCTGATCCCCCAAAACCAAAAACACCACCCATTTTCATTACTACTGAACTGTCTTTGAATAGGAACAAACAGAAGCAAAAAAGTGAATTTTGAAAAAAATAATTTATTGCGTAGTCGAAATTTTAGCATAACAAGATATCCTGATGCCCTGCAGGAAGAAGAAGAAGAAAACAAAGAAGAGGAGGAGGAAGAAGACAATGAAGAAGAAGAAAACGTGCAAATGAAAAAGGAGGGATGTGCATATGGAGAAACCCTGCTTCTTTCGTCGTCTTCTTTTGCAGCCTGCAATTCGACAAGAGAAAAGGAAAAAAGGGGCAAACAAAAAACAGAAACCGAGGCAAACAAAAAACAGAAAAAAACCGAGGCAAAATGTGCGGCGATATATCGCGATATTTTCACCAGATTTAGTCACAAACGTTATTCTCGCGAGATTTGTCACTATGATAAGAAGTCACTTTTGTAGCTACAAAAGGGCAAATAAATAACCCCAGAAGGTCAAAGTGACAGACAGACATTTCTGAAAAAGAGAAGCATTTTCTTTAAAATTTGAGACCTAAGGCGGGTAAACATAAATTGGCTTACCCTAAAATTTTTCTTTTTCAAATACAAGAATTGATCTCTCAACATCATGTATATAGGATTTTTGCTTGTTCATCCAATTTCTTTAAGCATGGTTATATGATAAGTATCTTACTAAAAACGTTACAAGCCAAGCTAGGCAGCCCTTAACCAAGCTCAGCTTATTGCATATGAGAAATCTTTAGCCTGTTTTTAGGTGTAACAAGTTCACGAAGATAAATAGCATATTTTAACCTACCACCTCCAGTGCTAACCCACTTACACCATATAATGTTAGAATTGACATCATTTGAAAATGGACAGGAACGTTGAGAACTTTTAACAAAATACATTATGAGGTACTGGAGCCAATACAACATGAGGCATTTGGATAGCACTTGCTTGTTCCAAGTGGAGACAATCCAATAAAAGGCAAAATCAAACCAAATCATTGCACCTGTAGCAAAAATCAGAACAGTCTCATGCATATCCACTAGCATGTGACATGCACTTTAAGTGGACAAAGATGGTGATACCAAATCAATTCCAATACCACAACCATTTTTTCTGAAGCACCAGATGATAAGCTTTTCCATAAAAACAGAAAAAATCAAATCCAGAGGGAAAGATTACCAGTCCCAATACTAAATGTCATGGCTTGCTGAGTACCAAAACTATATCACTACTATTCACCACAGCCCAGACTGAGCTGGCACACCAACCAACTTGGTTTCTTGATGCCTGACCTACAGAATTTGGAGCTGGAATGTTTAAACGATTGGATAGCACATTACAGTCTAAGCAAACCTATGTGTATAACCTGTTGTAGATGCTTACTTGAGTTTTCATGTTGCGCGGCAGGGTAAAAAACTGATTCACACTCGCTAGCAAATCAAGCAGTTCTACGAAGGAACAATGCCAGCAAATACCACAGAGCAGCATCAATTGAAGACAGTGCTACAAGGAGCAATGCCACAAGCACAAGAGTCAGGGTTGCAGTCTTCAGCTGCAATCACAGAGGCACAGCAATTAGCATGGCAGTACACGGCAGCACATCAGAAGATTTTAAGACAAATTCAGCTTGGTCAGCTAGCTGATAAGAGAAAAGATGGTACAATATCCAGTACATATTTCTAACTGAAAGGAATTTCAGGAAGAAAAAAAGAAACTCCACGCAACAACAACAATATCACAGAATCTGATTAAGCAGAGGTTCCCACAGATTTCACATTTTCATTGATGAAGAATCAAGTATAGATTTCCATTTTATGATTTTTTTTACTTAAACCAAGGAGCATTTGTTTCGCCAGTGATTTCTCCTAATTTCACTTCTATCCCTTCTATGAAACAAATAAGCGTGACGATGTATCATTCTTCCTTCACATGGAATGGTTTAATAATTTACAAACTAGATAAGAAGACACTGTGTATAATCACATATCATAAATGTCAATGATGTTCAAATAACTCTCTAGGAGAACTTTCAATGCAGGATTAAAAATGAAGTGAAGACCATAGAATTGTAATATAAAGGGCAGATTGATATCAATAGAATAATCCTACACTCAGGAACCAACCCGTCATCTTTCGCTACCCCACTCACACATGGTAGCAGTTGGCTTTAAATGTAACAGGTGAAAAGTGCAACATCTCATGCTGACATAACAAAACTAGTGCATGCACTTATAGACCACTTTCCCATAAGTCTCACCATATACATTGCTAAAGCCTTACTATGTTGCCTCCCTCACCCCACCCTCTCCTTTCTATATGATTGAATAAGAAATTTGTAAACTCAGACTTTTTTAAAAGAAAATAGGATTGTGACACACGAATACTATAAAACATAGCTGATATAAGTAGATTATGCATACATGAGTTAAAATAAGCCAAACTGAGGAAACACCTTTCTTCATTGAAGCAGGCAGAGTTTTAAACATAAAGACTGGTCATGCTTCTTTGGTTCATAATGTTAAGATGGATGTATTCTTATATATATATATATATATATATATATATATATATATATATATATATATATATATATATATATATATATATATATATATATATTAAAGGGTTATACTAAAACTAAATGTTTTTCTTTTGAAATTAGAATATGTGGAGATTGTTGTCTTTTGATATATAAAATATATGTTTTAGATCATAAAAAAAATGACCCATAACTAATTGAATTTCTAATATATTTGATATTTCTCATTATAGCAGTCATATGTATTGTAGTGGGAGCACGTTGAAATTGACTAACAAAATGAATATCATAAGAAATATCATGACGAGTAATAGAGATAAGATAAAACTCCAATAATTGATCGATATGGAGTTGGATCATTCAAAGGTTCTCAATTATCTTTTTTCAACTTTGCATTGATGACCAGTGAAGTATCAACTTGTTTTCCATCTGAGAGTCTTGGCCATTCAATGATCTCTACTGCATAGTTAATCTACGATAACAAGTAACCACGAGGTGAGTGAGCCACTTTTATTCCAAAAAAGTATCACAAAAACCCAAAGTCTGTCATATCAAAGTTGACTTTGAGCATATCTTTGATATGACTAACTCCTTGCTTATCACCTCCTGTGATAATCATATCATCAACGTAGAGAAGTAATATCACCATTCCAACATTATAAGACTTAACAAACAATACAGTGTCAGTATAATAAGATTTAAAACCAAGTTATATCATCATACTACTGAATCGTTCATACCAAGCCTTGAGGGCTTGTTTTAGACCATACAATGCTTTTCATAATAATTTTTTTTTTATGTGCTAAACTTAATCCTGGTGGAGGATCCATGTAAACTTTCTTATTAAGATTACCATTCAAAACGATATTTTTCACATCCATTTAAAAAATTAGTCAATTTTTAGTTGATGCTATAGAAATAAGAGTTCTAACAATAGTCATTCGAGCAACTGGAACAAATGTCTTATCATAATCTATTTTTATATTCTTGGCCATATCCTTTGGCTACTAGTCTGACTTTATATATTTTTAATGTCCTATTACTTTTAGTTTTAATCTTATAGACCCATCTATATCTTAGTTGTCAAAGGCGACGCCTAGGTGACCTAGGTGCAACACCACCGCCTGGGCGACCAGGTTTGGGCGGTAGGGCCCTATATTGCCGCCTAGGCTTTTTTTTTAAAGATTATTATTTTTTAAGATATCATTTGTTTTCTTCTTCTTCGAGGAGAAAAAAAAGAAAGAAAAGACATGTTATTTGTCTATTGCTTGTATTATGT
Source organism: Nuphar pumila (assembly GCF_984573655.1). Lineage (NCBI taxonomy): Eukaryota > Viridiplantae > Streptophyta > Magnoliopsida > Nymphaeales > Nymphaeaceae > Nuphar > Nuphar pumila. Next base: position 107,388,238 of record NC_143250.1, on the reverse strand, counting down.
CTATTGTTGATAATAATAATAATAATAAGACATTATTTGTCTATTGCTTGTATTATTCTATTATTGGGAAGAAAAAAACATTATTTGTCTATTGTTTATATTATGTTTATTGAGCAGGTTAAGGTTATGTAATGTAATTATTTTACAATATTATTTGTCTATTGCTTATTATTGATTGATTTTATATTGTATACATGTTTTTTATTATGTTTTTATTTTATTTTAGGTATTGCCTAGGCCTTTTTAGGGGCTCACTGCCTAGGCTCCGCATAGCGCCTATAACAACTAAGATCTACATCCTATAGTTTTGTTTCCCTTAGGTAATGTTTAAATTTCTTAAGTTTTTGCCTTTTCTAAAGCTTATAATTCATCATTCATTGCTATTTATTCTTGATACTTTTTAGCATTATGGTAAGACGATGGTTCTATATATGAGTGTAAAGTCATTAGACATGTTCTATATTTTGGTTCAAAGGAATCATATGATACAAATATACTAGAAACCTTTGAAATTCTCATGAATATTCTAACACTATAAGAATCTATATCTTAATTTTGAGAATATCTTTCTAAAGCATATGGAGGATGGTATTTGGTATATCGAGTATAGATTTGAATTTCACTATGAGGTTGATCTATATTATCAAGATCCTGATTCACATTCCCATGTGATACCTATGAGGTTGATCTTCTATCACTAGAGAAATCATTAGATAAAAATAAGATTTTACATCCATAATTTGCAATTTGGAAAATGAATAAGAGGTTTAAATTTAATTTTGGTACTACTCTAATATTTGATACAAAAAATATTTGATGTTTTTGTAAAGATCCAAAACCTTTTATTTTTAAAGAAGTTTTATCGACGATTAAAACATAATAATTATTTGAGTTAGTACGACATTTAGATAATGTGGACTCATTTGGGGTCATATGAAAAGAAGTACCAGAATAAAAAAATCCAAGAAGTCTTACAGGAGTCAATGCATGTGGATACGGTTGCGCCCGAGAAAGAAGAAGCTTGATTCTTGAACATTGGTTGTAGTGTCTCCATGAGTTGTGCCAAGGATAATGAGGTGATGCATTTAGGGTCATCTACATCATTTCTTTCAAGAGATGGTCCCACCAAAGCCACCTTCTTATCATCTTTTTGATCTTCTTTCTTTCTTTCTTTTAGAGCAAAAATGCTTGATATGTCCAGACTCATAACAATAATAGCATATTAGTTTGACACTTTTCTTGTATTCATGATTGCCTCTTTTACCGTTTTGGCTCCTTCTATAATCATTGGAATTTCTTTTATTCTCATTACTTCATTCAAAGTGAAAGAGCTTATAAGTCCTTGTGTGATTTTCGGGCCTTGACATACCAAACACATATTCTTTATCTTTTGAAGATGATGATTTTAACCTATTTTCCACCATAGTTAATCCTTCAAGAGTTTAAACTATGGTATGCACACCTCTATGAAAAAGGGTTGATTTGGTCCCTTCAAATTCAGGTCTAAGTCCATTAACAAATTGGTAGACGTGCTTTGTTCTAATTTGTCTTTCACAGAGTTTTAGATCTTGGGGGCAATGCCACTTTGACTCTAGAAGAGCCAATTCATCCCCCCAAAAGGAGAGAGCATTGTAATATTCTCTAATGCTCATCTCTTTTTGGGTTATAGTTCTTACTTTATTTTGCACATTGCATATGTGCGCTATATTCTTGAGACTATATATATCTTTAAGATACTTTCATGCATCTTTAGCAAAATCAAATTTTGCTAAGTTAGAGCATTTTTTTATGTCAACACTATTCATGAGCCATCCAATTATCTTGAAATGATCCATCCCCCATTCTTTCCATATTTTCTCATATTTAGTGATGATCTTAGACATCTCTTCTCCTTAAAGAGTCACTTCTTTTCTATTTTTCATCTTGGTAAGTATAATATCAGGATCTCTTTCGGTGCCATCAACCAAACCCCATAGACCCTTTTCCTATCTTTTATGTTTTACTTAGTGTTGTGAAAAGCGTTGAGGTGTAAAGCGTAAGCCTCATTTTTTTTAAAAATTTTAAAAAAATTTATAAAAAATATATAAAAATACAAATAAATAAAGAAATGTTTTATTGATGAAGTAACAACCAATAAGAAATAGATAATCTCAATCAGTACTAAAAAATATGAGATTAACATATAAAAGTAACTAAGAAATTGATTACATAACTGAAAAACTAATTATATAATTAAAAAATATAATGCCCTATAAAGCAACAACCAATAAGAAATAGAAAATCTCAAACAAGTACTAAAAAATATGAGATTAACATATAAAAAGTAAAATAAACTAATTAAAAACTTACTAATTAAAAATAAAAGTCAAATAAACTAATTAAAAGCTTACTATTTCTTCTTATCCTTTTTTTTGCGCCCGATGCCTCAGGTTGGTGCCTTGAGGCACGCACCTTTTGTGCCTAAAGGCACGTTTTTTATAACACTAGTTTTACTATGGATGCCCACATCACATAGTTAGTATGATTAAGTCTCATGGTAATGGAGAAGACTACTTCTCTTTCACCCTTCATTTTTATCCTCATTTTTTACAATAGAGTGAGAGATAGAAAAAAAATAGCAAGCATTTTGTTTAAGAAAACTTTAATGGTGCTCTTCTCAATGCAATGATCCCACCAACTGATGCTTTACCAATCTCACGATCCTCCTCTTGACCTTTCCGAATGAATTACAACCCAAGAGCACCAAGACCCTGATACCAGCAAATAAGAGCCTCTTATGAGCTTACAAGAATACAACCAACTTACAAAAGAACCACTTATGGATCAATCCACACCACCCACACAAGGGCCAAGAGAATAAAAATAAAGCTTTTGTACTGCACAATGCTTGAGAAAGTATAAAAAAGATACAAGGAAAGAACCCCTATTTATAATAAGAGAATGAGATAGGGAGCAGTCCAACTAGCTGTTGGGATGCTTTTGACCGTTGGGAGCAGCTCCAACAGCTAGTTGGAGCTGTCCCAATCACTGACATAAAAAAGAAAAAGGTAAAAAATAAAATAAAAGGTACACTCAACCCCTGATGGGTTGTCTTTTATTACAATGCAAAATGATCGAAATACCCGTGATAGGTATTTTGGTTTATATATATATATATATATATATATATATATATATATATATATATATATATATATATATATATATATACACACACATATGAATATATATTAGAAGCACAATCTTAACAAGGGGATCCCTCTTCTTTCTTTTCTCTCCTCTTCACTCTATATAAATAAGTGGGTGTTTGCATAAGTGAGCTTTGAGAGAGTGATGGGTAGTTTTAGGATTTTGTGTAATTTGAGTGTATTATAGTGAGAATTAAATGTAATTTTCTTTTGTATTTTTAATGTTTTTTATTAATGAATATATTTATTCATGTTTCATTTGAGTTCTCATGTTTTTGTTCAAATGTATTATGTTTTTAGGGATTCATTATGAAGTGCATTAAGATCCATGCCATTTCATGAGACATAAAATATTAAAATGGGTGTTGTGGTTCAGACATACTACATGAACTCTAGCCTGGCCATGCTAGTTATATAACAATGGTGCCACAAGTGCATCATAGGGTACCAGAATTCTTCCATGCAAATGTGTGTGTGCACGAGAGAGAGAGAGAGAGAGAGAGAGAGAGAGAGAGAGAGAGAGAGAGAGAGAGAGAGATTTGTTCTATAAGAAACTACAAAGAGGGAATTCAAGGAGTTCATTTGATGATGATGGGAGCCTAATCTTGCAGCAACTCCAGCAGAGAGGCTAGAAAGCAGTCCCCCCCACCCCACCCCACCCCACCCCACCCCACACACTCGATGCAACACTTTCAATATTCTTATTCTTATATTTCATTGCATTCTCTATAATGATGACTATTCAAAAAGCAAGAAAGCTTACTGAAAAACACCTGTCTGGTTTGAGGAATATTTTATTGGAAAAAATTAGGGGTGTCAACAGGTCGGGTTTGGTTCAGACCCAGGTGGAACTAGATCTGGCCCCAATTTTTGTGTATGGTATCGGGTCCGGATTTGAGTCTAATTGGACCCACCATAAGAAAAACCATACTCGGACCTAATAAGAACTCCATAAACCAGACCCAGACCATACCCGGTAAAATAATATTTTTATCATTTTTATATTGAAAAATTGCAGGTCTTAATCGAAACTCGGGTCTGGCCTGGGTCTGGTATAAAATTTTACAAACTATACCCGGGTCCATGTATTAATCGAACCTTCGGGTCTGAACCTGGGTCTTAATTGAGACTTCTTATTTATCACCATACCCAAACTCTGTAGGGGTTGGTACGGGCCAGGTCCAAGTAAACCCAACCCATTGACACCCCTAGAAAAAATGCAGTATGTGAGGAAAACATGCATAGTAAAATTTAAAAGATAGACATGCCTAGGGACTAGTCAAGAGAAGCTTATACAGAGATTCTACGCTTTCAAAAAAAAAAAAGACAATTCCCTTACTAAGATGGGAGGGTGGTGTATGTTCGCCCCCAATGATTCACTGAATCCCACGTCTGTGTTCGGGGGTCCCAAAAAGCACCACATATATAAGCACATGGGGCTCGTATTCCTGTGTATGTTGACATCACTCAGCATTGGAGTCTGGTGTGGTTGCAAAGACTTAAGTACCCTTTCTTGCTATTCTTGCCATAAAATGATGGTTTGAGAAAATGACAAAAATGTCCTTCATTCAAAAAAGGAAAACAAATGGTTCAAAAAAAGGACAAACATGTCCTTTATCCAGAAAGTCGAGGATGATGTTGACTCTTCAAAGTCTACATAGTGAAACGAACCTTAGCCAATGATCCGATAGTGATCCGACGAAACGATGGTGAGCCGGCGATCCGATGGTCACCTGGCGAAACGAACCTGAGCCATAAAAAATGTCAGTTTGAACTTTTCATCGTCATCTTATTCTTCTTCCTTCTTCGTAAAACACTGTAAAACTCCCCCTCTCTCTCTCTAGAGAAGAAATCAAGGGAGGCAAAGAGTTCTCCCTGGAGAAGGCCATGAACATCAACCCTCTCACTTTCTCTCCCTTTTCTTTCTACTTCTATGCACATCCAGTAGATGGTTCTACATTGCTCCATCAAACACCGACTAACCTGCACACTGACTGTAGCATCATTCAACTTGATGAGTTGTAGAGCCTGATTCATAGTTTTTGCCCTTACAAGAGGGGGTTTGGGGGCTCCTCCTAGCGTGGGTAGCATCATTCAACTTAATGAGTTGTGGAGCCTGATTTAAAGTTTTTGCCCTTACAGGAGGGGGGTCCGGGGGCTCTCCCCCGGCGCACAGTGATTTGTAGTCGGGCCTTGCTACAATGATTTGTAGTATTTTCGGGTCTCCAACGAGCCCCACAACAATTTATAGTGTTATCCGGCCTTCCAACAGTGATTTGTAGTATTATAGAGCTTTCCTATAACGATTTGTAGTGTTTTCGGGTCTCCAACGAGCCCCACAATGATTTATATTGTTATCCAGCCTTTCAACAACGATTTGTAGTGTCTTCCGCAAATCACTATAGCAATTTATAGTGCTTTTGGGTCTCCAACGAGCCCCACAATGATTTATAGTATTGTTTGGTCTTTTAACAACGATTTGTAGTATTATCGGGCCTTCCTACAACAATTTATAGTATTTTCGGGTCTTCAACGAGCCTCACAACGATTTATAGTGTCATCCGGTCTTCCAACAACAATTTGTAGTGTCTTCCGCAAATCACTATAGCGATTTGTAATGTTTTTGGGTCTTCATCGAGCCCCATAGCGATTTATAGTGTTGTTGGATCTCACTATAGTGATTTGTAGTGTCTTCCGCAAATCACTATAGTGATTTGTAGTGTTATTCAGTAAGCAAATCACTACCCGAATTATGACCAACTTATCAGGGCCATATCTTCCTAATCGGAGGTCATATTCCAAATCCATAAAAAGTGGTGTCTTTGTTATTGAGTCTAGTTTATTCCTGACAAAATTTAGTGATTTCTATGGTCATTTCATTCTCCATTTTAACTAAAAACCAGACCCCTAAAGGGGAGCCCCCCGACCCCCCTCCTGTAAGGGCAAAAATTCTAAATCAGACTCCACAACTCATCAAGTTGAATGATGCTACCCACGCTAGGAGGAGCCCTCAGATCCCCCTTCTGTAAGGGTAAAAACTCTGAATCAGGCTCCACAACTCTTCAAGTTGAATGATGCTACTCACGCTGGGAGGAGCCCCCAGACCCCTCTTCTGTAAGGGTAAAAACTCTGAATCAGGATCCATAACTAATTCAGTTGAATGATGCTACCCACGCTGGGAGGAGCCCCCAAACCCTCCTCCTATAAGGGTAAAAACTCTGAATCAGGCTCAACAACAGTCAATGTACAGGTCAGTCAGCGCTTGATGGAGCAATGTAGGATCTTCTGTTGGATATGCACAAAAGCAGAAAGAGAAGGGAGAGAGAGAGTGAGAGGGTTGATGTTCATGGCCTTCTCCGGGAGAGATTTCTTTCTCGGATAATCCTGCAGTGCAGAGACTGGGTCTTAAATAATCATCTTCGGGGCAATTAAGTCTTTACAACCACTCCTTTTCTAGAATCGTCATTTTTTTTGGCACCAATGGAGAAGAGGGTACTTAAGTCTTTGCAATCGCATCAAACTTCAACACTAATTAATGCTGACAAACATGGGGATACAAGACACACATGCTTAAATACGTGGTGCTTTTTGGGACACTCAAGCATGGGATGCCCTGTTTGGGGGGGGGGGGGGGGCATATAACCTGCTTCATACCAAGATAGACAACTGCCAACCAACTTTACCAAATCAGGGTGCAAATTAATTTCAAGAGGAATGAGTGATGGCAAAGAACTATAGGAGAGGAACTGAAAATTTCACAGACGATTCTGTGCTTAGAAAGTTGATGAGAACAAACTCTATGCATGGTCCTTAGAAGAAATTATGAAGGTGCCTCCTTAAGCCATCCATCGAAGATGGAAGTTTGTACTAATTGGCATCACAAATATGATGAGAGGGTGAACTAAAGCGCATTTTGATATGGTGATCAGTAAATCCTGAATCGAACATTTTAAGAGTAATAAATAGACAAGTTGCAGAAGTCCAAGGCAGTTACTTATTTTTATCAAATATAACCTTTTTTTTCTTTTGTATAACCTTTATTGTCTAAAAATACTGAATCTTAACTTATTCAACCAGGGTTCCTTTTGGCTCATTACAAGCTCATGATCAAAATTGAGTTCATGAGAGCGAGCTAATTGTGCCACAAGCTTGTGCTGAGCATGAGCTGGATAGTCATAGGCTCAAGCCAAGCCCAAGCGAGCTCATTTTTTAAAAAAAGGCCAACACAATTAGAATCTCTCTCTCTCTCTCTCTCTCTCTCTCTCTCTATATATATATATATATATATATATATATATATATATATATATATATATGAGCCAGCCCAAGCCAAAGTGGCTGAGCAGTCCTTGTTTGGTCTTGGCTTGTTAAACAAGACAACTCATACAATAGGCTCATGGAGTTGAATATAAGCCTATCTCATGAACCTTAAAGAGCTCATTTGAGCAGCTCAGTTAATTTACCATTCCTACTACCACCAAACATGTTGGAACAGTCTCAACAGAACCATGCAGTACTAGTGGGAACAAACTGATATGTGCAACTAAGTGTCAGAGTCATAAATGTTTTATGCGGAGATTCACTTGACCCTTCCCTACATGGAATTGTGCAATTGACAAAGCGATAGCCTCAAGTGGGTTAGATAATTAGCAAAAAGTCTCTTTCATATGAGACAATGAATACAGAAGAGTTCAAGCTACATAAGGAATAATAAAATAAAATCCTGGACAGCTAGATCTCACCCCCAAATAACCAAGTTGGATTATATTTTGCATTGAGATCATTCCTTTCCACATCCCCAAGAAAGTGGAAAATCACTAAGAAGACATGAACCCTTTTGATGCAAGGATCAAGAAAATACAGAAATAAGCCAACTGTAAACTGGCAAGTGGTCATGGTTCCAAACAGAAAAGTAGGGGAAGGACAGCCCCATAAGCACAAAAATTCCTATAAAATGGCAGTGGCAGATCATAGAAAAAATATGAACAGCTGCTGGATCCATGCCTTATATGCAGAATATGATGCTTCAAATCCTTGTAAATAGATGGCACAAAGCTGAAAAAATAGGCAGCATATTTGGAAAAGGTGGATCAATTCTTAGAAAATATCAGAACTCAAGTCAGAAGCAGAGAAAATCCACTTTGGGGACCTGGCATTCCTGAAGATCTTCCATAAGAAGTCCTGAAGACTTTATGCAATTAGCTAGGATAAATTAATATGTTCATCAAAGAATAACTCATGATTAATTACCTCAAAAAAAGTCTTCATATGGGCTTTCAGAATGCTGAACCTAAGACAGCTCAGTGCAGACTGGAGAACAAGTCTAGAACAGAGTCAAGTTTATGGAAACCAATTCTTCAGGTGTTTTTTACAGTGAAACCTTGCCATTCCACATTTTTACGTGTAATTGTCTCCCAAAACATCAATTTTTGGATGGTAATCCTTGACTTGGGAACTGGATGGTTGCACTGGGAAACAACCACGACACTAAAGTCTTCAAGCAAGATGGTAAGAAGCATGCCAAAAGACAAAAAGCATGTTCTAGACAAGGATTCTCTTACTTTAATTCTAGGTTGTCTCCAAACATACTATTCTTGACGTAGAACTCCATGAAGTTGTATATTTCACCACATAATGCCATTCATGAGATACAACAAGGAAGCCAAATAGTTACCAAAAATTTTTAGGGCTTTAAATGTTTTTTCCAGCATGGCAACTAAGAGGAAATTGTAGAAGTGGTTGGACCAAAAAGAGCAGGCCCCATTGCAGTTTGATGATGTTTCTTTTTCTGAGGCACAAGCTAGGGATAAGCCTAGTGATGTTCACAGTTCACACATGACATTTTAGCTAATCTGGCTAGCATCTTGAACCACAGTTTGATGTTCACCTGTTCTTTGTATTTTCTGAGTAACCACTTGTGAGGTAAAAAAACTGGAAGAAGTTTTCTTTGTAAGCTCATGAGAACTAAGATAAGAAAAAGCGGGTCAACAAAGCCATATCCATATATTTCCTTGATAAGAATCGACCAAAATGGCTCAGAATTAGAGTCATCATCTTCAAATGAATAATGGGTCTGCTGATTTCTCACGGATGGTGCTCATTTTAGTTGTCGAGGGTAAAAAGATTCATATTTTCCCGTCCACTTCTTCGTAACCAACAAAAAAAGGAACATAAAATAAGACCACCAACTTCATCATTATCATCCTTGCGTTAAATTAAATTGCAAATTCTAGCTTATTACTAGTCGATTATCTGCATACCCAACAAAGGAACATAAAATAAGACAACCCACTTCATCTATTCATCGTCTTTTTCTTCTTATAAGAAGCTATTCAGGTCATCTGATTGAATTAACGAGCAAATCTGTAGCGATTTGTGAGATATCGCCGTGTAGCGATTTATGAGAGATACCACCGTAGCTATTTACAAGAGATCGCCATGTGGTCATTTATGACAGATCGTCATGTAGCAATTTATTGAGATGACTCACACCACCATGTAGCGATATGAAGTGATTTGCAGGTATCACTGTGTAACGATTTACACAGTGTGCCAAATGGATCACGAACACAATTTGCCACAAGAAAGAATTAACATGGTTCAGTCATATTAGACCTACATCCATGACAAACACTCTCGCTCTCCTTTTTTCTCTTATTATTTGAACCATCAGGGATACAATATTTATAATACACATCATATAACTAACTTGAAAAACATCATAGCAGTACGATATACAGTTTCCATAACCAACTTGATACGCGAGATATTTCCCGTAACCGTCGAGATCAGATCCCGTAAATCGAAGGAGAGAGAGGTGATAAGGGTTATCGTCAACACTCCCCCCTCAAGTGGGGTGTAGATGTTTGCATAACCCCACTTGTCGAGAAGGTCATGATGATGATCTTGATTCAGTCCTTTGGTGAATTCATCAGCAAGTTGTTCTGCACTTTTAGTATATGGAGTAGAGATCTCTCATCTTTGAACCTTTTCATGAACATAATGACAATCGATTTCGATATGCTTAGTTCGTTCATAAAAAACTGAATTTATTGTAATATGTATTGCTGCTTGATTGTCACAAAACACATAAATAGGTAGATCTACTGACATCTTCATTTCTGTTAGGAGAGTTTTGGCCCAGGTTATTTCACTGGCAGTAGTTGTCATGGCCCTATACTGAGCTTCTATAATAGATCTAGCAACCACCCCTTGCTTTTTGCTTTTGTAGGTAACCATATTGCCACCAACAAAAACACAATATCCTGTGGTAGACCTTCTGTCTGAACTTCCTGCCCAGTCTGCATATGTGAACCCTTGAATTTGATGACAATCATTTCACTTATACCATAATCCTTGGTCTGGCGTTCCTTTCAAATACTGCAATATTCGATTTACGATTTTCCAATGTAGTTTCTGAGGAGCATGCATACATTGGCTTGCGAGGTTGATAACATATGTAATGCTTGGTCGAGTAATAGTTAAATAAATTAGTTTTCTAACTAATCTCTAGTATCCTTTTTTATTAATGATTACATCATCAGGGGAGATAATAGATTTTTGTCCGCTTTCCATCGGAGTTTCAACGAGCTTACACCCGATTTTTCCTACACTTTTAAAAAGATCTAACGCATATTTCCTTTGAGATAAAAACAGACCCTTTCTTGAATGAGCTATTTCAATGCCTAAGAAGTAGCGAAGTTTGCCTAAATCTTTTATGTCAAAGGTGTTATGCAGAAGCCTCTTTGTTTCTTGAATGCCTTTATCATATGTGTCTGTCACAATGATATCATCCACATATACCAAGATAATAACCAAGTGATTACCTTATCCTTTGACAAACATTGAATTGTCAGCATTACTTCTGACAAATTTATGTTGTTCCAAGCAACTGCTCAATCGATGGTACTACACCCTGGGAGATTGTTTCAGGCCATAAATGGCTTTATATATTTTGCATACTCTATCAGTATTTTCTTCTTCAAGATGTCCAGGTGAAAGTTTCATATACACTTCTTCTTTTAAGTCTTCCTGTAAGAAAGCATTTTTAACATCTAATTGATAGAGAGGCCAATTGTAATTACAAACAACAGATAAGAGAATTCTGACGGTATTCATTTTGGCAACATGAGCAAATGTTTCATCGTAATTAAGACCTTGAGTCTGAGTATACCCTTTAGCCACCAACCTGGCCTTGTATCTCTCTATAGTCTCGTCACTGTTGTGTTTTATCTTATATACCCAGCGGCATCCGACTGCCTTTTTTTCAAGTGGTAAAGAAACAACTTCCCAGGTCTTATTTTTATAAAGAGCTTGTAGCTCTTCATTCATAGCTTGAACCCATATTGGGTCAATTCTAGTCTCCTCATATGTGGATGGCTCCTTAATCTGAGAAATGCGACTGATGTAGGCTTTGCGAGTCCTGCTAATTTTGTGATACCCCATATAATTTTTAATAGGGTACACAACTGAGAATGTAACATAATCATTTAAATGAGCAGGAGCTCTGGATTGATGCTCTGACCTTCTTAGCAAAGTTTGATTTTCTGTTTCAGAGTTTGCCTCTTGCGATGAGTCCAAAGTTCTTCATATGATGGTTGCAATTTCTTCATATGAGTCGGTCGTAGGCATAACTATTTCTTCTTGAGAATAGTTTTTCTCAAATATGTCTCTAGATGTTGTCTCCCCCTGGCATTGATTTTGCTGAAAGTATGAAACATTTTTGTTGAATTCGACATCCCTGGTGATAAAAAGATGTTGTTCTTCTACATTATAGCATTTATATCTCTTTTGAGACACAAAATACCCTAAGAAGACACATTTGGAAGCACAACTGCTAAGTTTATTCAATCCTTGTTTGGCTATGAATATCACACATTCAAAAGTTCTCATGTGATTTAAATTGAGTTTCTGTTTCCTTAGAATCTCAAGAGGAGAAAGTTTTTCTAAAATCCGGCTAGGCAGACAATTTATAATATAGCAAGCAGTCAGAACAACATCACTCCAAAATATTTTTGGAACATGGAATAACAAGGCTCTGGTAACTTCAAGCAAATGACGATTTTTCCTTTCGGCTACTCCATTTTGTCGAGGAGTACCTACGCAGGTAAATTGATGGTTTACACCCTTTTGTTTTTCAAATTCGTCAAACTGAGTATTCTTATACTCAGTGTCGTTGCCAGATCTTAGGATCTTGATTTTTGTATCATATTGGTTTTCTACCATAGAAAAAAACTCTTTAAATTTACCAAGGACTTTATTTTTGGTCTTAAGTAAATAGATCCAGGTAGCCTTTGAAAAATTGTCAATGAATATTAGATAATATCTAAAACCAGAGTAAGACGTCACAAGAGAAGGTTCTCATACATCAGTATGAATTAGATCAAATGGTTTTTCAACAATATTATCTGGTCTAGGAAATGGAAGTCTAGTCATTCGAGCATATATACAAACATCACACAAATGACAACAAATCGAAAATCAAGAAACAAAATGTTCAATGGCAGTCTTGATGGATGTCCTAGGCGTTTATGCCACAAATATCCTTCATATTTTCCAGCAAACATGGCCCTTTCGTGTCTTCCAAGCACATAAAGATCGTCTAAATTTTTTTCTTCACAAATCACTTTCTTCGTAGCTCTGTCCTGAAATATCACATTATATGGTGAAAAAGTGATATTGCAATTAAGCTCATTTATAATTTTTGACATAGATAATAAGTTAGCCGATAGGCTTGGGACTACCATAACATCCAATTCTTTTGCACGATCAAACGGTTGGAATCTACTAATATCTGTTACCTCAACTTTTGTTCCATCCGCAATGACAACATGCTTGCTGCCACAAATTGGTTTTAGCCTGAATTTATCAGTTATGGTCGAACACATATGTTCACTTGCTCCCGAATCAATGATCCAATTTTTATCATTGTGATGAGCAGAAATATTACCTGGATTTGAAGGAGACGATGTGGAGGCCATCATAGCTACTTGATCATTTTTCTGACAAACGATTTTAAGCAGCTCGATAATATTCTTCAATTGAGTAGACAAATCTTCTGAGCTAACTTTATCATTCGGGTTTGAAGTGGTAGCCACATGACTAGATGGTGCGGCTTCATGGAGACGTCGAGCTGGATCAGTTCCTAGTTTACCGTGAAGGTTCCAGCATCTATTCTAAGTATGTCCATTTTTTTTATAAAAGGTACAAGAAATCTTGTTTCTTGTTTTGTGGCCTGATGACTCATAGTTTTTTGCTACACAAGCTACAACATCAGAAAAAAGAGCTCTATCGGATGCTTCAGGGAGAGACTTCTCTACATTCATTACTCAACGGTGAGTTTTCTCTTTCATTATGATAGAGCATATATTGTTAACCGATGGTAATTCGGTTGATAACAAGATTTGGCTTCGAACTTGATCAAATTCATTCCCAAGCCCAACGAGCAATTGGAATGCTTTTTCTTTTTCATGAAGTTTTTTAAAGGAAATCATATCCGTGCATGTGGATGTATATGACTCATATTCATCCCATAGATGCTTTATTTTTCCAAAAAAGTTAGAGAAACCTTGAGTATCCTTCTTGAGGTTATGAATCTCGCAGGACAATTGATACATACGAGCTATATTGTTTTGCTTGCTATAAATTTCTTCAGCAGTAGTCCGTATTTCTTGAACGATATTTAAAAATAATGAACCCTCAGTAATTCGATTTTCTATCGAATTAAGAAGCCAAGACATAACAAGGTCATTGACACACCTTCAATCATGATATTTGGGGTCATTTATGCTTGGCCTAGTTATTTATCCATTAATATATTCGAGTTTAGATCTACCGCTTAAGTATAGGGAAACCGATTTGGACAATGAAATATAATTTGTACCATTCAATAATATCGATGTGTTTTTTATATTAGGTACTTGATCCTGAACGAGGATTCACTCTGTTAATGATGGAGATTGAGGTTGTCCTGACGAGTTGTTTGCCATGAAAATGAATCACACACAGTTGCCAGAAACACTTGACAAGAATGAGAAGAAGACGCAACAGTCAAAGATCAATTAGGCTCTGATACCATGTAGCGGTTTGCGAGATATTGCCATGTAGTGATTTATGAGAGATACCACCGTAGCGATTTATGAGATATCGCCATATAGCGATTTATGACAGATCGTCATGTAGCATTTTATTGAGATGACTCACACCACCATGTAGTGATATGTAGATAGAAAACAATTTGCAGGTATCACTGTGCAGCGATTTACATAGTGTACCAGATGGATCACGAACACGATTTGCCACAAGAAGGAATTAACGTGGTTCGGTCATATTAGACCTACATCCACGGCAAACACTCACGCTCTCCTTTTTTCTCTTATTATTTGAATCATCAGGGATACATTATTTATAATACACATCATATAACTAACTTGAAAAAAAATCATAACGGTACGATATACAATTTTTATAACCAACTTGATACGCAAGATATTTCTCGTAAATCAAGTCGAGATCAGATCCCGTAAATCAAGGAGAGAGATGTGAGAAGGGTTATAGTCAACAATCAGATCCTTTAATTTTATTTATTACAAAAATGTCTTGGCCTTCTTAAAATCTATAAATCTCTTCATTTTCTTCATTTGTTTTTATCATATTTTCTGATTTTCATGCTCTCTTTCTTCTTTTGTTCTCAATTTTGCTTGTCAAGTTCACACGTAAAAGAGATCACCTGATCTTACTAAGCCTGACGTTATTGAGGCCCCAAACCTAAATTCTAAAAGTAACAATCTTAACACTCTTAAACTTAGAAAGATTTTTCCTAAATCCTATTTTTGTATGTGAACTGACGTCAACCTACATCCTACACCCGCTTTCAAAGGGACTCTGTAATAACGATCATCATGGATTACCGAGGGTTGGAGATGAGACCCAGAGACTGCCCCTCGTGGCTTTTGAAAAGACGTATAGCGGTTCAAATTTCTTTAAATGTCTATGGGCATATAACTTTTCCGACTCCTTTGCGACTCCATCCAAACACTTTCTTCAGCCCTTCCGGACGCTCCTAGCTAGGTCCCGAACCTTGATCCCCCTGAGTGATGCCTATAACAGATTCTTCCAGAGCTTTCTTCATGCCTCTCTTTGCTACTTCCCTTAGTCTTTGTACTCTTGTTAGAGCGAGAGAGAGAGAGAGAGAGAGAGAGAGAGAGAGAGAGAGAGAACTTTCAGACTAGAAAGTTTCTCTTCGAGTTTCGACTATAAAGCCTTAACGATACTCGTTTAGGCTTGTTGGTTTCAGTCGCAGAGAGAGAGAGAGAGAGAGAGAGAGAGAGAGAGAGAGAGAGAGAGAGAGAGAGAGAGAAGATGTTTGGTGTTCTATTCCCCAACCGCAGTTTCCCTCTCGACATGTCGAGTTTCTCCCAAGTCGACACCTTCAATTGGGTCCTCGACATGAACGCCTTCGTGGGTAATCTCTCTCTCTCTAGATTTCTTCTTGATTGATCGCTCCCACCTTCTGGATTTTTAATCAAATCGATTATTTTGGCGATTTTATGAATTGGGTGTCCAGGGGAAGCGTACGAGCAAGTGAAGGAGATGTGCATATTCCTCCTCAATGGCTCCTCTCTCCCACCCGATAAGGCCTTCGCCGTCTATATCCAATCCCCTGGTTCGGACTTCCAGTATTGTGGTGCCGTACACGCCGGCTTCCCTTCCACAGTCCTCTTCCTCTCGTGGCCGGAACCCGGCGGGCAGATGCAGCTTACCTCTGATGCCACCCCATTGACGGCCAAGATTGGCGTCTCCGTGATGGAATTGGCGATGCTGCCTGCGCTCAATGCTGGCCAGCAGAATCGGATTGAGCAGCTGGCCATGAAAGTTGGGGAGAACCTCTTCAATTTCATGCAGTCATTTTGCTCTGTAAAAGGCGATCGCCTCGTTGTGCCGATGGACATATTGAACCGGTGGTTTAAGAAGTTTCAGGAACGGGCGCAGCGGGATCCTGAGTATCTGGGGAGTTTTGCTTTGTGATCCTTTTTATTTTGGTTTGTTTGATTTGTAGGAGAATGGAAGTTTCGGGAGCACTCAAGGATGGATTGTAGGTACGAGCTCTGCTTCGGTGTAATTTACTTTGATGAATGAAGAGGAATGAATTTTGAGAAAATCACAGCGTGTTGTTTCTGTCTTTGTTCATGTGAATTTGGCATTTCTTATGAGGATATAGAAAAATCATGACTTTATGAATTCTAAAATTTATAACATTTAGTTTGTTACATTTGTGATGGATTTTAAGCTACGTGTTGCTTGGTAGGTACATCTTTTCATTAGTCTGTCATTGATTTGGTAAAGATTTAACTTGAATCTCTTTTTATGGCACATTTAGGCTATTTTGATCAAGAAATCATAATGAGTAATCCTTCTATATGCAAGAAGTTAATGCATTTATTCCTCAGGCATAATCCAGTACTTAACCAATTGAAATGCTTGATCAAGGACTGTTACTTTCTTACTGGTCCTCTGCACCAAGTTGATGGCGATGACACTGAAAAACTATAATTTCCGGGCGCATTTCTCAGTGCTAACGACATAATTGTTGATCTGAAAGCGAAAGCTAACACCTAAGAGTCCAAGAGCACATGCTGTAGGTTACGTAAATAGGAACTAGATTGTTGCAAAGCTGAATTGATATTTTCCTTTACAATTAGTTGCAGCTTATTTCTCGTGCTTGATAAACATTGGCACCACCTATCATCCTCCTTAGAGGTGGTGTTGTCAATCTAGTTAAGATACTAATTGCACTCCATCTTATTCCTCAATATCCTCTCCTTGATATAACTCAATATTAGCACCATGTCCCTAAGCGTCGCCCTTCACCAAAATTAGCTGTAAAAAGCTGTCGATGTCTTCTTAGTGATTATTGTGAGCCAAGGGAAATTTACGGTACACTTGGATCAGAAAGACATTTTTATCTTGAATAATGCTATCTAAAATTTTCATGTTCCGGATGCGGGTGGTGGATGCTTCAGTCAAGATGATTTTATGGTGGCTGTTATTGAGTTTTGTCCTGACACTGACAGAAAAATAGATTATCAATGGCCAGTAGTAAGACAGTCAGGAATCGTGAAACCCCATTGTCAATTTTAATAGGTGATGCTGGATATCATGGTTCGAAAGAGGATGACCAGTGACTTGACGCAGGTTGCACCATCATATCTGAGGGGTTTCGAGCTCGAACCCCACAAGCCACAGGGGTTATCCTTCAGATTGCCCATAAAAAAGAAAACTTTTTTTCTCCCTCTTCCTGATTTGTATGACATAGTTAGGTCTTCATTTCAAATAAACCTAATCATAAAAAAGGAACAATCCAAGGAAGCTCACATGTGGGAGGTCATCCGGTATTAGCATATACTGCAGGTGTCTACTTTGTCATTGTTATTGCTAAGACCCTGTTGTCTTTCAGGAGATTTGCATGCACTTGAGAAGTCTTGCAAATAAGGAACCAGTGACTTGACGCAGGTTGCACCATCATATCTGAGGGGTTTCAAGCTCGAACCCCACAAGCCACAGGGGTTATCCTTCAGATTGCCCATAAAAAAGAAAACTTTTTTTCTCCCTCTTCCTGATTTGTATGACATAGTTAGGTCTTCATTTCAAATAAACCTAATCATAAAAAAGGAACAATCCAAGGAAGCTCACATGTGGGAGGTCATCCGGTATTAGCATATACTGCAGGTGTCTACTTCGTCATTGTTATTGCTAAGACCCTGTTGTCTTTCAGGAGATTTGCATGCACTTGAGAAGTCTTGCAAATAAGGGATGCAAAGACGAAATCCAGTAATCCCAACCATGAGTAGCCTAGTAAGATTTATTAAGGCATGGTTTTGTTAAGCAAGGTTATCCTTTTCTTATGTGGCTTCTTGAACCTAATGTTGCATGTATCAATGGGAGCAACTACATCGTATTGATGGAATTTTCTGTTTATGTCGCATTGGTCCCCAAACAAAACGCTAAGAGATGGGTCCTGGTTCTTGTTTGTGCATAGCCATTCACCAGAGATAGAGTTGGAGAGTAGTATTCTAAGGTACTGTTTGGATGTCACCCAAAACCAGTTTCAACCTGGTTTTGAGGTGTCAAACCAGGTTTAAGCCACAAAACCTGCTTTGGCTACTGTTTGGATGCCACCAAACTAGGTTTTGGGCCGACCTGATTTGGGGCAAAACTGGGTTAGTTTAACCCAGTTTTTCAAAACAGGTCTCCCCTTATTTTTTCGGCCTGGTTTATCAGAGGGGACCTGTTTCCCACCCATTTCCCTCTTCTCCCCTTCTAAAAAAGGCAAAACTGAATCCGGGTGACCGGCTGGGAAATGGCCACTGGTTTTGGGTGTCAAACCGGGTTTAAGCCACAAAACCTGCTTTGGCGACTGTTTGGATGTCACCAAACTAGGTTTTGGGCCAACCTGATTTGGGGCAAAACTGAGTTTAACCCAGTTTTTCAAAACAGGTCCCCACTTATTTTTTCAGCTTGGTTTATCAGAGGGGACCTGTTTCCCACCTATTTCCCTATTCTCCCCTTCTAAAAAAAAGGAAAGCCTCCATCTTCAAAACTGAGTCCGGCGACCGGCTGGGAAATGGCCGCAGGTTTTGGGTGTCAAACCAGGTTTAAGCCACAAAACCTGCTTTGGCGACTGTTTGGATGCCACCAAACTAGGTTTTGGGCCAACCTGATTTGGGGCAAAACTGGGTTTAACCCAGTTTTTCAAAACAGGTCCCCCTTATATTTTCGGCCTGGTTTATCAGAGGGGACCTGTTTCTCACCCATTTTCCTCTTCTCCCTTTCTAAAAAAAAAGGAAAGCCACCATCTTCAAAACTGAGTCTGGTGACCGGCTGGGAAATGGCCGGAAAAAGCACTTTTTTACATTTTTTCAGTAAAACGTTGATGGCTGATCATATTTTTCTGTCAGCCACCAGTCCAAAATGGCCAGAAAATAAATAAATAAATATATATATATATATATATATATATATATATATATATATATATATTACTTTTTTCAAGAAAATGGTTGGTCTGCCATGAGACACTGGCCCAGCCATTACCTGGCTGGTGGCTGGCCGAAAAATGCCCTGCCAACATTTCTTTTGTTTTTTCTTTCTTTTTTTGTGTTTTTGATATGGCCGACCGTTTTCTGGCTAACCACCGACCAGCTGGCTGGCTGAAAAATGAACAGCCTTTTTATCTTTTTTTTTTGAGACCGAAAACTTTGTTTTTGTTCATCCAAACACTTCATAAATCAGGTTTTGCCCCATGTCATGTTTCATATCCACTCCCAGGACATACGAATACAAATGATAGTAATTGCTAATCTTGGAATCTAGTTGTATCTAAAAGAATGCATTTTATTTTTTGTTTTGAGATGTCATGGGATACTATTTTTCTTCTTTTGAGATATCTTATATTATATTAAGTGAAAAAAAAGAAAAAATCGTTATCACTCATTCCCAAAACGATCCAATTGAAAAGGAAAAACAATTGTCCAAGTTGGAATGATTTCAAAACCCAAGTCTTCTTCTATCCCAAAATTTATAATTTCCGTGAAAGAGAATTTCATTGGACCCTTCAAGTTTGTGTGATGCGGTTCTAAATCTTAGAAGTTTGAACTTCTTACAAACTTGTGCTTGCCGTCCCTAATGCACAAAAAGACATCTTCTATTTTGACTAACAAAAGAAGTCAAAAACTCTACTTGGTTAGGATGAAGGATTCCGAAAGGGCTAAAACCCCACCCCTTCATTCAGTACCTTTAAATTAGTGGAACGGTAGTTGGATTTTCATTTACTCTTAAAGTCATGTCCATAATGCTCCACCTGAACCTGTTCCCTAGAGATGGCCACCTCGACTCTAAAAGGACTAAATCTCAGCGCCTTCATTCAGTACCTTTAAGTTGGTGGAGCGTTGGTTGAATTTTCATTTAGTCTTCAAGTCAGGTCCATAGTGCTTCACCTGAACCAGTTCCCTAAGGGCATGTTTGATGCGTCGTTCTCAGCGTGATTCGGACGAAAATTATGCGGAGAACGACGATTTTCAACAAACATTGGACGCGGCGGACGGCGTTCCGCGAGTCGGTCGCGTCCATATTTGTTTGTGATTTGCGATCGACCCCCCTTGTTACAAAATGAACAGGGACGAAAAAAAACCTCTCTTCGCTGGGCTTCCACAAATCCTCTTCCACTCTCTCTTCTACAATAACAGGAGGGCTTCCACAGATCGTCTTCCACTCTCTCTACTACAGTAACCGCTTCCACAGATCGGTCCCTCACTCTCTCTCTGGACGGTACCATTTCTCTCTCCTTCTATTGCTATCTGTATGTGTGACCTAGATCGATGTCTCCTCTCCTCCCACCACTGGCCTACCTTCTTTCCCCTTACACCTCCACCACCACGCCACCACCGGCCTCCCCATCTTCGTCCCTTTTTCGAAGGTAGCTGCCCAAGGCAGAGCCCCCTATTCTCCCTCTTCGCCTTTATTAGTGAAATCTTTCATAACAGATGAAATTTTGGTTATACAATCCAAACCCACAGGAAGGTTTTCTTTTGCATGATGTTTTTATAAACCTGGGAATGTTAAAGACACAGAATGGTGGGGATGGATTGAAATCCTCAAGCAAATTGATCCTGGCTGAGAGATAATCATAGAAACCAGAAGGCTGTGGACCTAAAAGTGAAAACCTTCAATTTTTTGGAAGAAAGAACCAATGGTCAAGGACTTCCTCCTGAGCTGCGATTCATTTTGCAGAATTTTGACAGAATCTATGTACAATTGGCACAGGGGGATCCAAAAATCCTATAAGGATACCCCAGACTGTTCCCTTCAAGGGATTGTATATAAATTTTATAATGATCTGATTAGTTAATGATACATGGCCTAACAACAGCTTATCTTTCAAAACGTCCAAAACCTAGCTGATGTAGCTCAATTCCAATAATCACTGGTCTCTTTTTTTACCTATAACAACTGATATTTTGAGAGTAAATAGCATTTCGTGTGTGTGTATATATATATATATATATATATATATATATATATATATATATATATATATATATATATATATATCAGTAGAATAAGAGGTTGTAGGCTAGAGCAAATAACTGACATCAGGATGAAAAAAGAAATTCACTTTCTGAACTTTCATCTTTGACCCATAATTTAGTTGATGTTTCAGATGCAATATCATAAGGAAATTTCACATGTGAAGACTCTGATATTGATGCTAAGTTGCTAACCATGGCTATCACAGTGCCACTAATTTGAAAATTTTGCAAAATATCATTCAGATTTGATTCTTTTGAATAAATACAGAGTTGCTCCACTGAAGTTGCACGAGGAAAAAAATGCTCCACTGAAGAAATCATCCCCATCTCATTTTTTGCATCACAGTGTTTGAAACAATCTCATGTTTTTCATTTAAATGACACTTATTTCTGAGCATGCATTTTCATTGCATCCTTTATTATTTTCATGCTGAAGTTTTTTCTCTTTTACTAATCTCCTGTGTATTGGGATTCATACAGTAATTTGATAACATATATTATGTTCTCAATTTTTTTAAGTAGGAATGTTTTTTCTTAGCATTTAATATATTCTTTATTTACATGTTTCATAGAATTCAGAATGGCAAATGTAATGGGTGAGGTACAAGAAGTGCAGCCAAGTCGGACTGAGAAAATGCAATGGAGTACTCCCCAGGTGGTCTTCTTATTTGACTGTATGTTAGAGCAATGTAGAATACCTGCAATGAAATGTAGGTGCTAAGTCAATCAATAGGCAAGCAAAGACAGGTAGGTGCTAAGTCAATCAATTAGAAAACTGACAGGTAGGTGGCTTTTCTGGTGGCAATATATCTATTACTATACATGTAGTATCATCTCTAAGTCCTTTTGCCTTTAAAGCTTCCTGCAAAGATTATAACAGTAATGATTCAATGTGAGATATTACTTGTATTTATGAAACAACAGAATGTAAGAGGACATTCAGTGGACTTGTTTCTATGGCAACAGCACCACTACCATTTCTTCCATAACCCGATATCATGGTATTGAATGAAACAACATCCTTTTCAGGCATTACGTCAAAGACCAACTTTGTACTTTTTGGATCCCCATTTTTCATGTACATATCTATAAGACAGCTACCAACATGAGTTTCTAAATCCCATCGCCCTTTAGCAATGCCATGTATATGTTTTCCTGCATCTAGAGAAGCACACTTCAGAACAACAGTAAAAGTGTGTTGGTTAGGCTCAATGTCACTATCACACATTTGTATAAGAGGCTTAGTGCTTCTTTCCCATGATGATTATGTTTCAAATAACAATTGATCATTATGGTCCACGATATCACATCCCATCTTCTCATCCTAACAAATACCTTCCTAGCTTCAGGTAGAAACCAACACTTTACAATCACATGGCCCATAGTTGACATGATACCCGAACTTGCTGGACCTACTACCATATTAATACTGCCATTATGATTGTGTGGCCTCTTCCTACTAAAACTTGTCGTGTGGAATTTGGTTTTTTTAATCGAATTGTATGGAATCTTTTCATCTGAAAGTTTTTGAAATTTTCATGGAAGAATCAAATCTTTTCTATTTTGAATCATCACATGCCTGAAATAAAATTGTTACTAAGATGGGTTGCGTCGTTTAATCTTCTAGAGGCTGTTGTGCATATGATCACACTCTGGTACATTTGAATTTTGAACTATATTGATACGCTGAAGCTTATTATATCTGTATCTCTGCCTCTGATTTCTGTTCTCATGTCCATGGAATTGGTTAAAATTGCAAATTACAAATACAACAAGGCATCACTCTGCCTCTCTTCATTTCTTTCTTTCATATTTTCTTGTTAGGTATTTACTTTTGTTACAGCCAGGGATGGATTCAAATGTCTTGTTAAATTGAATATAATTGTGTCTGGAAAAGCATAACCACGTACTCTATGTTCAAGAAAACCATGCCCACATGTCCTTTCTGCATGGGAGCAATCAGTTTGTTCTATTCTGCATGAGTGAGCAACTAGTAGGAGTATGGGGGTCGTATGCAGTACAGGCATGGAAGTGACGCAAATGGAGCTTATAGTCATCAAAAGCTCAGACATTTGGCTACTGCATCAAATAGTCCCGGTTTCTTTTATGCAGTAATTCATTCACCTATTTGAACCTTTATTGTTGTCTTTCCTTTTACATTGATATGTTTTGGTGCACTTAGTATGTTGCTTATCAACTTTTGGAAAACTATGCTTGGTTTCTTCTCTCACTTGAACGATGTGGTCAACACTTGTTAAAACCAAAGTACATCAAATCTAACCTAAGTTAATACTTGGTTTGATTAAAAGGTGTATGTTGGCTGGAAATCATTTGCTTGTCCTAGATTTTGGGGCCTACCTGTCTGTAAAGTAAACTCCAATTTGAGATTCATATTCGGGGCAAAAATCCAATTTGAGATCCATATTCAAGGCAAAAATACATATTCAGGGTAAATATCCAATTCTAGATCCATATTCGAGGCAAAAATACATATTCAGGGCAAATATCCAATTCTAGATCCATATTTGAGACAAAAATCTATATTTGGGGCAAAAATACATATTCAGAGCAAATATTCAATTCTAGATCCATATTTGAGGCAAAAATCCATATTGGGGCCAAAAATCCAATTTGAGATCCATATTTGGGGCAAATATCCATATTCATGGCAAAAATCTAATTCCAAATCCATATTCATGACAAAATGTTATTCAAGATCCATATTGAGGACAAAAATCCATATTTAGGGCAAAAATCCAATTTTAAATCTATATTCATAGCAAAAAATCATGATTTTAGATATAATTTTGTAATTGGATCCATATCCGGGCAAAAAACCATAATAAATTGGTTAAAACGTGTAAAATGGTAGACAGATCGGGTCATACGATCCAAAACAAAGTAATTTGATCTATTATCCATGACTGTCCAAGTTGTCCTCACATTGTCATCAAACAATGGACATTTGGAACATAGCATCTGAGTACGGTTTAAACAAATGATGGACTAGGAACAGTTGTTACAGAACGAACAGAACAAATGTTCTGTTCCATCCTTTTTGTTCATTTTGTCCAATCCTGGACAAGCCATCAAACATACCTTAAAGGGCTACCTCCATCCCACTCTATCCTAATGCCGTATGTTGGTAGGATACAAATACGTGTCCTAGTTTTAGGAGCGTCCCTAACTAGCTAGTCTTAATTCATAACTGCACACAACCGGGAGAACAATTACAATTTGTGGATTATACAGGTGAAGAATACATAAGGCCATCGGTGACAAGTGATTGTTAATTTGTAATGGCATGTTTTGAACCAGACCTGTTCGGATCAAATGATTTTGTTTCTTATATCTGGTGATCCCCACAATCCTAGTCCAAGCTGTTGGAATAGATCCAGCGTGCAGAAGCAAATCATGAAATCTTGGCGACCTTAAGCATAATCTTTGAAAAGCGTGCAATTAATTTCCGAGTTAAGTCATCGTAAGTAGCTTCTGGACATTATAGCATGGGTTTAGTCGTCAACCCTTGTGGTTCTCATCAAAAATCACTTTAGCACATGAATCATTATGAACTGTTTGCAAAGTTTGGAGGTTAAAGTGGGGTAGAGCCATTGATACACGTCCCAAAATGACACGGACTAATGATCTCTGAATAAATCTCAGGTAGCCGGTGATAAGAGGAAGAAAGAGGCAGGAAACAGGGGCACTTTTTGACCGGTTTGTCCATTAAAATTTTAACTTTGAAAAATGCACCAGTTTCCTACTTGGTGTCAGACAAGTTAACCCGTTGTTAGTTTGGTGTTAGCAGCTTACATGAACAAGTGTTTTATATAGATCAAGTTTCATCATGACTAAATTAGATAAGCCTTTGCTGGAATCAGAATGGTATCAGGTTATTTACAGTTAGGGTGCATTTGAATGATTGGATCTCAAACTCAGATTTGAGATCAGAGTACCAGATATATACGTGTCTCTGGTCCAACATGAACAAGTGTTTTATATAGATCATGTTTCACCAGGACTTAAATAAGATAAGCCTTTGCTATAATCAGAATGCTATCAGGTTATTTAGCCAGTTTGTTAGGGTGCAGTTGAATGATTGGATCTCAAACTCAGATTTGAGATCAGAGTACCAGATATATACGGGTCTCTGGCCCAACATTGAGCCAGAGACACGTGAATCTTGGCATGGACCCACACCATATCTGAGATCCGTGGCATTCAAATGTACTCTTATACTGATTTGCAGGAGAAGCATAAGTCTTGCCTGGCGATAACTCATTATGTACAGAACACAGTTCACATGCAGACTATATGAATCAGTGGCAGTGGGAAATGACAAAGGGGTACAGTTTCAGTGATGCCTCAGATGTTGAGATGCAAACAAAAGATGAAAGAAGTTGCCAGTAATGTGTAAGTTAAAAATTTGCAGTTGCAGAGCACCTAGCAACATAGAGCCCACTGACTCCAAATACACTAGACATGTTACATCATTTTGGAGACTAGGAGAGCACGGAAGAGTGAATATGCAGTTGCAATCCCTTTTACATGCTTGTGCAGGTGCTTGTGCATGCGTGAGCATGCATCTGAATGTGCTCATGTGTGCACATTTGTGTGTGTGTGTGTGCAGGCACAAGCAGGTGCAACAAAACGTTATCAGGATGAGACAATCCGCATACAACAGCAGCAGCAGCAAAGAACATATAGAACAATACAATGATAAGAATCCCGGAAATCTACACCACCATTTTGCTGAAGCAGCCCAAAAAAAGGAAAAGAAAAAAGGTAATAAGGAGCCAATATGGAGCAATACCAAGTAAAACTTCAATGATACAAGGAGGTTTACACACCACAACAATAGCCAACGCCTACATCCACTAACAGACTTCAGTTCAAAGGATATTTACACATCTGACACAAAGAAACAATAAGATACACAGCTAATTCCTTATTTCAGAAGGCTACACACCAAATCATATCATTAAACCAAGTCAGGCCGAAGGGCTTGGCAGTTGGTCCTCCATGGTAGCACCTAGATATTCTACACGATGGTCCTAAATGTTAGTGTATCTGGCACAAGACAGCTGATTGCAGACTCTCCATTGCTTGTCATATTGGTAAAGTACATCACTTCAGATCATGTTAATTACCAGTCTTCTAGAACACACGCTTGCCTTTCAATCTAGTTTACACCGCACAGCACAAACTTGTTCCATCAACCCAGTTTAAAGCCAAATTGTCTGCAGCAGAATACCTTGCCTCCTGGAGAAATTGAAAGGCAACTATATCTTTTAACCAAACACGTACTTAAGGCAAGAAGTTGTCGCAAACCAAGAATATATCCAAGTTATGAATTTCATTAACAGACTAAGATTACGAATTACTGACCAAGTTGACACACAGAAACCAACAAAATAAAAATGTAGAGAGGTGTACCTGAACTAGAAAAAGGCTCAACTACAAGTGGAAGGAGGTGATATTATTTCAGATGGACACATTGACGCCACCGACATTGTGTCTTCCTTCATTAGTGATACAAAATTCAATGGTGTGGCTGACATTCTGTGTGATTCTCTGAAGAACCCATTCTGGCGTCCAGAGTGTGATCGTGGAGTCAGGAGCTCTGGGGTGGCACTGCCCATGGAGAGGCGGCGAGGGGTAGGGGTTGCAGATCCATTTGAACGGATGCCATTTGGCTTTTTGAAGCTGTTAGATCTTTTTGGGGTTGGCTTGGACCCATAGATGGCTTCCTTTTCTGTAAGAAGAAGGTCTTGCAGTTTCTTCTGATCCTGCCAGCAACAAAAATAGAGAAGTTAACAGAAATTAGTATGCATAACATAGGCCAAATCAATCTTGTCTTGAGCGCAAACAAACCCTATATCGTTTTCTTTCCTCCTCTTTCTGTTGCCTGGTGAAAATATAATCCTCCAAGGTAGATACCAAACGGACCTGTACAATAAAAAGAAACGAGTGAGTAAAGGTGTTAGAATTAAATTAGAAACCTTCAATATTGAGATAATGCCTGTAATAACTCACCCCATCATAAAGAAAAAGTGTATTTCTTTCTTCTTCCCATGCAAAAGTACGACTCATCAAATTATCCACCATAGCTGTAAAACAACACAAAAGGTATCTCTGTAAGAAAATCTAAAAATACCAAAAGGGTGTTCATCATTGCCCAACATAAGAAATATACAAAAAATTGGAAAAGAGATATACCAGGAATCTTGGTAACAGCTATTCTAGCTTTTTCAGCACGTTTAAGATTTATATGGGCACCCCTTCCTGCACTGTACCTATTCTCATCCTGGAATAACAATTCGTCCATATAAAAGGATGGCTCCACAAAACAAGGACATGTAAATTGCAACAGCTAACGGCTACTAAACGACAAAATCACTGCACTTAATTTAGCATTCAATATATGATCAAGATAAGCTTAACTCACTTGATTATAGTCTACAAGCCATTTTTCTTCTTCACAGGCAGCACACCATTTGTCTACCCTGTCCATTATTTCCTTCCTGCTTAAAGCATTTTCTTTTGCTTTTACAATTTGAGCTTCAATATTTGAAAGCAGTTCTGAAGGGTCCACAATGCCTGAAAGAGATACCAAGACAGTTATCTTGTGTTAGAATGTCTTAATTGATCACTGTTACAAGAAGATGGAGATAGTATAAGACCAGAATCTATCAAGGCAATGGATTTCTCTGGAGCTGTGCTCATGTCGGGCTCAAGATGTGCCTTTCTGCATATCTCCTCCAGTTCTGACCTTCTCTTGAGGACCAATTCTTTCATTTTACCTGCTTTCAGTTTACTTAGTCTTTCAACTTCCTCTGTTGCCTATTTGAAAGGATATGAATTAATGCATAAGAGAGTGGGCATCTAATAAAAACCCAGAGATGTGAAAAGTAGGAGCTATAACAGACCTGCTGAATAATCTCAAGTGAAAGAATACTGGGATCTTTGACATCACTTTCTGGGGTTCCAAGGATGGAAGTAATCCTGTCAAAGATCTTCCTTTCCTCTTTAGGTGTGTCCATCAAGCTCCATAGTTCAAATAGAGATGACACAATGTCTTTCAACTACATGGTCCAAATCCATAATCACTACTTTTGCTTATAAAGAAACACAGAAGTCTAACAAATTGCAGCTACCTTCTGAATCCGTGTTTTCTTTTCCATTTTCAGCTTCTCAATAGATTGAGAAAGACCCACCAGTGTGTCATTGCTGATGTTCTTGCACTGTGCATTACCTACCTCATGAAGGCTTGGGTGCACTTGACTGACAGTCTTTCCAAAGTCCAAACCAAGAGAGGCGCAGAGGCTATGTACCTCATTCACGTATTCAAGAACTTTATGAAGACGATCTGACTGAGAAGGGTATATAGCACAGGAAAGTAATGTCAGATATGTACCGGCATTAATTAGCTTATGGCTTTACTGAGTAGATAATCTACATGTAACTTTTAACAATTTCTTTATGTAATTCATACAGTATCATCTTTTAGAGAAGGAATGTTTTTGGTTTTGAATAATTAAAGATAAATGGTTTCAAAGTTGATAATTGGCAATGCTGAGACCCAAAAATAAAAAATATTTTCAAGTATTTTTTATTCAAAAATGTCATGTGACTGATGCAGATTTAGTGGCTAAAGAACAGAATACACAGATGAGAGAGAAAACATTTAACTTGTAGAAATTCTGTTACATGGAAATTTTATGGCTAAAGAACAAAATACACAGATGAAAAAGAGAAAAACACTGATCTTGAAGAAATTGTCACCTTCTCCTTCTGCAAAGATCGAAGGTGTGTTTGGTATTCATTCAGTTTCCTTAGTGATAAGTCATGTTCCTCCACAATAACTGGACTGGTTATATTGTCATTTGGCTCCACATAACCAGATATCTCTCCACTAATCTTTTCAATCTGTGCTTTTATATCTGCAAATTGCCTGACACGCTCCTCTTTTTTTACCCGCAAGTCTTTGAGCAATGGTGTGACCAATGCAAGTTGCTCCTTCAATGTGGATGGCCTTCTCTCAGGCTGAATATACAAAGGAAAAGAATTAATTTCCATATTATTTTGTTGATTTTGTGTTTATAAAGATAATGAAGATAAAGTGAAACTCCGCTCTCTTTGATGATAAAAAAGAACAAGAACTGGTTTCAATGTGCAGCTTTGTCCTAGGAAATAAGTTAAAACAACCAATTAGTATATTTCGCATACACAAAAAAACCAGACAAACTATTATGGATTTAATCTACTTTGCACAGCCACAGGCATTGGCATTGTGAGAGGCTGGCACTTGTACATAAAGTGCCATAAGTTTTGAATTTCCTGTGCATATTAGACAATGCCCAAACTCATAATCTGGACGTCCAAAGAATAGCTATTAACTCTTTTATTTGCAAAAACTATTCACTATTAAACATTAAATATATAAATATGCATCAATCTCAGTGGAGCCAATCAAGCACTTCACTGACACAATGCACCATTGTCAATTTGAAATAGGACATTAAAACCTCAGATATCATGTAGATTACACTAAACAAACTAAAACAGATGAGTAAACAAGCATGATTTATGTTATCGTGCACCAGCACTCTGTAGAATAAGACAGCAAACTATAAAAATGATTCAAAGAACCATCAACCAGGAACTAATATAGTCTCATTGTTTCACTCCAAAAGATCAACAGGTTAAGGACAGTGTGAACAGACCGGTTGAATCACACACAAGATACTGCTGACATGATAATGAATAGCCTAACCCAGCATCTGTCACATGGATACGGCAGAGGATATGGGGACACGGCCATTTTTATGTACTTTCCAATATGACTTGTAAATAAGGGGATACAGAACGGAGTAAAAATTTAGTACCCGTGTGACAGCCCAGTATATTTCTTACTGCTTATTCTGATGGCTGATTATCCATAACGGCATGCTCACTAACTGAGGAAATATATACCACAAATGAAAAATGATTGATACCTTATTTTCAAAATGGGAAAGGTCCTTGATGTCAACTTCTAACTCAAACTACTACTGAATCATTCATCCAAATTTGCAGTTATGATGCATCCACCAATTGCATGAATTTTTCCGTGCACTAACTGACAATGACTCATAAGTATGTCAGCCTATAGTGATATGCGTTGGGCCTCAACCCCTACAAACAGCGATGGTGAGCAGTAAATTGGGAAGTCCATGTCAAACATCATAGCTCTCTATCAGATTTCAGTCAAAGGATATGCATATAACTGGCACACTACATCCTACAACCTTTTTCCAGAATAAACATGAAAAAGCCAAGTCAAGGCAGGTCAGGCACATGAAAAATAACCTGGCAAAGGAACTATCTTATACCAGAGCTAACTGGCCAATTCACCAAGTCAATCTTGACTATCATACTATGGTTAGCTAGTACATATCCCTCTCTCAAACTACTCACCCAGATAGGGTATGACTGAGATCTGCTGACCAAGTTTCAAAAAGAAAAAAGGATCTATTTCCAATAATTTGTTTGATTTTTTGTTTGGTTATACCTCATAGCACCAGTCGAATCTTCCTGTCATCCTTTTGCATTTAAACTCTAATCTTTAAATTGTGGGGCCGACCAATATAAGAAACAATGTTTGGTACACTAGTTTAAATTTAAACAAGTTCCATGAGCAAAAAGAGGTATACCCTAGTGTGTATGACTGTATCCTACAACCATTCTGCAGCAAGGCAATAGGTGTAGCTAACCAAGGAACGTAGGCCACACAGCAAGTGGAACTGGCATAGAACCTGAATGTATAAATAAAGCAACCATACCATTTGACCAAGGCAACCTGAATTACTATATTATAGTCTACCTAGTGTATTGCCATCTTATAAATGATGTTACATTGCCTACTCTAGTTTTCACATACTCCACATCCCATAGGCAGACACACAACCTTCTCATGTTATCAAAATCTAAAATATAATACTGTTGGTATAGAAGTTTAATTCTTGGATATCTATATAACAAAGATTGCTCCAGAAAAAATAATCAACTTACCACATTTTGGAAATTGTTTTATAAAAATTTGAAAGGAAGTTAAAAGTATCTTTCAGAGATGCAGAAATTCATATGGAATCGGTTATGCAACATTGTTATTGATTCAATATCCAATTATGTGGATGGGTCAGCTTTCTAGATTAAAAGAAAAATTAAGGAATTTGGTTATCACTAATGAATAAAGGCAATAAAGTTGACCACATTGGACAACTGATATCAACCCCAAGGGAGGACGGTTCATGCGGCAGCCCACTTGGCTAGCTAGGTTCACCTAGGCTCAAAGGGGTTAGTAATTCTTTGTAATTGGATTTAGGTCAACTAAGATGTAAGGGATTGGGTCAAATGTACTTGAGTGGGTAATAAGGCCATGAGAGGAGGGGTATAATGGCCACTTCATGAAGGTCATGGAGCCTAAAAATAGGGCCCATGCCTCTCATTTATATAAATCATAGTCGCCTATATAGTTCAAGGTACTTTCTTGGAGAGATTTTCAAAAGTTGGAAAATCTTGGGAGTTTCAAAAATACAAAAAATATGAATAATAATAATAATAATAAATATAAGAAAATAATAGGTATTCTTGGAAAAATATAAGGAATAACTTTGAAAAGCTTTTAAAATACAAAAAGAAACCAAAAAATTTAAAAAATGGGCTTAGATATATAAAATAAGATTTGTTATAAAAAATATCATGATTTTTTTGTTCCTGGTGATATTTTGAAAATATCAGGATATTTTGCCGATATTATCAGCTGACCTGGATTTTCAGATAATATCGCGATATTTTCAAAATATCGGCAATATTGGTGAAACCGGTATGAATTCTTGACAGTTAATAGAATTGTCTCATTGAGTCTTGGCCTCTCTAGCTTGCTAGAGTGGATTGGCTCTGGTTAGGATCTCTCTAGCTAGAGATAGGCTCACACACTAAATTCTTCCAGTGTTTGGGATTTTCCTAGGCCTCTTCACCCTTTCCCACACCTTCTTTAACCATTCCCATTCTTTTTCCTCTCATTTCTCCACCTTTTCATACTAGTCGATCGCCTACCTCAACAATTTTCCCACTTAAGCCTCCACTTTCCCACCTTTGCTTCCTAATTTTCCTACCGACAACATTGATACTGTCAAGTCTGTGATATCATCAACATAATACTCTAACAGAAATCCTAACTTAACAATTGAAACCAGACCACATACAAACATAAACAATGAAAAACCTGAATCAAGTAAAAAGAAGGGCAATTAAACTCACCAGGGAATGAAGGTTGAGATCCCCGATTGCTGAGACAAGAGCTGCAAGCTCAGCTTCTTTGGCTGCAAGGGACTGGTGTAGTCGTGCCTTAGCATGGCTTGCCTCAGCAACCTTCCTTCGATACACTTCCACACACTCTCGCTCAATTTCCAGCAATATACGGTCCTTCTCTGCTTCGTTTTCGCCAATTTCATCCCATATATGCTGCTTATTACAACACCAATAAATTCAAATGCGTGAAGACAGTTTCCTCTTTCAACACAAATTAACTCAATCACAGAAAATAATTTACTTAACGATATTCATACGAAGCATGTCCGATTCTTCCATAACCCAAAACAGAAAGCCACTTGCAACTTGTAGAAATCAAAATTCGAAGAGAAATACAAATTATTATCTGAATGGGGAAGAGAAACAAAAAAGCTTCTGGCTCCTCCAAAACCAATACAAAAATTTACTTCAACTTAAAAAAGAAACTTAGAGAGTGGATTCCGCTCATTTCACCAAATCAAACTAATTCCCTAGTAAGACGATTTCATTTGCATTTCTCTCCAAATATCGAGATAACAGAAAAAAAAATCCAGATAGCTATTAATGCAAACTTACCTTTTTTTTCTTTGCATGACATTCATAAATCAAATTCTTAAAAGAAAAAAATAATATGTTTCGTTTAACAGAAAGACGAATCCCATAGTTCATACTCATTTCTTCTTGCCAAGAAAAGAGAAGAAATAAGCAAGCATTGGTAGTTTTAGCACACGTAAACTCAAAGCTAAAACAAAAGAAAATGGGTATCTCATTCCCACTCTTCACTACACCACATTCTTCTATCATCCGAATCTAACACACACCGAAACAGCATACACAAAAAGAGGAAAAGAAAAAAGTAAACAGCAAACCTGAAGTTCTCTCAATAAAACCCCGGAACTAGCATCCATTCGAACGCTTATCATTTCTAGGTCAAGCCACTCCCCTTCGTCTCTCCTTTACAGAATCCTACACCTCGTGCAACTTTCTGCAAACCGAAACCCTAGAAAACAAGAAACAATAAACCTTTCAAAACCCACCAAAACCCACAGTTCAAGCAACCAAAAAGCAGAAACAGGGGAGAACAGTGTAAAGAAGAATCAGAATTCTAGATCAAAGAAAGGAGGAAAAAAGAAAAGAAAAGAAAACCCACTTAGTGTGACTCATCACTCATCAAAGCAAGCACAAGAAAGAGACAGAAAAATAAACTGAAAAAAACAAAAAATGTGGAATAAATTATTCTTGTGGGAGATCTCAAGGATCTACACAAAACCCATTTTTCTTAAAAGTAGCAGAAGGGACTGGAAGTCAAAAAATGTAGCTTTGCATCTCCCCAGAACTCCCTTCCCCCACCTCCCCAAAAAGGGGTAAGAAAGAAACAAAGAAGCCATTGGAGAAGAAAACAAAATTGGAGAAACAAAGATGGAGGAAACACTCACATTTAGAGGTGATCTTATCAGGGTCAAGCTGTAAGGCTTAGGGTGATGGATTTCTCTTTTGTTTTGAAGAAGGGAGAAGCTTCTGCTGTATAGAGAGAGAGAGAGAGAGAGGGACTGAGGAGCGTCTACGTTCTTTCTTGAGCACGCAGAGGCAGAGAGAGGCACACAACAAAGCAGGGTGAAGTACAAATTTACCAGACTACCGAAGTATTTTATTTGCAGTCAGTTCTATATTATTATTATTTTTACAAAATTTTAACGAATTAACAGGTTGGGGTGTTTTTTACTGTATGTTTTTTCACAGTTCTTAACATACGACCTATTTTGAAAATGTTGGATTTTCGTATAAATGCAGTCGGGCGTCCTTAATTACAGATGGCATTGATTGGGACGTTAATAATGGTGGTTTTTGTAAAAAAAAATTATATTTACATGAAAAAATTCTTTCGATCATAGACCTAGCAGCGTTGACTCTGCCTATCTAACTTATGATCACTGTCCTGACAACATAAAACTCCATGAGCTTTTAATCCTTGCCCTCAAAAAGTCATCACCCTTAGGCTTAAGCAAGAAGAAAAAGACACTCATAAGATTTGAACCTAAACTGTCGGACTATCGGCTTAGGTCTCCACCTCACTACAACCAACCCCTTGTAGGCTTTTGCCAATTTGGTTGCTCTCGTTTTAACTTTTGTTTAATCTTTCTCTCTAGTTCCTGTCAGGCCTTGAATGCACACTGAGGCGTTCGAGAGTACAGGAACGAGGAGAGAGAAGAAAAAGGACATCGACTTTTGACTGATACAATACCTTCTATTTCAACAAGCCCCCTATAAGTGCTCATATTCATACCAATTTCAAGGCCCTTCAATTTCAAGGCCCTTCAGTTGTATAACTTAGGTTATACAAACATAGATACAAGAACGAGACACGACACGGACACGTTTGATAAGGCACAAAAGTTATGTAAAATTAGGATTCTCAAACATGATCATACCAATATATGTAATGTGTGAGTATATACATTCAAAAGTTTTAATTTAAAGCAGTGAAACATAAACACCTCTTAAGTGCAAATCTTTGAACAGTAACTCTATATCATATTATCATTATGATTAAAAGCATTAATAAATTTAATTTAAAAATTAGAATGTAATGCAACTAATGACAAATTTCTAAAAGAAAGCACAACACAAAATAAACAATCAAACCCTATAAAACGGAATTGGTAAAATTAAAGTCACGATGCTGATCATGTTCAACACAAGTTTATGTGACCAAAAGAGCTACATTTTTTTTTTCAAACAAATATAGTAATAATGAAGGAAGCAATACTAAAATAAGTTTTGTTTCTCATTTTTTTATTTAATTTTGTAGGCGGCGCATTAATAATTTGATCTTTCTTTTCCTTTTCCATAGAAAAGATGACATGACGCCGGTCGAAGAGCATGTGATGTTCCAAACTACCAAACTCTAGGCACACATGACTGGACGCCACAGTATAGGGGAATAACTTATAGAAAGTTTGCATTATCATACTCTGCCTTATTTATTATTTTTTCATTATTTTGAATTACCTTCAATCATTGTATACGTTTTAAGAAATGAATCAAATTATTTAAATGATGATAAGTTTGAAGTCATTTTTTCTTCTTTTTTCTTTACTTTTTTTTATATTTACATAAAATGCCCCGAGGATCG
The DNA here is from genome assembly GCF_984573655.1 of Nuphar pumila. Classification (NCBI taxonomy): domain Eukaryota; kingdom Viridiplantae; phylum Streptophyta; class Magnoliopsida; order Nymphaeales; family Nymphaeaceae; genus Nuphar; species Nuphar pumila. Next base: position 107,352,497 of record NC_143250.1, on the reverse strand, counting down.
GAGACCTAGCGTCGCTCCGCCTGTCGTACTTATGATCATCGTCTTGGCAGCATAAAACGTTGTGGGTAGGGATGGCAGTGGATCGGGGTGGGGGCGGGGGACAAGGTCTACAACCCCACCCCGTCTCAAAATTTTCCCCCCTATCCTGCCTTTATCTCTGCATGAGTTTTGATTTTAACCTCCATCCTCGGTCTATTCCACGTTCAATGTCCTTCATTTTTTGTTCAAAAGGGACGAGGCCCCATTTCTCCAACCATTTCGCCACTGCCGCCTTTTGTCATTAAAAGAAGGAGAGAAGAGAGATTCGAGAAAGGGTTTTATGATAGGGTTAGAAATACATATAGGATTTTAAAATAATAAATTTTTTAACGAGGATCGGGCACTAAACGGGGCAAGGCAGGGCAGAGTCAAGAGCAAGTTTATCCTCGCACGGGTTTTGATTTTAATCTCTATTCCTAATTCATTTTTCGTTTAATGTCCTCCATCACAGGTCCGAACAGGGAGAGGTGGGGTGGGACCCCGTTTCCTCTGGTATGCTACCATCCCTAGTTGTGGGCTTATCCCTTACCCCTAAAGAGATGCCATGCTTTGGCTTGCGCATCGAATGACACTCGTGAGGTTTGAACTTAGTGTCAGAATATATAACGGTAGAAGTGCAGATTTTGGCCGGCTAAAGCGTGTGCTGTTATACTTGGAATCGTCAGGAAGGTCAGTTTCTCAACCCTCTCACAACTTGTGTTGTAATTCTATATAAACCGAGAGAAGACAATTTCACTTGTACAATATTATTTTGCATATAATTTCTTATTTGTTCCTAGCTTCAGAGAACCATATTTATAAGCTTGCAAGGGGTTGAATTAATGTTAGAACACATTCCTAGGAGAAATTCATTCAGCATGGTTACATATAACTATGTATTAAAGTAGATTATTATATGTTAACTTAGTTTAATTAGTTTCATTATTTAACTGTCACATGTAAACTGACTGTTGAAATTGCCTTCCAACAATCTCACATGACCTTACACCTAAACCATCTGCTCTATTCCCCATCCCAATACACCAAACCCCTTTAGGGCTTTTATATTTACTTAAAACATAAGAGAATCATCTCAAGATATTCTTGAATGCCGGGTTCACAAAGCTAGTCCGGTTCCACCAAGAAGGCACTTAGGGGTGTCAACATCCACACCAAAAGGCACAATCTGCAACTTCTGAACCATGACAGTAAGAAAACAATTCTTGGGCATTGAAAAACTTTACATCGGAGTCATTTGGGGATTAGGGTTTGGATGTTCAACACTGCGAGCCTTCTCAGCATTACTCCCTAGTATCATCTGGAATCCAGGGAAAAGATTGATTGTTTTCCAGTGTTTGCTTTTAGCAATGCATGTGAATAACTTCACTAGGGAATTAAGTCAAAACGCTTCATGCCTTGCATGAAAGGATTAGAGTTAAGACACCAAGAACTTTTTTATATGGTTATGGAACTATGGAAGGCTGCAAGCTTATGGATGCATAGGCTTGAGTTCCACGTGGCTACCAGATATTGGCCTCCCACTGATATCGCAATCTGTAAAACCATGCAGGCTATGCCAATACATATATATTTCACAACCACCTGTCTTTCAGAAAACGACTCTTTTCACCGAACCAGGGGTAATTTGGTCATTTATGATCATGGTGATTTTCGTCCCGTACCGTTCTTATCCACTCCAGCCAATTGTTGTCAGACGAGTTTGCAACTTGACACGGGAAAAAGAAATCCAGGGATGGGATATGAAGGTTTGGATATTGACCCAAATCCAAAGCTAATCGGATTCGACAAAGAATGTGGCATCTGTTTCAATTGTTTGGCAAATGGGTGCTCCATCTAATGCGTGTTACTGTTTTAGGTACTAAAAATATCATAATGGATGCAGCATTAGCTAGACATAATGTATCTCTTACGGGTAAAAAAAGATGGTATTTATTGGGGTTTACCAACAATCCACATCCTTATGAATTATTGATATATAGGGCATAATGAAGGTCATCAACAGCCACAATTATCTTCTCCAACTCATATTGGGGTAGGTATCATGTCCCTTATGGATAACGGTGTACGTCACCTTTAATTTCTTCATTATAATCCCTATACAGTAAAGAGGAACATATATATTTTGAGCAGATTCTCGCATTGTATAATAAATGCAGAAAAATATAATTAAACAACTAAAAAAAGTATAGATATGACTTAAACAATGAAAAGACCACCAACTGAAGAAATAAAATATGCTATGCCTAATATAAAACTCGTTGTTATTTTGCTTAAAAATTTTGTGGGCTAAGGCGATCATGATGAGAAGAGAGGATTGCGTGCCAAGACAAAAAAAGCTATAGCTGGCAAGGATCAGGTGGTAGATCAATTCACCGACGATCACTTCTTGCTTTTAGGTGTTGTTGATGCTAAAGACGCCATGCATTATATATAGGGTTTATATTTAATAGAATAGATTATAGATACAATCTACTTGGAATCCTGTTTTGACTCATTATGCTTTATTTAGTGGGGAACGATCTTGGATCAAATTTATTTTTTTAATGAAAGAACACGGTTTTTTAATTGAAAAAATCAGTTCATTTACAAACGTTCATTTTTTGCATTGCCAGACAAAAACTGTATATATGATGGATTCAAGCTATTCAAAAGTCAGTTCCACTAGAAAACAGCATGTAGACCACATTCTTGGGGTCATTTGGGCAAAAAAAAAAAAACCAAGAAATTTGCCAAGACGTTTATATATCGACGGTGTTCTTTTTCTAACGATCGAGTTTGAAATTTGCCAAGATGTGCAGGTAGGTTTTTATAAGGTTTGAAAATCACCGGTGTAAATTTTTTACAAATATCATAAATATTCAAGGCTTAAAAAATAATATTTTTTAACAAAAGACACGATCCAAGCATCGTTTTCTAGCAAATCGACTACACCAAACACATGTATGGTCAGATTTGGGAAAAAAACTCAGAAATCCCCCTTCGCTTGCAATAGGCTGATGTAGGCACCAAAGGCAGAAGGAAGCTCTCTCTCTCTCTCTCTCTCTCTCTCTCTCTCTCTCTCTCTCTCTATGTATATATATATATATATATATATACATAGAGAGAGAGAGAGAGAGAGAGAGAGAGACCCAATTAGATTAATGAACTTTGTTATCGTAATAACCCTTATGATTTAATAATCTTAGAAGAATCTTATAACCCCAATATCTAATCATGTCCAAAACCAAGAATAATGGGCAGATCATGCATGACAACGCCTCGACCAGACAGGTAAGATCTAATGTTTCTTACCGCTATTGACTCATCAAAACATTCTCCCACGCTTCCAATGATTGATCAAACTGAAAAGTAGAGTAGAACCTTCACCTTGTTATCAACTGGAGAGTCTGGTGACAAATGTGTATTTTATCTGTTAGCCATGAGTGTATTTAAATTCATTGCTCGTACAGAAATAATTCTCATTCTATTCACAGATGGAGAATTTGAGACAAACTGTATCTTTTTTCCTTTTTTTGTCCAGTATGGAGGTCCAGGCTTCGTTTTGTTGTTCACTAGGCAAACATAAAATTCAAACCCAGATCATGTAAATAACATGAAATCAGTAAGTGGGGAGGTCTCAGTCTGGATCCAATTGCATCCACTCCAGGTTTCACCTTGAGGTGTGTTTGGATTCACGCAATTGGGTAGAAAAGGATTCTAGTTCTGGCAAAATTCCCTTTTTCCCTGTTTTTTAAAAAGGAAGAAGTTCGATGCAATTGGACTCCAGTTCCTCCCATTTCCATGAGTCCAAACACAATAAAAAGAACGACCTTTATCAAATGAAGAACGGATCAGGCTGGATCGTTCAACCAGACTGGCATCAGATGGGCTTCCGGTGTACAGCTCAGGCCAGCCTGAGCTCAGAGACCCAGATTTTGAGATTGAGCCCAACCAAGACAAGCCTTGGAGTGTCAGTCTGGGTTCAGGCGTGGGTGTAAAATTTTCAATAGGGTATGACTGGATTATAATGTGACTACATCCTACTTATTGTCTGAGCAGTGGTGGGTCTGACCCAAGTCTGGTCCATCCAATTAGGGATGTCAATGTATATTGAATCGGATTTTATCTGATATCTAACTGAATTCGATTCTGTTTAGTTGCATTTGGTTATCCGATTATAATCAGATGAAGATATGGTTTTGATCTTTTGCTACCGAATCCGGCAAATATCTGAATTTTATGGATATCTGAATCCATTTACATGTAAAAAAACGGAATTGGTATTACCTTTTCCCCATCCGAATCTGAATTTGAATATGTTTAGCCAACATCAGATTAGTCGAATAAGGTATTGGCCACATCCGATCCAAATCTGAACCGTTTACATCTGATGTCCCACTACTGTAGGCAGTTTCCCTTTACGATCCCATTTGATTTACCCAAATATGAACTTATCAAGTTGTAGTGCTGCAAATCCCAACTTTCTTTCTTTCGATTCTCAAAATTGCACATAGAATGTATCACACTTTTTAAAATCTTGATTTAGATTTAGAACAGGTTAGCTCCAAGGGGTTTGGTGTAGTGGGATGGGGTCTAGGCCACTAGGCGGGTGGTCTCAGTTCAAATCCCATTAGCGTCACCCCTGCGCAAGCCAAAGTACGGCAGGCAGCAGAGTTTTACGCTGCCAGGACAGAGACCGTAAGTATGGCATTGGCAGGCAGAGCCAGCACGACTAGGTCTATGATCCTGAGATTTTTTCTCCAAGTAAAAAAAAGAAAAAGAAAAAACTAATAGGTAAGAAAACATGCAACACTGGATCCACATTCAACCAAGAAGAAAAACCTATAAAACTCAGCAGTAAAGCAATTGGACCCACTGGATGGATCCATGTCCAAAACTGGTCTTAGTGGGTTGCACCAGGTGCCGGCCCATTACAGCTTACATAAGATAGGTTAGTTTTCACATGAAGTACACAATGTATATGCGACTTGTATCAATCAAAATAACATTGAGAATCCCGAATAAATGAACTCTGGGAATCTTCTTAATGTTAGGAGGCTACCAAACATGTACAGGAAAACTTGGAGTTGGATAACAATCTTGACTGGTTAGGCAATAATGAATTGAAAGAGCTAGCAGCAATTAGTTGGCAGTCTTTTTTAGAGGAGCAAAGAGAATATCCCACAGACGCAAGCATTGCTGTCCTCAGGAATATATCGAGTTTACTCCAAGGAGAAGAGGACATAAAATAAAGATAGATCAAGCCATGAGAAGATAATGAATATGTGTTTTCCCTTTCATAGTTGATCAAAAGGAGTAGGAAAACAGAATGTGTTCCCATCCAGTAGGGATGTAAAGGGATCAAACTTGGTTCGGATCTAGGCATTACTGAATCCGATTAACCTAATCAAATTCTGTTCGGATTCAGAGTTGGATGAAGAAAAGGTAGTAATGAATCCAAATCTGATTAGCTAATCTGATATAATTTATACATAATCAGGTTTGCATTGTCCTTGGATTCAGATTCAGCTCAAATTTGGATGAAAAACTGCATACATAATTAGGACTCTATTTGCTTTATCAAATTTGACTGATCAGATTCCTATACAGTCAGATATCCGACCCAAACCTGATCCTTTGAGAATCACTACTATGATTTTTGCTATGCTATTGAAAAAAAGATGAAAATGGAAACTGAGAGCACAAGGCATGAAGGTAATGCCTGTAAACAAGCTGAAGGAGCCAAGCTTGAAATGTTCAAGCTTGGCTCATTCTTGTGGCGAGCCAAGCCGACTTTGAGCTCATAATGAGCCCGAGTTAAATGAGCCGAGTTCAAGCTGGGTTGGTTATAGAAAAATACACTGTTTCAGAGCTGAAAGAAACAAGATTACAAAAAAACACAAAAATATATTTTTAATTACTTAACAAACTTATAAAAGTCAGGCCGAGCCGAGTACCTATTGTTCATATTCAGCTTAACGAGCCTATTTCACGAGTTTGAATGAACTCTTTACGAGCTGAACATAAGCTGAGCCACGAGCAGCTCGGCTTTATTCCCAGCCCCACATGAAAGGTTGCAAGGCAAGAGTTTAGGGGCATTTATTCAGTAAAAAGAGCTACATTCCTTAGAAAACACATCAGCACCACCCAATTGGGCAGGGGAATTTATTAGGTAGGCCCATGCTGTGATGAAATTAGAATCAAGTAGTTACTTTTCCTTTACATTTTACAAGCTTCAAATTTACTCCAGAGAAAGGGACAATGGTCAATGGACATCTCTATCAGAGAGCGATATTGAAGGAGAAACAGCTCAACTATTCGTACATTTGAACTAGGACTATTGCCAATATTATGATTATGTTCACCTGTATCTTAATTTGACTGATCTATTTAATGGAGAGTTAGGGTTTTACCTACGCCTAGAGCTATAAATTTTTTTTTTTAATTTATAACCCAAAGAAACTACACCGGGCAAGACGACCTGGTTGCACTAGCTCAGCCTGCCATTCCTACAGTCATCGTGCCAGCAGCGCAAAATTCCTAGGCTAGGACCCCTGCCCCTGGGGCATATGGTAGAGCGTTGGCTTGCACACAGAGGTGACTGCCCGTATAGCAGCCAAGGTCCCACACTACAACGCCACCCGCCCTGGGGCCCTACAGCCATTATAAAAACAAACACTAAAAAGAAAAGAAATAAAAGCAATATGACAGCAGTGGTCCAGTACAACATATAACCATGGTTGAAACGGGGAAAAATCATTCAGGCAAACAGCTGGGAAAAGAAAAAAGAAAAAAAAACAAGAAGTTGTTGGGCCATTACTTCAGACAGCCTTTACTGAGTAGGTGGGAAATAATTTATTTATTCTTTGGCTGGGAAAAGGTCGAAAAGAACAAAACTTTGATATATGTCTTGGCAATATCGAATTATAGAACACCACCCATTGCCAGATCCATCATGATCCCGGATACAGTCAACACCTTTTAGGAAACTGTGTCACAACAATTTCTTAAATTTGGCACAATAAGTTGCTCAAAAAATGTGGACAAGCCACAACAGATTTAATTCTTCGTTACCATGTCAAAAAATTGTGAATTTAACACCTTTTTAATATATATATAAATTTAATTGCTACTAAATTCATCAAAAAATTCTTAATATTTTCTCCAAATAGATGATGCTAAAATATTATAATTTTTTCTTCCCCCGAAAATCCTGGAAATGTATTTTTAATACCGTTATCCACAATAGTCTGCTTAAAGAAGGGCAGATAAACGGACTGAGCCGCTTCTTAAACGAGCAAAACTTGAATAAGGGTCGTTAGACTCAACTTGGCTTTTTTCCATGAAGAACAAGAAAACCACTATCGGGATCAAAGACCTAGTCGTGCTGGTTAAGCCTGCCATACTTATAATCGCTGTCCTGATGGTGTAAACCTGTGGTGCACCCAGAGAATCGGCTGGCTTCAGCTGAATAACTCTAATCCTTGCCCTCGTAAATGCAAGAGACTGACACCCATGAGAATGGAACCCTGACCGCCTGCCTAGTGACCAAGGTCCCCTTCACTACGCCAAACCCCTCACGTCTAGACTCAACTTGGTTTGTGTAAGCTCAAGTAAACTTATATAAGTAAAGGGATAATATAATTGGCTACCTCAAGTTTATCATATTTTCTGATAGAAACAGCACATTCTTTCACATTTTCTTGTAGATCAAACTATATAGTCTGTGGTTTACTCAGTCAAAAACATATTTTAGATCACCCGTTCATGTTGTATAAACAGTTTTATTAAGGGCTACAAAATTCAATGGTCAAAAAGGCGTTAAAATTTCACTATTCAGAAAATCATATTGTGTAGAAACTATATAGTCTGTGGTTTAAGTCAAAAACATCGTTCTTTGGCCCAAACATTATGTAAGCGAGCCCTAGAATTCAATGGTCCTGCTTGTCCTTAAAATTCTCAAATGAGTTACCACGTGCTTGGCTCATTCTCATAGTGAGTCGGCTCTATCTCAGCTTGGGCTCGTGATGGGGTGAACTTGGCTCGAGCTTGAGCTTGAGCTTGTATTGAGCAAAAAGGAGCCAAAGTGAACAGAGGCAGACTCGGCTCATTTTTCCCAATTTTTGGTGATATTGTCAGTAGACCAGATCCACGTCTACTTGTGGTCCCCACTTTTATATGCATATAACCTTTAATAAATCATTTTTTTTCTCGGGACAAGGGTTTAGCCTTTTTACGCGACCGTAAGTAAGTACAGGAAGGAGAGGCAGCGCAGCTCGACTTTTTAGCGACCGTAAATAAGAAAAAAAATCAGCATTTTCCACCCTTGAAGGGGGGGCCATAAAAAGCGAACGTGTGTATACTCCATATCTAACATTACCAAATTTTCAATATTACCTAATTTCGGTGATATTCAATATGACCACATTCCTTTTCCTTTTAGCACCCTCCTACCCTCAACTGGATCCATCCTTCTTCTGCACATACGGTCAGCTTTGATGTGACACAAAGCAGTGTAGACTGGTTTAAAGCAGAACATGGTCGTCGCCGTCCAGCACAGGAGCACAAGGACGGCGAGTGCTGGATCCATCTTGTGAGTAAAAATGGACTGATAGGAACAGCCTACACAAATCAAGAGTCCCACAAGTGAAGTGACCAACGGCCCTGTCGGCATGTGGGACCCAGCACCATGTGAAATATATAATATCATGTATATAGAAAAAAACAAGGTAGGAAGTCCAAGAATGTAGACAGGAAAAAGCAATGATGGTTTCAAAACTATACCAAACTAATCAATGCATCATCAATCACGGGGACACTCTGAACAAACTTACAATATGGGGAAAATAGTAGACCACTAATCCGTAGGCTTCCATATACGATACGACCAAAACTGCCCCCAAAGACTATGTTATCAGTATCGGCAGATACGTATAGTATCGGCAGAAAATCACTACCCTTCACTCCTGAATCGGCTAGTATTTAATAAATATAAAAAATACTTACAATTTTTTCTTTAATATTATTTTAATGGCTTTAACACATGTCACGTTCTGATTGACATGTACTGTTTTTTAATTATTTTTTGACCGATTCAGCACAATTTCACTTGAGTATCGGTATGGCCTATTCACCTGAATCGTTGGCCAAACGATACAGGCCGATACCGATACTGGCAACTTGAGAGAAAAAAGGAAAAAGCTAAAAGCTTTGAGGGATTATCTGTACCGTTCATTAGTCCACAAGCGGAACTGACCAATCACAATCATTTTACCTCACGATCGTGTGTGAGACATATGAATAGCATGCTTCCTTACATGGTTTCAAAATTGCAATGTATGGTGGAGGATAAACCTCACGAGCTCCCCAATGTCCTCTTCTTGATAAGCAGTGGCAGACCTAACTGCAAAAGCCAAGATAAACCTTTACACATCATTTCTCAAGTGTCTGCAGAGCATGCATTCAAAGATAATAGGAACCTACCCATCTCGATTCAAACGACACTTTCACCACACCTAAGTGAACACACCAAGTCGGCCAAGAAAAGGTACATAAATAGAGGGGGCTTTCCTCTTTCACACGAGTGTCATAAATCTCATTATCGAGAATTTCTCAGCAACGAAGATCTAGTCATAAGCTAGAATTTTTTTTGGGAAAATCTCAAGAAAATGTTCGCTTACATGATATTGTAAAAATACAAGAAAATAAATAAATATACAAATTTTAAAAACTGTTAATAACATATATATATATTGAAAGGCAAGCTGGGGTTAGGCAAACCCCTACCAGTTATACAACTATACAATTGTGGGTTTTGAACCTGCAACCTCTTAACACAAGGTGACGTGCACTAGCTGTTCCTACCAGACAAGCTGAGACCCAGTTGGTTTTAATAACATGTTAATATAGCAATAAAATTGTGATATTCTGAATACGAGTGATATGTTTGATGGTACCACAATTTCCGTATTTTAATGTCTGCTGAAACGCTACGATAAGATCGCAATATTTTCACTAACATGATGATTCATGGCCAGTGGTCGTTGCTTGGTGGAATGGCAAGAGTGATCAGTCTGTGTGGAAAAGTGGGCTCAAGCTGATTATCCAAAAAAAAAAAAAGGTGGATTCAAGACCTGAGAGTGGCAATTTGATCCAAAAAGCACAATGTTGGACTGTTTCCAGCACCTCAGACCACACTGAGCATGGCCCTGCACAATGTGGTTCATAGCCACCTACAGTCCTAGCTGCAGGATGGTTCGTTCTTGACAATACCTTACAAAAGAAACTTCTCTTGGGGAAGCACAAACACCTTTCTCTCTACTCTAGAACAGTGCGCTGTTGTCGTGAGGTATATATATGAGCAGGGGCAGAGCTACATGTGGGCCAAGGTGGTCAAGTGCCTACCCTGACCTGAAAATCCCCAAGGGGGTTTGGTCAGCGTGGGCACCCAAATGCTGTGCGCCCCCCCCCCCCCCCTAAACCCACCCTCTCTCTCTCTCTCTCTCTCTGCCAGCCAGTCCATTGCCGGACACACACACACACACACTTGTGCCCACCCTAATTTGGATTTCTGGCTTCGCCATGGAACAAGAAAAAAGAGTTGCAAGAAGCCCTGGCTAAACCGATAGAGGACACTTTGTAAGCCCTTTGCTGCCTAGAAAAAATGGACTGCACAAAATTTGGCTTATATACATGATGAGACAGCCCAATGCAGCTCAAGCCAAGCCCTTAGTGTGTACAGCATATGCAGATGGCTATAGAGATGGTAATCTTTCCCATTAATAAAGTGGATGGGCCCTCCCAATCCAAAAAAAGAGACGGGCCATCGTTTGGAATCTAGGGTTGGTGGCAAGAATCATTGTGACTGGACAAGAGAAATGGGACGTCACTCATATAGCCGGACAAGGATGAGTAGCAAGGTAGGTTGTAATTACACAAATAACTTGCCAACCCAAGTTCCTGCTCAGTCGCACGTGTGACATTCTAAACTGCAGTTGGCTACCTGGGCCAATGAGCTGAGTTCGAGTTGGCTCGTCCAAGCTCAAACTGGCTCATTTACAAAATGATTACCTTGTTTCAAAGATGTAAGCAATAGGATTTGAACTCTAAACTTATTCCTTGCAAGCAAAACACTTCAACCATCTGCTCTTTATGATATAATACAGATGTAAAATATGTGTTACTAGTTAATGAGCCTATACAAGCCGAGCAGAGTAAAACACTCGTTTGTGTTCAACTGGCCAAGCCTATTTCTCAAGTTCGATCAAGCTCTTTTGAGCCGCGAGCGGCTCGTCTCATTTCTCATCCCTAAGTATAGGAAGAAAATTAGTTTCTTGTAAGAAAAGTGATGTAGCAAGCAGCAACTTTGATGCAAAGCTAGCACATCGGGGCAGAGTAGGAAAGATAGCATCTCAGGGCCACCATTGTCATGTCACAAGGGTGCATTGGCCTCAACGATATGCAGGGTTGTCAACTCCCCAGATCGTTGGCCACAATTGTTTGTCGACACGACATTATTGGGAAGCTTCTCCTTGTACCATTTTTCTTTCAGTAAAAACATAGAACCTAGATGATCTCTCCCCCAGTAAAAAAGAGAAATTCACAATTAAATTTCTTCTTGGCAGAAGACGAGAAATGTAAAAAAGTCCTGATCCACGAGGTTCTAAATTGTGCCTTGCTAGCTCTTTTGAACCACCAAGAACTTGTAGCATTAAATGAGTTTTTTGTCAGTTATAGGAGCAGCACATCTGCTTTCCTGCCCTAGGAAAGAATTGAAAGAAGCTTTTAGCAATCCAACCTACACAAAGAATCCTATGCGGCCTAACTCATTTGAGGGGCCAAAAGTAATGGGCCCGGTTTAAACAAGCATGTCGCCACGATGACAAAGGAAGCAGCCAAAGATGGGTTGGTGGACCAATAACTGCATTTTCCTGTAGATATTCCATACTGACTTCCACAATAATATCATTGACTTAGCCTAGTTGATATCTGTTATTACCTTCAGCTGTATATTTACCAAATATGCTACAAATAAGAATGATCCAAGAGTAATTCAATACCATGCTGAGCGACGTGCTGCTTTGTACTGTCCAAAACACTTTCTTATTTCTATGTTTCATTAAACTTTGACTGCGTGTGGTTGCACACTTGAGCATGCAGATACCTAAGTGATATTATCAACTTAGTTGGAAACCTTAACTACCTGAGGTTGCAAAATACCAAGTGATGTTATGAACATGGTTGAACTTGTGATCCTATTTCACGTTAGATTGTAAGTCTCAATGGCATGGTTCGTGCAATGCCAGCTGTTCTGTTGATGGCATATCGTTTCCAAAAATAGACCGTCTAGACACAGGTGTACAAGAAAATTTACTACCATATCTTCCAAATAAATCCTCCTCAAGTACATCCATGGTCCTCTAGTCAAACTCTCTAAAGTGAACAGCGTTAGCAACTCGGAGACAGATCCTCAGATACTATTGTACAACTAAATTGTAAAAATTCATGCAAATACTTGGGATGAAAAAGTTTGCCAAACCAACAAAATATCATATACTTTTCTTCATTAATGAACTCATGGCTCATGCAGGTTTCAAATTCTACCTTCAACATTTGCTATCCTTCAGCTTCTCCACTCTCATGCCCATCAAATTCTGTCTTCCTCTTCTCATAAAAATACACTACTATCACAAGCATGGGCATCATCTATGGCTGTTTTGCTCACTATTTTTTTATGAGAGAGTGCGCACTTACTATTATTTTATAGTCAACAAGCAGCATCAGACAGCTATATTCTGCAAATGACCGTTGCACACAGAAACACATGCATGAACGCACACACATACTCCAATGAAATTGCGTCATCAACAGCATATCCTTTAGTATGAAAATGCCTTTGTGACTAAAAAATCCCACTTCCCTGTCATCTCTTGTAATTACTTGGCCAAGATACAGAACAATTGCAACATGTCATTCTGAGCAAAAAATATTAGTAATGCATCTAGCTAGTTAAAGCCAACTCTTTAACATTTTCTTCATAAATCTTCGAAACCATGCTCTTGGGGCTTCAATACACAAATAGCCTTTACACAAGTCCTCTTTTCTCAGTGTTAGCAATCCTAATTCCAGTGGAACTAGGCAAAGTCCATATAGGCTTGATACAAATCTCCATAGTAAAAAATACCTTTCACGCATCATGAAACAGTAGCCATTGTTTGGATGCAACAACCGATAAAACTCACCTTATCTCTCCCTTTTGGCAACAGGAGCAACTGTCTCAAAAAGACAAGTTGTATAGATTTTTCCTACAAGTCTCACCATAGATCCACCTACAGACTCATCTGCCTTGAATATATCTGCTTACAAGTGGTGCATAAGTTGACTTGGGATCAACCTAATGAAATACCACAGCCTATTTTCCAAGTTGAGTTTAAATAGGCTCTCTATGTGAAGCTTTTGTACACTAGGCTACACGGACTTTAACTCTATGAAAGTGTTGATTTTATATACATATAGATACATACAATACATACATACATATATATATATACATACATATATATGCATGCACATGTGTGAATGTGTATATAAAATGCCTTGCAATTTGCCTAAGCTTCAAGAATTCTAAAATTGTCTCTGAGAGCTGGTGAAACTAACTCCAGACTTTTAAAGCATATAATATAGGTGTTAGGTATGCCTAAGTTTGCTTGGTGTTCTCCCAAGCAACTTTTCAGTTTAGACATCTTAACCCCTGATTAAATGTAAAAATTAAAGGTTATACCCTTTTTTCTTAAAATCAAAGAAACTTCCATTTGATTGACAAAGGCCAACTCTTCAAATAGCATAATTGGTTGCTTCATTCTGTTATCTAAGGACCTGATGAATGTTGCAACAAATGAAATACCATGTGATAGTAGTAAGCCCCGAGTTCAGAGATGGGACATGCTATTTACAAATGCCAACAGATATCAGGTTACCATTCTAGATCTGCTAATGCACGCATAAATGATATTTACTGTGAAAATCCAAATCAATGTTGACTTTTATTTCCAAACACCGATGGATATCAGGTTGTCAATCTACATTGCCAATGAGTGCATTAATGGTAACCTACTGTGGCCGAGACCAACATTGACTCAAAAATGTTAGCTACCTTAGACATCATCATAGAACGCCCAAAAAACAAATCTGAGGCCATAAAATTATATGTCTAAGCTGTTCAGCATGTGTTGGTAGTTATAAATAGACAAAGAGTATATTTTGATAGTCAAGATATATCTAAAATGATCCTAACTCTAATATAACATAGTTATTGCCATCACATCATGTTAGGGAACAACCCTTCAACCTACCGATGAATCGAAGAAACAAGCACGGAAAAAACAAAAGGAGAAAACAGCCACACATGAAAACAAGGATTTTACATGGTTCGGCAAGAACTGCCTCCGCGACCACACTGAGCCTTCTTCTTTATTCGATTGAGATACACAATACAGAGGAGGATGCCTCCTTAAATAGGAGGAGTTTACGAATTTTACAAGGAATCTATTAGTGTCATTGAATATCACAAGGAGCCTAAGCTAAAATTACAGAACTACCTTCCCAAAAAATCACCTTGGGGACTAACGCCCCCGACCCTCCTGCAAACCACCCCTCCCGCCTCCCTACCCTGCCAACTTACCGTGAAGTTGAATCCACAAAAATTAAGGATTTATATCCAGGTAGGAAACATGCTCCACACTCCTCCAACGTCATACATTTTACACAAGTTTTGGGCATTTTAAAAGTTTACCTGCTTTCTGTGATGCCTTGAAATTCAACTTCTCAAAACTTTCATTGAGTCACATGATTAACTTTAACTCACAGTTTTCAGCAAATTAATGGAACAATCAGTTGAAACAACACCCAGAATAACTTAAACAAAATTAAATGAAAAAAGACACCAAAAAAAGAATACAAAAGCAATATTAGAATAGGAAGAAAAGTAGACATATGAAATTTTCTTACCCCAGGGGAGTACAGGAAATTCCCAAGTCTGCTTTGGGACTGTCAAGACATATGCTGCTACCTTTCAAGAATTTAACATACTTACAACCCAAAGGCAGAAACCAATTAATCAAGATGATGGTTTATCATTAAAAAAAGAAGAAAACATACCAGAACAGATGCAGCCAGAGAGCGAGGAGAATGATAGAGTACTGAAGTCTCTTCTCGTTCATAAAGAAGATCCATTATGTCCATGCAAACAGAGAGTTTCAAAGATTCCCCAACCTTTGCTATCTCCCTTACAAGAACAAGAGATGTCTCAGCTCAAAGAAGTGACAAGCCACAACTCAAAGACTCCAAAGCACTTGATTGATACACATCGACTTCGGCAACTTTTAAAAAACAGTGATAATCTATGGGATTATAATACAAGTAAACAAGTTCTGCAAACTTATTGAGGGATACAAGAACCACGTTGTCACAGGAATACCTTTTTCTGCTAAAGTCGTTACTTTTTAACAAACATATATTTGCCATGGACTTTCACAAAAATATTGAAAATGCCAAAGATAAAAGGTTCGTGCAGCATTTCTTAGCCAAAGATATACTAAGAAGTAATTCTATCATTCCAGAAAGACAAAAGAAAAAAGAAAAAGCATTCATTAAAAAGGCACCACTTTATATTTGAGTTTCAAGAGACTCTGGAATGTAACTTAGAAGTTGTTAAGGCCTTACTACGAACAGTTGAACAGAAAACATGACAAAATCTTTCTTTCGGTATATGATACTTATAAGATTTGGATAACCCAAGGCATAGGGACAGACAACTTTGTCATTCCAGAAAGCAAAATTTGTACAGACATTATTTTGGAAGCCACAGCTTTGCCTTTAAACTGTAAAGAGAGATTTACTAAAAGTTACAAGGCCTCCCCACTTTCCTTGGTGGAAAAAATGGTAGAACAATTTCACAGAAAAAAAAGGTGGAAATATCATTTCTGGTACTTTGGTACTTTTAGTGTGGTTTGTCATGGTTATTTTCCTAAATAGAAGCCTTACCTAAACTGGCAAAGCAGGTCGTCAAGGAAAATAAAAGCAATATTGGCTGCTCCTATCTCAAACCTCAGCACCTAGTGTTTGAAAAATCATAAGTACAACTTAGCTGAATCAGGTGACTTAAATCACATCTTTCCTAAATAGGTCACCTTCATAAATGCCATTTCCTGTAAAAAAAAAGGGAAATGGAGGGAAAAGGGAAAACACAGTGTAAGCAAAAAAAGTGATCGAGACAAAATATATTTATAAAAGTATAACAAATACTTAAAAGAGGAACATATATTGATTATTAGCCAAAGAGAATGACAAAAAATTAAAGAGCTGACAAAGAAATCTGGTTTATATCAAGCATTCACAAGAGACGGCTAGGATTTGTTACTTTGCCCAACATCATAGCCCAAGAGCAACTTACTCCTTCAATGAAATCTCTTATAGTGAAATGTTGATCGCTAATCATCTCATCTGCCAAAGACTTCAATGCCCTTATAGACAGTGGGGAAATATCATGCATCTGCACGTCCATGCCCCAACTCCCAAAGAAAACAACAATCAAAACAAGAGACAGGATAAACAATGAAAAATCTATCAGATTAGGGTAAAACAAAGAGAAAAAGACAAAATTATGTGATGCCACTGATGAGAGATAATGAGATTTTTCTTTATTCAATAGAGGGACTATAATTCACAAACAAAATGTAATATCGCATGGATCTTCTGATGAACATTGACAATTCTTTTGGGTTGCCAATATATTGGTGAAGAAGAACCTTAAATCTCTTTCCATAAAAAGAAAATGATTTCAATTTACTGTCTTCCCAAATACATGGTGATATAAAATTTTCATTCAATTTATAAAAAAATAACCATCATTGGCAGCAGCATTTAGCAGCAATGGTGACCACATTACTGGATATTGACAGCAGAATTTAGCAGCAATGTAACCACATATTTGGACATAAGTTAAAATGGCTATAATGGTTATGATAGTGAAAGAGAGCAATACTTTGCTAGAGATCCATATAGAGATGAGTGCAAAAAGCTGCAAATTGCCCTCATCCAGGGGCCGCAGAAGCCAGCTTGCTGTCTCATTCTCTTGAATTAACCTGAGATTCCCATAGCACAAAAGAACTAAAAATAAAGCCAAAACATATAAAGACAAGCAGCAATTCTTTGCAAGTTCAAAAAATTAAGCAACCATAACTTGAAAAGCTATCATGGAACTTGCACAAAAACAGAATGAGAAGACAAGCAGATCAGAATTAAATCTATATTGTATAAGTAATGAATCAAATCCATCACTCAATCCATACAACATCATGCTAAGAAAACCATGACCTATACCCAACAACATTTCTAAGTAACAACACAATAATACAATAATACTACAGATCTCCAATGGTGAGATCGCAGGATAAAGTAAGCACAAGGGAAAATAATACAATTTGCAGTTTTCTTTCACTCTCTACAAGAACAAAACTAAGTAGTAAACTTGAGAAATCATCCAAAGACAAAAACTAAGAAGGCATATAATCTTTTATTTTCTAGAAATAATCTTTATTTTTTGTTGTTAAAAACCAGTAGCACCTCATGATTAAAATACTGCCCATACCTAGGGACATAAGTGGATTGGATTTGGGTAAAATATCCAACTGAAACCAAGCCTTTTAGTTGGAGTCAGTAGAGCACACAACATTCATTTAACAATTGGATTCTGAATCAGTACACAGTGATACATCTGAATCCAAACCTGAATACATATAAAATGTATCCAATTAGCTAGTTGGAACATTTCACCATCAATCTTCACTGATTAGGAAACACACACTTAGGTCTTCAATAATGACTACATCCAAACCAAATCCAATGCCTTTGCATTGCTACTCACCTATGTCACACGGACTCGGCTAGGAGGTCGATGCACCCGTGTTGACATGCCCCGACACGGGTGCGGCTTCGGACACGGGGCAGACTCGGTCAACAAGTGTCGGACTCGGTCAATGCACCAGGGCCGAGTCCGTCCACTTTATAGACACGGTCAACTTTGACCGAGCCTATTGTTGTCCATATTTAAAATTTATAATCTTATTATTAATTTATATATATATATATCCCCGTGTCCAAATTTTTTGAAATTGTGCCACACCCGTACCCGCACCCGCACCCATGTGACATAGCTACTCACGCTCTTTCTCAACCTTTCATAATTAAGGGATTAATCTGAGTTTGTGAGAACATTCTATAGACAGGTAGTTAGCTGGTTCTTTGAGAAGCCTGAAAGTTGGAGAATCACTACAAATCAAAGGATTTTTTTTTTTGATGAAATATCAAAAGAATATTCTTCAATCAATTCATCATGTCTCCTTTTTAAAGTCTTAAGGTCATGAAAAGAAAGCATTGCTAGGCAGAGTTGTCAAGCTATAATACTTTCTCCCATAAAACTACCACAGTATGACATTCAAATATTATCACACTTTTTATTAGAGATAATTCTGTTCTTTGCAAGGTGCTTAATAAATCAAGTCAATAAATTATGCAATACTAAATATGTCTAAATTGGGGTATGCGAGCTGAGTGCAAAAAAGTCTGTTCAAGACCATTGAGCGACTGCTCATTACATCAGCGATTATATCAGCTAATGTACGAAGCAAGCATGATTGTGACATTAATATCCATATTTAATGAATTTTCATAAATTACAGAGCCAAGTTCAATCGGTGCATATGCATATTACTATCAATGACACTGTTGGTGAAATCCATGCTGCAAGATTACTTCATTATACTTTCTTTTTATTCTACTCATATGCAGCATACCTATTTAAACAATCTCTATGCAATACAAAAGAATTTCATTCATATTTCCCTTTTAAGTCTTCTCTGCAATTGAAATCCCACTACTCACATCCTCAAAGGAAAAAGAATTGTAGTTAAGAAAAATCAAGTCAACAGACAACAAAACAAACTAAGATCTAAGTCACCAATGGAACACACCTCATATACACGATTTTAGGGTTTTAAGAGAGTGATTTTGTAGATATCTCCAGCAGAACTCAGACTTTCAGGGTATTCCTTTTCCAGGTTATGCGTAAAAAGTGGAAAAAAGAACCAGAATCAAAAGAAATCAAGGCGATTTGAAATCTAACGCTCATCTCACCAGAGATTTTTGCAATTAAGCAAAGTAGAAAACTGAAAAAGAAAAAAATGCATCATATAAATCGTCAGACACCTGACAACTCCGTACTTGGTTCTCTAACATGGTGAAATCGGGGGTTTCCCCGGAAAAACCTCCGATCCACTGATTCTTTTGCAAGTCCATGGAAAAAAAGCGGGGAAACACATCAAAATCGAAAGAAAACCGAAAGGAGTCGCGGTGATCGTATATCGTGCTTACCTCTGGGATGATCGGAGGAACCGATCGGCAAACAACGACAGGGCGGTGTACTTCACGATCGGAGAGAGGCGGAGTTGCTTCGCCCGTGGAGAGAGGAATCCCGCATACGAGATCGCATCAGAAAGGAGTTCAGAGAGAGAGAGAGAGAGAGAGAGAGAGAGTTTCGCGTTGACGATTACCGTGGACGAGAGGAGGAGGAACTCCACCTTGCGACGTCGCACGTGTGGCGGGAACGCCATGGCGGTGCTCGCAGAAATGGAGGGAAAGACGCCCGTTGAAGGTTTTTTTATATTCGCTTTGGAGATTTTGCAAGCAGATAATTTCTTGAACGCCCTCATCTTCGGGCTTATTTTTTCTTTTCCTTCTTAACTTCTTGATTTCACCAACGGATGCTCCCCCCCTCTTATCCTACGGACAGTTCACCTCACCATGTGATGTGATGGGCCAATTTACGCACAGTAACAACAGTTTAAACCATAGTTACCAAGAAGCGAAATGGATACGGGGAAGCGATGAGTAAAGCTCAAGCGAGGAAGCGAATATTTAAAAAATAATATGAAGCGTGAAGTGGGATTAGTTTTGGAAGCTATTGAGAAAACTTATGATGATCCAAAAAGAAAATGTATAAAGAATGAGGAAAAATCAAGTAGAAAGCACAAGAGAAGTCGAAAAAATAAATAATAACATGAAAAACACAGTTGAAGTAAAGTAGTTCATCTGTCTCACCATGAAGACTAGACAGTCTCAAAGAAATCGCCAGTTGGAAACATCATTGATTTACTCAAGCCCTTGATCCAGCTGGGCCGTAGCATCACCAATTGAGATGCAAATGCTGTTGTGGACCAGATTATAAATGTCCCCTCTTACCTTCTTGCACAGACTCTGTCCAAACCAAGGTTCAGTACAGAAACGGGGCGTTTTGCCCGCTTCCCACCATCCAGTTCACTCAGGGCACGTTTGTAAGAGAGAGAAGCTCTCATAGGAAGAGAAAGCTTTGCATAAGAGAGTTTATGATATGAGAAGTTTTTCAACAAAAAGTTTTTAGCTTGTTTGTGTAGCATGAGAAAAAGAGAGTAGAAAAATATGAAAAAACGCGGAAGAGGATTATGTGGGTGGTGGGTGATGGTTGTTAAGAATATCAACTTTATCAGAGTCCTAATTAATTATCGGAGTCCTATATTCATGGTATATCAGGTTCGGTTGAGAGTTCTAATATTATCAGTATTGGTTTGTTATTTAGAGTTACCGAGTTTGTTATTCCAAAGGAGACCTCTATTTTATCAAGACATCAAAGTTCTTATCGTGCAGAGTTCATAAAGACATCAAAGTCTCAAAGTCCTTATAGTGAGAGTCATCAAAGGCATCCTTATCATAAAGAGTTATTAGATGCATAGGACTCAAGATTGGCGTGGAGTACTCTATATTTTTTTATTATAAATACTTGTATTCAGAAACCGATTGTATCAAGTTTTTTTAGTTCAATAGCATATACGTTTTCTCTATTCTCTTTTCTTTTGTGAGTCAATCTTCACATGGTATCATAGCGACATCACTAAGGCTGAGATTTTGTCATCGCATCAATAGCGCAAGAAGAAGGAAGTTTGAAGGATATGTCTTTCAAGACAAAATCAGGTCTGAATATTTCTACTACTTTCTTCATTCATCACTTTGATAATCCCGACAACGTATTGGTTTCACAACAGTTGACCGGAGATAACTATGACACTTGGAGTAAAGCCATGATGATGGTCCTTAGTGCGAAAAATAAAATTGATTTTATTGATTATTCTATCACCGAACCTGAAGTAGGAACGATCGATCGATCACCCGTCTTGGTTTCGTTGCAATAACATGATATTATCCTAGATTTTGAATTCGGTAAGTAAGGACATTGCCAACAGTGTTATTTATTCCTCCACCACCCACGAGGTGTGGAGGGATCTACAGGAAAAATATACTCAAAGCCTGGCACCACAAATCTATCAGATCCAAAGTTCTATTTGCCGCTTGCAACAAGAAACAATACCAGTTGCCACTTATTTTACCAAAATAAAATCTATATGGGATGAACTTAGTTTGTATTCTCAAGTACCAACGTTCAAATGAGGCTCAATGAAAATGATTTCTGATCAAATACAAAGGAAATGAGTTATTCAATTTCTGATCAAATACAAAGGAAATGAGTTATTCAATTCCTGATGGGGTTAAACGATTTCTATAATGCTATTAGAGGATAAATCCTCCTACTTGAACCCCTGCCCAATGTGACTAAAGTATATGCATTGGTGCTCCAAGAGGAAAAACAGTGTGAAGCAAGGATCTCAATGTTGATTAATAGTCAGTCGAGTTCGGCTTTAGCTATGCCACATGACAATACCACCAGCCGTGAACCATCAAATGGAGTCAGACGAGACTCGACAACTCGATTCCAGAAATTCAGAAATAACTGTCAAAACTGACCCATGTGTAGCTATTGCAATGGAGTTAGTCACTTCAAAGAAACATGCTTCAAACTGATAGGCTATCCTCTAGGTCACCGGCTCTATGACCCAAATTTACGACATCCTTTTGCAATGATCTTCAGGCCACGTCAACGGATACACAACGGTACTAGTAAGGGTGATGGGTTAAGTAATATTGCTCCTGCATTTACTATAAACGAGTATCATAAACTCCTGTCACTTATAAAAAATTAGCCCACATCGGCCAACTTTGCAGGTATGACTTCTTCATTCATGACTTCTTCTAACCAGGTTTGGGTTATTGACTCTGGTGCCAGTCAACATATGGGAACCAAGTCTCTTGAGTTTCATAATCTCGCTCCATATAATATGCATATTTTGTTACCTAATGGTAAACATATTCTTGTGTCACGTCAAGGTTCAGTTTTCCTTTCTTAGTTTAGCATGGATTATGTTCTTTGTGTTTCTTCATTTAAATTGAACTTACTATCAATAAGTCAATTGACTAAATCTTTGAATTGTTCAATAACCTTCTATCCTAATTCTTATGTTATTCAGAACATGAAGTTGAAGATGATGATTGGACAAGGTGAAGAAAGAAACGGGTTGTACTTCCTACAACCAAACAATAATATTCAAGTCTATCTTACTACTAAAATCAATCATGAACTATGACATAGACGATTCAGACATCCTTCGAAATTAGTAAAGTCACATTTAGATTTAGCTTTTGACTTTGATGATTCACTTTTTTGTGATACTTGTTATAAAGCTAAATAAACCAGATTAAAATTTCCCTTAAGTGAGATTAATACAGAAAATGCTTTTGATATGATTCATTGTGATATATGGGGACCTTACTCGAAGTCCACCTTGTCTGGTGCACACTATTTTTTAAGTATAGTGGATGATTTCACTAGAACAACCTGGGTTTTTCTTATGAGGTACAAGTATGAAACATTTGCTCTTATAAAAGATTTCTTTAGCCATGTCAAGACCCAATTTTGCAAACAAATCAAGGTCCTTCGTTTCAAAAATGGGTCTGAATTTTTTTGAATGAGATTCAACTTTTTTTAAAAAATAATGGTGTAATACACCAACATAGTTGTGTTTACACTCTCCAACAGAATAGGGTAGTTGAACATAAACATCGACACCTTCTTGAAGTGGCCCAAGCTCTCCAATTTCAATCAAACTTGCCTATACAATTTTGGGATGAGTGTGTTCTAGATGCAACCTATCTAATCAATCGAACACTGACACCTAAACTTGAGGAAAAATGTCTTTTAAAAAACTATTTCATAAATGACCAAATTATAAATATCTTTATGTTTTTGGTTCATTATGTTATGCAACTGACACTGGCCAAAATAAAAGTAAAATTGACTCAAGAGCCCGGCGTTGTATATTTCTAGGATATTCAGAAGTGCAAAAGGCATATAAAGTGTATGGTTTAGAAAACCATCAAAGTTTTACAAGTAGAGATATGATTTTTCATGAGAACATATTTTCTTATAAATCTATTAAAGAAAAGGAGGATGGAACCATGTTTCCTAAGCCTATAGATCATGCTGAAAGCCAAGAAACTATTTCCATATCACATTCGGATTCAGTACCTGAAGAGCCTACCCATGAAACTTTAGAATCTTCTATAGAGCCTCAACCTGAAACCGTGAATGAAAGTCCTAATATTATTGAACCCGCGTCTTCCATACCTTCTTTCAAGAGTGGCATTAGAAGATCCTCTCGACCAAGAAAACCCAATACATGGCTAAAGAAATTCTACTGCTCGTCGATTTCTTCACCAAGCCCAAACATGTCTTCAACACAATGGCCCAAGTTAAGTACTCATTTTCCATTATCAATGTTTGTCTCCTTAAAAAAAAATCAATAAAATATTCTTCTTTTCTAGCTTCTCTTGCTTCTACTTATGAACCTTACACCTTTGAGGAAGCAGTTTGGTATAAAGTCTGGCAGGATGTTTTGCACTTAGAAATATGTGCTTTGCAAGATAATAATACTTGGACCATCACCACTTTACTAGACAACGTGAAACCCATCAATTGTAATTGGGTCTATAAAGTAAAATATAAATCTGACGAGTCGATCGAACAATATAAGGCGTGGTTGGTCACCAAAGGGTACTCCCAACAAGAGGGTCTTAACTATAATGAGACTTTCGCACCTATTATGAAAATGGTTACAATAAGAACTTTACTAACGGTTACGACTGCTCACAATTGGGTTGTTTGTTAAATGGATGTTTAGAACGTGTTCTTGCATGGAGATTTACATGAGAATGTATATATGGAAATTCCTCCAGGATATGCTCAACAGGGAGAGAATCTTGTGTGTTAATTACAAAAGTCTATGTATGGCTTGAAACAATCACCGCGAAATTGGTATCACAAACTCTCTAATGCTCTTGAAAGCTTCGGGTTTAAACAGTCTCATGCAGACCATTCACTCTTTACTTATGTTAAACATCATATCTTTGTGACAGTTTTAATCTATGTGGATGATCTAGTCATCACAGGTAATAGTTAGAGAGAAATTGATAAGTTGAAACTACATCTCTCTCGACTATTTCAAATGAAAGATTTAGGAGTTTTAAAGTATTTTTTGGGTATTGAGGTTGCCCGCTTAGACAAGGGAATCTACTTGTCTCAACATAAGTATGCCTTAGACATCATAATCGAGATAAGCCTTCTTGGCACCAAACCCGTCTCCTTTCCTATAGAGCAAAAACACGAACCAAGTCCAAAACAGAGGGACCTTATACATGATCCTCTTCACTATCGACGTCTAGTTGGGCGATTGATATATTTAAGCATCACATGACCGAACATACAATTTGCAGTACATGTTCTAAGTCGGTTCGTGCAACAACCGAGACTCTCATATTTTCAAGTTGCCCTTTGAGTGGTTCAGTATTTGAAGTCACAACTCAAACAAGGTATATTACTGCAAAGCAATAATTCTCATCATCTTACTGCGTTCTGTGACTCAGATTGGGCAGCTTGCCCACAAACGCAGCGCTCTGTAACCGGGTACTGCATATTTTTGGGTCCTACCCCTATGTCTTAGAAAACAAAGAAACAAACCACGATTTCTCATTCATTTGTTGAATCAGAGTACCGTGCTATGGCAAGTGTCGTGTGTGAGGTTGTCTGGATTAAATTATTGTTGAATGACCTATGCGTTGTGCACACACAACCCGTTACTGTATTTTATGATAATCAAGCGGCTCTGCATATTGTCGCAAATCTGGTATATTATGAACGCACCCAACATATTGATAATATTTTGGCAAATATACCTTTTTAAACTTAAAGATTGGAATAACTAACTAAAATTAAGTTTGGTATTTATTTTTTGTATGAGTTTTTATTGAACATAACATTTGAAAGTTCTTCATTGATATTTGTTACTCTGACAAGCAAGTTCTTAGATGAATTTTGTAGTGTAACACAAAATACATTAAGGCCTCGTTTGTTTTATTCCCATGTAAAGGAAGCGCATGCATGGAAATGGGTACAGATTTTTAAAAGATCCTGACACCTCAGCCTTCTCATGTGAAAACTTTTAAAACATGTTTGAAAGTGGGAAAGTAACTGGAAAAGTGAAGGCAGAAAAGAAAAATTTGCAAGTTTTTCATATATCACAAACAAGCAAAAAAAATTCTAAAAAATTGATTTTTTATAAGAAAAATTCCTCCACCTAGAGGGGTGGAGAAAATTTTCATATCAAAACTTTTTTAGTTTGGGGCAAAGCTCTCTATAAAGGTAAAATATGAAAACAAAGGAATGAATTCTCATTAGAATACATGAGGTATTTATAGAGTTTTACAATGGACTAGATAAGAGATACAACGCACATTCAAATGTAACAGAATTTCAAAAATCTGCGTCGTTATCTTCCAGCTCTCTTCATCTACAATTTACCATGTAACCTCCAGGGTAGATATACTTTTACATTTTTATATTTACATTCCCCCTCAAGTTGGGGATTCTATGCTTAGCAGACCCAACTTGCTAACAAGGTACCTGAAGCTTTCTTTACTTAATGCCTTGGTCAGTATGTCTATCCGTTGATCCTTGCTTGGAATATATGTGGCACTTATAATCCCTGCCTCTATTTTTTCTTGAATGAAATAACAATCTATCGATATGTTTCGTTCGTTCGTGAAATACTGGATTGGCTGCTATATGCATTGCGGCTTGATTGTAGCAATATAAGATTGCTGGACTCCCTTGATTGCATCCAAGATCTTCAAGAAGATATGTTAACCATACAACTTCACTTGTTCCTTCTGCCATGCTTTTGAATTCCGCTTTTGCCAAAGATCTAGAAACCATCGCCTATTTTTTTGTTTTCCAAGAAATGATATTGTCGCCTAAGAAGGTGAAATATCCTGATGTTGACCTTCTTAATATCGGACAACTTGCCTAATCTGAGTCCATATAACAACTTAATTTGAGATTATTTTATGCTTTCAGCATGATCCCTTGCCTAGGTGTTCTCTTTAGATATCTCAATAGTTTAGTAGCGACTTTCCAATGTTGTTCTCGCGGCTCATGCATGAATTGACTGAGTATATATATTGAATATGTGATATCATGCCTTGTAACGGTTAGATAAATGAGTCGACCAATCGGTCTCCTGAAATTGGCAGCATTCGTGATTAGATTACCACTATGATCAAACTTTCTTTGAGGTTCTATTGGTATTTCTGATGGTTTTGCTCCTAGAGCTTCTGTTTCTTTTAACAAATCAAGCACATATTTTCTTTGATTGAGAAATATCCCTTGTCTTGAACGTGCCACTTCGATGCCTAGGAAATATCTTAATTTTTTCAGGTTTTTTATGTGAAAGGTTTTGTCAAGGAGCCCCTTCAGATTTTCAATAGCCTTATCATCAGTTCCTGTGATAATCATGTCATCTACATAAATTAAAATGAATATTGCATGTCTTCCATTTTTCTTGAAAAATAATGAATAATCTGCCTGTGATTGTATGAAGCCAATTTGGAGAAGAGTTTTTGAAAATTTGGCAAACCATTGTCTAGATGCTTGTTTCAGCCCGTATAATGATTTGTTTAATCGACATACTCAATTTTCCCCTTGTCGACAGTACCTGAGTGGTAACTGCATATAGATTTTTTTATCAAGATCTCCATGCAAGAAGGCATTGTTTACGTTCAATTGATGAAGGGACCATTGATGTTTGGCAGCAAGGGATAATAAGCATCTCATAGTGACTAACTTAGCAACCGGAGCAAAGGTGTCATGGTAATCCAAACCTTCTTGTTGAGTATAGTCTTGTGCGACGAGCCAGGCTTTATAGCGTTCAATAATTTTGTATACCCATCTGGATCCAATGGCATGTTTCCCAGGTGGTAAATCCATAAGAGTCCACATATTATTGTCTCAAAGGGCCTGAATCTCAGTGTCCATGGTAGATTTTCATTTGTCATCCTTCAGAGCAGTGAAATAGTCCTTAGGTTCTTCATGAGCAGAAATAGCAGTGAGGAAAGCATGGTAGGGGCGGGAAAGTTTAGAAAAATCAAGAAAAGAAGATATGGGATGGGAAGTTGAGTGGTTGGAGGTAGACAATGAATGGCCATAAAGAAGTGCTTGATTATATTCATAATCTGATAAATAAGTGGGTCTGGATTTGTGCCTCGCAGAACGCCTAAGTTCCATGGGAGGACATGAAGGATGATAGTCAATAGGGTTTGGGAATGAATTTTGGTCTTGAAGAGCAAGTTCAAAAAAATGGGTTTTGGGAAAACAGTGTCACCATAAAGGTTGGAATTTTTTTTCAAAAAATGTGGTTCATGGAATGAAAAAAATATGTTCTTGAAAGGCAACATCACAGCTGACAAAAATAGTGTTTGTTTCTAAATCGTACACCTTATACCCTTTTTGCCCAAAAAGATATCTGACAAACACGCATTTCTTGGCACGTGGATCAAATTTATTATGGGAGCTATGATGCTCAAAACAATGACAACCAAAAATTTTGAGGTGATCATACTTTGTTTTGGTCTTATACAATACTTCATAAGGTATATGATTGGTGGAGGAAGTAATGGTGAGAACGCGAATAATCAAATATGCGACAGTGAGGATACATTCACCCCAAAATTGGGTTGGCATATGAGCTTGAAATGTAATGGCTCTGGCAACTTCT
Source organism: Nuphar pumila (assembly GCF_984573655.1). Lineage (NCBI taxonomy): Eukaryota > Viridiplantae > Streptophyta > Magnoliopsida > Nymphaeales > Nymphaeaceae > Nuphar > Nuphar pumila. The sequence goes on along the minus strand of NC_143250.1, from coordinate 107,324,394 downwards.
AATAAGTGACGGTGTTTCCTTTCAACAATGTCGTTTTGTTGGGGAGTTTCAACACAAGAATGTTGGTGTAAATTTCTATTTTCACGCAAAAAACATTGTATTTTGTGTGAAAAAAAATTCTGCTTCATTGTCGAAGCGAATTTTTTTCACATGTTTATTGAATTGGACCTTGATCATTATAATGAAATTATGCAAAATTTCTCGTGTTTGAGATTTGTGTCGCATCAAATAAACCCATGTTGCTTTGCTAAAATCATCAACAATAGTTAGAAAAAATTGGGCTCCCGTGAAAGATACCATATTATAATCTCCCAAATGTCAAAATGAATAAGTTCGAAAATAACTTGAGAACGGCTTTCACTAATGGAAAAAGGCAGCCGTGTGAATTTAGCAAGAGGGCAAATTTCACAATTGACAGGGTTATTTTGAATCAAATCATAATCTTTAAAGAAATGTCTTAAACGTAAATAAGAAACATGCCCCAACCGCATGTGCCATGTGTTCATATGATCTTTATTTACTAATTTGGTGGCTACCAGACTTTCACCATTATCAAGAATATAAAGTCTCAAACATTCTTTACCCGATCTAATCATCTCCTTTGTCTCCAGGTCCTGAATTTTGCAAAAAGAAGAAGAAAAGGTAACATTATAATTGAAAGATTGGCAAAGTTGAGATATGGATATGAGATTTAATCTAAAAGATGGAACATGTAAGACATTATGAAGGATAAGTTTTGGGGACAAAATGACTTGACCAATGTGAGACACAGGAGTGGTTGATCCATTAGAGAGTTTGATAGGTTTAAGCTCAGTGTATTGTTTGACATTGGTCATCAAGAATAAAGAGCAACATATGTGGTTTGTGGCTCCAGTATCTAAAATCCAACTGAAATAAAACAAAGAACCGTTATTACCTGCCATGTTCATCGGTAGACTATCTTTACCTGCTGCAAGAAGAGATAAAAGTTGGTTATACTGGTCCATGGTCAACTGAGGACCAACAGGGCCTTTTGAAACAAAATCAATGTGTGACGCATTTGCGGTGTTGGGACGTGATGAGAAACTATGCAATTTGTAACATCTCTCTTTTACGTGACCCATTTTTTTATAGAAATCACATTTAGCCATTCTTTTTCCTTGAATTGATTCATATTATTCTTCAGAAATCTAACATTTTTTCTAGCGACTGCGGCCACATTTCCTTCCATGATTAAAGAAGTATGCACATCTCTTTGACATTCTTCTTGAAGGAGGAGTTTATATGCTTTATTAACGATCGACAAATGATCCATCACTAGGATATGTTACGACAATGAAGCCATACATGATACTTCAAGTACAAGGTTTTGATGATGAGCAAGTGGAATCAACTGCATTTCAGCTAAGGCTATGAAGAAATTGAAGAATTCAGTGAAGAATCCTTGAAGACTAGTGTGCAAATGTTTAATTCATTAAAAGTCTTAGATTCTTGTAAGAGCCTTACTTAGAGTGCATATTTAGGTTGCATTTCACCTTAAAAGTCTTTAGAAAAACTTTTCTAAAAGAAACTCTTTTGAAAATCTTTTCAGAAAACTCTTTTCTTAAATTTTCATGTTTATTAGTCGACCAATCGGTTTATCAGTCAACTAATCCTTTTGCGCCATATTTTCTAAAAAGTCATTCTTGTCAAATTAGTCGACCGAAGGTTTTATCAGTCGACTGGATAGAATGTCTGTTTTCTGAAAAATTAGCAGCAGTCGACTAATGGTTTTTCAGTCGACTGAATAGAACATGTGTTTTCTGAAAAATTTAGCAGCAGTCGACTAATGCTTTTTATCAGTCGACCGAACAGAATGTTTGTTTTTCAGAAGATTTTAGCAGCAGTCGACTAAAAGGTTTTTCAGTCTACTGATGATATTATCAGTCGACTAACTTTTCTTAAGTCGACTAAGTTTCAAAAGTTCAGATTTTCAAACGGCTTGATTAACAGATCAGTCGACCGACGATAACTGTCAGTCTACTAATAACTAACTATTAGTCGACTAACTGATGTTTCAGTCGACTAATTTTGTCGTTTTCCTGAAACTTCAAAAAGGTGTGTCTTTTCATTTTTCAAACGTCTTGATCGTTCAAAATGGACCGTTTTGACACCCTTTCATACTCTCAACGTATGGAATCTTTTAACTATAAATATGAGTGCATTTTACACTCAAAAATATCAATTCAATCGATTTGAATCTTGCTTTTCACTCTTATTCATTCAAGTATTGATTTTCTCACTCACGTGATATTTTCACTTCAGTTTTTCACTCAAATCACTTTGAGAGATAGTGAATTTGTGAGTAGAGTGTTTCAACAACCTCAAAATCCAATTGCATCTCATTTGCATTCAAAAGAAAGGCTCATAGGTTGTATTGTAAGTTCTTATTTCTTTTCTGTAAAAAAAGGACTCTTTGGTGTAAAGGAGTTGTTTGCTTTCAGTTGGGTTGTTATTGAAAGTGGGACCGGTTATGGTCTGTGTGATCTTGTAGTTTACAAGGTTGATAGTGGAAAATCTCAAGCGGGTTTTGCTTGGGGACTGGATGTAGGTCGGGTTTGACCGAACCAGGATAAAATCTTGTGTTCTTTGTGTGTTTGCTTTGAGATTTGCAAAATCATTCAATATTTCGCAGAAAAGTTTTAAAAGCACTATTCACCCCCCCTCTAGTGCTCGTTGCCTCGATCCTAGTGCACTTTCATTTGGTATCAGAGCACAGGTTTGCTATTACTTTGATTTGACCATCATCTAGCAAGGCAACTACAACATCTCAGCACAAAGAAGGAAGCTCCTCTGTTCGTCCTCCTCTCTTCGACGGAACAAACTATGGATACTGGAAAGTAAGAATGACAATATTCTTGCAATCCATGGATCTCGATATCTGGAGAGTTGTTTCAGAAAAGTACCAAAATCCATAAACTGATTTCAGTCGATGGACCGATGAAGAAAAGAAGATTGCTTCACTGAATGCCAAAGCCATGAATGCATTATATTGTGGCGTTGATAAGGTAGAGTTCAATCGCATCTCTCAATGCTCTACAGCTAATGAAATCTGGCATACTCTTCTCGTAACACACGAAGGTACGTCAAAGGTAAAGGAATCTAAAATTGCTTCTTTAGTTCATAAATTTGAATTGTTCAAAATGAAGCAAAATGAATCTATATCGAACATGGTAACTAGAATGACCGATATAACTAACACTTTGAAATCCCTTGGAAAAGAATATTCACAAGTGGATTTAGTCAGAAAGATTCTAAGGTGTTTAACTCCTGAATGGGAGAGAAAAACCACTGCTATTGAAGAAGCAAATGATCTCAATACTCTCACTCTTGAAGACTTAGTTGGTAACCTAATGGCATATGAGGTCCAACTTCAAGACAGACAAGAAGAAGAGCCTAAAAAAAAGTCTCTTGCTTTTAAGGCTACTTCTGACTCAGAAGATTCTGAAGAAGATGAAGATGAAGATATTGCCCTCATCACAAGGCAATTCAGAAGATTCATCAAAAAGGGAAGATTTCAAAGAAAGGCAAAGAAAGCAGATTCTTCCATTCCCAATGAAGTAAAGTGCTTTAACTACAAAAAGGCAGGACATATCAAGAAAGATTGTCCTCTTCTCAAATTCAAGCCCAAGGATCAATTCAAGAAGAAAAAGGCATTTCAAGCCTATTGGGATGATAGTGACTCATCTTCCGATGAAGACTCAAATGAAGAAGTCGCCAACATATGTTTTGTAGCACAAGAAGAATCGGTAAGTCAATTTGACTATGATGAGTTATTTGAAGCATTTAATGATTTGTATGTTAAATTTAAGAGTCTTAGTTCTAAAAATAAAGAGTTAAAAACTGAAAATTTAACTCTTGACTCTCAAAATAAAGTGTTACTTCAAGAAATAGAAGATCTCAAGAAGGAAAATTCTTGCCAGGCAATTGAGATAAAAGAAATTGGAGTTAGAACCAATCTCTTACAAAAAGAAATATTTAGTCTTAAAGAAAAGTCAAATGATCTTTTTTCTATAGTGACCAAATTTACAAATGGTCAAGAGAATCTAGAAAAACTTCTTGGTTCTCAAAGATGCTCGGTAAATAAAACCGGATTGGGATATAGCTTCTTTGATACTCAAAATAGACCAAACCTTGTGGTGAAAAATCAAAGACATTATTCTCAATCTTTTGTTCATAGAACTAAACTTTCTAGTTCTAATAGAAATGCATCTAGATATGATTGTTCTAGACATGTTTATAGAAAGAATACTTATTATCAAAGGAAACCAAAATCCAAATGGATATGGGTTCCTAAGACTAACTCTCATGGACCCGAAAATAGAAAGGGGTCAAATGCTCTGTTTTCTGATTTTGTTGTAGGTACACAACATAAGGAGCAAATGGATATTGGACAACGGCTGTTCCAAACATATGACTGGAAGGCCGGAGTTATTTTCCACCCTCCAAAATAAGGATGGAGGAACCATCACCTTTGGTGACAATAACAAGGGAAAAGTGATAGGTATTGGTAATATTGGTAATCCAAAATTTCCCTTGATAGAAAATGTTCTTTTAGTGGATGGTTTAATGCATAATTTAATATCTATTAGTCAATTATGTGATAAAGATTTTCATGTTTCTTTTGAAAATGATTTATGCTTAATTTCTGATTTTCAATCTAAAAAGATCATTTTTAAAGGTAAAAGAAGGAACAATGTGTATGAACTATATCTAGATGAATTACCCTCTTTTAATGAAAAATGTCTTATTGTTTCAAATGAAATTCAATGGTTATGGCACAAGAGACTTGGACATGTTAATTTTAAAATTATTTCAAAATTATCCAAGAATGATCTTGTAAGAGGCCTACCTAGAATACCATATAAAAAGGATCACTTATGTGATGCTTGTCAAATGAGTAAACAAATCAAGAGTTCTTTTAAAGCAAAAGATATAGTTTCAACAAAACGTCCTCTTGAACTTTTACATTTAGATCTATTTGGACCATCTAGAATTCAAAGTTTGAATGATAGCAAGTATGCTTTTGTTATAGTAGATGATTATTCTCGATTTACATGGGTGATTTTTCTAAAAAGCAAAAATGATGCTTTTTCAGAATTTTCTAAACTTTGTAGAAGAATTACAAATGAAAAATCTACATCTATTATTAAAATTCGTAGTGATCATGGTGGTGAATTTGAAAATGAATCTTTTCTAAAGTTTTGTGATTTACATGGTATATCTCACAACTTTGCTTTTCCTAGAGCGGCTCCACAAAATGGAGTTGTTGAAAGAAAGAATAGAACTTTGCAAGAATGTGCTAGAACCATGCTTCAAGATAAAAATTTACCAAAATATTTTTGGGCTGAAGCAATTAATACAGCATGTTATGTCTTAAATCGTGTTCTTATTCGACCAATTTTACATAAAACATGTTTTGAATTGTATTATGATCGTGTACCCAAGATCTCATATTTCAAAATTTTTGGTAGTAAATGTTTCTTGTTAAATACCAAAGATAATCTTGATAAGTTTGATTCAAAATCAGATGAATCAATATTTCTTGGATATTCTTCTAGAAGTAAAGCATATCGTATTTTCAATAAAAGAACATCTTGTATTGAAGAATCTTTACATGTTGCATTTGATGAGAATTGTGAGCAGGTTATTCCTCTAAGCGAAGAAGAAGAAGCAACACTTCAAGAAGAACCCTTGATAGATAGTACTTCTCAAGAAGATATTCCTCTTCAACCGGTTTAGAAAGAAGTTCCTAATCATCCACATAAACAAGTTATTGGTGAAATAAAGAGTGGTGTCCAAACTAGAAGGCAGTTAGAAAAATATATTGCAAATGTTGCTTTCATATCTAAATTAGAACCAAAGAATATCAATGAGGCATATGATGATGAATTTTGGCTTTTAGCCATGTCTAAAGAACTTAACCAATTTACTAAGAATGATGTTTGGGATCTAGTTGATAGACCAAAGGATCATCCAGTAATTGGAACAAGATGGGTCTTCCGAAATAAGCTGGATGAAAATGGTGAAGTCATTCGTAACAAAGCAAGGCTTGTGGCACAAGGCTATAATCAAGAAGAAGGCATAGATTTTGATGAAACCTATGCACCAGTGGCTCGATTAGAGTCAATTCGTATGATGCTTGCTTTTGCTAGTTACATGAACTTCAAGTTATATCAAATTGATGTTAAGAGTGCATTTTTAAATGGACACATCAATGAAGAAGTTTATGTAGAGCAACCTCCAGGCTTTGAAAATGAGAAATATCCAGAAAAGGTCTTCAAATTGAAAAGAGCTTTGTATGGACTCAAACAAGCACCAAGAGCGTGGTATGAAAGACTACGAAATTTTTTAGAACAATCTGGTTTTTCCATTGGTCGGGTAGACTCCACTTTATTTATTAAACATTTTAATTCAGATATTCTTATTGTACAAATTTACGTTGATGACATAATATTTGGTTCTACTAATGATTCTCTTTGTAAAGAATTTGCTAAGGCTATGTAGGAAGAGTTTGAAATGAGCTTGATGGGCGAATTAAACTACTTCCTTGGACTTCAAATAAAGCAAACTGAAGAAGGAATCTTCATCAATCAGGGTAAGTATACAAAAGAACTTCTCAAGAGATTTGGGATGGACTCATCGAAATTAAGAAGGAATCCTATGAGTACAACTACTTCTCTTGATAAAGATGAAAATGGTAAAAGTGTAGATACTAAGCTCTACAGATGTATGATCGGATCTCTATTATACTTAACTGCTAGTCGACCTGATATTATGTTTAGTGTTTGTATGTGTGCAAGATTTCAAGCTAATCCAAAGGAATCTCACTTAACTGCAGTAAAACAAATTCTTCGTTATTTGAAAGATACTTCAGATTTCGGTTTGTTTTACCCAAAATCATCTTCCTTTGATTTAGTTTCATATAGTGATGCAGATTTTGCAGGAAGTAAATCTGATCGCAAGAGTACTAGTGGAACTTGTCATTTCTTGGGAAATTTCTTAGTCTCTTGGTTTAGTAAAAAGCAAAATTCAGTATCACTCTCAACAACTGAAGCTGAATATATAGCGGCTAGTTTAGCATGTTCACAAGTACTTTGGATGAAACAGACCTTAAAAGATTTTGGTTTAAACTACTCCACAACAACTATTTATTGTGATAACACTAGTGCTATAAATCTTTCAAAAAATCCTATTCAGCACTCAAGAACTAAGCATATTGAAGTTAGACATCATTTTTTAAGAGATCATGTGTTAAAAGGAGATATTTCGTTAAATTTTATTTCCACTAAAGAACAACATGCCGATATCTTCACTAAACCTCTTAAAAATGAAGATTTTATGAGAATTAGGAGAGAACTAGGTATTTGCTCATTTTTGGATTTATAAAAATGCTGATTTTTGAACAAAATCTCAAAATCGCACTATATTAGTCGACCGATAAAATTCTAGTCGACTGATGTTTTATATTTTGGAATGTATCGCATCATATTAGTCGACCGATATAGTTCTAGTCGACTGATGATATTTTTAGAATAAGTCGCACTTTTTTAGTCGACCGATAAAGTTTTAGTCGACTAAATTTTTTTTTTAAAACTTAAATGAAGGGACCCGACACTCCTTGGATTTGTTTTTAAAAAAAAAAAAACCCGTTTTTTTTTAAAGAAGGCATCGTTTCATTCTCGCACCTTTTCGTTTTTAACGAAACCCTTAAACCGAAAACCCCTCTTTCTCCTTTGTCTCTCTCTCTCTCTTCCGAAAAAACCCTCGGAGTACCGTTCGACTCCATCATCGCCGGGAGTTTCTTACCGTAACAGGGAGACGCCGGAATCTTCTGGCCGTGATCTTGAAACGCCGGAATCCTCTTGCAGTGACTGGCACATCTTCAAAACACGCCGGAACTCTCTTGCCGTGTTTTAAAATAGAGATACGAGTTAAAACTCTATTTTGCTTATGCTATTTTTGCCCTTACTCTTTTTTATTCTGACAAAGGGGGAGAAAAAGATAAAGATAGCATTACATTGAAATTGCAGGAGATCTTGAGAAAAATATGATAGCAATTACATTACAGGAGATCTTGCATGAGAAATGCAAAATTAAGAGAAAAAGAAAGCTTTGAATGAATGTATTTCTAAATACATGAATACATGATGAATGGAAATGCAAACCAATCAATATGTGATATATGTGCTTTAAATGTGCTAACTTTTAATGTTTTGCAGCATATTGATAGGGGGAGTAAAATCTCCATCTATGCATCTAAATGCTTCATCTTTGATTAAGTTTGTCATCATCAAAAAGGGGGAGATTGTTACGACAATGAAGCCATACATGATACTTCAAGTACAAGGTTTTGATGATGAGCAAGTGGAATCAACTGCATTTCAGCTAAGGCCATGAAGAAATTGAAGAATTCAGTGAAGAATCCTTGAAGACTAGTGTGCAAATGTTTAATTCATTAAAAGTCTTAGATTCTTGTAAGAGCCTTACTTAGAGTGCATATTTAGGTTGCATTTCACCTTAAAAGTCTTTAGAAAAACTTTTCTAAAAGAAACTCTTTTGAAAATCTTTTCAGAAAACTCTTTTCTTAAATTTTCATGTTTATTAGTCGACCAATCGATTTATCAGTCGACTAATCCTTTCGCGCCATATTTTCTAAAAAGTCATTCTTGTCAAATTAGTCGATCGAAGGTTTTATCAGTCGACTGGACAGAATGTCTGTTTTTTGGAAAATTAGCAGCAGTCAACTAATGGTTTTTCAGTCGACTGAACAGAACATGTGTTTTCTGAAAAATTTAGCAGCAGTCGACTAATGCTTTTTATCAGTCGACCAAACAGAATGTTTGTTTTTCAGAAGATTTTAGCAGCAGTCGACTAAAAGGTTTTTCAGTCTACTGATGATATTATCAGTCGACTAACTTTTCTTAAGTCGACTAAGTTTCAAAAGTTCAGATTTTCAAACGGCTCGATTAACAGATCAGTCGACCGACGATAACTGTCAGTCTACTAATAACTAACTATTAGTCGACTAACTGATGTTTCAGTCGACTAATTTTGCCGTTTTCCTGAAACTTCAAAAAGGTGTGTCTTTTCATTTTTCAAACGTTTTGATCGTTCAAAATGGACCGTTTTGACACCCTTTCATACTCTTAACGTATGAAATCTTTTAACTATAAATATGAGTGCATTTTACACTCAAAAATATCAATTCAATCGATTTGAATCTTGCTTTTCACTCTTATTCATTCAAGTATTGATTTTCTCACTCACGTGATATTTTCACTTCAGTTTTTCACTCAAATCACTTTGAGAGATAGTGAATTCGTGAGTAGAGTGTTTCAACAACCTCAAAATCCAATTGCATCTCATTTGCATTCAAAAGGAAGGCTCATAGGTTGTATTGTAAGTTCTTATTTCTTTTCTGTAAAAAGGACTCCTTGGTGTAAAGGAGTTGTTTGCTTTCAGTTGGGTTGTTACTGAAAGTGGGACCGGTTATGGTCTGTGTGATCTTGTAGTTTACAAGGTTGATAGTGGAAAATCTCAAGCGGGTTTTGCTTGGGGACTGGATGTAGGTCGGGTTTGACCGAACCAGGATAAAATCTTGTGTTCTTTGTGTGTTTGCTTTGAGATTTGCAAAATCATTCAATATTCCGCAGAAAAGTTTTAAAAGCACTATTCACCCCCCCTCTAGTGCTCATTGCCTCGATCCTAGTGCACTTTCAGGATATTACTTCAAACTCCAACATATGACTCATCTAGCCCCATAAAAAATTGAATCAATTTATCGTTTTGTCTGTAATCAGATAGGGCTTTGGCTGCTCCACATGAACAAGTCGACAAAGTGAATTGGGTGTCGAGCTCATCCCAAAACATTTTTAGCCTTGTATAATAGGCTGAAATGGACAGATTATCCTGATGGAAGATAACAATGACCTTTGTAATTGAAACATACAAGGTTCATTAACCTGGGCAAAACGTTCATGAAGGTCGCACCATACTTTAGCAGTAGTTTTGGCATACAGTATACTTTATGCAACTTCCTTAGTGAGAGAGTTGAAAATCCAAGAGAGAACCTTGTTGTTACATCTAGTCCATGTCAGAGCACCGGGAGAAGATGAATCTGGTTCAAGGAGACTACCATCAACAAAGCACATTTTATTTTTTTGTTGTCAAAGCGACAGTCATGGCTCGAGTCCAAGATGCATGGTTATCGCCTATGAGCAAGCTAGACACCAATACTTGTCTTGGATTATCAGAATGGTGAAGGCAGTAGGGACTACTCGTATTATCGACCGACATTATATTACCAACTATTTGGGAAGAGGCCGCCAAGTTGCTATTCATGATGACAAAAAAATACAAATTTCGCTGCTATTGAAAATAGATCAGCAGTGTCGATGATAAGAGATAATCGACCACTAATTTTGCAACCTGTAATGCAAAACAGAAGTCATGACCCAAGAGACAGACCAAAATTGTCTCTGGTATAACGAGAGAGATCAGTGAACAATTTCTGCGATAACCAAGAATGAATCGTAGATGGAATGCTCAGTGATCAGAAAACAGAATAGAGAATACCAAACAGAGAGGTATAGACCTGCTCTGATACCATGTAAAGGTAAAATATGAGAACAAAGGAATGAATTCTCATTAAAATATGTGAGGTATTTATAGAGTTTTATAATGAGCTAGATAAGAGATATAGCACAAATTCAAATGTAATAGAATTTCAAAAATCTACGTTGTTATCTTTCAGCTCTCTTTCCTGCAATTTATCGTGTAACCTCCAGGGTAGATGTACTATTCAAATTCAAATATCAGATCACAAAATCAAGAGAAAATACCAAAGCTCAAGGAAGAAATATCGATGCATAATCAGATATAAGAATATTCTATTTTTTTATATTTTGTGCATTATCTCTTGTATAGTTATTGTTTATTATCATGTAAAAAGCTTCTGTATATAATCGGCCTATTAATAAGGTCAAATAATAACATAATAACACACTGCGAGCTTAGCAGCACTATATACGCCATTATCTTCTCATCGTTTACATGGTATCAGAGCATACTAGTATCTGAGTATCATCAATGGCATCAAACTCAACTTCTGCCTCCAGCAATTCAACTTTGGCCACTTCTTCGATGAGTGAAAATACGTCCAATCCATTTTATCTTCATCATTCTGATAGTCCTGGAACCAGTCTGGTTTCTTAGACTTTAGTTGGAGACAACTATTCCATGTGGCATCGTGCCATGTGTATGGAACTTAGCGCCAAAAATAAACTCAACTTCGTTGATGGATCAATTCTGAAGCCCAAATCATCCTCACCTGATGCAGCTGCTTGGAAAAGGTGCAACAACATGGTATTGTCATGGATCTTTAATGCACTTTATAAAGATCTTGCGGCAAACATTATATACGCCGAAACTGCAGCGAAAGTCTGGACTGAACTCAGAGACTGTTCTCACAGTCAAACGGCCCTCACATATATCAAATTCAACATGAGATCATCAACCATAAGCAAATGCAAGGTTCGGTGGCCACTTATTTCAACAAACTCAAAGGTATGTGGGACGAATTATCCACATATGTCCTTGTTCCTACATGTTCGTGTGGAGCTATAAAAACCTTAAATGGCATGCAACAACAAGGACATCTCATTCAGTTTCTTATGGGACTCAACGATAGCTTCAATGTCATCCGCAACCAACTTCTCCTCATGGAGCCTATGCCTTCCATTGCCAAGGCATATGCACTTGTTATTCAAGAGGAGCGACAACAGGATGTGAGAAACATATCAATGTCTAAGTCCGTTGGTGCATCGTCTGAAATTGCAGTTGCTATTAAAACATTTTTCAGTCGAGAAATCAACACCAAAGGGCGACCAAATCACGCCTGGCCGAAGTGCGAGCATTGTTGAAAGCTCGGCCATATTAAAGCTAAGTGTTTTTATATTCATGGCTTCCCACCACGACAAGGAGAGTCTTCTTCAACGCATACCAATGCCAATGTTGTCAATGCCAATGTTGCCCATGCAACCACCGTGCCTGAGACAAGTCCAACCTCTAAAACACAATTCACTCTAGAACAATATGAGAAAATCATGGCCCTCATAAGCCAAGGTAACCCAAATCCAGTGGCAAATCTTGCAGGTATACTTCATTCTCAACCTAAGTATGCACTTGTTTCTACAAATCAAAGGTTGGTCATAGATACGGGCGCAACCAGCCATATGACCAACAATGTCCATAACTTAATTTCTCTTGTACCATCTAAATGTCCACTTGTAGGGCTGCCTAATGGATCGACCAGTCAAGTTTCACATTTTGGCGATGTCAAGTTGTCGCCCAATATCACCTTGTCCAAAGTCTTATGCATTCCAAATTTTCAGTTCAACCTAATATATGTTAGCAAACTTATTCGAGATAACAATTGTGAAATCATATTCAAGGGAGATCATTGTATTTTGCAGGACCCTCACTTGAAGACAAAGATTGGAGCAGGTAGAATGTATAATGTGTAAAACCCAAAAAATGTATAAAATTATGCAAATTGGGCCTAGATCCAAATTGCAGATCCAGGACCCATAATGGGGGTTTTCTGCATACATTTACCTCGTAAATTTGATAAGTACGTATAAGTACAATAATTTTTAATTAATTAAATAATTTGAAGAATAATCATTCAATAGGGGTGCGTAGATGGGTATGGGATCCATATACCGGATCCATATACATATGTATATATATTTTTATATATCTATATATATGTATAATCATAAATAAATAATATTAATATTATTAATAAAATAGAAATATACATATATATATATATATGTATATATATTAAGCGGATTCGAGGATCCACAGTTGGATCCACTTGGATCCAACTTGCGGATCCATTTTCATGGGGGTAAAAATTTTACGTATAATGTGAAATTAAAATTTAATAAAATTTTATTTTTAAAACTTATCCGAGGATCCACAGTTGGATCCATTCGGATCCAACTTGTGGATCCATGTTGACTTGGGGCCGGGTTGCGGGTCTCGGGTTCGGACCCGAGCCCCACCCCATAAATTTTTCTGCCCTGTTAAATAAAAAGGGCAACCCGATAAGGGTTGCCCGATAAAACCTTATACAAAACAGAAAGGGAGGCGCAGGGGCAGGGGGGGTTACGCAGAGCGTAACGACCCCGCGCCCATCTCGGCAGAGAAGGGGGAGGCCTGGGGCCGATAAAGGAGGGGAGTGGAGAGGGGCTCTTGCCCTCTTCACTCAGCCTCATCTCTCTCCCTCGTCTCTCTCGTTCTCTCTGTCTGTGTGCGTGCGCCGGAGGAGAGGAGGTCGCCGGTGAGATTCGGCCACCAACAACCACGACAACAGCCGTGAGTGGAGCCTTGGCCACCAGCCACCACCAAAGGCCACGGCAGCCTCCGATTGCCGGAAGGATCGTTGGAAAAGCTCCAAACAGGTACGAGTCTTCTTGGAAATAGGGTGAGGGATCGAATAGGGATTTGATTCCGTGCGTGTGTTTTTGAGAAAAGAAAAAAAAAATCAGGGGTTTTGAGTAGTAACGACAACCGATTTGGGGGTTTAGCTGACAACCCCATTTCGAAACCCTAGCTATGGTTGGGGTTTCTGTGCCTAACCCTAAACCGAAAACATTTTTTTTCAACCCAACTGGATTTGGGTATTTTTCTTGCCTAATCCCACCCTGCAGAATCCCTAAATCACAACGATTTGGGATTCAACTGGGGTATAGGATAACCCCAGTCGTGGGATTCCCGATTTTCCCGAAATGGACAACCCCAGGTTTGGGGGTTTCCTCTTTGGGGACTCGATGAACCTGATTGCGGAAGCCTGGGGTCGATTTGTGATAAAAAGAAGATTATGGTGCATGTAAATGAATTTACAAAAGAGGGAATCTGATTGTTTTCTGGTTGTGGTTCTGGTTTCTATTTAAATAAAATTTTATTTCCCTAATTGATTCTTGATTTAGTGTAATTTCTGAAATTTTAGTACTTAGCATGTATTAATGTGGTGATTTGTTGGATTATCCTGGATTTTTGGCTGTATTAGATAATGTCTTGGAGCCAACTATATGAAAATTTAATGCATCGGTTGTCCTATTAATTAAAGTGTGTCCATAGGGCACTGTGCACTTTACTTGTTCTTTCAGGCATGAACTGCTCTAACAATCATCATGAGGAAAACTGTACATAGCTGTAATCTTGAGTTGGATATTCTTTTTAGTTAATCAATGATTTCAGACTTTAGATGGTTGCTTGTGTACAAAGTACTTTTTGTGATTTCTTATCCACATCAGCTACATTCAGGGTTTACCTTTACATGAAGTTAAACTATCATCTGTTATATTAAGCTTGAATCTCGGGTTAAGAGCATACAAAACTGATAATTATAGTCTGTGTCTCTGCTGGAATGAAGTTCTAGATGAGTGAAGCTTGATTAGGGTGGAACAACAACCCTGATTTTAATAAGAGTGCTTTATACTTCACCTATGTGGAACAGCGTCCTTGCATACATTTCAGAGATTTTGATCCATTATCTTTTAGGTGGGTTTGTTTTCCTGTTAAGGGTTTATCTATATGTAAGGAATCCTGAAGGAGTGGTCTTATAGTTACTGTTTTTGAACTAAAATTTCTGAGCCTAATATTAGCATCCAATACTTCTGTCAACTTAGACAGAATAATCGATATGAATGAGTAGTCTCAAAGCTTTTAAATATCATCCAACTTGACTGATTTTAAAGTTAATAGTAATTGACATTAAGGCTGGGATTGAACTTGTGTATCTTTTTAAAAACAAAACTATTTTTCCTTACTGAATAGCTTTAATAAAAATTTTGCTGGAAATGGACTAGTTAGGGACCCACTTATCTTTGGGCTGTGTTACTGCCATATAGGAATAAAAATTCTGTTGTAAAACAGGGAGTTGTACGAATGTGGCAATGGGGATAGGAACAACTTGAATGGTTGCTGGTATACCTGCATTAGATTAATTATGTTTGAAAGGGGCAGCCCTACGTACCATGCAAATTTTATGTTTGATATGCCTGTTTTACCTGCTCATGCCAGAGGGTTTTTAATTCTGTCTCTACAGCATATATATATATATATACATGTCCTGATTTCTATTGACAGAGCTGATTTCCATATGTTTTCATAGTTAGCCGAATGTTGTTAATCAGACTTTCTATTTTCACAAATGAATATACAAAGTCCTAAACCATTAAAACATGAATGATGTAATATACTGCTGATAGGTTCATGAACTGTTAAAGTCCGATAGGATCTCGCATGCATTACCTAATGTGATGTTGTAGGTTGTCTATTGGCATAAGATGGTGCCTGAGTGTGGTTAAGCTCAAAGTTTGTAAGATGCAGCGTGGGATCATTTCAACATAACCTGGAAATTTCAGTTGTGTATAATATTGCTCATGTTACACTGTTTAGGGAGGATGGACACATAAAACTGAAATTTTATATGTATTGTATCTTGCTTTGTTGTATCTATCTGAACATTTTACTTTTGTCTAAAGTTCATGTGTTATTTAAAAGTTGGGGTATGGGATTGTATGGAAACACTGTCGGGAGGTTTATGCTTTCATTTGACTGTTATGATTATGGTACTCATGGGTGTGAACATGAGTCAGTTATTATTAATTCTTCTTGAACTCGTACGCTTGATTATTGTGTGAATTGGTACATGTACACTCACACACTTAAAGAAACCATGGATTTGGTTAAATATGTGATGTAGGTAACACACACATATTGAAAATGCATATGAATGCATTATGACATGCATATGTTTGGATTTATGATTTTCATAAGTGCACATGCTTTTGGCACTTTGGCTTAGTGTTATAAATGAAACACTACTTTTATTTTGTGATGTGATGCCTCGATGACCATCATTGGCCTGGAGAGCCGTGGGTTTGGTTTTCTTTTATTTATGTTTTTAAAAGCATCACTTAAACCACATAAGATGGTTTGACACTTTACTACATTGTTCTATGTGTTTACACGAGCTGGAGTCCCGAATGGGTCCCCGCAAGGGAGGATGCAGGTTTTCACTTTACTTTTGCATATGGTGTTGCAAACTTAAAGAATGAACTTTAAATAAAAATATAATGAATAAGAACAGTGTAATACACCTTCTGAGATATCTCATCTGGAGTATGAGAATCTTAGTTATCCGGTCTTGGGGAGACTGTGAGGATACAAAAACTCCATGTGCGTTGTTGCCCCTGAACCCGATATTGAGGTTCTTCTCCTGGCCACGGTTTTAGAGAGAGCCCACCACTTTACCCGGGAGTGGTGTGTTAGTCACAGCTGTGAGTTTATGGTACCAAGGAAGTGGCACTTGTGGGCGTGGGGTGTCCCTTGTGTCCCCGACATTAGATGTGGAGGTCTAATGTTCCGATGGATGGTGTTGTTTCCTGATATCAGTCGAGGGCTAAGTTGGAACCCAGTAATAAAATACAAATTGTGTGTTAAGCTACCCTGGGAACCTACTTGACCTCGGGGTTTGTACCCATTTGGTGTATCCGCGGGCCACGGTAATTAAAAAGAGGAACTTAAAGATGTGTGCATTTAATAGGGCATGCATATGGAAAGATGGAATTTAAATGAAAGATAACAGAAGAAATCATGCATTGCACATAATCATGCATTTTTTCTGTTATGCATTAGATCATGCATGTTTGAACCACTTTTGATATCATGACATGATTTGGTATTAGCATATGATTTACTTCTTGAAATCATGCTGCAAGGTTTAATTATTCAGTTCCTGATATATGTACTGTTTTACTATTCCTGACTGGTTGCACATGCAATTGTTGGTAGTTATAGATAATTAAATGTGGCAAAATTTTATATCTGTACTCACTTAAATCACTGCATGAAATCTTATTCATGTTCTTTCCCTCACCTGTTTTCTTTAGAAGTAGTTGTGCTCAGAATTTCGGTTCTGACACCCTACTTTGTTGGTTTTTCACAGGAAATGGTGAACAGTGAAGTTGGACATGCATCTGGGGATGGATGAGTTATACTTGGGCTTGTCAGCTTTAGTAGAGGATATAATGGCTCTTTCTTTTGTCTTTCAGTTCTTTTAAATTCTGCAATTGTTACTTTACTTCAGTTGAAGAAAACCTTGTCTTTGAAATTTTCTTACTCATTAATAAAAGAGTTTTAGTTGGTTGATATGGATGATAATTGCAAATTCGTTTGTGGTGGATGGGCTATCCAATGGGAAGTGGAACTGTGAGAACCCCAGATCTCTAGGAAGGTTTCCGCAACTCTTAGAAAAAAAATAATAATAATTCGCATTTTAAAAGGGTCTGGATTGGGGTCGTTACATAATGGCTTATATATTCTTGAGATGGATGGTAAAGTTGCTTTGAACGTCGATTCGTCTTTTCTTTGGCATTTTAGACTTGGACACTTGTCAAATTCTAGACTTAGCCCTTTGATTAATTCAAATAAAATTTCAGCTAGTTTCATTCATGAACCTTGTTCTATTTGTCAGAAGGCTAAGCAATCTAGATTTCCCTTTCCTTAAAGTTTAATATATACTCACACTCCTTTTCAATTGATTCATTGTGATGTTTGGGGACCATATCACACATCATCCACAGATGGAGCATGATATTTTCTCGCCATTATTGATGACTTTAGTCGCAACACTTGGGTTTGTTTAATGCATTATAAATCTAAAACGTTAAGTTTCATTCAACATTTTCTTTCTTTAGTTTTAATGCAATTTCGAACTCAAGTTTTAAACATTCGATCCAACAATGAAACATAATTTTTTTCAAATGAAATGATTCTATTTTTGGCTGAAAAGGAAATCAATCATCAATACAGTTGCGTTGCAACGCCCCAACAAAATGGGGTAGTTGAACAAAAACATAGAGATTTGCTCAATATTGCCTGTGCATTAAAATTTCAAGGAAATTTACCTATCAAATTTTGGAGAGAATGTATATTGACTGTGGCATACCTTATAAATCATCTTTCATCTCAACCACTTAATGAAAAATCACCATATGAGATTTTATATAAGAAAATTCTAACTTATGATCACCTCAAAGTTTTGAATATCTTTGTTATGCTCACAATATACATGTTTCTCACAAATTTGATGCACGTGTTCGTAAGTGTATTTTTATTGGATATCCTTATAGTAAAAAAGGTTATAAATTATATGATCTTGATAATGAAACTATTTTTACAAGCCATGATGTAAAATTTTATGAAAATGACTTTCCCTTTCGAAATAAACGTGATTCCAATGATGATAGATATGTTCTCCCTAAACTTTCATTAGAATCAATTGAAATGGACACCAATCCGATCACCATTTCCACTTCATATTCACCTTGTTTCGATGATCATCCTGATCCAAATAACCATACCCATCAAAATATCTCATCAATAGTTCCATCCCATCGATCCTCATGTCATCGCAACCCTCCATCATATCTTTCTGATTATATATGCAATTATGCCACCACTCACTTACAATCAACAAACTCAAATGGGGCTCCTAAAGGTACTCGCTATCCCGTTTCTAAATATCTATGTTACCAAAAAAATTCACCATCCCATCAAGCTTTTCTTACAGCCATCACTCAAACTTCAGATCCAAAGAGTTTCACCCGAGCCATGAAATATCAACATTGGCAAGACGCAATTTCAAAGGAAATTCATGCACTAGAAGACAATTACACTTGGTCGTTGGTCACATTGCCTCCAGGCAAACAAGCCATCAGCTTCAAATGGATCTATAAAACGAAATATAGATCCAACGGGTCTATTGAGCGTCACAAGGCTCGACTAGTAGCAAGAGGTTTTACTCAAATTTATGGATTGGACTATCAGGATACATACACTCCCATTGCCAAAATCACCACTGTTAGGTGTCTTCTTGCCGTTGCAGCTGTTCGAAACTGGCACCTCTATCAAATTGATGTGAATAACGCATTCTTACATGGGAATTTACATGAAGAGGTTTATATGCAAGTACCACCAGGATTTTCACGAAAGGGGGAGAATCTTGTCTGTAGACTAGACAAGTCTATATATGGTGTTAAACAATCATCCCGCAATTGGTTCTCAAAATTATCATGTTATTTGACCCAATTGGGATTTGTCCAATCCAAGGCTGATTACTCTTGATTTTCATGCAAAAGAGGTGCTTCACATATTTTGGTCTTAATATATGTGGACGACATTATCTTAGCTAGCAATGATCTCAACTACATCCAAGTTCTCAAGGCTAGTATCAATAGTCATTTTCAACTTAAAGACCTTGGAGTGCTCAAATAGTTCCTTGGCATTGAAGTGGCATGGTCACAAAAGGGGATATTTTTATCTCAGTGCAAATATAGCCTTGATATTATTGATCAAGTTGGATATCTGAGTGCTCGACCCTCTTTTGTTCCCATAGATCCTCACAAACTCACTAATGATGTTGGGGATCAACTTCAAGATGGGAGTGCCTATAGAAGGCTCGTTGGAAAGCTTATTTATCTCACAATAATGAGACCCGATATAATGTATGTGGTACATACTCTCAGCCAATTCATGGGCACACCACGGCAACCACACATGGACACAACCCTTCATCTCGTTAGATATCTCAAGAATACTCCAGGCCAAGGCATTCTTCTGTCTTGCACAAGTTCTTTACAACTCGTTGGTTATTGCGATTCAGATTGGGTCGCCTGCCCGATGACACGTCGGTCCACAATTGGATTTTGTACTATGCTCGGCACAAGCCTCTTGTCTTGGTGAACCAAGAAACAGACCATGATATCCCGATCTTCAGCTGAAGCTGAATATCGGACCATGGCTACCACCAGTTGCGAGCTTACTTGGTTGAAATATCTCCTATCAGATCTTGGTGTCAATCACACTCAACCGATGCGGTTATATTATGATAATCAAGCGGCCCTCCACATTGTTGCTAATCTAGTCTTTCATGAACGAACAAAGCACATTGAGCTTGATTGTCATTTCATTCATGACAAGATCCAAAATGGCTCCATCCAGACTTGTTACATCCCTACTTCCTCTCAGCTAATTGATCTATTCACCAAGGCACTGACCAACCAGTGTTCTCTACACTCAAAACCAAGTTGGGTGTGTTTGATCCACACGCCCAACTTGAGGGGGAGTATTCAAATTCAAATTCAAATATCAGTTCACAAAATCAGCCTACAAATCAGAAGAAAATACCAAAGCTCAAGGAAGAAATATTGACGCACAATCAAATATAAGTTTTTTTTTTTTTGCATTATCTCTTGTATAGTTATTGTTCATTATCGTGTAAAAGGCTTCTGTATATAACCGGCCTATTGATAAGGTCAAATAATAACACAACAGCACACTGCAAACTTAGCAGCACTATATACACCATTATCTTCTCATCATTTACATATACTTTTACATTTTTACATTTACATTCTCTTCTTATGGTGAGATTCAATGTTGCAGCCATCTTCCACCTTCATCCTCCATGCAGTCGTCCTCCACCTTCATTCTCTCTCTTTCTCTTATGGGTCAGATCGATTCAGCTCAGGAATATCTTAACCTGTGTGTGTATTGGTGCATTTTTGGCTGATGGGTGGTGAAGTGCGTTTTCTTCCACTTGGTTGGTGGGGTGAGTTTTTTGGCTGATGGGTGATGGAGTTGTTTGTTAGTCTTTTTGTGAAAATTGTGGATGTTGGTGCTTTTTTCTTGTTTTTCATGGGATTGTTTATGGTTGATAATATATTGTTTTTTGGTCTTTGTTTCATGGTTTTTTGGCGTGAGAGTTTCATCATGTGTGATGAACAGTAGGAACGTTATGTATATCTTTTTGTTTGGGTGGTGTGTTTTCTCAGAGAGAGATTTGGTTGTGTTATTCGGGACTTGACCTATCCAATGTTTTATTGGTATTTTCTTTCTTTGTTGTTCACAATTATCTGTTGTGAAGGTTTAGTCTTGAAAGGATTAATCTTTTTTATTGTTGATAATGTATAGGCGTGTGGATCTATCAGATGTTTTATCGTTTTTTTCCTTCTTACCATTATCTCTTGCATTGCTAATAAAGGTTTGAGCTTGGGAAGTTTTTCTTCCTAGTTGATAATGGATAAGGTCTGGTATTTGTATCCTATAATCCGATGTGCTGGGTTGGATGATAATAGGTTGTCAATTTTCAATCTTGGGGGATCCTTCGTGTGGTTTTATGATCTGATTGGTGTTTGATGATTTTGTTCAAATAGAGTTTTCAACATTTTTTTTTTTACAAATAAGCTAAAAAATTTCTCGCAACCTGTTTTTCTCATGCCACATAAACAAGTGAATTTTTTGTTTTGGAAAACTTATCATATCAAAACTCCTCGTAGGCAAAACAACAGGGGCGCCACTTGTCTAGTAAGAGCAGTTAGTGCACATCACCTTGTGTTGGAGGTTGCAGGTTCAAAACCCAATGGTGTAGTTGTATAACTGGTAAGGGTCTGCCTAACCCCAGCTTGCCTTTAAAAGAAAACTTCTCATAGGTAACATTTTCTTTTCCTATGAATTTTTTCTTGCTTTCAAAAGTGCCCTTATAAGGAGCAATGTAGGAAGGTATAAAAGAATTTATACATAAAAAGTGATAGGTTGCAAGAGAAACTAAGGCCCAATTATGCCAACATGGCACTTTCCCACCATGATGTTTTGATATATGTTTCATTCATGGTCTAAAAAGGATTACATGAGGGTTGTCAGCTCAGCACTTTCCTTGCAGTATAAATTACTATGATATATGTTGGATAGGGATGTAAATGGTTTGGATGTCTCCAATACCATACTTTATTTTGCCTAAACAGATTCATAAGGTGACAAGCTCATATGGGATCCGCTTTTCCACATGCAAATGGATTTGTATATCCGTCAAATTCGGATATTTCTTGGATTTGGTAGCAAAAAGTCAAAACCATAGCTTACCAAATGAAACTAAACTAAATATAGCCGTATACTGTTTTAGCTTACCAAATGAAACTAAACGGAATTGAATTAGGTCAGTGTCGGATAAAATCCAGTTCATTGACATCCCTAAATTGTTAGATATATGTTCAATAAAATATAATAAGAATGAAATATACAAGTCTGTTAAAGAATTAAGTATTTTATTATTCATTCATCTGTTGAAATGTGAAATTCTCATGCTTATCACTTTTAACAAGATCCAACCAATTGGCCCAATTAGGGCTAGGCCGATAAGGAAGGTTGGACCTTCATTCCAAATCCCACAAATTAGTGTTTGATATGGTTCAAAACAGAACCCAAGTGTGTAACCTAGATCAGTTTCAGTTTTACCTGATCGGACATTTTTCCAATTTAGAAGTCCGTGGGTCTTTAATCCTTGGGGTTTTCAACTCAGATCCCTCGCACGGACTCACATGTGTGATCTACTAACCAGATAGGAACAAAAATTCAAAATGAACCCAACCCAACACGTTCAGATCCCAGGCCTTGATTAGATTTTTCAGCATTTTTCTTAAAACGTACAATCCAACTGTTTAAGTTGTTCGTAGAGAAGTCTACAAAGAAAAGCGATCAGCAAGAGCCCATGTCAAACAGTCTAACCACCCACGAAAGGATGTGTTGATTTCAGCAAAAGATAAATGTCGCACAAGGCTTCCATGTTCTGGCCAATTTATGAAGCTTTATTTCACAAGAGTTGTCTTTTGACGCTGTCTATGATATATATTTCATGGCTACATACAGAAATGAATGAACTCAATCAAACTCTCGCTTTCTCAGCTAATGCAAAGCAAAAGCGGAAAACCAATGTGTGTGTCAGCATTGATCAAAACTTTGGAGTAAAATTTTTTGGGACAGTCGAAGCAAGTCTCTGCTGATAAACGTACAACTCAACTGAAAATTGCTGAGCCCCATACCAGAGCTCCCTTCCACCATCCAAATGCTCGGAGGTCTTGTCATGAGCTCAGGTGGCTTTTACAGCAAGAGCTGCAGCTTTGTACCATGAAGCGGCTGCCATAGCACCTGGGTCTGGAACTGTTGAAAGAATCTCCCCGGAAACATATGTTGAGCGGCCAGCCTACAGGTTATTGAAACATTGATCACAACAGAATTGCATTGAATTCACGAAGCTGAAAAAAAAATCTTAATATATACTAGTGAAAAGCCCGCAGAAATAAAAGAATAGATTAAACATCCGTAATCTAAACACACTCAAACAGATCTGCCAAAAATTTCCTGCAATATATGCTAGCTCTTGTGAATGTATTTAAGAAATTTAGTCCGGTTGGTGAAACAAAAAACAGTACCTGTGCTTGCATATTTTTGGTAGACTCAGCACCAACCATGGCCGCTTCAGACGAAAGAAGAAATGCTGTTACAGGCTCATCTCCTGCACTTAGCCTCTGATAAATGAAGGAAAATATCAGTTTTCATAACATGCAGGAAGGGTTGGACTAAATTTATCAGTTACCTCTTGTAAAACAGCAGATGCTGGAATAAGAGCATCCAATAATGTCCGGTAGCCTGCTTTAGCACCTCCATACTTGCTAACTGCAGCAATGGCTGCTTCAAGAGCATCGGCCCCTGCATTAAGAAATCTATTGTTTAATACAAGGTAACAAAAAAATCTGCAATTAACATTCGGATGCACATCTTACATTGCTTAGACATGGTGGAGGTGGACACAGGTGAGCTTTCTTTCAACTTTGCATATGCTGCCTTGAAGAATATATCATAGCTAGAGATAAAAACATATTAAAAATACTGAATATATCATAGCAATATGCTAATAATAGCTGCAAGAGATGACATGGTCTCCAAGAGTTTAGGATAGCCAAAGAAATTTGGTTTACAGGAACGAGCTTTCTATCTCTATATCTAGAAAGCTGAAACTTCATTTCACATCACATGAATTGAAATTATTACAGCGCATACTTGTTCACCCAACACAGGACCTTCATGGAAATTGGTCAAAAGACTAAGCAGCTAAGAGCAGAAGCATGAAATAAGACTCAAATGGCATACATGATCCCACTGGTTCCTCCCATGACCCTTCTGATAGAAGCTCCAATTTCATTGACTGTTTCTGCTGCATCATTCAATGGATAGCTGCAATACAAAATCAATCCAGTCATTACAACAGCCATAAGAGAACTCAAACAGTACACGTTACTCTCACATTCAAAAAATTAAGGATAGCATCTATATGCATCTGCTAACTGATTATTTCGAATTGAAGTTCTTAACCTGTATAGCCCATTTCCAATAAGGAAATGGTTTTAAAGCTCATTGGTATCATTAAATAGTCTGTTATGCTAAAACAATTGTGAAGAACACAAAATCAACCATCCATAAATGAAGTCACATTTAACATCTTACATGACACAAATAGACAACCTAACCATGCAAACAGATGCATGTGGTATAACAGGACAAAGTACAACTCAAGCTATACACTGTAAGGTGATGTGGTGGGCCACAATAATCAATCCCACAACACACACATGCATGTGTGCACATGTACACACACATACCTCCAGGAAATGACTAATAATAACACAACTGCCTAAAAAGACAACAAAAAAGGATTAAATATAGAAACACATGCAAGTGCAGAAACACACATACAGGAAACTGCAACATATCCAACTTGAAAATGAAAAAAAAAGTCTTATATTAAAGCATGATTTGCTGCCTGAAAAAATTGGACAACGAGAACAGGTTATAAAACTCCAATGATATGAAAAGTTGTAGACTGTATATAGGAAAATCAGCAAGAAAGATACAAATTAGAAGAAAGACACCGTTGATCCATTAGAAGCATCGTAAAACCGACAAGACCCACGAATTAATGTAAACTCTATTACTCCTTATCAGTTGCAATGAACTCACCTTGCTCAAAATAAACCAGACAGAATTACTTAAACACTCTTGCCAGGGGGTCAGTTTGGAATCGCTTCCAAGTAGTGTTTCAAACGCGCTAAATATCCCTTCAGTTTTTTACACAACACTAAAAGTTAGGTTCACTTATAGTGCTGAGCTATGTGGAAGGAGACACGAGTGGTTGAGTTACAAACTAAAACACAAGATGTGCCAAGCCACGCACCATGCAATGTACCTGAGCTAGACAAACCTAAATGCACCACAAAAGAGCTCTTGTGAGGCTGGAAAGTTGTACAATTGACTAAGATCAATGGCCAACATACCTCGAAAATGAAGGAACATGAGACAACTTGATGACTTGAAGTTGTGCAAGTCACACATTCAAGTGGTAGAAGAAAACATTATGGCAGCAAATACACCATAGAACTGCTTAAGAAGCTGTGTATGTAAAATCTAACACTAGTAACAAGTAGGAGTATATGATCAGAAAGCACTGGAAGATGGTCACAAGTTATAGACATGTAGAATAAACAGGAGTGGAGTGAACATCAGAATCTGTTTAAGGTGTATGTCATCAAACATCATCTAGGATAAAATATCACGCAAATTAAGAAGCTCGATCTACTTGAGCATGGTAGCCCAAATGTGCTAAAACGCTGAATGATGGCACATAAGAAGCTGAAAAATTAGAACAATGTTCCTCACAAGGATCGTGTTCTTGGATGTGATGGTCAAAAGGCAAGAACCCTTTCCAAGCAGTTATGGATTCTTTCAAAAAATAAGCCCAAGACACAAGGAATAGTGCAAACTAATAGAAAACTATTTGCTTTCATGCACTTTTGTACTCAATGAGCTTCAAGAAAAGATCAGTTTCTGCTCCATTCATCACTGTCAAAAGCTTGCTTCTGATCTGCAAGATAATTTACTAATCCATATTGCTCCTGGTTTGTGGAACATATTTTTTCTTGAATGCCTTATCTTAACATTGATTACTACCTAGACCAATCAGTAGTATTCATTCAAAATATTGCTGTTTTATTGATTTTATATCATTTGAGATGGCTGAAAATGCTCGCAAAATTCAAATGGTAAAGCTTTACCATTTTTTCTTATGCATCCATGATTAGATATCATATAAAATTGGCCCAAATGCTAGATTTGGTTTTATGTAGGCTGGAAAGCTGAAAACAGGACAAGAAATTCAGTTGTGCATCAAACTTCATACAAGTAGTAGGGTTTCATGATGGCGTCTTAGATCACATAGTAGTGCTGCATAAATAAGTTAACCTTGGACTAGAAAAAATCATATTCTGACAGTTTCTCAGTATTTATTTGTTGTCCTTTAGAAGAAGGGGAACTCTTCAAAGTACAATATTTATAACTATGCACCAAATAAAATACTTGATGACATATACATTTATATATTGTCATTTCATAGCAAGTGTAGCCCGAGGCCGAAGCCTCAATCACCCTCAGCCAATTGATCATGCTAATGTGTAAAAATTTGATTGCATAAAAAAAATAGAAAGATCAAAACCTAAAGATTTAAACAGAAAAAAAATGGTTGAGAATCAAGTTCAAGAGAACAGTTAATAAATAATCTATCATCTAAACAAATTTAGAATAACTATGTGTTATATAGAACAAGTGTCATGAAATGGCATGGAATGCAAGATACAAAATAAAATAAAGAAAAATAATAATTTCATTAAAATGAATTATCATAATGCATTTTGCTAAATACAATAAACCATACATAGTCATGAAGAAGAACAAGAAATTAAAAAATACAGTTCTTTATTAATGAAAAATAATCACAAAATTTACAAAGCAACCTCACTACAACACACACACACACACACACAATTTACATCCATCCTCTCTCAATCTCTATATAGGGAATAGGCCTCATATATATATAAGGCCCAAATATACTAACCGTTAGGAAGGTCTAACAGCTAGTTAAAGCCCAATGCTAGTCCAACGAGTAATTGGACTAGTTACAAGAAAATAATAATAATAATAATAAATGCAAAAATACAACAATAAAAATAGTCCTAATCTAGCCTATAAGTATACTTACCTAATATAATAGGTATACCTAGATTAGGTAACCTCACTACAACACACACACACACACACACACACACACACAATTTACATCCATCCTCTCTCAATCTCTAAATAAGACATATGCCTCATATATATATATATATATATATATATATATATATATATATATATATATATATATATATATATATATATATATATATATATATAAAGCCCCAAATACACTAGCCATTAGGAAGGTCTAACAGCTAGTTAAAGCCCAATGCTAGTCCAATGACCAGTTGAACTAGTTACAAGAAAATAATAATAATAATAATAAATGCAAAAATACAAGACCAAAAATAGTCCTAATCTAGCCTAAAAGTATACTTTAAGTATACTTACCTAATTAGTAGGTATACCTAGAGTATAGCTATCCTAAAATACATAAAAGGTATACCTAGTATACCTTGAATACAACTCAAATGAAATATATAAGAATACACATAAAAAAGGAGGGAAAACCTAAAGTACACTCAGGTGTACTTTGGCATATACAAGACAAACACAACTACACAGGAAAATGCTATATTTATCTTAACAACAAGAACACCACAGAATCAAAATTTGCCATCAGCAAACACCAGTACGGACATAGACATCCATCATAAAGAGATGGAAGCACTAGAACAGAACTTACTGCTTTCTCATGTCCTCAAGAATAGCAGTTGCACCTCTGTACATCTACAGAAAGGAAACATACCAAGTTACCCAAATAGCGCATGCAAAAGGAAAGCCAAGCTCACAGAACTCACTGTTGTTCCACAGTCTCCATCTCCAACTTTGCTATCCCAATCATTCAGATTGTCCCTGAGATTGATCATTTCATTTGCAGCTGCTTTAATAGCAGCTTCAAGAAGAAAACCTTGCTTGCTTAGTTCCTGAGGCCGACCCAGTGCCTGTTGCATGATAGAAATACTTAGAGAAATATATCTGTATAGTTCCTTGATTCATTGCTTATAGAAGATATTTGCACAAGATTAAGACATCATGGAAGCGAAACAAGCATGGTATCAACTCCGACATATACATCAGTGCCATTTGTCTCTCTACCTGCTTTGCATTGTGTTAAATTCATAACATTGACCAGTGATGACATACAAAGGTATCAATTATGCCATCGGTCCTGGCAGCACCTTATGCATACACAAGCTTGCAAGCTACTTAACAAGAACATTTTTTTCATGCAGTATCAAGTCATTCTTAGACTTGTACAAGCCTTCGATGCTTCTTCATGCCTAATGGTTCTTTTACGTTTCTGTTTGAGCTTTCTTTATCTAAAATAATGAAAGGTGACTGCTTTGTTATGTCAATTGTATAACAAAAAGATTCGGTAACATTAATCTGTACCTACTTTAATAGCTTACACAAAAGCTAGACCTGTACCTACTTTACATATTATTTCTTTAATAATAAATTTATCTAGAGTTCTAATCGAAATGGCTCAAGCCGGAAATTTAGTGAAACTTATTTTTATATGACATTGTTCCCTGAAAATTAAAAGCAGTCTTTTCACCAACAGACTAAACGGAGTGAAGAAGAAATCTGTTGTATCCCATTATTAATCACAAATGTACGATACAGCAGTTATGCATTCTATGAGGCTGACATTAAGCCGCATAGCTCATAACCCTTCTATATCTTAGCAAACCCAACATAAATTTGGCGTTGAAGCAAATAAGGACATTATTTCTGGCATTTTCCCTCTAAAAGGAGCAAAAACACATTACTTACGTTTCTGAATGAAAAAGCAGCAGGCAAAAGGAGCAAACAAGAGAAAAGATTTCCCTGAGGCTCGAACATAGATATTCATATGAAAAAATATGACACATTTTGGTGGCTGTATAGCTTAATCAACCAGATCATCAACCTAATGGACAGTTACGAATATCAATATGCCAAACTGTAAGCATCTCTTTCACAATGCAGAAAAGCAAAGACAGATATTAGGAAGGCAGCAGAAAACTTTCCAGGAACAAAAGGATAAACTTTTCTTTTATAACACAGAATGAGATAGAAAACAAGATTTGATCTGTTTGTCACAAAGATGAACAATCACCTCGTCTATTCTTGCACGAAATTGGGGAACAGGAACAGGAATCTTAGTAGGTGGGTGATTTCCTGCAGGTTTAGGTATTCAACAATGAGCTTTAAAATGAAACCTTTATATCTACCACAAACAAAATTCAGGCTGCATTTTAAGCATCTAAGACAAGAATTCACTTTTTTAGTCCAAAATCATTTTACAAATGAGAATACAAGATTTGCATGCCTACCATCAACACCAACAGGCCAATATGGAGCTTTGGTTGGGGCATCCAGACCTTCCAAAATGGCTTGGTCTGCCATCATAACTGAAATGGAGAACCCTGCAAAAGATACTTCAAAAAATTAACTCTGGCCCATTTCTATGAAAAAATGTTTCATTTGACAAACAAACCTGTCATATCAAGAGAGGTCATAAAAGATCCTGTATAAACTCTGTCAACAGCAAGTCCATGTTCTAACTGCAACTGAGGAACAGCCTTTCTTGCCACAATCATAAGCTCCATCACTGGTGTGGAACCTAATCTTCAAAAGTTTTAAGGGGGGAAAAAGGAAAAAAACTGTCAAAAGAAGACACAAAGAACACAATCCACACAAATGTAAGATCATAATGGAGTACACATGCAAAAAATACACAAATCTTGGCATCCATATCACTTGAAATAGACACAGAACAGAGCAACCAGATACAAACATGACAATCACGTCAACATTTAATATCATTTCTGTTACTAAACAAAATCAACACTAACCATGAAAAAAGATGAACAAGTCCATGAAGTTATGCACCATATCTAATTTAAATTGTTGAATATTGACAACATTAGTATATCAAAATATGAAATTGTACTACTACAAACAGCACAGACATAAACTACCAAATCAAGATTCAAGGCCATTAGAGCATGTAGCAATGACATTATATAACAAAAAGGAAAAAAAGACAAACATTGTCAACATCATATTTAGCAAACTGAGAATTGAGAGTGTTTAAAAAAGCACACACAAAAACATAATTTTTGGCACAACCTTAGCAATGCACACTGTACATACACACATCCAAGCATACATACATACATATATATGTATGTATGTATGTATGTATACATGTATGTTATGCGCGCGTACATACATATGTCCCTATGACTCAGCTGAGTTGAGTCAAGACTTGGTTAAATTTTGGCAAAAACTTGTTTATCTTACTGAATTAAGCAGGTTTTCTGCTGATCCAGGTCTGGTGAGTCACAGGGTTTCAGGGACTCTCGATCAACTTCATGATGATTGCTTGAAAAATCCCCAGTTTGGAAGGCATAAAGGCATGTACATAAATTTATTTCCATAAATATGACCAGTCTGCAGATTTTGTTACTTTTGTACATCGAGGATATTTTCAACCTTGCACTCTGAACTTTTATAGATCCGAAACTGGGTGATCTTTCCATTACCCATCTCAAAACTGTATTTCAACACTAGTACTGCTTGCACTCAAGGATGGAACCATGGCATCTTTGAATTTGTTAACAAGGTTTTGCACATTTCTTCATATATCATTTGTTCAATTATGTTGATAAATTAGAAGAGATAAAAGCATTCCCATTCCAATATCTTTACAGAAGCAAAATGTTCAAGAGAATTTCTTATTAAAACCCTTTCCAAATCAAATAAGAAACAAAAGCCCAAGTTTTCTAATAAATGAATGAATATAGATTAATTATCCAATGTTCATTAAATTATAATCGAGAAGGCACAAAATCAGCCTGACTATTGTACGTGTTAATGAAAGTGTACCAAACTCTACTGAACCCTAAAATAGTAAACCAAAACAAAACAAAAGAATGGAAAAAAAATGGCCAAACAAATGGTCTCACCCATTTATCATGAGAACAACTCTGCTCCCTCGTGTGATTGGCACATAATGTGTTTCCTGTGATGGTGGTGCCAAGAGAAAATATACCAGCGATATCAGAGAGAGCACTATAGCATTCAGAAGGATAAAAATGGGTTGAAATCATCCCATAACAGATGTCTAGATCTACATCCAGTTAGCATGGTATGAAAATTTTGGGCTTCCATCCTGAAGAACAGAAAAGGAAAGAAAGGGAAAAGAGAAAAAATAAATCAAGCAATGGAACAAACCGTTGATAGAATTTGATTTAGAACATGAGATACCACCACATCCACTGGCTGAATGTCAGTTACAGCAGCTCCAGGTTCTCCATGCTAGAAAAATCAGGAAATAAAAATAATAAAGCAAGAATTCATTTGAGGAAGCTAAAGCCTTTCTGCTCTCTATCCAATCAAGCATAACATAAAGGAATCATAACTCGGTTCACTAACGGTATCAATCCAATAAGTCTAGGAAACAAGTTGGATGTGAAGAGCTTCTCTTGTTCAAACTTGGTTTTTCTCCTTTGAGCTCGAGCACAGGCCAGAGTTTGCAAATCAGGTTTCAGTTTCCCTTGTGACAGACCCAAAGAAGGGGAACATGCCAAATATCCTCCTGGGATCATGTCTTCCTAGGTCTATTCTGGATGTAGAACTCGATGTCAACATCCCTTATTCAAGCTTGACTCATTAAACATGATGAGCTCATCTCAAGCTTAAACGAGCCTATTTTACAAGACAGAATGAGCTCCTTCTCAAGCTGAGTTACAAGCAGCTTGGTTTGTTACCAACTCTAAATGCAAATTGATGAATCTCGACTCATATAAACAAATTTGTAACAAAATAGACTGCACAGTCAATGCAAAATGGAAAAAAAGAATGAAACCACAAAGGAATAAGATGAGAAATTATATAACTTACAATCCCAAGACCAAGCTCCATCTTTCCAGGACCAAGACGATCAGATGTGACCTGACCTGGCAGGGTGCAAACAGACAGAGCAACTCCCATTGTGCCCACCAGTTTAGAAGCATGTTTTGCCTCTGCAGCAACATTAGCAAGAGAAAGACCAGCAGCTGCTGCTGCCCCAGCAACCTGTTATAAAAATAAAATGTATTTATTCTTTCAAGATGCCAAAGACAAACAAAGAAAAAAAGGAAGGGCAAGTATGAGGCAACTGTTGCCATATATCAGCTATATCTCTTATCATAGAACACTTATAGCTAAGTACATATTATTAAATATACTGAGCACTGAACAGATGGAGTGCTTCAAAGAAACAAGAGGCAAGTTAATGGAACGACTGATGAAGGAATTCAGCAATTTGGTATAGATCATGTTCGACAATCACAGAACTACTATAGATGAGGCTGTAGGAGGGAAGTACCAACTGCAAAACAACACTTCCACTAGCAGTTGAACGTCATATGACTTGGCCGTTTACAAGAGCCAGAACCAGAAACAAAAGTAAAAGCACACTTAAAGGAGGAGGTTTAGCAATAGGATGAACCAATTGTACCTGGATCTTTAGAAGCAAATAGCAATTTCACAACACTTTGAGCCAATTTACAACAATAATATGCTGTCCTACCTATCATTGGCTTGGCCATATCCAGATACAAATATTGAAACGAAAGGCCGAAAGAGGAGCTATAGCAGCAAGTTAAGAACAAATAGAGTGATATGAGTATGAATTAAAGGTCCAGAGGCTGCATGACCCTCTCACATACCTTCAGATAGGTACCCTCAAGACAAAGTTCAGTGATTGACAATGCAAAGTTTTAGAATGGCTATCCAAATATGCTCAATCTAACAATGAGCAGCAACAGGATATTAATGAAAAAAAAACTATTTTTGTTCCAACTGTCGCTTACACCTCTGCAGATACTTCTAGATCAACTGGCTCAAGAAAAGATGATCCACCCACACAGTAGATGTGGAACAATACACTGGTTCTTTCCTACATGCTTGCTCATGGTATCAAGCACCTTCAGAGATAGAGCAAGCTGAACAAGCATACAGACAAAATCTTGAGACTCTTTAACCTTATTAACTTGACTAGATTGCTAAAAGTTATCTCACATAGTTTCTCCATTTCTTTTGTCATTCCTTATCCCCTTATATACTGCCAACAATTGACTTCACAAAAATGGCCATATCACTGTTCCTACAGCTGCATCCCATGTGACATGGCCAGAAGTTAAGGTTCTGTATAAAACTCACAATTCATTGTTCACTGATTTGCAACTTCCCCAGATCTACTTTCTTTTCATGGTCCACATCTATGTAGTCAAAAGCGCCGACTAGGCACCGACTAGTCCACCTAGTAGAAAAATGCCTAAGCTTTGCAATTTCTAAGTGGGTACCTTAAAAGGTATCAATTTTGCCAACTAGGGCGCTTAGTCAGCGACCAAGCTGCCCTTGCCTAGGCACGAAGGCAGTTTAGTCATTTATTATTATTATTATTATTATTACAAGTATTCTGTTGATTTTTTGTATATATAATTATATATGTGAAACTCCGCCTGTGTAGTTATACACTGCCGGTCCCAAGCCCGGATAAAGGAGGAGGGTTGCGGTAGGCCTGTGACAGCCAGCATAAAAACTTTGTTATATCCTATGAAAATGAACCAATATGAGAATTTCGTTGGGGCGTTCCCTACTGAGCGACGCGCTGTACTCTCTAGGCCCGAAGGCAGTGATAAATGTGCAAGGGTTGCTAGGTCGTCGCCCAGAAGCGACGCGTCACACCGGCGCCCGGGTGTGGTGTCAAATAGGCAAGGGTTCCCTCACTTTGTTGGATGGGTGGGGGTAAAGAAGTTAGTCCAAGACCATAAAATTAGGTTAGCCACTTGGAACATAGGGTCTTTAACTGGTAAGTTGGTAGAGTTAGTAGATGTTATGTGTAGGAGAAAGATTGATATTTTATGTCTTCAAGAGACCAAATGGGTAGGTGAGAAAGCTAAAGTGATAGAACCTTGGGGATATAAGATTTGGTATACAGGAATAAATAGGAATAGGAATGGAGTAGGGATTGTTATGAGTCGTCAGTTTATAGATAATGTAGTTGAGGTCCGTAGGAAGGGTGATAGAATTTTACTTATTAAATTAGTATTAGGTACGGATATTATTAATATTATTAGTGTTTATGCACCTCAAGTAGGTTTAGATGATTCCATTAAGCATCAATTTTGGGAAGATTTAGATGGAGTAGTACAAGAGACATCTTATGGAGAAAAGCTTTTCATCGGCGGTGACCTTAATGGACATGTAGGCATTAGTAGGGATGGATTTGAGAATATCCATGGAGGCTATGGTATAGGAGAAAGAAATGAAAGTGGAGAAAGGATTTTAGATTTTTGTTTGTCCTATGATATGATCTTAGCAAACACTTGGTTTAGGAAGAGGGAGTCTCACCTAGTAACATTTAAAAGTGGGGTTAATACGAGTCAGATAGATTTTTTCCTACTTAGAAAGAGAGATAGGGGTTGTTGCATCGATTGTAAGGTTATACCGGGAGAAAGTGTAGCTACACAACATAGAGTCTTAATTTTAGATCTTAGAATTAGACAATGCCGCAAAAGGGATAGACATAGGATAGATCCTAGAATTAAGTGGTGGGCACTGAAAGGAGCTAAACAAGGAATGTTTGTAGAGCAGGTAGTTAAGGAAGTTGATTGGTGTCTCGAGGAGGATTCAGAATCAATGTGGAATAAGATAGCGGGTGGTATGAGAAAAGTAGCTAAGGAGGTATTGGGTGAGTCTAAAGGCGGTGCACCACTAGGTAAGGATACATCATGGTGGAACGAGGATGTCAAATTAGCTATTAAGGTTAAAAGAGAGTGTTATAGAAATCTAAGTAAGAGTCGTGATAATGAGAATTTGGAGAAGTATATGATAGCAAAGAAGGAAGCTAAAAAAATTGTTCGAAACGCGAGGGCTAAGGTATATAAGGAGGTTTATGACAAGTTGGATACCAAAGAAGGCGAGAAGGATATTTATAGGCTTGCAAAGATGAGAGATAGGAAATCGAAGGATTTGGGTATGGTTAGATGTATCAAAGATGAAACGCAAAGGGTTTTAGTCAAAGATGAGGAGATTAAGGAGAGATGGAAAGATTATTTTGATAAGCTATTTAATGATAGTCATGCTCAAGATCTTGGAGACTTCTCCATTCCTTTTCATGAGATAAATCGTGACTTCATGCGCAAGATTCAAAAGAAAGAAATTGCAGAGGCTTTGAAGAAAATGAAATCAAGAAGGGCAGTTGGCCCAGATGGTATACCTATCGAGGCTTGGAAATGCTTGGGAGAGAAAGGTTTAGAATGGTTGACAAATCTTTTTAACTTGATTTGGCGAACAAATAAGATGCCTAATGAGTGGAGGAAGAGTACTTTGGTGCCTTTATATAAGAATAAGGGTGATATACAAGATTGCACAAACTATCGTGGTATAAAACTCATGAGTCATACTATGAAACTTTGGGAGAGGGTGATTGAGTCTAGGTTGAGGAAGGTTGTCATGATATCGGGGAATCAATTTGGTTTTATGCCTGGAAGATCAACTATGGAAGCTATACATCTTCTTAGACAACTTATTGAAAGATATAGAGAGAGGAACAAAGATTTGCATATGGTTTTTATTGATTTAGAGAAGGCATACGATAGAGTACCTAGGGACGTTCTCTGGTGGACAATGATGAAGAAAGGTGTTTCTCTCAAGTACATTAGTATAATTAAAGATATGTATGAAGGAGTAGTAACCAATGTCCGCACTTGTGGAGGGGTGACAACCAATTTTCCGATAACGGTTGGGTTACATCAAGGATCTGCTTTAAGCCCTTTCCTATTTGCGATAGTGATGGATGAGCTTACGAGATCAATTCAAGATAATGTACCGTGGTGTATGTTGTTTGCTGATGATATTGTTTTGATTGATGAGTCTAGAGCTGGGGTTAATGCTAAGTTAGAATTATGGAGACAGACATTGGAAGCTAGAGATTTTAAGTTGAGTAAGAGTAAGACTGAATATATGGAATGTCGGTTTAGTAAGCAACGAAGTAGTGATGGGAGTGTAGTGAAGCTTGGTGAGCAAGATATACTGGTGAATGATTATTTCAAATATTTGGGATCCATCATTCAAAAGTATGGAGAAATTGATGGAGATGTAAATCATAGGATAAAGGTTGGGTGGATGAAATGGAAAAGTGCTACTGGAGTGTTGTGCGATCGTAGAATGCCATTGCGGTTGAAGGGAAAGTTTTATAGGACGACTATTAGACCCGCTTTACTATATGGTACGGAATGTTGGGCTGCCAAGAGACATCATATTCAAAAAATGAGTGTAGCTGAGATGCGGATGCTTAGATGGATGTGTGGAAATACAATAAAAGATAAGATTCGGAACGAAGAGATACGTAAGAAGGTAGGTGTTGCACCCATTGAAAATAAGATGCGAGAGAATCGTTTACGGTGGTTTGGACATATTCGGCGAAGGCCTAATGATGCTCCAGTTAGAAGGTTGGAGAAATGGGAAAATATATTAGTTAAAAGAGGTCGGGGTAGGCCTAGGAAGACTTGGATGGAGATGATAGGAAAGGATATGAATGCTTTGAACCTCACCGAGGACATGGCGTTGGATAGAAATGATTGGAGGAAAAGGATTCATGTGGAAGACCCAAAATGAATTTCTTTTTTGGTTCATATCGCTGACCCCAATTGTTTTGGGATGAAGGCGTAGTTGTTGTTGTTGTTGTTGTTTGTATAATTATATATGTGCATGTGTTTTTGTGATTTGTTTTGTGACATGACGAAAACATGCTTAGTCAATTATATATGTATGTTTGCTTTTGGGATTTTTTTTTCTGTGAAATGTTGAAACCATGCACAATTAGTTTTAACTGATTATGTTTTTATATGTGTGTGTGTGTGTTACTTTCTTTTTGATAAATTTTTCTGATAAAGGCTGAAAATGAGATATATATATATATGTGTGTGATTTTTGTTTGTATATATGTGTGAATTTCTGGGAACTTTTCTATAAAAGACCGAAAGCATATTTAGCATTACGAATTATGTAATTTGTTGTTCTTTTCTGTGAAAGGCTGAAAGTATGATATTTTTGTGTGTGTGTGTATATATATATATATATTTCTGATTATGCTATGAATATAATGTATATGTGTGTATGTGTATCTTCTTAAAAAAAATAAACAAATTTTTATGTACATTTTGTGTACTTTTTATTTTTTTATTGAGGTACCGGATAGTCCGACTAGGCACCGCCTAGAGCTTTTGACTACATAGGTCTACATATTCTTTAGGTGACTATACCATCAATGTAAGAGAATCAGTTCACACCTTTATGTTTTTTCTGGTTACAAAACACCAAAGCACATAAACTGTAGAGCTCAATTTCACCAGTAATAAAGTGAGTCTACCTTTTTGCACGAAGCATACTGAAACACAAAAGAAGGCAGAGAAATAGCATGAATGATCACTATGAAGGGCAAGAAAAGGCACCCACACACAAGAAGATACCCATCAGCAGCAGCAATAAAACAAACGAGTTAACCCAAATCTCCTTATACACAACTAGGTGGAAGCCTCCAAACCCAGAAAACAAAAAATGCAAAAAAAAAAAATCTCACTTGCACAAGATAGATTCTCCTGCAACTTCAGAAATCACTAAGAAAATTAGGAAAAAGATGAAAGAACAAACTTTCCCAATAAAAATAAACACAAAGTGCATTTTTATTAAAATTCTAGAAACACCTGACTTCCAGCTAGGAGTGTTGTGATTTGATGATCTCCCAGGCCTCATGAGAAACTTCAAAGAGGAAAACAAATAAAACAAACAAAAAATAGGCATCAACTGGAAAGTTTTAAGATTTTTTACGACTTTTCAGATATTCAAGTAGATGATGACATCTGTTGATGCAAACAAAGAGTTAAAAAACTAAAAACTAAAAACATGCAACCACAGATGTCAGGCAGTCAATACAACCCAGATCTGCCTAGAGCTACAATTTAGACAAAGAATGTAATGAAATAAAAAAAAGATAGAGCACAATCACAAGGCCATTAATGGGATGAGCACAAGAGCCACTATGGGCAAACCCAAGAGCTAAATAGAGTTCACAAGCACAAGCCACTAAGGGCTAAACACAATATAAAAAATATAATTTTATTAACACAAAAAATGCTTAAGAAAATCATATTCAAATGTGGGTATATATATAACTAAAATATGTTCACTGGTATGAACCAAGATTTTCGTAGTTTTTTTTTTCTTTTTTTTTTAAGTTTCACCGTATGGATGTGATCTAGATGCTTGGTTTTATAGAAATAGACTTTTGGATCATCCAATTACGATGTATAAGAAGGATCTTTTAAGGGTTGAAAATCAATGGTCTAGAATTTTCATAAATATTCAAGCATAAAAAATTGCTAATCACAGCCTTAAAGGGTGAACCGGCTGTTTCCACCACCACCAGATGAGCAACATGAATAGGGTTCAAGTCCCAAATGTTCAGAAGGGAAACAAATTATAGAGAAACCAGAAGCAATGTTTAGATAAAATAGCATTAATAAAGAAAAGCACAAGCAATGTTTAGATGAAATAGCATTAACAAACTCATAGTAAGATCTAGAAAAGAAAAAAAAGGCAGGTCATTGTTATCCAAGTATCAAAGCACAGACAACAGAATACATGACACAGACCTTATGAACAAGGATAGTCCCTGCCAAGCCTCTTCGCCCAGCTATACCTCGTGGTGGTGGGAGAGCACAATCATCTCCAACAATTACAGTCTGGGAGCATCAAAATTAACAGAAGTTCAGAAACCATGAGTACAATCAAGAGAAATAGGTAGGAGGTAAAATATACCTCAATCTTATATCCTTCAGACTTTGCTTGCTCTGCTGCCAAACCAAAATTTAAGCGATCACCTGTATAATTCTGTTAAATCCAATTCTTAATTATCAGCAACGTCCAATCTTTAAAAATGTAGAGACAGAATGCAGCATTTGGTTTTCCATTCACACTTCAAATGATCAGCAGTCTAAAAGGTGTCACAAGAACCAAGCTGCAGAAAGTAGCTATATGATGCAAGGTATACAGCATATATAACAAGAATATGGACCAAGCTGCAGAATGCAGCTATATGATGCAAGGTTTGCAGCATATATAACAAGAATATGAAAACAAGAATGGTCCCAGATAGAAGCAGCCTGAGGCCAAAGTTCCAACACATCAACATGGTTCTTGTTTATCCACCTTCACTAAAAATTTGAAGATAAATTCTCCAACAACATTATGAGGTTGGATATTGTTTTACCTTAACAAATTTGAAGATAAATTCTCCAAAAAATACAGCTGGTTGTTTTTTTACCTTAACTATCAGAAGGCATCCCTTGGGACCAGTCACAGCTCTAATTCCCTGAAATGTGTAACAACATTATGAGGTTGACACTTGAGAGATCATTAAAAAGAAAAGAAAACTATGCACCACTATGCATCAGGAGTCCTACAGCTAAGATAGAATCAACAGGAGGAGAGGCAAAAATATCTCCACATATAGCAGCTGTTAGCATCCCAGGTCCCACGAATCCAGCATGAGCAGGCTCATGGCCACTTCCACCCCCTGTACAGAAGGAATAGTAACAGATTTTTAGCTATCAGTATGGACATTTTTCTGATGAAGGCAGCAAATTGTACTATTAAAAAGATTTAGAACTTCTTGACTTAAAATGCTATGAACCGTTGCATACAAGATTCTCTGTGTAAACAATAATTGCAAACTTTTTCTTATGTCTGTTGATGATCAGTTGAAGAGAACAATTGACTTGATGAAAATTGAGAGTGTCGCCTCCTTTTGAAATTATTCTATAAAGCAAATACAGTCTCATATATTTTGCATATTCTTTTGAAATAAGATAATGGAATTTTGCGTGTACATAAAGAGTTTATGTTGTACCAAGCTAATAAGGACCAGAGCATCAAACATGTCCCTATACACCAAAGAAAACAGAGAAATTGAGAGGAACAAATATGCATTTCAAAGCAGCCAAGCCAAAAATATCCCACAAGAGAATACATCAAGAACCTCCCTTAGGAAGATTGTTTTTCTAGGAAATCAGTTTAGAAACAGAGAAAAGGTTGAAAAGAGACATAAGGGAACAAAAGAAGCTGACCTTTTCCAGAACTTTTAGAACAATGTTGGGACAATTTAGCTTAACTAATATGTACTGACCACAATTCTAGAGACATTAGGAAATATTGAGGTGTTCTCATGAAGCTACACTTTGGAGCAAAAAATATCATGATGTTTCAAAAAATTCGTGGCATCTGTTCGATATCAATTTATGAAAAACTTATACACCATAATAGCTGGAACGGTAAGAAAGCATGGGATTGGATGGCAAAATAAGTAATGACACTATAAAAGCCACGTGTACATACTTGCGCATACGCATGCAAGCCAAGATTGATTTCTCTTTTCCAAACTTACACTCTCATTACTTGATATTTGCAATAATATCTATGTATGTGTGTGCACATGTGAGAGAGAAAGACTTGAATTCTTCTAATTTTAGCTTTTTAATATGCTCATCATAATTAATTTATTGCTCTAATGAATGACTAGCAGGCCCAAGCTGCATGATGCAGCGCCGCTGACAGCCACCCACCTTGGCATTTCTCGAGATGGGCGTGGTCTCCATCTTGGGAAATGTTGAGATGGGTGGCTGTCAGTGGCAGCAGCACCGCTGCATAATAAATGCCCTCAAACAATATATATTAGAAGCAAATAGAGAAGAGTGAGTATGTTGTGGAAAAGTGAAATTAGACGCTTTAATAAACTTAAAGTAGAAGATTCCAGGAATTGATCAATACCATTGTAGGTGTCAACCTATGGAAACTTCACTTGGCATGTATTTGCAAATGACACAAAATTCGGACTCACCAAGAAATTCATGTATATAGTCAAACCAATGCTAGACACAGTCAACATTGTATCGTTAACTTTGCATATTTCAACATTGTTTCATTAACTTTATCTATTTCAACATTGCATCATTAACTTTGTCTATTTCAACATTGTATCATTAACTTTGTCTATTTCAACATTGTATCATTAACTTTGTCTATTTCCTTTTATAGTCTTGATTATTTATTTTATATTCACTTGTGTTTTTTTCTCTTAAAATTTGTTATCAATTACATGACATTTTAATTTCAACTTAGTTTTATTGTTTGATGTTTTCAACTATAGTGATCTAGAATTGTCATTCAAGAGTTTGCACTTGAGATAATATTCATGTTTTATTGCTTGATGTTAATAAAAATATATATACAGATGGCCGTATTTTCGTGTGAGAACTATCATGTCACGCAAATGTTTCATCCTGCATCAGTATCCATGTGATATAGGTGTCGATAATTACCCATCACAGGTACA
Source organism: Nuphar pumila (assembly GCF_984573655.1). Taxonomy (NCBI): domain Eukaryota; kingdom Viridiplantae; phylum Streptophyta; class Magnoliopsida; order Nymphaeales; family Nymphaeaceae; genus Nuphar; species Nuphar pumila. Next base: position 107,282,951 of record NC_143250.1, on the reverse strand, counting down.
GTACTCAGAGAAAATTAGCAAAGCTATAGCTATCATGCACTATTAATTACATAACACAAGCGTAACAAAAGTATAAACTATCAAGGACCCCACTCCAAATTCTACAGTTTCTATATGATTATGTCACATGGGTGCAGGTACCGGTGTAGCTGGTATAACACAGCAATTCTAAAAAACATAGATGTGAATGTGTAGCGCACACACACACACACACACACACACACACATATATATATATATATATGCTTTTCAAAGCATCTTTTTAACTTGGACAATTGTACATGATCAGAGTTGACCAAGTCCAAATTTGAACCAAAAAGGTGGGGTGTGAGTTGAACACACACCACCAGACACCTGTTGATCCACACCCAGCTGTGTCGGTTGCTGTTCCACACTTGTGTGGCATTGGCACTATGTTGACTAGGGTGCTTCTACCCTTTTGAAGAGTCCGTGTGACATAGCTATGAGACTATTACAGGAAAAAACATCCCAAAGAGAAAGCACAGGATTTAGCACCTGAGATGACAGCAACCTTGTCATAAGTTGGTCCTGATACGTCACGCAAGACAACCTTGATCTGGAAAGTATCACAAGTGAATAATTCAACAATAGACAACTCAAATGACAGATTCGGGAGCACAAAAACCTCCTAAACCACATTCCTACATCAGAATTCGATCATTACCTCAGGGAAGCCATCCAAGTACTGCAATCCAGGATAAGTTTCAACCAAACCCTCAATGAACTCCGTCACAACATCTGCAAGAGCAACGATAAGTAAATCAATTATATATATATATATATATATATATATATATATATATATATATATATATATATATATATATATATATATATATATATATACTGGTTTCCTAAGTTACACTAATCTGAAACAAGAACGTTTAATGTTCTGAGTGACATCAAAATATCGCAGAAACAGAATTTCTGCCAACCACATTACATCGGGACAAGCATTACAATCACACAACAGGCAGTCCCGAAGGTTTCAGCAAGGGAATTTTCTTGGCACTAATCTTCAAAAAAGGAAAGCCATATAGCTCCACCAATTTGTTTCTCCGAATTTTCGATCACATAAAACTCAGATAAAGATCATTCTCCAGGGTTAAACAAACAAATTAACGAACGAAACTAACTTGTCATCCATAAATTCTGTCTCCGTGCAATAGCCTTGCCATGAATCAACACCACTCCATACAAAAACACGATAATCCACACATCAAATCGTATCTTTCAGAAAACAACAAACCAAAAGAAATAAAGAAAGAAAAGAAAAGAAATTTCCGTCAAAGATCTCAGTAAAAGTTAAAGAAAACGAGGCCGAGACGATGCATAAAGCAACAAAGAAGATAAATACGAAAATTTTCTAGACATCAAGAAAACTCTCACTACAAGCGGAAAAAATCTAGACATCAAGAAAACTTTCACTACAAAGAATTAAGAGACCGTCAATATGTCAAAAGAGAAAGAACAAAAAAGAAAGAAAGAGAAATTGGGAAGAAAAATACAGACCGTTAGGGTCGTTTATGAGCTTCTTCGCTTGGAACGACATGCCGGAGACCCCGATTCTTCCCCCGTGAAGCATCCACACACGCGCGAAGACGCACACAGAGAGCGAGCAAGCGAGCGAGATCGGAGGGGAAGGGAAGTTAGGAGACCCTAGATTTTCGGTAGCGGCAGAGAGAGAGAGAACCAGAGAAGGGAAAATGGGAAGGAGCGGAGACTCTGGCGCTGCCGTGTCGCCGCGATCACGGCGGGTTGGAGACTTCGCGGGGGTGGAGAAATATTTATAGCCTCCGCCTTCCAACCACCGAGAGCCTCTGCTCTGTCCGAGCGGAACAGCGCGGATCGATCATTTCCCCTACCCTTATCTTTTCTCGAAATGACCGACGTGCCTCTTCAGCGCTTCTTCAATCACGACCGTTCCGTTCAACGCGTGAAGAACAGCGTCCGATCTTTTTTTCTGGTTCCTTCTCTTCTTCTTTTCTTTCTTGATAACGACGAAACTGCCAACTGGGTTCGAGGGCTCCTGTCTGCCATTACTAGGCTCGGTTGCGCTCGGCAGTTGACTTCGTTGACCGAGCGCCTGTTGGTCCAGTCGATATGTTGTTTGTCCATTGAGCTTGGTTTTGTAGCGGGTCAGTGGCCCACTGCAGGCTTTGGGTGAAAGATTATGGGTAGGGTCAGCCCAATTACAGGTCTGACAGGTCCGAACCGAACCCAGGCCGACAAAAGCCCAGCCCAGACCATTGAACTAATCATGCCCTGTTGGGCCCTGCACCTCTGCACATTGGACCCAGGTCAGGTCGGGCCCAACTTTAAGTGTCAAAGGGTTGAGTTTATCTGTACCCAACCTGGACCAAACCCTATAGGGTCTGGGCGTGGTGATAAATAAGAAGGCCTGATTAAGACCTGGGTCCTAACTTGAAGGTTTGATTAATACATGGATATGGTTAGAGTTTGTGAAATTTTATACCAGACACGGGCCCTACGGAGTTCCGATTAAGACCCATAATTTTTCAACGTAAAATTAATTAAAAAAATATTATCTTATCAAGTATGTTTCGGGTCTAATTCATGTAGTTTTTATCAAGTCTGGATATGGTTTCTCTTACAGTGGACTTGATTAGACTCGGGTCTAGACCTAATACCATACCCAAAAATTGGGTCCAGCTCTGATTCCACTTGGGTCTGAACCAAACCCGACTGGTTGACACCCCTAGATGTGATGCAGCCTTACACCCACATCCAAGACCAGCAAAGATCAGGTGCAATGTGATTGTACACATTTGGTGTGCTGCTGCACTGGCAAGCAAAAATGGCATGGAGTTATTTATAAAGTCATCCAAACATAGACAAGATCGAGGCAATACGATTGCACAAAAATTGTGCATCAAGCAGGCTATCAGCATCCATCAGGTCTTGGGCCTCACACTTGTCAGACCCGGTCCCCAAGATGGAGGGTGATCAAGTGCTTAATGCACAAATATTTATGCAATCATATTGCACTTGATCTTTTGGCATCCATACAAGAGATAAGAAAAATTCTTAGTTCTTTGTCCGAGTTCGTGTTAAGGATTTAAATTCCAGTCACTCAGATTTGAGAATTGAGAATCTCAATCACTTCTTAGCAGTGTGGTGAACCTTGCTCACGCTAGGATTCTGGGAATGGGTCTGGTTTACTTGGACCCGACCTGAATCAAATCCTATAAGGTCTGGATATGGTGATAAATAATAAGACTTGGGTCCGAACCCAAAGGTTCAATTAATTAATACATGGACCCGGGTATAGTTTGTGAAATTTTATACCAGACTGGAGTTTCCATTAAGACCCACAATTTTTCAATGTAAAAATTATAAAAAAATATATGGTTTTATCAGGTATGGTTCGGGTTTGGTTCATGTAGTTCTTATCAGGTTTGGGCATGGTTTTTCTTATAGTGAACCCGATTAGACTCGGGTCTAGACCCAATACCATACCTGCAAATCTGGTCCAAGTTTGGTTTCACCTGGGTCCAAACCAAACTCGACCCGTTGACACCCCTAATCAAGAAATGTAAAATTCAGGCAGTTATGTGGCCCACAAGAGCACCATACACCTAGCTAGGTGGGTTAGTTTAAAGCGTTCAAGTTGAAAGACATCACAAGTCTGACACTCTGATTTAGATCTGGTGGGAGTCGTTGCAGAATTTTACACTACAAATATCGAAACAGGGAAACAGTCAGTGCAGCACCTCTTGACCCATAATGGGGTGTCTGAACCATAACAGTGGTTTAACCTCAAGAGGTTGTTCTTTCAGTACTTAGTTGCACGACTGAAGAAAAGTAGTTGAACAAATATATGGACCTCGGATCAAACCCCACTGGTGCACGGGTGTGTCCATAGCTTTCAGGGTGGTCGTGGGGCCCTACCTAGGGTTTTTTATCTCGGTGAAGGTTTCTTGAAATAGAAAAAAAAACAAGGTAAACAAGTAAAAAATGTTTACACAAGTTCACGCATGCTTCATGTGATGGCAAGCATATCCTAAACGAATTTGATCCGTTGGGAGAAGCGTAGAAAGTCAAAAAAGTAAAGGAAAAAGAAAAGCACACTGAAGATCATGAGAGTTCAATTTTAACCTTCTGTTTGTAAACCGCCAGCTGGATGAGAATTTTAGGTATTTAGTAGATACTCTTTTTTTTTGTTTTTTGAGTTTTACTCAGAGAAACTACCCCAGGAGCAGGGACCTAACTGTGCTGGCTCAGCCTGCCATACTACGGTCTCTGTCCATGTTGGAGTAAAACTCCGAGGGCTTACCCCTTGACCCTAGGAAGTCGCCAAGCTTTGGCTTATGTATGAGGGTGACGCCCATGGGCTTTGAAACTAGATTGCATGTCTAACACTCTAGGCTCCATCCCACTATGATGAACTCCTTGAATCTATTTAGTAGATACATGTTAAACTACCTTAGTGGCGGGTGTTTGGAAACTGGCAGTTGGGATAGGGGCTAAGCATTTGGTAGAGGAAGTGAAACTGACTTCCCTTTACACTTGCACTAAATAGTGGATTGGTTAGCTACCACTTCTTAGAGGCGGTAACTATAAATGCAAGATTTGGCAGGGACCACTTTTTCAAATGCATAAACTCCCTCAAACTACCAGTTTCTAAACGGAGCTTTGGTCTCTTCAGCTCTTTATCATATTTTATATTTACACTGAGAAACAGCCCCTAGGATTAAAGACTTGGCAACATTTGCTTTGCAAGTCATGTTTAGGATTACTGTCCTGGCAGCGTAAAACTTTGTGGGCTTGCCCTTTGCCCCAGAGAGTCACCACACTTTGGCTTGCGCAAGGGATGAAACCCATGTGATTTAAACCTAGAGCACATGAGCTCTTTACTGCATTTAGATAGTGTAAATTGTTATCTCATGGGAAACTGCTTCCTCCATTTGGTACAATGACAAGGGAACTTAGTAAGAAAGCTTATGCGAACATGGATCATTTTCATACAAAACTCTCTCTCTCTCTCCAATTACTTTCGTGGCAGTCATCTTATCTCTCCATCATTGGCTGTCAGACATGTTCTTTTCACTATTTCAGAATTTTTCATGTCTATGTTTATGATGTCTGTGGGAGTAGGGAAGCAACTGATGCGTTTGCTGGTAGGTTTTTTTTGGTCTGAGTGTCAACTCAAGGGTAAGCGTCACTTGATTGATTAGCATTCAGTGGTCTTACCTTGGCGTATGGCTGGTTTAGGCATTTCTGCGCCCAGACTGCAGAGCATTGTTCTTGTCGCCAAGCAATGTTGGTTGGCCCACCAACCTGATAACCCTTGTACTTGTTTGCTTCTTGCTAAATATGGAGCTTCTGTTCTTATCTCGGTTCGTCTGGAAACCCGAGGTTTGGCGTTCTCTCACTTGCGTAAATCGTAGTTGAGAGATTTAACCTTCTTCAGAGACCATTTTAAGGACACCAAAAATTTTGGTCAATGGTTGCAGTGGGCGATGACGCCAAGCGGAGAGTTCTTCACCTCAAAAGTCTATAGATCGTTGTTCTCTCAGGGGGCTGATTGGTTGCCCGAGAATATGCTTTGGACGAATGGACCTTCTCCCCGTTCTCGTGTCCTGGATTGGTTAATTTTGCACGATAGGATCCAAACCCACACTAATTTAAAGAAGTGGGGCATTCAACTCCCGAGTTGGTGTGTGCTTTGTCAAGCTGCAGAAGAATCTATGTTTCACTTGTTTTGGTCTTGCCCAATATTTGTGGAACTCTTCAGCAGGACCTGGAAGCATTCGGAAGTGTTTGTTAAGGAGGAGTCTTTTGTGCTAGATCCGATCTTGGGCCCAGTTTGTATTAGGCGTAGCACGAGGTGGAGGTTGATCTGGGGGTTATGGTTGCTTACCTCTAGGTGGTTTGTTTGGATGGCGCAAAACGATGTTCATTTTCGTCAAATTTCGGTTAACATTCATAACCTGATGCATAAAATCTTGGTAGATGTTTAAGTGATCCTGCGTATGCATCTTAGTGATCTTCCACTTCCTCCTACTAATGCTCCCTCTCTTTTACTGTCCTTTGGGCCAGCAGCTCCTGCATGAGCCCGTTTTGTCTGTTGTTCTTTTTCTCTTCTGCTTTCTTTATTTGTTTTGGCTTTTGCTCTTGTTCAGTTCATGGGTTGAACATTTTGTTGATCTTCATGAGTGGTGGTAATGTTGAATTTCTTTAGGCTCTCTCTCTCTCTCTTAGTATAATATATATATATATATATATATATATATATATATATATATATATATATATATATATATATTGCAGTGGGCAGATAAATTGAAGGTCCTCTAGTTTGTTTTTTCATGTTTGTTTTTTATAGCCCACCACTTGGGGAGAGCCCTAGGTGGGACTTCATTTTAAGATTTGGGAAACATAAGCATCAAAGATAAGTCTTCCCCACTTTGATTGTAAAATGTATTTTTTGCTGACAAAAACAAGTGCCCCTATAGATGCATCCAAGATGAGAAAGACGAAAGCAAATGTGAGAACCACTTTATATTCCTCAAGTACTTCGGTGCATTCTTTCTGGCATGATAAGGATGGGATGAGGGACTTTTGTATCCTGACATGAAAGTAGAAATTCATCAATCTCATGACCATTCATTCCTACCAATCAATGATATATATAAGAACCATAAGAAAAGTCCAACTGGAGGAATTGTGCTTGCTAGTGAAGCTGAATTGGAATTTTCAATTACAAGACCTCTTTTTGAAGTTGGCAAAAAGGGTCACTGATCTCTTGTTAGTCTAGTCATTGGGTTTACATAGGAAGAAGAAAGCATAATAACTATTCTGGTACCATGTCAACTTTCAGAAAGCCACTCATTTATCAATAAGGATAATGATACAAGCATGTCATTTTCAAAATAAAGTTTTTGGTTTTAATTTTTATATCATTTGACAATGACACACCCAATCCACATGAGAACTAGGGATGGCAGTGGACTGGGGATAAACGGGGTCGCGTCGCCCTGTTTGGACCGGGGATGGAGGACATGAAACGAGGATAGAGGCAGGGGGTGGAGGTTAAAATCAAAACCCGTGTGGAGATGGACTTTCGCTTTCCTCCACCCTGCCCCATCCCCATCCCGATCTCTGCCTTTACCCACCCCGCCCCATCTTCAATCCTTCTTTAGGGATAGCAATGGACCGAGGGAAAACGGAGCTCGCCCTGCCTCGCCTTATTTGGACTGGGGATGGAGGACATGAAACGGGAATGTAGGTGGTGATAGAGGTTAAAATCAAAACAGTTGCAGGGATGGAGGGCAGAATTTTTAGACAGGTGCACTGCCATCTCTACTGGAAACTGCAGTGGTAGAAAGCTTGCAGACAGCTGCTATAAATATTTAAAAATTTGGTGGAATGTCCTTGTCGGTTGTGACTTTTATTCTTCATGTGGATGAAGATAACTGGCCACTTGTTTATCATTTCAACATAATGAGGAAATTGGAGAATTTTAAACATCACAAAAGAATATAAAAGAATTCCCTAAAAATGTAAAAGAATATGGAACAGGCCCTCCATTAAAACAAGAAATAAAAAAGAAAATATTGAACTACTTTATTTTAATCTTCAGTCCAATGTATAGATGTCAATTCATGAGTTTTTTTTTTAAGGGAATCAATTCGTGAGTTAATTTTTGCACACTGAAGTAAAAAGGCACTCAACAGTGTCAAAGGAAAAGAAAATTGCCAATAAACCACAAGCAATACTGGTAATGAAGGGCCCTTTACCACTCTATCCATAAAAGGTTATTAAAAATGCAAAATCACACATACACGCCCCATTTTTTGTGGCACCCAAACGTGCACTCAAGGAAAACATGTAAAAAAAACCTTCAAAAGCTAGTAGGCTGGCGGTAGGCTAAAAAAGTGCTAGGCAGCTACCAACTAACATATATATATATATATATATATATATATATATATATATATATAATATGCTACGCTGCCCCGGAGTAACTACTTTCACAAATTAGAAATCATGGCTGTAGGTTGTATGTTCTCAATTATACCTTATGATGTACTCAACATAGTTTATTTGATAGGAATCATGATTTGGATCATGCTTTTTGGACATAAAAATATGATTTTTTAAGTCATAAAATTTAGATATATTATAAGCCATTGATTTTTAAAGGTATAATCACATGATCCAAAAGTTATTTTTTACTAAATAATGCTTATAGATTATATTTATAGGGTCTGATCAACAAAAGAAGGTTAAGAAATTTGAAAATCTAAAACTTCTATTAGGTGAGAGTAGGTACACCGGGGCACTTTATCATATATATATATATATATATATATATATATATATATATATATATATATATAGAGAGAGAGAGAGAGAGAGAGAGAGAGAGAGAGAGTCGCTATAATATGAGAACTGAAATATGAGTGGCAGAATATATATGAGAACTATAAATATGGGCATTTCCAACACTTTTTTTGCAAATCCATTCACTTGGATATGCTTGATGAATTTGCTAGGAATCAAGATTGTGTATTTTCTATGAAAAATGAGATTTTTGAATGCTTGAATATGTATACAGATTATGAGCCATTGATTTGAAAGCCTTAACAAATCTGGTTTATGCATCAAAATAGGATGATTCAAAAGTGGGTTCTTATAAAACCAATCATGCAAATCACAGCCTTATGGTTAGATTCAAGAGAAAAAAAAAAATATATATATATATATATATATATATAGAGAGAGAGAGAGAGAGAGAGAGAGAGAGAGATCCTAGATGTGATTTGACAAAATGAATGTGGATAGTGGAGAAAAATGCTTGGTCTATCAATTTATTATGGCTGGGTTCAGCTTCTTCTGGTTTGGTTGTTTGTGCAGGCGGTTTTTTTTCCCATCATTTTTTCTTCTTTGGCTTGTTTGTTGGACAATTGGGTGTAGGGGCCATGATGGAAACGTCCAACCGTTTGAAAAGGTGGAGGTGGACCACCTCATCTATTTACATGGCTTGATGCAGCCTCCCACGCCTACGCGTCTTAATTTTCAAATGCTAGTGACGCATTTCTTGGCATCATTCTGGGGCAAGAAAAAAAGAGGATAGAGCCAAGCAACGCGTTATCATCTCATGTGGGCTCCACTGGGTGGACCCCAACGCGCTTTTGTGATTCCACCTTTCATTGAACTCTCTACCCATGTTCAGTAATTGCCCCACTATCTAAGAGATCACAGGGCGCCCATCTAAAAGATTGTGGATCATGCCACGGGTACGTACCCCTTCGCAGGGAGGCCATTCCATTAGGTGACCGAGTTGTCATTGAGTGTGTTTTTTATGTAAATCCAAGGTAGTTCAATTTATCAGAAAATTTATGCTATGCTAAAAAAAATGAGAAAAAAATACCAGAAACTCAAGAAAATTGCAGGAAATAAACAGAAAATTGAAACTAAGTTGGATATCTCTTAAACTTCTTTCAATTTCAATTTCATTCCACCTTGTGGGTTATGAGCCCACAATACAAAACTAGATCTTCTTGGGCCAGTGGCTCATCTGCCCCGTGGATACACCCCTATGGCAGTGGATCCTCCATCTGACGGTGAATGATGATTGGTGAGCAAAGGTGAGGCGTTTTTAGTGGTCATCCTCATCATCTCCTCCTTGTGGGCGATATCTTCCTACAATTCTCATTTGATCATCACATGATATTTTTCTCAAACAAAGCAAATCTTTTCAATCTTTGAGTCATTCTTTAGATTGTCTTCGTGATAATCATATTACAAATATCTTATTTACAAATATCATATTTCATCTTGTACAAAGAAGTTATGATAGAAGTTTTTTGGGCAAGTCACCTAGTGAACCTGGCAGCATCATTGCATTGCATGATTGAGGGCTTGCTCTAATACTACGTTTAGGACTTCCACTTTGATACTAAATTGATATAAATCGAAGGTAGCTTGATTTATGAGAGAATATATGCTATGCTACTCTTATACACAAAATCGATAAAAAATAGAGAAATGCAATAAAAGTCAAGAAAATTGCTAAAAATTTACAGAAAATAAATAAAAAATTAAAATAACTGAAAACTAAAAAGAAATACTAGAATTTATCTCATCTATAAACTCGGATTCTATACAGGGTTCTCATCATTTTATAGATGAGGTCTCCCAGATCTCAATCCAAGTAAACTCAATAAATTGATAAACTCCTAAAAAGATAAAATTTATTTTAATTAAGATATAGATCAAGCTTGAAGATTCAACATCCATTACAAAATGACTTAAATACAAAAAATGATATAAATACTAAAAATATTAAAAAACATTAAAAAATGGATTCAAACATATTCTTATAAACCCAGGTCTTTTGCTCTGCCCCTACATCAATTTTTCTTCGCCATAAAAAAATAAGACAGATCACGGATCAGATCAGGGGTTTCTCTCATGGTAGTCTGATAGGGGTCCATTTAATGTCATTCATCCATGCGATGAACTACATCCCAAACACCATGGTTGGATTGCTTACTTCCTATGGGTCAGACTATTTTTTTATTATTCATTGATACTCTAGATTAATGGGATCTAGGGCATAAAAAAATGAACAGTTGTAGACAATGTGTGATGTGGTGAATCACATGAATGAATGGCGCCAAAGGGACCTTAACCTGATCCACACATTTATATTGACATGTATCAAAGAAGGGTGTAGGTAAGGGTATGAGTATTTGGTACTCGTATATTTAGGGTTTTATAAAAAACTTGATATATGATGTTATACAAATACTTTTTAATATATAGGGTGTGTCACTTAAGGCAGGGTGGCCATGGGGCACTACCCGGGGGTTTTTTCTCACTTCAAAAAGGGTTCTTCATCACACACACACACACACACACACACACACATATATATATATATATATATATATATATATATATATATAGTAAAATGCATAGCTGCTTAATTAATATATGACTGCCGCTAAAGGTAAAAGGGACACACATGGTATAACAAATTTGTAATGCCATGTGCATCCTTTTGACGTTTAGTGGCACTTAAAAAACATGGCTAAAGAGTATTTTACCCAATTTTGGGGTCAAAACACAATTGTTTTTGTTTTTTGTGCATTGACCGTCCATCAAAACGCTGATGGATGGTCAGCGCGATTATAAGCATGGGTTCAGCACCTATTTTATTAATAAAATCGGCAGAAAATCGTTAACCCCTGAATCGGCTATTTTTTAATAAATATAAAAATACTTTAAAAAATTTTAATATTATTTTAATGGCTTTAACATGTGTAACTAGGGGCGTTAAGGGATCTGGTTTGGTTCGAACTCAGGTGAAACCAGACTTGGACCCAATTTTTGGGTATGATATCGGGTTCAAACAAGAGTCTAATTGAGTCAGAAACCATACCCGGACCTATATGAACCAGACCCGGTAAAATAAAAGTTTTTTTTATCATTTTTACATTGAAAGTTTGTGGGTCTTAATCGGAACTCGGGTTGGGCCCAGGTTTGGTATAAAACTTCACAAACTATACTTGGATCCATGCATGTATTCATCGGACCTTTGAGTCTGGACTCGAGTTTTGATCAGGTCTTCTTATTTATCACCATGCATGGACCCTATAGGGTTTTTGCACCGATAAACCCGACCCATTGACACCACTGCATGTAACAAAATGATTGACATGCAGTAGTTTTTAATTATTTTTTTACCAATTCAGAACATTCACTTGAGTATTGTTATCGGCCCCGATTCACATGAATTGAAACTGACAACTAGGGCTGGTAAACAAACAGAGAAGCTCATGACTCAGCTCGGTTCAGTTCGTCACGAACTTGTTGGTGATCAGTTCGTATAATTTGCGAGCCAAGCCATGAGCAGCTCATTTAGCTTAAACGAGTCAAGCTCCAACACAAGGTGTTCGGTTCAGCTTGGCTCGATAGTGCTCGTATAGATAATATACATATTTTTATGGATAATATATATCTTGTGTATATAAAAGAATGTGTAATATATATATATATATATACATATATATATATATAAGAAGGATTAATGAAAACATATATATATATAATGTAGTATAAAAAGTTATATATATTTTCAAGTATAATATATAAAAATGCCAATACTATGTATAAATAACATAAAATGTTTGTACACTAGCCAGCTTATGTTTGACTGGTCTCATTCAGGTGACAAGCCAAGCTCAGCTCAGCTCGGCCAAACATGAACATGAGCCAAACCACGAGCTCAATTCACTAGTAAACGAGCCGAGCCCGAACATGCCCTATTTGCTTCGTTTACCGGCCTGACAACATTGGAGCCAACTCAACCAATGAAGCGTTGGTTTCGTGGTGAAGGGTACGTTTGGCAAAATGTCACCAAGAGCTCCAATATCATGAACTTGACCACGTCCTTTCCTTGGTGATAAGGAAAATTCTTTTACGATTTCCATCCACTTCTCTTGTCCTTTTCTTGTGTACAACGTTTGCTCCCTTTTTTTGCAGATAGTCGTTGTACTGCAACTTGGCCTTCAATTCTCTCTTTATATCTATCTGAACTAAACACTTTATTTGTGAATAACCCTTTTCTTTTCTACTTCTCGAAAAGAAACAAAAAAAACTTTTTCCTTTTCTAAAATTACATCCAAACCATAATGATTGATTAATCTACCTGCAACCGCAAGTAAACACTTAACCAAGGAGTTAATCTTTTTTATAGAAACTTGCTATTCTGTGCACTTGATAAAGTTGGAGGCTTAAGGCCCACCAGAGGTTACCCTTCCTGGCTAGCGGCAAGTTACCTTAGTTTGACACTTGACACGGGCGGTCCATGGTTCGAAGCCCATGGGAGGCATCCCTTACTGCAAGGTTGAAGTTGGGTGTACCCTCCAGTGGGCAGGGGCGGCTAGCTGGTGATGAGGACTTTGGCTTGGCCTAACTAAACGAAGTAAAAAAAACATCAGAACTACTTGTATAGTGGTCATGGCAAAACCTAAGATGACACTCTTGTTCTTTTAGGGGGTGTTTGATTGTGAGGATGACATTGTTCGCCGTCCCTGCAAAGTGTGGGCCTATCATCTATGCAAACATTGGATGTGCAGGACACTACGTCTTACACATCCAACATTGGCATGTGGGAGCATTCTTCGTTGTTCTGCCTCCCCCCAATGGAGCATGAGTGTCGGAACGGTGTATGATACCCTTAAAAAAAAACAAAAATGGGGGAGGGGGGCTGATACCTCCCATTCCCTCCTCCCAATCACCAACACACACACACACACACAACCGACTTCACTCCTCTCCCCCTATTATCTCCTCTTCGGCACGGCATCTTGACTAAAGGCGCTTTATGCGTGTGTTGTTGAGTGAAGTCTAACCTAATTTTAGGGTTAGGGTTTGTTAAAACTATTTTTTTTTATATTTTAGATTTTAAAGGTTTTATATTTTAATTTTAATTTTAATTTTTACAATTTATTAAGTGAATGATGTTAAAACTATTTTTTGAGATATGCTTTAGATGAGTTTTGTATTTTAATCTTTATTTTTATAATTTATTGAGTGAATAATGTTAAATTCAAAATTTTTATATGTTTTATATTTTAGGAGTTCTGCATTTTAATGTCTATTTTTGTAATTTATTGAGTGAATGGTTAATTTGATTTTTTTAATATTATTTAAATTTTAGTGTTTTGTATTTTAATCCCTATTGAGTGAATGCATGCAAAAGCTCTTTTTGTAATGCTTAAAATATGATTTTTAATCAAAAAATATAAATTTTAAACATTTGTGTCCAAGTTATCTATGATAATAAATCAAACGTGGGACACATGTACAATAGTATTCTAACGTAGTCAATGCAAACACTAGACAAAGACACCATGGAAACAAAACTGGATAGAACATAGTGTTCTTGTCCAGTAGTGTTCAAGAATCAAATCCCAGAATTTGGGCATCGCTTTGGATTTTTTTTTGGTTTCTTGATGAGGAAGCTGGCCAGGTAACAACACTTCATGCGAGGTCTAGTGTGACAAATATCGGTAATATTTTGAAAAAGTCATGAAAAAAATTTGTGAGAAATTGCCAAGCTATTTTAAACGGTAATTTATTGTGATATTTTCAAAATATCATGTTTTTATTAAAATGTAAATATTGTATCTTAAACAGGATATTTACATCTAATTTTAACAACCATTTATCTTGAAAAAACTGTGTTTTTATTGTTTAAATATTTTATTTGTATTTTCTCATTAAGTTTCTTTTTAATTTTAAATTTGTCTATTGTTGATATGATTTTTCAAAAAAAAACACAACTTTTTAAAAAAAAAATCAATTTCACACGAACTTCTGGCTGCTGTATTTTTTATGTGTTAAAGATTTGTCACTATGGAAGCTGCCACATTTGGTCACGTTGCCATGACCTATAAACGTCTCTCTCTTTATATATATATATATATATATATATATATATATATATATATATATATATATATATATATATATATATATATTTGTTTGTTTTTATATAAAACCAACCTTCCACTATTCAAATTGCTTCACCTAGTGGGAATCGGCTTTTGAATAATCCCATTATGATACATAAGTAGGATTTTATTAGCTTCAATAATTGATGACCTACAATGTGCGATACTTTCCTGGGTCATAAAAAACATGATTAAAAATCAGGTTCACACTATTTTGAACATATTAAATCCATCCATGAGATCGGTTTGGATCAAAACAACTTGAACATAGAAGATAATGTAATGGCACAATTACCAATCTATAACCCGCTATTTTATTACTATATTACTATATTACTATAATAAGGCAACGAGTCTTTCATGATCACACCAAAATAGGCTACATACGATTCTCTAAATGCTGAAGGAGAGTCTGGATGGAAAGGGGTCCAATGAAATAGCTGGATAGTAAGTCGCACTCTCATGACTGAGGGGTCTGACTCTCTTGAGCACATCCACTCATGGGGCCCAAGCCATGGCGAATCCAGGATGTTGCTTAAAGGGGACAAAAAATTTTATAATAAATTAAAATACAAAAGAGACAATATAAACACTACACAAAAAGTGCTAATTAGCAACGAAAATTTGTGATGAAAAAATTTCATCGCAAATTTACGATGAATTAGGGAGATAAAGATATTCGTTGCTAAAATTTTGCTTATTTGCGAAATTCGTGACAAAAAACATTTTGTCGGTAATATGTCGCTAATTAGCGATGAAATTTATTTCGTCGCAACTTAGCGACGGATCAATGACAAAACTTTTTTGTCGCTACGCCATCGCCAAGTAATGACGACCTAGCGACGAAATTCATCTGACGCTAATTTCTCCATAAATCCCTAATTTGAACCTCTTTCTTTCTCTTTTCTGTTTCGTCTCTGCCGCCCGTCGCCCACCGCGTTTCGTCTCTGCTACCCTCTGCCTCCCAGGCCCATCGCCCCCTGACCCGATGCCCTTCGCGTGATGCCAGTCTCCTGATGGCAGTCGCCCGACGCCTGCCAAATGAAAGTGCACTAGGATCGAGGCAACGAGCACTAGGGGGGTGAATAGTGCTTTTAAAACTTTCTGCGGAATATTGAAGGATTTTGCAAATCTCAAAGCAAACACACAAAGAACACAAGATTTTATCCTGGTTCGGTCTATCCCAACCTACATCCAGTCCCCAAGCAAAACCCGCTTGAGATTTTCCACTATCAACCTTGTAAACTACAAGATCACACAGACCATAACCGGTCCCACTTTCAGTAACAATCCTACTGAAAGCAAACAACTCCTTTACACCAAGGAGTCCTTCTTTTTACAGAAAAGAAATAACAACTTACAATACAACCTATGAGTCTTCCTTTTGAGTGCAAATGAGATGCAATTGGCTTTTGAGGTTGTTGAAACACTCTACTCACGAATTCGCTATCTCTCAAAGTGATTTGAGTGAAAAACTGAAGTGAAAATATCACATGAGTGAGAAAACAAATACTTGAATGGATAGGAGTGAAAATCAAGAAGTAATTCAATATAATTCTATTGAATTTCATGTTTTTGAGTGTAGAATGCACTCATATTTATAGTTAAAAGATTTCATACGTTGAGAGTATGAAAGGGTGTCAAAACGGTCCATTTCGAACGATCAAAACGTTTGAAAAATGAAAAGACACGCCTTTTTGAAGTTTCAGGAAAACGGCAAAATTAGTCGACTGAAACATCAGTTAGTCGACTAATAGTTAGTTATTAGTAGACTGACAGTTATCGTCGGTCGACTGATCTGTTAATCGAGCCGTTTGAAAATCTGAACTTTTGAAACTTAGTCGACTGGAGAAAAGTTAGTCGACTGATAATATCATCAGTAGACTGAAAAAACTTTTTGTCGACTGCTGCTAAAAACTTCTGAAAAACAAACATTCTGTTCGGTCGACTGATAAAAAGCATTAGTCGACTGCTGCTAAATTTTTTCAGAAAACACATGTTCTGTTCAGTCAACTGATAAAACCATTAGTCGACTGCTGCTAATTTTCCAGAAAACAGACATTCTGTCCAGTCGACTGATAAAACCTTCGGTCGACTAATTTGACAAGAATGACTTTTTAGAAAATATGGCGCGAAAGGATTAGTCGACTGATAAGTCTATTGGTCGACTAATAAACATGAAAATTTAAGAAAAGAGTTTTCTAAAAAGATTTTCAAAACAGTTTCTTTTAGAAAAGTTTTTCTAAAGACTTTTAAGGTGAAATGCAACCTAAATATGCACTCTAAGTAAGGCTCTTACAAGAATCTAAGACTTTTAATGAATTAAACATTTGCACACTAGTCTTCAAGGATTCTTCACTGAATTCTTCAATTTCTTCATAGCCTTAGCTGAAATGCAGTTGATTCCACTTGCTCATCATCAAAACCTTGTACTTGAAGTATCATGTATGGCTTCATTGTCGTAACAATCTCCCCCTTTTTGATGATGACAAATTTAATCAAAGATGAAGCATTTAGATGCATAGATGGAGATTTTACTCCCCCTATCAATATGTTGCAAAACATTAAAAGTTAGCACATTTAAAGCACATATATCACATATTGATTGGTTTGCATTTCCATTCATCATTTCTTCATGCATTTAGAAATACATTCATTCAAAGTTTTCTTTTTCTCTTAATTTTGCATTTCTCATGCAAGATCTCCTGTAATGTAATTGCTATCATCTTTTTCTCAAGATCTCCCTGCAATTTCAAAGTAATGCTATCTTTATCTTTTTCTCCCCCTTTGTCAGAATAAAAAAGAGTAAGGGCAAAAATAGCATAAGCAGAAATAGACTTTTAACTCGTATCTCTATTTTAAAACACGGCAAGAGAGTTCCGGCGTGTTTTGAAGATGCGCCTAGTCACTGCAAGAGGAGTCTGGCGTTTGAAAATTACAGCCACAAGATTCTGGCGTCTCCCTGTTACGGTAAGAAAATCCCGGCGATGATGGAGTCGAACGACACTCCGAGGGTTTTTCGGAAGAGAGAGAGAGAGGCAAAAGAGAAAGAGGGGTTTTTGGTTTAAGGGTTTCGTTTTTAAGAAAAATGAAAAGGTACGAATTGAAACGATGCCTCTTTTTTAAAAAAAAAAAAATGGGTTTTAAAACAAATCCAAGGGGTGTCGGGTCCCTTCACTTAAATTTTTTTTAAAAAAATTTAGTCGACTAAAACTTTATCGGTCGACTAAAAAAGTGCGACTTATTCTAAAAATATCATCAGTCGACTAGAACTATATCGGTCGACTAATATGATGCGATACATTCCAAAATATAAAACATCAGTCGACTAGAATTTTATCGGTCTACTAATATAGTGCGATTTTGAGATTTTGTTCAAAAATCAGCATTTTTATAAATCCAAAAATGAGCAAATACCTAGTTCTCTCCTAATTCTCATAAAATCTTCATTTTTAAGAGGTTTAGTGAAGATATCGGCATGTTGTTCTTTAGTGGAAATAAAATTTAACGAAATATCTCCTTTTAACACATGATCTCTTAAAAAATGATGTCTAACTTCAATATGCTTAGTTCTTGAGTGCTGAATAAGATTTTTTGAAAGATTTATAGCACTAGTGTTATCACAATAAATAGTTGTTGTGGAGTAGTTTAAACCAAAATCTTTTAAGGTCTGTTTCATCCAAAGTACTTGTGAACATGCTAAACTAGCCGCTATATATTCAACTTCAGTTGTTGAGAGTGATACTGAATTTTGCTTTTTACTAAACCAAGAGACTAAGAAATTTCCCAAGAAATGACAAGTTCCACTAGTACTCTTGCGATCAGATTTACTTCCTGCAAAATCTGCATCACTATATGAAACTAAATCAAAGGAAGATGATTTTGGGTAAAACAAACCAAAATCTGAAGTATCTTTCAAATAACGAAGAATTTGTTTTACTGCAGTTAAATGCGATTCCTTTGGATAAGCTTGAAATCTTGCACACATACAAACACTAAACATAATATCAGGTCGACTAGCAGTTAAGTATAATAGAAGATCCGACCATACCTCTGTAGAGCTTAGTATCTACACTTTTACCATTTTCATCTTTATCAAGAGAAGTTGTTGTACTCATAGGATTCCTTCTTGATTTCAATGAGTCCATCCCAAATCTCTTGAGAAGTTCTTTTGTATACTTAGCTTGATTGATGAAGATTCCTTTTTCAGTTTGCTTTATTTGAAGTCCAAGGAAGTAGTTTAATTCACCCATCAAGCTCATTTCAAACTCTTCCTGCATAGCCTTAGCAAATTCTTTACAAAGAGAATCATTAGTAGAACCAAATATTATGTCATCAACATAAATTTGCACAATAAGAATATCTGAATTAAAATGTTTAATAAATAAAGTGGAGTCTACCCGACCAATGGAAAAACCAGATTGTTCTAGAAAATTTCATAGTCTTTCATACCACGCTCTTGGTGCTTGTTTGAGTCCATACAAAGCTCTTTTCAATTTGTAGACCTTTTCTGGATATTTCTCATTTTTCAAAGCCTGGAGGTTGCTCTACATAAACTTCTTCATTGATGTGTCCATTTATGAATGCACTCTTAACATCAATTTGATATAACTTGAAGTTCATGTAACTAGCAAAAGGAAGCATCATACGAATTGACTCTAATCGAGCCACTGGTGCATAGGTTTCATCAAAATCTATGCCTTCTTCTTGATTATAGCCTTGTGCCACTAGCCTTGCTTTGTTACGAATGACTTCACCATTTTCATCCAGCTTATTTCGGAAGACCCATCTTGTTCCAATTACTGGATGATCCTTTGGTCTATCAACTAGATCCCAAACATCATTCCTAGTAAATTGGTTAAGTTCTTCAGACATGGCTAAAAGCCAAAATTCATCATCACATGCCTCATTGATATTCTTTGGTTCTAATTTAGATATGAAAGCAACATTTGCAATATATTTTTCTAACTGCCTTCTAGTTTGAACACCACTCTTTATTTCACCAATAACTTGTTCATGTGGATGATTAGGAACTTCTTTCGAAACCGGTTGAAGAGGAATATTTTCTTGAGAAGTACTCTCTATCAAGGGTTCTTCTTGAAGTACTGCTTCTTCTTCTTCGCTTAGAGGAATAACCTGTTCACAATTCTCATCAAATGCAACATGTAAAGATTCTTCAATACAAGATGTTCTTTTATTGAAAATACGATATGCTTTACTTCTAGAAGAATATCCAAGAAATATTGATTCATCTGATTTTGAATCAAACTTATCAAGATTATCTTTGGTATTTAACAAGAAACATTTACTACCAAAAATTTTGAAATATGAGAACTTTGGTATACGATCATAATACAATTCAAAACATGTTTTATGTAAAATTGGTCGAATAAGAACACGATTTAAGACATAACATGTTGTATTAATTGCTTCAGCCCAAAAATATTTTGGTAAATTTTTATCTTGAAGCATGGTTCTAGCACATTCTTGCAAAGTTCTATTCTTTCTTTCAACAACTCCATTTTGTGGAGCCGCTCTAGGAAAAGCAAAGTTGTGAGATATACCATGTAAATCACAAAACTTTAGAAAAGATTCATTTTCAAATTCACCACCATGATCACTACGAATTTTAATAATAGATGTAGATTTTTCATTTGTAATTCTTCTACAAAGTTTAGAAAATTCTGAAAAAGCATCATTTTTGCTTTTTAGAAAAATCACCCATGTAAACCGAGAATAATCATCTACTATAACAAAAGCATACTTGCTACCATTCAAACTTTGAATTCTAGATGGTCCAAATAGATCTAAATGTAAAAGTTCAAGAGGACGTTTTGTTGAAACTATATCTTTAGTTTTAAAAGAACTCTTGATTTGTTTACCCCTTTGACAAGCATCACATAAGTGATCCTTTTTATATGATATTCTAGGTAGGCCTCTTACAAGATCATTCTTGGATAATTTTGAAATAATTTTAAAGTTAACATGTCCAAGTCTCTTATGCCATAACCATTGAAATTCATTTGAAACAATAAAACATTTTTCATTAAAAGAGGGTAATTCATCTAGATATAGTTCATACACATTGTTTCTTCTTTTACCTTTAAAAATGATCTTTTTAGATTGAAAATCAGAAATTAAGCATGAATCATTTTCAAAAGAAACATGAAAACCTTTATCACATAATTGACTAATAGATATTAAATTATGCTTTAAACCATCCACTAAAAAAACATTTTCTATCAAGGGAAATTTTGGATTACCAATATTACCAATACCTATCACTTTTCCCTTGTTATTGTCACCAAAGGTGACGGTTCCTCCATCCTTATTTTGGAGGGTGGAAAATAACTCCGGCCTTCCAGTCATATGTTTGGAACAGCCGCTGTCCAATATCCATTTGCTCCTTAGGTTGTGTACCTACAACAAAATCAGAAAACAGAGCATTTGACCCCTTTCTATTTTCGGGTCCATGAGAGTTAGTCTTAGGAACCCATATCCATTTGGATTTTGGTTTCCTTTGATAATAAATATTTTTTCTATAAAAGGATTTAGAATAAACATTTCTAGAATAATCATTTCTAGATGCATTTCTATTAGAACTAGAAAGTTTAGTTTTATGAACAAAAGGTTGAGAATAATGTCTTTGATTTTTCACCACATAGTTTGGTCTATTTTGAGTATCAAAGAAGCTATATTCCAATCCGGTTTTATAAACCGAGCATCTTTGAGAACCAAGAAGTTTTTCTAGATTCTTTTGACCATTCGTGAATTTGGTCACTATTAAAAGAAGATCTTTTGACTTTTCTTTAAGACTAAATATTTTATTTTGTAAGAGATTGGTTCTAACTCCAATTTCTTTTATCTCAAGTGCTTGGCAAGAATTTTCCTTCATGAGATCTTCTATTTCTTGAAGTAACACTTTATTTTGAGAGTCAAGAGTTAAATTTTCAGTTTTTAACTCTTTATTTTTAGAACTAAGACTCTTAAATTTAGCATATAAATCATTAAATGCTTCAAATAACTCATCATAGTCAAATTGACTTACCGAATCTTCTTGTGCTACAAAACACATGTTGGCGACTTCTTCATTTGATTCTTCATCGGAAGAGGAGTCACTATCATCCAAACATGCTTGAAATGCCTTTTTCTTCTTGAATTGGTCCTTGGGCTTGAATTTGAGAAGAGGACAATCTTTCTTGATATGTCCTGCCTTTTTGCAGTTAAAGCACTTTACTTCATTGGGAATGAAAGAATCTGCTTTCTTTGCCTTTCTTTGAAATCTTCTCTTTTTGATTAATCTTCTGAATTGCCTTGTGATGAGGGCAATATCTTCATCTTCATCTTCTTCAGAATCTTCTGAGTCAGAAGTAGCCTTAAAAGCAAGAGATTTCTTTTTAGGCTCTTCTTCTTGTCTGTCTTGAAGTTGGACCTCATATGCCATTAGGTTACCAACTAAGTCTTCAAGAGTGAGAGTATTGAGATCATTTGCTTCTTCAATAGCAGTGGTTTTTCTCTCCCATTCAGGAGTTAAACACCTTTGAATCTTTCTGACTAAATCCACTTGTGAATATTCTTTTCCAAGGGATTTCAAAGCGTTAGTTATATCGGTCATTCTAGTTACCATGTCCGATATAGATTCATTTTGCTTCATTTAGAACAATTCAAATTTATAAACTAAAGAAGCAATTTTAGATTCCTTTACCTTTGACGTACCTTCGTGTGTTACGAGAAGAGTATGTCAGATTTCATTAGCTGTAGAGCATTGAGAGATGCGATTGAACTCTACCTTGTCAACGCCACAGTACAATGCATTCATGGCTTTCACATTCAGTGAAGTAGTCTTCTTTTCATCATAGGTCCATCCGCTGAAATCAGTTGATGGAGTTTGCTACTTTTCTAAAACAACTCTCCAGATATCGAGATCCATGGATTACAGGAATATTGTCATTCTTACTTTCCAGTATCCATAGTTTGTTCCGTCGAAGAGAGGAGGACGAACAAAGGAACTTCCTTCTTTGTGCTGAGATGTTGTAGTTTCCATGCTAGATGATGGTCAAATCAAAGTAATAACAAACCTGTGCTTTGATACCAAATGAAAGTGCACTAGGATCGAGGCAACGAGCACTAGAGGAGGGGTGAATAGTGCTTTTAAAACTTTCTGCGGAATATTGAAGGATTTTGCAAATCTCAAAGCAAACACACAAAGAACACAAGAATTTATCCTGGTTCGGTCTATCCCAACCTACATCCAGTCCGCAAGCAAAACCCGCTTGAGATTTTCCACTATCAACCTTGTAAACTACAAGATCACACAGACCATAACCGGTCCCACTTTCAGTAACAATCCTACTGAAAGCAAACAACTCCTTTACACCAAGGAGTCCTTCTTTTTACAGAAAAGAAATAACAACTTACAATACAGCCTATGAGCCTTCCTTTTGAATGCAAATGAGATGCAATTGGCTTTTAAGGTTGTTGTAACACTCTACTCACGAATTCGCTATCTCTCAAAGTGATTTGAGTGAAAAACTGAAGTGAAAATATCACGTGAGTGAGAAAACAAATACTTGAATGGATAGGAGTGAAAATCTAGAAGTAATTCAATATAATTCTATTGAATTTCATGTTTTTGAGTGTAGAATGCACTCATATTTATAGTTAAAAGATTTCATACGTTGAGAGTATGAAAGGCTGTCAAAACGGTCCATTTTGAACGATCAAAACGTTTGAAAAATGAAAAGACACGCCTTTTTAAAGTTTCAGGAAAACGGCAAAATTAGTCGACTGAAACATCAGTTAGTCGACTAATAGTTAGTTATTAGAAGACTGACAGTTATCGTCGGTCGACTGATCTATTAATCGAGCCGTTTGAAAATCTGAACTTTTGAAACTTAGTCGACTGGAGAAAAGTTAGTCGACTGATAATATCATCAGTAGACTGAAAAACCTTTTAGTCGACTGCTGCTAAAAACTTCTGAAAAACAAACATTCTGTTCGGTCGACTGATAAAAAGCATTAGTCGACTGCTGCTAAATTTTTTCAGAAAACACATGTTCTGTTCAGTCGACTGATAAAACCATTAGTCGACTGCTGCTAATTTTCTAGAAAATAGACATTCTGTCCAGTCGACTGATAAAACCTTCGGTCGACTAATTTGACAAGAATGACTTTTTAGAAAATATGGCGCGAAAGGATTAGTCGACTGATAAGTTTATTGGTCGACTAATAAACATGAAAATTTAAGAAAAGAGTTTTCTAAAAAGATTTTCAAAAGAGTTTCTTTTAGAAAAGTTTTTCTAAAGACTTTTAAGGTGAAATGCAACCTAAATATGCACTCTAAGTAAGGCTCTTACAAGAATCTAAGACTTTTAATGAATTAAACATTTGCACACTAGTCTTCAAGGATTCTTCACTGAATTCTTCAATTTCTTCATAGCCTTAGCTGAAATGCAGTTGATTCCACTTGCTCATCATCAAAACCTTGTACTTGAAGTATCATGTATGGCTTTATTGTCGTAACACCAACCTCCCCCTTCGGCTCAGGTAATCCCCTGACTCCCCTCTCTCTTTCCTTTTTTCGCCAGCCATTTTCTTTTTCACTAGGGAGGGGTCGGGCATCCCTGACTTACGGGATGCGCGGGAGGGGCCCGACCCCCTCCTTATGCTTTTTTCGCCAGGGAGGGGCTGAGCCCCCTCCTTGTTTTATGGGATGCACGGGAGGGGCTGAGCCCCCTCCTTGTTTTATGGGATGCACAGAAGGGGCTCGACCCCCTCCCCCCACCCTTTTTTTTTGCCAGGGAGGGGCCAAGCCCCCTCCCTATTTTTTTTCGCCAGGGAAGGGCCGAGTCCCCTCCCTGTCTTACGGGATGCCTGGGAGGGGCTCGACCCCCTCCCCCTTTTTTTCACCAGGGAGGGGCCGAGCCCCCTCTCTGTCTTACGGGATGCGAGGGAGGGGCTCAGCCCCCTCCCATGTTTTTTTTTTCGCCAAGGAGGGACGAGCCCCTCTCTGTCTTCCTGTCTTATGGGATGAGAGGGAGGGGTCGAGCCCCCTCACTTTTTTTTCTCCAGGGAGGGGCCGAGCCCCTCCCTATTTTATGGGATGCGAGGGAGGGACTCCGACCCCTCCCTGATTCCTTTTTCGTCAAGTAGGGGTTGAGCCTCCTCCCTGTATTGTTTTGTATATTTGTGCTTCGAAGGTACGTTGTTGAGCTAATTGCGCGATGCTTAGTGCTAAGCATCACATGTAGCTAAAAATGCAATGCAAAAAGAAATAAGAAAAAATGCAAAGACAAAAGCAATTCAAATCGGGTAAATACCCGTGGTGAGTAAGTGATGCAAGTGCATCACATGTTATTTAATTTATTGGATGCAACACTTTTTTGTTCACACACTCACTTAGTTGTGGATATCTAGGACTACTTTGATGGAGTTTGGAGATCATGCTGAGCATGATTTTAATGTACGAGAATAGCAGTGTTCTTATTTTTTGAGTATGGATTCCATGCTAGGCATGATAGTAGTTAGCGGGATATTGAAGTGTGTTTACTGCAGGTACATGTTTGACATTATTTTGATATGAATGATTTGAATGTATTGCAATGTTTGATGTGTCTGTATCCATGCTTGTATGAAGTTATTTTCTATTTGATTATGCCTTCCATGTGAAATTGTATCATGAAAACATGCAATGATTTGAAGGTATTGCAATGTATTGCATGTATTGCATGAAGTTATTTTCGATTTGATTATGTATCTTCGATAGGTATAGAGTTATGATTTGAATATATTGTAACGTGTTTGAATTATTTGAATGTATTGCAATATTTGAATGTCATGCATGAAGTTTTTTTCACTTTGATTATGCATCCATGAAGATGTACAGTTGTTTAACTGATCCAATTGTATTACAAGTTCAGAATAAGTTATCCATGATTAGCAAGTGATGTCATATCTTATGTTTTAATATATTGCAATATTTGATGTGAATGATTTGAATGTATTGAAATGTATTGCAATGATTTGAAAGATTTGAAGGTATTGCAATGTTTAAATGTATTGCATGACATTTTTTATTTGTTATAATATGGTTCGTCGGAGTCACAGTCTTCGAGCACCCAGTGGTAGCCAGTCTCAGCCTTCATCTTCACGGGCTGCTTTGATATGTATATCATTTAAATAATTGTATACTTGATTAGTTTAAATGTGCATTGTGTGAATTTCTAATTCATTGTTCTGTAGGTGATGTTTTGCCTACATATGACTCACCTACGCCAGCTATGCATACACATTATAAGACAACGCCGGATGCAAAGTCTTCTCAGTGTGACACACGATGACTAATTCAAATAGTGTATATCGATAGTCGACCGTAAGTATTTCATTGTTACTTGTTCAATACTTATCTTATAAATAATGTATATCGACAGTCGATTGTTAATGTATATTAATTCATGTGCAGTGTGAGGTTTGAGCAGCAAGAAGTAATACGAGAAATTAGGAAGTCACTACTGCAACATCTTTCAGGACCGATAGCGCAATGAAAAGAGTACCCGACGGAGGTGTTGGACAGATTAATGTCCTTATTCATGGTATGCAATCGTTTATTATAACTAATGTGTTTTATATTTATGTGTACTAACTTTCTGAAAGTATTTATAGGCTTCTCATCGCTTCGCAACTGCGAACGAGAAGAAAGACGCGAGGGTAGTGTGGCAGAAGGTGGCTGCCAATTGATTTGCCGACATGCTACACAATATGAAGACTGCAACAAAAAAAATAGTTGGTGGGATAGATGATCCACTGCAGTGGAAGGGCCATAGGCGTTATACTATTAGAAGAGATTATTTGAAGGGCATGTGCGACAAGTGGGCGAGCAACAAAATTTGAAACCGCTCAGCAAAGGTTACACAAAACCGAGCGAAGATGTCTGATGCTCATCTACACACAGGTGGATCTAGGATTTTTGGGAGCCACCTGAAGAAAATGGTAACTCATCAATATATATATATATATATATATTGTCAAATTTGAAAGTATTTATGCATACTTATTAATCAATTTTTTTATCATTTAACATTACAGAAAACAGAAAAATAAGACATTGTGCCTTACAAAGATGCGTTTGTTGAAACACATAAACGTAAGAGTACATGAGATTTTGTATCAGAGAAGGTGAGAGTGACATCGGTATGTATTTATTGTATTAATAAACATTATAATATACACGTTACTATGAATTACGTTATCATAAACATTGTAATTCTTAATTATTAATTCATATTCTAATCATTACTCTGTATGAGTCATACGAGCAACAAATGATACAACGATATGGGGATGACTCCACTCAGTATTCGCCTTTTGATCCTGCAGCATGGGTGACTGCAACTGGTGAACCCAAAAAAGGTTGTGTGTTCGAGTTTAGGAGTATCATGAATACCACACCTGTTGTTGCCTCATGTAGCCACGACTTTCAGAGTTCTCCCGCCAGCATCAACTCTCAACATCCGATTGACCCTGCTATGTCTTGGGATGGTGTCTGTTAGCGTCTTGAGGACAAAATAGAATACTTTTTAAATGAAGCCATTCCCAACATTGTCCGTAATGAGTTGTGCAACTTTTTTCAGGACAGGGGAACTTCGTCTGCATTCAACATAAGCTTAGGTGCCCGTCAGGTATATGAAATTTTTTTACTGATATATATAAGCCTGATATTAGCATATATGAAAGTTTTTTAATACCTTATAATACATATATGTATGATTGAATCATTATAATTTTTTTTGACTGCCTTAAAACATGATACGCATGATTGAATCACATATAAAGTTTTTTAACTGCCTTAGAACACATATGAGTATGATTGAATTACTATAACATTTTTGGACTGCCATAGAACATGATACACATGATTGAATCACATATAAAGTTTTTTTACTGCCTTAGAACACATATGAGTATGATTGAATCACTATGAAAGTTTTTTGATTGCCATATAACACATATGAGCAAGATATTAGCATATATGAAAGTTTTTTTATTGCCTTATAACATATATATGCATGATTGAATTAATATGAAAGTTGTTTGATAACCTTAAAACACATATATGCATGATTGAATCAATATGCAAGTTTTTTGACAACCTTAAAATACATATATGCATGATTAAATCACTATAAAAGTTTTTTGACAACCTTAGAACACATACAAGCATGCTTTCATCACTATGAAATTGTTTTACTGTCTTAGAATACACATATGCATGATTGAATTACTATAAAATTTTCTTTAGAACATGTTTATCCATGATTGAATCAATATGCAAGTTTTTTGACTGCTTTAAAACACATATGAGCATGATTGAATCACTATGAAAGTTTTTTGATAATATTAGAACACATATAAGCATGATTTCATCACTATTGAAGTTTTTTGACTGTCTTGTAACACATATATGCATGATTGTGATACATAACACATTTATTTGACAGCCTTATAAACCATATATGCATGCGTGAATCATTGTGACATTCTTTGACGACCTTAAAACACATATCTGCATGGTTGAATCACTATAATTTTTTTTCTAGCCTTAAAACACATATTTGAATTCTGTTAATGTCCTTCAGTTTATTGCTAGTCTATGTGTCATTCGACCATCTACTTTGTTGCATTAAATTAGGTGCATTGCATATAATTTATTTCATTATATTTTGTTTATAAATACTAACATTTTGGTTCTCTTATAGGATGCTGGAGATAATCAGCGTAGAGGAGCTGATGGAGGCTTGGAGGGAGGGACAGATCGAAAAAATGAAGAGGATGATACCCAAAATCTTGGAGATGATTAGATTCGTTTGTTTAATTTGTTTGACGTACTTGTAACTAATTATAACTTGGCAATGACTGTATTTGGTTGTTAAAGTTTGCTTAACTTAGAACTTCTGTTAAATTTGTTTCACCTGAATAAATATTTTTTATGTATACTTTTTTTATAAGCAAGTTATATGAATTGTATAACGAAAATTTTTTCTCGAGTTTCAAAATATTTTAAATTTTTTTATTTTTTAAAATTAGCGACGGATAATAGACGTCGCTAATTCGTCGCCAATTTGAAGCAGTCGTCGGTTTGCAACAAAATTTAAGCTGTCGCTAATGGCCGTCACCAAATTGACGATGAACATTAGCGATGAATATGTATTCCTCATTAAATAGTAGCGACGAATTAAATTTCATCACATAACCAAATCAGTCACTAATTAGCGACGGATTAACGACATACATGATCCGTCGTTAAGCCATGCTAGAAAGTGTCACTCTCATGACGAGAAGCCCTCACCGAGAACCGGGTCACTTAATGGGGGCCTGCTCCTGTCAAGGCAATTATAGAGATTGGGGTCACCGACACTCGAGCCTTTTTTTTAGGGATCACCAGATAAAGGCATCCATCCACACACACTCTGCATGGCCGTTACCACCTCTATGCGTTTTAAAATATTAAAAGAAGCCCATGGTTTCAGGCTTATGAAGCAAGCTTCCGAACGAGTGATATAAAATTTTGCACCATTTGACCCTACACGCCTACCTCTCGGGTTTTCTCTTTTTCTTTCAAAATTTTGGCAAAAAATTGCGCATCGTGATCCCCACCTTGTCTCGTTCGTCCCCCCAATCATTTTTTGATAATGGAAATGGATCCAAGGGAAACAGGCCCGCTCTGTCTCGCCCCGTTTGAACAGAAGAAATGAAACTAAGATGGAGTCCCATTCCTTTATGAAAAAAAACCCCACCGTCCATCGCTTCAATGACCACGATCCATTATGAAATAATGACGTCAACAATTTTGGAGGGGCTTCGTTGCTGGAATAATGAATGGTAGTGATTGAAGCGATGGGTGGTATTGATTCTATAACACAAATTATTTTTTTTTTTGTCAAATCAACTAATCAGCCATTTCATTTACAAGTTGCCCTCGAGCTGTTTTGTTTTGTTTGTTCTTTTTTTTGTTTAATGAGAGAACCCATAATCTTGACTATCAAGTATCAAATGAAAAAAAGAAAAGCAAACTGAGATCAGCAGAACCATAACATGATACAAGACACTGCACCAATGGACATTAGGTTGGGTACCTGACAGGGTTCTGAATACGATGTGATTGAGTTTGACTCGGGCTGGCTTGGCCCGATAAAAAGGCAATGGCTCTGAACCCACTGATAAAAAGGCAATGGCTAAGTCGGGCCTGGCCCCATGTCGACCCCACTGATCCACACAAAAAAGCGTGCTATGGAGACCATGAGCCATTCGGACCCAACCAACCTGTACTCTGTCGAGCCCAAGCTTGGGGGACTCAGCCCGGTCTGCGTGCGTGCAGAGGGTGCAAGCCGTGGTCGTGCGGGTCTGGTATGCTTTTTGAGGGTCGCGCCGAGGACACTTTCTGAGATCGAACTTCTTCTTCTTCTCTTCTTCTCTCTCTCTCTCGAGGGTTTCTCAAGGGTTTTAGCTCTGTCTGAAGATGTCGTGGTCGATCTTTCACAGAAGGATCGCTCTCTCGTCCTCGAGGATCGATCGTCTCAGTCGACTACGCTCCATCTCTTCCCTCGGAGCGAGGTAACCCGCGAATCTCTTGGCCCCAAAAATCTGATTTTAAAAAACCTAATTTTATTCCTGTAGCTCTGAAAATCCGATTTTTCTGCCTTTTTACCTAAATTTCTCGATCCGTTTCTTCGTTATTGTTCTTGATATTGTCCGCTCTCTCTCTCTCTCTATGTTCGTAATTATTTTGAAATTTTGGGTGATTAGAGAGATGATGAGTTCGAGAAATGGGCGAGTTTTGGATCCGTTTCCATCGGTGCGTGGTGCTGGGGAATCTGTCGGCTGCGCGGGCAGAGGACTTCCGAGTCGATCGATGCTTGGATCGGGATTTTGGCGCACAGACGTCATGTGGGGGAAGGCATTGAGTCCGGGAGGAGATCGACGATGGTACTCGACTCGTTCTGACGGGGCGTCTCGGTTTCAAGCGCCTCGGGAGGGGAATCTTCAAGCGACGCTACTGTATCTGTTTGCGCTAGTTGTTGCGATGGTGGGCTCGACGTATGCGGCGGTTCCGTTGTACCGGAAGTTCTGTCAGGCCACTGGGTATGGTGGAACGGTTCAGAGACGCGAGGTAAGATTGGGTTTTTGGGGAAGAGGTGGGAAAATTTTATTTCTAGATGCGTGATTTGAACAAGTGGTGTCTTTGTGTGATTGATTTTGAAGAGATTAGGATATGGTTCTATCGCTAAACATTGAAAATGTGAATACCATAGTAAAAATTTGTGGGATAAATTATCATCTAGAATGAAATTGAACAAGTGGGCATCTTTTATGTCATTGGTTACATATGAAACCTCTTTGCATAGTTTGTATTCTCTGGAACAGAATGTATGTAGGTAAAGTGTTTGATGTAAAGAATGGTGATCGGTCATTATATATTTCTGAGTGTTTCTCATGCATTGTGACAAGGTCTAAGTCTCTGCAGACTGTTGAGGAGAAAATCACGCGGCATGCACAAGAGGGAACTGCCCCTTCAAGGTACATTGGGCTATATGGAGACATGTTTAGTTTGGGTTACTGTTTGCTTTTGGCTTGGTTTTGTGATTTTCGCGTTGTTGCAAGCGTTTGACTGTTTGTTAGTCTATAGATTGAGGACTGTTTCTGTTAAATGTTGTTCATATTTCTGGAACCTGTAAAAATGGACTATTCGCTCTTAGTAAGCCACTAGAAAAATTCATTGTTATATGTAAGACGAAAGCCTTCAATATTCAAATTGTTTGTGTGAGAGGAGCACTGTTGTTAGTTTGCCATAAGTCTTACAACCAATAGTGAATGTGATCTAGGCCTAACAAGCAAAGTGGAATGGGCAAGGGATGGAACGCACACTGCAGTTGAAAACCGACAATCATGTCAGAGATGGTTGTCATATACACAAATAAGAGATTGGCAACCTAAGGTGATACCGTGATGTTATTTCTGTTATTCATTTTGCTGAATCCCATACCTTTGGCCACCAAGACCGACTGTAGCAGTAGCAGTATACCCAATTTTCTGATTATATACAATCTGAGTCACCGGTCTTCACATATTTATCTATTTCATTTTAGAGTCTTAGACATAACTAGCTTGCTTTTTCTGTTGGTCAACAAGTTCTCATTGCTCTGTGCTTTTTCTTCATGGCTTCCAAATGCAACTTTTTCTGTGCCTCAAGTTTGAAAAAGGGGGCATTACCGACACTTGCCCCTGCTGCCATGGTACCCTTTTTACCAGAACTGTATGACTTCACATGGAATATTTATCCATTTATGTACCTTGTGATACCTTTCCTTGTTAGGTGGTGCATATAGGATATGTTTGAATCACTGTCCCCCGCCCGAAATGGGGCGAAATGAATGCAGGGGATGGTGATTTCAACAAATGTTGGATGCGGTGGACGCTCGGAACGACGTCCGCCGCATCCTTAAAAAAGTGTTATTTTTGTAACACCCCTCCCCCTGTTACAAAAAGAACGGGATGCGGGGAACACATGGTAGGGGTCCCTGGACTCTCTCTCTCTCTCTCTCCCCTTTGCAGCCAGGGGGTCACCGGTGCCAGGGTCACCGACGCTGGGGTTGAGGTTGCCGTTGAGGCGACACGAGGCCATCGGGGATGAGGTTGCCGTTGAGGCGACGCGAGGCCAGCGAGGTGATGCGAGGCCGCCGGCGAGGTTCCTCTTTTCTTTCTTCCCCTTTTCTTCTTCTTCTTTCGTCTTTCTTCTTCTTTTATTACGGTTTGAATCAAAAAAAAATTTAGGGCATTTTTAGGTTTTTGTATGTGAGGGTTTTCTTAGATTAGGGGTTTTTGTTTGATTTTCATAGATTAGGTATTTGTTTGATTTTATTGATTAGGATTCTCTTCTTGATTAGGGTTTCTTCTTCTTGATTAGGGTTTTTTTCCCATTGATTAGGGTTTCTTCTTCTTGATTAGGGTTTCTTCTTCTTCATTCTTCATGGACATTTGTTCGACTTGGAACTAAAAGAAGGGAACAAACATAACCAATGTTGTGTTCCGTTCTGTTTGTTCATTTCGTCCAATCCTGGACAAGCCATCAAACAACCCCATAGAGAATTACATGGTCAAACCCATGGATCTTCCAACAGTATATTAATTACTTTGTGGATACCGACCCTATGCATGTGATCTATGTAGTTTAAATAGTAAAAAAATGCTTTAGATTATGACATTTTGATATTTAGGCATTTTTTGGTAACATTTAAAAAGCAGTAGCCCATGGTGCACTGATATTTCACAATACAAAAAGTCATATTTTTATGTCGGAAAAACTGGATCCAA
Source organism: Nuphar pumila (assembly GCF_984573655.1). NCBI lineage: Eukaryota > Viridiplantae > Streptophyta > Magnoliopsida > Nymphaeales > Nymphaeaceae > Nuphar > Nuphar pumila. The sequence continues at coordinate 107,250,069 of NC_143250.1, read as the reverse complement.
GATATGTTTTCTGGTAAGAAAACAAAACCATGATAAACAGATCTCTGGGGTCAGATTATATGGGATCGAAACTTCAGATCAAGAAACACTTTAAATGTGAGGTACATTGTGTTTATTAAACAAATGAATGTGGTCTCAGTCACACCAAGGCTTATTGATAAAAAAGGCATGTGACTAATACTCGTGGCTATCACAACAGAACATTTAGTATGGAAAACCCCAGTAAAAAATTATATTCTGCTGCATCACAAATTCTCTAGTCATTAATAGATGTGGCCACAACCTGTTGCAACTGGAAGAGTTGAACTGTCTCCTGTTTAACTGAACTTCACTCATTTGATCATCATTAAAGCATTCTGTTTCAGACCAGGGAAGGAATTACATAAATGAGGAAACAATCATGGCAAAGAATAGTTCTCACATGGTAATCCACAATGTAAAAACAAATGGAAGTATCTAGAAAGCCAATAGTTGAACCATCAGCAAACTTACTCTCTGAAAGAACACATGCATATACTAGAAATTGAACTGTCGAAAGTCCTGACTTATGATAGAAACCTGAGTATCATTTTTCTCTATTGGAAACTCAACCGCCTGAGACAATAATGTTGATAAACGCAAAGGGAAGTTATACATTAGTTCTTAGCTTTTAGTTTCAATGGTAGATCTTCTTTAACAATCATAACTTATCTGCATAGGGTATAAAAAACAAACACTGAGAGGCATAATATCCATGTTTGGCTGGCTTCCAGCTGTTGTTTGTACCATGATTGAAGCCCAAATCTTGCTTACTCAGAACATCGACAATCTGGGCTCATGAATGAGTTTGGTAAGCTGTGTGCAACTAAAGTTTGTTCGCTCCAGGCCTCAGTCTGTGACACAAAAGACGTGGATCACTAATTATTTTCACTTGTACAGAAATACACCTTTGAATGCATTAGGAGACAATTATGGGTCTCCCGAGTTACTGGGGTAAATTCACAAATTGGCTGAATATCTGTGGTTTAGCACTCCAAGGCTATTCTACTGCTATTATATGTCACCCACTTTGGATCAACTAAATCTATGTTAGTTTTGATGCAAAGGTTTTGTTCAGAGTTGCCAATCGAGGAAGCAAGAGTGGGAAGCGAGACACCTCTAAAATTTTAGGAAGCGGAAAGCATGGGACGATTTAGAAGCGAATCGAGAAGCGTCTCGGAAGCGACCTAGGAAGCGAACTAGAAGCGAAGAGAAAATGAAGAGGGAAGCGACTTAGGATTTGAGTGGGAAGCAAATAAGAATCAAATTTTCCTGATATTAGGCAAACAAATTTTTTGTTAAAGGCTCCAAGCACCCCCCCCCCCCCCCCCCCCCAAAAAAAAAAATTTTATTTCCTGATATTGGGAAGCGAGAAGGAAGCGAATCTGAAGTGAGCAGGAATCCCCATGCCTATGGGTGCTTTCGGCAACCCTGGTTTTGTTACATATTTTCTCCATCCTATAGTCAGTGCTTTTGCCAGCAGTTCATGCAACACTTTGTTTCATACACATGAAGCACTGAATAGAGAGCTCATTTTATAAAAAGGGTAATATATATTCATGGTTCAGCATTGTGGGGTTCTAGAAATATACCTGTCCCATTTAAGGAAGATGGCACGTACAAAGGCATGGAACATGTGCACCTGCTGTGCTGATGGATGCCTTAAGTTCTTTTTCTAGGATTATCACTGGAAACTCAAAAGTTGATTACTTAACTAGGTGTGCATGGTATGAAGTACAGATGGGCCACCAGTGTCTTGTGGTAGTGAGCAGATTATGCTATAGAGATAGACATGAATGCACATCCCTTTCCTTCTTTCGCTCTTAACCTGATGTGGTTTTTTGCTTGCAGGGAACTCATTGTTCAGTTCAATGCCGATGTTGCTGATGGCATGCCATGGAAGTTTGTCCCAACACAAAGGGAGGTACTCTAATTAAATGAATACTCACATTATGTTGACACTTTCAGAAACCATGGTACACTAAGTCGGGTTTCTATTGTATTGCAGGTAAGGGTCAAGCCAGGAGAAAGTGCCCTTTCTTTCTATACTGCTGAAAATCTAAGTTCAGCACCTATAACTGGTGTATCTACGTATAATGTTACACCCATGAAGGTACCTTCATTTAAGTTTGTTGATCAGTCAAGTCACACACACACAACCTGTAATGTCTAGCTTTCAGTTGTTTTAAGCATAGTCCAAATGCCAATGATATTTTGAAAATTTTGTGATTTTATTGTGAGAACTTCACAGGTCATGAAAGTTATCATGAGAAATGCAAGCTCTCGGATATTTCTACTATATCAGGATTTTGTCATGATCTCAATATAACTTTTTTTATTTTTAAAATTTTAATTATTTTTAACTTTTATTAAAAAATTTATACATAAATATGCTGGGATATTTTTAAGAGATTTGTGATTATGGTTTAAAGTACCAAGCAGATCGATATTGAGTAGGCAGCATTCCATACACATTGTGTATCAAGTTTTGGCTCAATTTGTATTGGAAGCCTATCAAAATGTGGGCTCATTTCCAATGCATAAAGGTAAAGGGCAAATGTGTCATTTACAGATTTGTTGAGTCAGAACATGTCTTGATGGATCCTGGTGTCAATTTGAGTTGAAATTTGCTAGATTGCATGTGTTATTGTGATTCACTTCTAACAGATGTTGGTGTTTTTGGCACCAGTAACTTGCTTCAAGGTGGTCATTTAGGCAAGGGTATAGAATCTGGCTTCTAGATTGGTGATTCTAGATCATAATTTGACTGGAGATGTTTCCTTTTTTCCAATGCATAAAGGTGAAGGACAAATGTGTCATTTACAGATTTGTTGAGTCAGAACATGTCTTGATGGATCCTGGTGTCAACTTGAGTTGAAATTTGCTAGATTGCATGTGTTATTGTGATTTCACTTCTAACAGATGTTGGTGTTTTTGGCACCAGTAACTTGCTTCAAGGTGGACATTTAGGCAAGGGTATAGAATCTAGCTTCTAGATCATAATTTGACTGGAGATGTTTCCTTTTTTTTCACCACATTATATAGGAAAATGGGTCTTGGATCTATGTGGATTTTATATTTACTAATGGCTGCATCGTGGCACAAGTTACAATAACACAGTTGATACCTTGAATTACAACACTGTGGCTAGTTCTCTCTAGAGCCGACCCTGTTTAGTTGGGTTAAGGCCCGATTTATGATGACAGCTAGTTTTTTTCTAGTTGAAAGGATAACTCTTATCAAGCATGTGTGAATTGGTATAACTCCTGCCTTGTTTTCCTTTATAGCATTCTCAAAAACTCGAGCAAAGAATGATAAGATTTTTGTGACCTTCCTTTGGCAAGAGCAAAGGGGTGGGGAGGGGCTCTTTTCCTACCTCATCACCAGGTTTCCTTATCCATTTGATAGGGGCGGCTTTAAATTCAGAATCTGAGGCTTATTAATTAAGCATTCCTTAGAAAATGGGTGGTGTTTGAAGAAATGTAAGACAAGTGGGGGGCTTTACTGCCTAAGAAGATTATACATGTATAGTAATATGCAAACTAACTGAACCCCGACTATACATGAAAAGCTGGGTGATTTATTTGGAAAGGGTGGATAAGTGTTCTGAACCAGCATAAATAGAGAATTACGATCACTCTTGGCAAAGGAACGAACATTAAGTTCTGGTCTTATTCCTTGTCGGATTCTCCTTTGTCAAAAGACTGTCTGAGCTCTGTGACTTGACCAGGCATGGGAATAGTTCAGGAGTAGGGAGCTGGTCTGAATGGCTTACAGAATTTGTCTTTCAGGTGAAATTGACAGAAAGACGGTATGGAGAATGATTAGAACTTATGGAGAGGCTGGCGAATTGTGAGGATGTGTTTCTTTTGGAATTATTCCCAGTCTGGCTGATCTTCCATGAAGGATTGTGACCCTTAGTTATGTGTGCCTGCACCAGCTCCATTTCCTAAGGCATCTGTTTGGGGTATGACCCGAACCATAGAGCTTTGGTTTTGACTTGGTTAATTTCTGTTTGGAGGCTTCTTGACTCTAGAAAAGCTGAATCTAGGGGTACCTTCTTATCTGGTATTTGCTTCCCATGTAAGAGAGAGGAAGAAACATGCCTGCAGTTATTCCGATTCTACCCATATTTTAAAAAGCTGTTTTGTTGGCTGGAGTGGCATAGGAAGATTGTATCAATTGTACAATCTTTTTGGCTGAAGGGCTAAAATCGAGGGTGGGAGGTGGTTGACCATTTGGAAATTTTGGTGGTATACTTGGCTTGAGAGGGACAAAAGTATATTTGAGAATATAGCCACCAAACCTTTCGGCTGCACCATTGTATTGGGTTGGTTATCAGATCGTGTGAACAAGGGAGATGGTGGTGGTTCTGATCTGAGTTCGATTGGTGCTGCTAGATTTAGATTTCTCAGGGAATAAGCTTTGTATTACAGGTTCATGTGTTAATTTGGTGGCTCACCTTTAGTTCTTCTTTTGTTATTCTATGTTTCCTTTGTTCAAATAAATTTATTTCATCTTTTAAAGAAAGGAGAAAAGATTAGTTTCTAATTTGATTCTTCTTTTGTTTTCCGTTTTTCCTTTATTTAAATAAATTTTTACTTCACTTCCTAACGAAAAGGAGAAGATTGGTTTCTTACTTGGTTGACCTCTTCCTTTCAGGCTGCAGTTTACTTCAATAAGATCCAATGCTTCTGCTTTGAGGAACAACGTCTTCTTCCAGGGGAGCAGATTGACATGCCTGTAAGTATTCTGCTGTTTATTTTACTTTTTGACATGATCAGTACTGAGTCACGGCCTGATGATGGCGGGTTTTCTTTGCAGGTGTTTTTCTATATTGATCCTGAATTCGAAACAGATCCTAAAATGGATGGCATAAACAATTTGATACTGTCATATACCTTCTTTAAAGTCAGTGACTAGTGAAGCTTTTAGCCTTTTATTGGCTTTCATTTCAATGTAACGTGCAGTTGCAGTTGTTTTTAGAAACAAAATAATTTTTGCAAAGGAAAACTTGTCCCATTGCTAGATCTGTTTTGATGCTTCTTTTTATATGTTCAGATGTCATGTATGGTTTGAGTGCGGTATGTCTTAGAGGCGGGAGTAGGGCTGAGAAACTAGATGAGCTTCGGCATGTGTTCGGCTCATAAAGAGTTTGTTAGTGAAATATGCTTGGCAAGCCAAACAGGAACAGCAGGTGTGTGGCTAGGCTCGGCTCATATAGGCTCCTTAACTATTTATAAATATATTTTATGTCGTACAGTCTAGATCTTAGAAGTGTTTGGCTTGCAAGCAATAAATTGAAAGTTCAAATTTTATTGCTCACAACTTTGAAACAATGTATTTATTTTGTAATGAGCAAGTTTGATCTTGGCTTAGTAGGTAGAGTCCAAATTCTATTAATTTTATCTTTAAAAAAGGTATTTTATATGCGAAGGAGCCAGCTCGAACTTGGCTTGTTGGCTCGGGCTTGCCATGAGTTTGAGCTTGGCTTCACTCACCACAAGAATCAGCGGAGCTTCAACACGCTCTGTTTGGTTCATTTGGCTCGTTTACCAGTCCTAGTTGGAAGGTATCCTGGCATGGTGTAAATGTATTTGTGCTGCCTATTATGATGTCCCATACCCATGTTGAGCAAAAATCCAGTATTATTAAATTAAACCCAACGCTGCCCCAATGGTTTTGGTGCAGTGGGGGCTCGTTTACCAGACCTAGTTGTAAGGTATCCTGGCAAGGGGCCATGCCGCTAGACGGGTTTTCGAGTTCCATTCCATGAGCATCAGCCCCTTGCAATAAGGGTAAGCGATAAGCTGATCTTGCTCAGTCAAAGCTTGGCGACTCTTTGGGGGAAAGGGGGGCGTGCCATGGGTTTACACTGTCGGGACAGTGATAGTAAGTACGGCAGACTTAGCCCGCGCGATTAGGTCTCTGTTTTCAAGAGTGGTTTCTCCGTCCATGAAAAAAACTGACGCACATTTGACTGAATTGGCTGATTTGCATAGAATCATAAGATGCATTGATTAGGGGACTCTAAGCAAATTATGTCGTTTATGTTTTGACAAGGCTCAATCAGATGAGCCAAAACTGACTCGGTCAAAACTAAGGAAATTATGCATTATATATTCTCAGATGGCTCTGCCCAGTCATGGGTTAACTCATGAGTTGGGCTGAGTCAAATGAGTTATTGTAGAAACTCGGCCAAGTCTTCGCAAAACCGAGTTAACCTTAGTTTTTGACTCGCTAGGTGCTTGATACGAGACAGCTCGACTGAGTCACGAGATAACCGGGTGAGTTTGTGAAGCATGAATAGAAGAAACAAGAATCTCCATAGCTTCCAATCAGTCCATATAGCCCTAGCATTCGGGGGGCGTGTGTAGCCAGCAACTTCCATGGAATTGCAGACCCATTCTAGAACATCACCTATTGGAAACTGCAGGGACAACAGGCATAATAAGAAATCTTGGAAGTAATCTTAGTACAATTAGGGATGCAAACAGGTAGGGTTCGGGCCAGATCTGAATCTGGATATGAAATGTGAACAGTAGGTCCAAATCTGGATTCAGATCTGAGTAAGATCCAAAGAGCAAAGAAGTATTCTGAATCCAAAATACATGTGGTAGTATTAGATCCAGAAAGAATAGAACAAAAACAGGCTATTTACATGTAAAGGAAACGTAATCGAGTAGGATTTGATTCAGATCAACTCCATATTCACTTAAAATGTTGATCCAAAACCGACCCGAATCTGAAAGTAATCCGATTGAACAGATCCAAATCTGATCCGAATGCACATCCAATTTTTATTTAGATGATCCATATCAAAAAATAGCATGCTAGACTTGGATCAGATATCTGACCATATCCGATCCGATTGCACCCCAAAGTACAATTTAAGACCTTCAGGATTTTAACAGGGCCATCAGTAAGAATGACAATTTCCAATAGAAGCGATGACAGTCTGCTGCACATTCCATGAAGGAATATGTAAACCAGGAAAGAGATAGGCTGCAGGAACAGGCCACATCCCAATCCCTGTCAAATTCCTTAAGGGAAGTTGTTTCACGCCCTTTCCTATGAAAAAAGGCTCTCTTTCATAGGAAATAGGGTATAAACAATCATGTCTATGAAAAATATATGTTGGGACTCATACAATAAATGCAAAAAAGCAGCTTTGCTGTAGAAATGGGTTCATACCATAGTGACACGTTTTAATAGGCAAAATCTTGTTTTTAAAAACTTGCAAGAATTTGATTTTTTTTCATAAATCTTGCATTTTTTTTCAGCAAATTCTCGGCAATAAAAAAATAAAAAATATATTTTATAAGAAAATATTAATAAAAATTATAAAAAAAATACATGGGTTTTTCACAAAAAATAGCCGTTTAAAATGTAAATATTGGGTTTAAATCATGGTATTTATGTTTTTTTCATAAATCTCATGATATTTTGAAAATATCATGAGAAATTGCCCTTTTAAACTTTTAGGCAATTTCTCGCGATATTATCATGAGATTTTCATAAATCTGGTGATATTTGTCACTATGGTTCATACCTACCCCTTAGGGAAGCACTTTCCCTCCAAAGTAGCCCTTTGAAAGGAAAGAGGCTTTCCTTAAGTGAGAGTGTAACAAACGCCCCCTAAGGGCCTGCTCGTGAAGTTGTCAGAAAGAAATGGAGGTAGAAAGATATTTCTTAGGAATCACGAGTACCTTAAAATCAATTTTATTGTTTGGCATGAGGAAATTGAAGGAATAAAAAAAGAAGAAGCGTGGGATCCACAATGGGGATGTCAAGGAACCAGATTTTATCCAATATTCTCGACTGAATTTGATTTCATTCAGTTGTATTTGGTAAGCCAAAACCATATCCGATTAAAATCAGATGGGGATATGCTTTTGATTTTTTGCCACTGAATCCGACAAACATCTGCGAATCAGTTTACATGTAAAAAAGCAAATCTAATATGAGTTTTTTACCATCCAAATCCAAATCAGAATTCCGATCCTTTTAGCCAACATCCAATTAGTCAAATATGGTATTGACTACATCCAATCCGAATCTGAACCCATTTACATACCTAGCCCCCACCAGTTCATTAATTTCTCGTGTTCACAAAAAAGAGATAATAGTTAGGGGTATCAACGGATTGGATTTACCCATACCCAACCCGGACTAAACCCTATAGGGTCTGGGTATGGTGACAAATAAGAAGACCCGATTAAGACCTGGATTCGAACCCAAAGGTCCAATTAATACATGGATCCGGGTATAGTTTGTGAAATTTTATATCAGACCTAGGCTTGACCCGAGTTCCGATTAAGACTATTGGCGATTTCCATCCAAAGGAGTGGTCCCGCAAAATTTCAATGAAAAAATGATAAAAAATATTTTTTTACCAGGTATGGTCCGGGTCAGGTTCATATAATTCTTATCGGGTTCAGGTATGGTTTCTCTTATAGTAGACCTAATTAGAACCAGGTCTGAACCCTATACCATGCCCGAAAATCTGATCCAAATCTAGTTTCACTTAGGTCCCAACCAAACCCGACCCGTTGACACCCCTAGCCGAAAGGTTGGTCACCTGCTTTCTTAAAGAATTAATATGTCTTCCTCAATAAACAAAAACGAGTCCCAAGTCATTTCTTTTCATTTTTTCTCAAATCATTTCCAACAATTTCCTCCAAGTACCTCTTCCCAAACATAGCCCAGAATTCCTGACAAAGATATGGACCTGTGTACTTTAAGGGCCTGTTTGTATGTCACAAAAAAGGGAGGGGTTTCCGTGGAATGGCGTGAAACCCCACACCTTTTCAGTGGAGAACACAGGCACATGCAAACAAGGCACCCGCTTTCCACGAGAAAAGAGGGTCCCAAAATCAACAGGACCCCCCCTTTACCGCGGTAAGGTTTCCCGTCCCAGGGGAGGGGTCTGATTCATTTACAGCAAAAGGACTCTCGGTATGAATTGCGACACCAAGCATCCCTCCGCGACATGCAAACGTGCACTAAGTGCATAAAGTCACTGCCAAGTGCACATGAAATGGAAAAAGGAAAGGAAAATGGAAAACTTGGAATAGGGACCTACATATATAGAGGCCTTGGACCATCTTGGTGCCTGCCCTGCTGTGGTGCTATTTCCTTTCCTCCCTCATTTTTATGGGAGCCAACAGGACCCAAACACTCTTAACCTTTGTCTAATTTGTGGGTACCACTGAGGCATTGCAGGTTATATTCCCATGCAGATCATGGTCTGTACTTTTATTGCAGTAACTGGTGATGCCTTATCCAGACCAACGTGGTTACTGCAGCATCCTTGCTCATGGAAGCTTGTGCAAATATGCAGATGAGAGGACACATTGCGAAGCTTTGCGCTGTCACGATAGTGACAATAGGTACAACAGGCTAAGACCAACGTGGCTAGGTCTTGGGTATGTTTTCTCTATGTAATAAATGAAAAGGTATGCCAATGGGCAACTAGTCTTCTGGTTGATGACTTTTGAGTGATTCGCATGAACTATTGGCTACAAGTACCAAAGTAGTAACTAGTCAAAACTGTTCCTCCCCTGGTTAGTTTTATTTTAACTACTTAATTACCTTTTCAATATATTTTATTATTTCTTAGTTTTATTATTTTTTGATATTATTTTGAGCAACCCTAATTTATGAATTTTTTATATTAGTTTTTATTTTAAATTTTAAAATTTCAAATCATAAACTTTTTATTTTTAATCTTAATTGGATCCGATCCAAATTAGATCTCCAATCATAATCATAATTTGTTATAAGTTCCTATAACACACATTTGGGGATGTCAATGAATCAGATTTTATCTATCCGACTAAATTTGATTCCGCTTAGTTGCAATTGGTAAGCCAAAAATATATCCGATTATAATCTGGCAAATATACAAATTTGATGGATATCCGAATCCGTTTACATGTAAATTAAAATGTGAATCTGGTATGAGCTTTTCATCACCTGAACCCGTTTAGCCAACATCCAATTAGTCGAATATGATATTGACCACATCCTATCCAAATACGAACAGTTTACATCCACACGCACATTATGCCCCATATGTTGGATGTCTGGATTGATAACATGCTGATAACATTGGCCTTAAGGAAGCTTATTTTACTTATGTTCATATTGTTGGTAGGGGTGGTTGGGGATTTCAGTCTTGTTTAACTCGTACCAATATTGTGGAAATTGATCTATTGTCCAAACCCACAAATTGGGTTATCCAATGAATTTGACTAACCCAACCCAAAATAAGCGGATCCGATCCATCTTTTTTTATTAGAATAAAAGCCTGCAAAAAAAAACAGGAAAAAGAGAGAAAACGATGGCTGAATTGACCATGTTGATTACTGGCTTAATCAGGCCAATCTTTATGATGCTGTGAAAATGAGTAACTGGACCAAGTCCACATCAACATGGATCAAATCGAGCCAATCTTTATGATGCTGTGAAAATGAGTAACTGGACCAAGACCACATCAACATGGATCAAATCGAGGAACAAAATGACAAAATAGTCCAATCATCAACCAAACTTGTTTTTTTTTTTTTGCACATCAGTCCTCGCCTTTTCATGTTTTGCAATTTGGTCCTCGTCTTCATTGCCGTTATTGCAAAACAGTCCTTTCGACAACTTCTGTTAGGTTAATAACCTGACCATGGTTAAGTATTCACTGGGTACGTCCCTCATCTCTCCATCTTTCCCCCACGACTCTCTCTCCCTCTCCAACAGCTTTCTCTCTCCCTCGGCGGCAACTCCCTCCCCCGCAACCTCTCTCCCTCACCGGGGACTCCCTCCCCCACCACCTCTCTCCCTGGTCAGAATTGATTCTGTTGTGATTCATCATCAGCACCATCACAATCAGTAGGTCTTGTCCATTCTACATGAGGGTCCCCCTTTCAGCATTTTTTTTTTATATTTACATGGAGAAACCACCCCAAGATCAAAGATCAAAGACCTAACTGCACTGGCTTTGCTTGCCATACTTAGGGTGGTCTCTGTCCTGACAGCGTAAAACTTTGTAGGCTTACCCTTACGGCCCACCAGGTAGTCTTATTCCATTTTCTATTTTTTTCGTTTACCCATGTACTATTGTCCACAATCCATCCATAGAATGGATATGGATCGGCTGAGAGTATTAACAGCCATATTATGCACTATATTTTTCCCAACGCCTATGGAAACCCTCTGGTGGCATTTTCACATTAACAAGATGGCACTGTCTAAAATTTGCAAGGCACACACCTATCCCTAAGTTGAGATGCCTTTTGTTTCAAAAAAAGATCAAAAACGAAAATGCAGAGAGATAGATGGGGAGAGGTTCAAACCTGTTTATTCCACCAAAATGTTCATCCAAATCAGTTTGGAATGGCAATAAATAATTAAGCACTGGCAAAATATCTACAAGTTCAGTAAAAAATGGCTGATTCAACTTGATTCGGTCAAGTCTGAATCGATTCAAGTCCAAAACCGATCGATACAAAATTGTTTCAATCTTATAACCAACTTTTAGCACTTGGTGGGTTAGTTCATAAGCATTAGCATTTAGGGTCTGTTTCTGGTGTGTAGCATCCATGCATCTGGATTCATGCATGACCAACAAATCGTTGGAGCTCAGAAGTACAAAATCATCACATGATAATCGCTTTTATTTCCTCACTTTTTGCAAATCAGTCCCTACCTTATAGTTTTTTCACAAAATAGTCTTCAATAAGGGCAAATCAGTCATTGGCTTTTTATTTTATTTTTTTTGCAAAATAGTTCTCATTGAGGGTTAAAAAAGTCATTTTCACTCACTTTTTTTTGCAAATCGGTCCTTGACTTATGATTTTTTGCAAAATGGTGATTGGCGAGGGTAGAACCATCAATTTACCTGACCTTAACTCTTTCAGTCAAGAGTGAGGGAAGACTGGTTTGGACCCAGGTGGAACCAGAGTTTGATGAGATTTTTGGGTACGGTATTGGGTCCAAACCTGGGTCTCATCGGGTTTATTTTAAGGAAAACCACACCCGTACCCAATCAGAACTACATGAATCAAACCTGGACCATACCTGATAAAACTATATTTTTTTTATCATTTTTATATAAAAAAAATTATGGATCTTAATTGAAAATTGGGTCGGGTTCGGGTCTACTATAAAATTTCACTAACTATACCCAGGTCCATGTATTAATCAGACTTTTGGATCTGGACCCGGGTCTTCTTTTTTATCACCATATTCAGACCCTATAAGGTTTGGTTCCGGTAGGGTCTAGGTATAAACCAGCCCCCTTGGCACCCCTACCTACGGCACTCACATGAGAAGTGCGCGGTGGGGAATAAAAATAATCGATTATCGGCTATATACTATTATTAAATTGATTCAATTTAAAGCATGGTTCTTACCGAATAAGCAATGATAAACGCATCTATAGGTTTGGATTAGACATTAAACGTATTTTTTTAAAAGGGTCTAAGATAGTAGGGAACTTACACATTACTCTCTTTCTCTCTCTATATATATAGAGAGAATAATGTGTAAATTTCAGACCATTTATCTCTCAGACTCCTTTTAAAAACATATTTACATGTGTTTTTTATTTAATTTAAATGCATAAATGTGATATTTATGCTTTATTTAGTAGAAAACATGGAATGGTTCAAGCACTTTACATGTTTAGATGTGTTTTAAGCTTAACAAAAAGATCAACGGTTCATATTACACAAAAAACTTGATTAACTAAATACCAAGAATTCTTGTTAAATTGATTTGATCCAAAATATAGTTATTAGTGAATAAGCAGTGATACAACATCTACTGGTTTGGATCAAACATTAAATTAAACACATACAATACATATTAGATTGGTTGCCTTACATATATGTACGCATATCTAACTCTCCATTCATTAGTACATTATCATAGCTGGCAATTTATGAAACAACAAAAGTTGTTACCTGTGAATATATACATCACTAAAAATGTCTTCCATTTAATTTAAAAAACAGATGCAAAAAGCAACATGAAAAAATTGAGTTCCATAAAATTCATCAAAATGATGCATACTGCTTTTTTTTTTTTTTTAAAGAATAAAAAAGCACATGGGTTTGAGTTTTGCAAGTTGTGAGCATAACAACTATGAGTTAGGATCCAAGATTCAAACTGATCTAAACCTAAGCTCTGACAAAATTGGACATAAGTTAGAGTTTTCCAGAAAACTATCTTTTCAAAAGAAAATCATGTTCTAAACTGTACCGACCTCGAGACCCGAGGGGTAGCATACTTGGAACGGGCCTTGGACCAACAGCCGGGGTTCGATTCCTGCGGGCGTTATTACTCTTGCGTAAGCAGAAGCTGGTGGCTCCTTGGAGTCAAGGGGTGCGCTCGGGTTTACACCCCTCTGAGGTGGTTATCCAGTTCCTGTACAAAAATAAAAACACTGTACGGGAACAGTCTGTGCAAGTTATCATGTGATGGGATGTTGAAAGTTCGAACCCCGCTGGTAATAACTGCTTGGTTGTATAGCCACCGGTAGGGCAGGGCTTGTATACTTGAAAGGAGGAGGGCCTTAATCTCCCAGATTGATCATAAAAAAAAAAAAATTTAAACTGTCCCATCAAGAAAAGGAGTTCCTTTGCTGATGTTTTGAAAAAGAGTGGTCTATTTCTTTTGTTTTCAAGTTTTACTGAAAAGATGGCATTTTTTATGCAGCGACGCTGCATATGAAGATCTGCTGACAGCCATCCATCTCAACATTTCTTGAGAGGGAGACCACGGCCATCTCTAAAAACGCCAAGATGGGTGTCTGTATGGAAAATGCATGATGCAGCGTCACTGCATTTTACGTGAACAATATTGAAAAAGACGTGTTTTTAAATGGAGTTTTGTTAACTATGACGCCACACATGAATGAACGTGCAATAAGTGCATCACTGCGCCCCAGTTCATGGGCATGAATCAATTATTTTAAGCATCCTCTAGATTGATGGCGAGTAAATTAACCATATTTTTTCATCCATTTTCTTTGAACGGCCCGTCATGGTCTGTTTATGCTTATGACTTTGGAGATTTGTGATCAATATAGGAAAGTCAGACGAGGCATTGACAAGCAAAAGTATTGTTTATATGGAAGAGATGTGAGGGGATTAACCCCATGATTAAATTATCATTTGGTTGAGACGTGAGTAGGGATGGCAGTGGGGCGGGGCGGGGCGGGGGACAAGGTCTCCACCCCCGCCCGGCCTCAAGATTTTATCCTCCACCCCCCGCCTCCATCCCGAGCGGGGAATGGATTTTATCCTCCATCCCCGCCTTCATCCCCGTTTCATGTCCTCCATCCCCGGTTCAAACGGGGATGAGGCGGGGCAGGGCGGGACGGGGATATTGCGGGGAAAAGTGGTCGGGGCGGGGATGAGGCGGGGATTGTGGCGGGGAAAAGTGCACGTCCATCCCCGCCTCCACCACCGGACGGGGATGGATTTTAACCTTCGTCCCCGCCTCCATCCCCGTTTCATACCCTTCATCCCCAATCCAAATGGGGCGAGGTGGGGTGGGGCCCCGCTTTCCCCCGGTCCACTGCCCTCCCTAGACGTGAGGGGATTAACACCATGATTAAATATTTAATCACCCTGTCTACCTCACAAATTAGGGTTGTCAACTGGACGGGTTTGGTTCGAACCCAGGTAGAATCAGAACCAGACTTGATTTGAGATGCTGGATCCGGGTCCAACCGGGCTCACCATATGAGAAACCATACCTGGATCTTATAAGGATTTCATGAACCAGACCTCAACCATACTCGGTAAAATAATATTTTTTTAATCATTTTTACATTGAAAAATTGAAGATCTTAGTCAGAACTCAGGTCGGGCCCGAGTCTGGTATGAAATTTCACAAACCGTACTCGGATTCTTAAATTAATTGGATCCTTCGGGTCTGACCTGAATTCTATTCAGACCTTCTTACTTATCACCAAACCCTAAGCTTATAGGGTGTACGGGTAGAGTCCGAGTCAAATCTGACCCATTGACCCCCACCACGCGGTTAGCAACTAAACTATTTGTGATCATCGCAAAATTTTTCCTCTCGTAATATTCTCTCTCTTCCTCTTCCTTTCCTACCTCTATGTCCTCCTTTTAAAGGGAGAAAATAGAAGACGGAAAGAGAAAAGAGAAGAGAGAAGAAGAGAAAAGAAGAAGAGGAACTCTTTTGCGGGTCTCACTTGATCTTAATTTTGAAAATATTTGAAATAACTCGCCTCCGTTTTTGAAATATTCGCGGGAAAACTGGGAGACGGGATCCGCTCGTCGGTACGAGGTTCGACCGTTCATGGCGCCTTTACCAGGGGTAATCGAACCAAGGGTCGAATTAATGCCTTTTGCTTTGCTTTGATATTATCTAAGTATTTATCCTAAGTCTAAAAAAATGCACAATGAATCATGCTTGTGCAAATGCAAAGATGTATGCTCTTTTGAAAATATTTTGAAGAATTTTCAAGTGAATCTGATAAAGTGAAGAAATGATTCCTAACTTTAGAACTTAAGATTAAAGTTCTAAGTTTTTAGAATAATCAAGAGTTTGGGAAAATAAATCTGGAATTTGGAAATTGATTTTGAAGTTTTGAGATAAAAGGAATTTTTCAAAGTCATAAATGGACTTTGAATCAGAAAAAAAATGAAAAATGAAATTGAATCAGGAGGAAAGGCAGAATTGAGAATTGTAATTGATTTAAAAGTTGAATTTTCAGGATGAAATCCGAATCCAAGTTCTGGATTCTGAATAGAGTTTTGAGTTGATTTTTGGATTTAGGATCTGAAATGGGAACTTGATCTAAAATCTGGAATGAAATGGAATTGGTTTTCAGAATTGGAATTTAAAGTAAAATTTGGATTTTGGAATTTTGAATGGAATCGGATTCAAGATTTGGAATCCAAGATGATATTTGGATCCGAAATCTGCGATCCAAGATAGGGTTGGACTCTAGATCCCAAGATGGAATTGGATCTGAAGTCTGAGATCCAATGTAGGATTGGGTTCTGGATCCTAGAATGGATTTTGGATCTGTAATCTGAGATCCAATGTAGGATTGGGTTCTGGA
Source organism: Nuphar pumila (assembly GCF_984573655.1). Taxonomy (NCBI): domain Eukaryota; kingdom Viridiplantae; phylum Streptophyta; class Magnoliopsida; order Nymphaeales; family Nymphaeaceae; genus Nuphar; species Nuphar pumila. The sequence goes on along the minus strand of NC_143250.1, from coordinate 107,233,952 downwards.
TCCTAGAATGGATTTAGATCCGAAGTCTAAGATCCAAAGGGGAATTGGGTTCTGGGTCCTAGAATGAATTTTTGGATCTGTGATCTGAGATCCAAGGTGAATTGGGTTCTGGATCCTAAGAATTGGAATTTGGATCTGAATCTGAGACCCAGAGTAGGGTTGGATTCTGGATCCTAAGAATTGGAATTTGAATCCGAATCTGAGATCCAATGGTAGAATGAAGATCTGGATCCTAAGAGAAATTTGGATCTATGATTGAAGATCCAAAGTGGAATAAGGATTTGGATCCTAAGAGAAATTTGGATCTATGATTGGAGATCCAAAGTGGAATAAGGATTTGGATCCTAAATGGAATTTGGATCTGTAATCTGAGATCCAAAGTAGAGTGGAATTCTGGATCCTAGAATGGATTGGATCCAAGACTTGGAATCCAAGATGAAAGGTGGATCTGAAGTCTAAGATCCGAAGTGGAATTGAATTTATATTTGGAAATCTGGATCCAAGTTGAGATTTAACTTTGGATTTGGGCTTTTGAAAGTCCAACTGGGACTTTTGAATTATGGATCTGGGTTTTGAAAACCCAAATTAATTTTAAGAAAGGTCAAACTTTTGAGAATCAACCTCAAACTGTGGTTTTGAATAGATAAGAAGATGAACTTTTGAGAAATGAGTTAAGAACTTCAAAGTTTAAATGGAACTTTGAAATTGAGTTTTTGAATTGAATTGGATCTTTGAAATTTCAAAATTGATTTTGAGAATTTAAACTATAAATGAATTTCAAAGTCAAATTTGGACTTTGAATTTGAAGTTTTGAATTTGGAATGAATCAAGAATATAAAGATTGAATTTTGAATTTTCAAAGTCAAATTGGACTTTGAACTTAGAATTTAAATCTTTGAAGTAAGATAGAAGAATGAATTAAACTATGGATTGAAGAAAGATATTTGAGATCACTTGGATTTTTGAGAGAAAATTTTGAAAATATGATGCAATTCTACCCTATATGATGAATGAATTTGAATAAGTTTGAATTTGGAACTTGAAAAGCTATTTCATTCTTTAAATAAATTAAAATAAGATTGAAAATATAATACAACCTTGACTATGGTCATTTGAATGTATTATATGATAATCTGTATTTAAATTCAAAAGAAGAATAAAATACATTTTAGTGCTTTTATAGAATTTAAAATGAAATTAACTCTCAATATACCCTGACTATGGCCATTGGTATATGTTTTGAGTTAATCCTAAGTTAAATTCTGATAAAAGAAAGAAAATATTTTGAGAAAATATGATGAATTTTGAAAGTGGATCCAGTGTGGATCCAGTGTTATTTTGTAAAAGATGAGAATTCTAAGTTTTGTTCACACCCCGACTATGGCCGTTAGTGTAAATCGTCAACTTAGAATTAACTTACCTCTTACGAAATGGTGCACGTGCCATTCGTGTTTCACCATTGTGGGGATTTTGAGAAATAAAGGAAAAATGCATGGAATAAACAATTCATGGCATTCTATAATGCTCATTCATTCTACCTAAAGCAAGGAATGTAAACTCTCATTAAAGTCTAGCTATTACAACTCATAAAATCAAATTTACAGCTTCAAATAATGACAACTTTACCCACATATTTCCTGCAAAATAACCAGGTTAGTAAAAGGGGAAAATCATATATATATATATATATATATATATATATATATATATATATATATATATATATATATATATATATATATATGGAAGTCCAATGATGAAAATGATAAAAGGATGGAAAAGATATCTATATACCTACATACATATATATACGTACATATACAGGTATATTCACATAAATGTGTATGTCTATGTATAGGTATATTCAATGGAGAGATGTGCTAAGGTATGGGGAAAGTGATATTACTAAGGCTGCAACAGGTTTTTGGGTACTGCTGCTGTGTTGTTTGCAGCAGGATGGCCTAATTTGGGTAAGGGTGTGGTAGATAGCCACAAGGTGGCTGTGGACCAGATGGTGCTGATGATAGATTTTTCTGCCAAACAATGGCAGCAAGGTAGGCACTGTGGTGCCAACCACTATGGGCACTAGAAAAACCATTGCTGGTGTGAGATGAACCATGGGGTATGTAGCAGTATGTTCTTTACAAGTAGTAAAGGGGCAAATAGTGGAGGATGAAACAGGCAATGAGGTCCCAACAAATGCAAAATAATGCATAGTTGAACTGAATGAAGACTTCAGCCTAGACATTGGAGATGATCAACACTTCTGAAGGTACCCAAGTCAGGATTACAACAGTGCTTACACACTGCTGCAAGTATGTACAGATGAAAACCCGATAGTGCAGGGGCACTATTACAAACAGGTAAGGGGTTGAGATGCTGCTCAAGGGTTTTGCTGGGAATGAAGATTGACATGTGGCAGTGATAGTTGAAAACAGGTGAAGGTAGGGGAAATGGTGATGCTGAAACTAGTTGTAGGAGATGGATAGCATATTGATGTTGTGTGTGCGGGGTTGAAAATAAGTGACAGTGGGATGATAAGTGTTGAAACAGAGCATACAAGGGCAGCAGCGTAGTGGGGTGCAGGTGAGAGTGGAAGTTTATTGCTGCAGCTGGCATTAAATGCTGGATAACAAATGTAAATGGGTGGCGACATACAGGATAGACAGGTTCTAAAAAAAAATTTGACAGCTATGCAAAAATCTGACAATATATCCGAAAATGCATCCAAAACATCAAGCTTTAGAATCAGTATGTAGAGAATTCTAGGTGACGCTAGATCATTCTAAAGAAAGATAACTTCTAAAAGGAAAAAGGAAAATCAGTAAAGAGCCAAAGAGACATACCCTAGTCTCTTGATTAAGAAAGATTATTCTCTTCACTAATAGGAATAACAACCAGCCATACCACATCCCCTCCGATCATTATCTGTTAACAGGATAACCTTTTTTTTTTTTTTTTTATCTGAGCAAACTTACAGAAAGATAAGGATTGAAAGAAGAAATAACTGAGGTCTTGAAAGTTGTTTATCATTAACCAGAAACATTCATTCAACCCTAACTATGGCAATCTTTTAGATAAGCATGGCAGCATGAATATAATGTGTCAAACATAATTAAGCATGAGCACCAACAAGTGGTGCTTTATTCACTTTTGCAACATATGAAATACCTACGTAAACACAATATGCACATAACCACTTTTGAATACTTTAACTAATACACAGGTAATCTACATCAGATGATATTTAACAGATGCTGTGAGTGTGCATATATACTGAAAATAAAGTGCTGAAAGTGGATTCAGTTCATCTCCAATCATTTCAAGCCAATTGGGATCACCAGCTTATAATGCCATTATGCAATTCCTAGCATTGACAACTATCTCAGAATCAATTTAACGCTTATAAGTTTCTGTCAAGCACAGGTTGCGTAAGTGACATTAGGTGCCAAGATACGATGCGTTGCCCAGCTTGAGCCATACGCATGTGCCTATTCAGGTGGAAATCATTCAGAGCCCAAATTAAACCTTTGTAGTAGCTCTTTTCAGCTTGATCTCACAAGGTCAATTCACTTCGATACATCGAACCCTTGCAACTTGAGACTCATGTAAGCCAGTCATCATTTTTTTTTATAGTTGATTATGACAATCATCTCTGACGAGCCTAAATTTGGATGGTCCCATTGATTGTAATTCACGTTCATATTGCAGAGGCCCCGGTTCTTTTTTTTTCAATGGATCAAGATGGATGGGCAGCAAACCAAATTGCGGTCGTGTGAGGTTTTTCGTTTAAGACCAATCCTCAAATTCAGCAGACCGGATGAGAATTGGGCTATTAATAGCCCGTAAGCTTGAGTCAACAATAAATGGTGACTGTATTCTAATGGGATTACCAAAATGAAAGTTGATGCAAACATCGACTCAATGTGCATGTTATGAAGGACAGGGCAAAGGCTAAAAAAAAAAATTGTAAAACGGTAAGAAATGTTGGGATTCCTCATCCCGTCAATATTGCATATCTGTAAATAGGATTTGCTAAGGAGCAAACCAAGGTTACAGGAATGCTTTAAAAGTCTGAGAAATAGGGGATATCTTTAGCAGAGAGAAATAGACGATACAAAAGAAGGAGGAAGGCGAAACACTTACCTTTGGCGTGCTGGTGATTCTGAAGGAGGGAGCGGGCGTCTCCTTTGAGGGGAAGGCGATCAAAAAGAGAGGCTGGGGGCGCTCCTTTCTTGAAGAGAGTGGACACTCCAGCAGAAAGGTCGATGAAGGTGGATGATGGGTATCTCCTGTAATGGCAGAAGTTCTAAGGAAGTGGCGGTTGATCGGATGGCGCTGCTTCTTCTCTTGCTGCCGGAAGGTCTGATTTCTCTCAATCGGGTACTCAAAATGAAGAAGGGGAACAAATGATTCGAGAGGATGGATGGGGTCGATAATGGATTTTGCCGGGCAACTCGATGGAGATGGATGGTAATGGACCTTTGCAGAGAGAACTCGATTGATAATGGGTAAAAGAAAAGCGCTCTTGCAGAAAGATCGATCTCCCCCAAAAAAATAAGTAATGCCCCCTCAATAGAAGACGGAGTCCTCTTTTTAAGGAGGGCGTGGAAGGCTCCCGAAGGTGGTTCGTTGGAGATGGAAGGTGGCGATGAAGGTATGACGTTTCGTGATGGAGGGTGGATGGAGGATGAGCGTGGAGATCGCACATGGGGGGGGAACGGCCGGCCATGGAGGGAGACGAGAGGCGTGCGGCTGGAGGCAGTTTCGGGAGGGGCGGTTGCGCCTCCTTCCCCCTCTTCTTCCTTACGAAGGGTAAAAGAAAAACCCTAAAAGGGTTTTTCAAAGACCCCCCCCTTTCAACTTTCAAATTTTCACAAGAGAGGGCTTCGGAGGTCCTTAGCGAAAAATTATTTTTCAAAAAGGCTCAAAATCATTTGTTTTTCTCAAAATCTTTCCAATTTTTTTTTTATTTTGTTTTATTTTTCTATTTTTTGTATAAAAATCCTAAGATTTACGAGAAATAAAAAATTTTAAAACTGAATTTTTTGTAGTTTTGCAAAAATATTTACAAAAGAGAGTTTTCTGAGAATTCGGGTTTTTATTTTTGAAATTTTTCTCAAAGAGGGGATCAGATCCGATTTGAATCAAAGTTGGGTCAGAGCTAAGACTTTGGGTCCGAATTCTAACGAATCTAAGGAATGAATGGAATTTTTGGTTAAAAATTTACCTGGTTACTCAGAAGATGGGCTCATGGGCAAAAATGATCATTTTGAAAACCCTTTGAAAAATTTGGGGTGTTCACACTATTTCATTAATTAAAAACTAGGCCACAGGTGTTCCGGACCGCCATGTTTTTCACCTTTTTGCTCTAATGTATACACCTCTTTAGCACTCTAGAGTGCCCCACAAGGCCTTACGACCTAAGAACCCCGTGTATTCGGACCCTCTCTTCCCCTCTTGATGTACTTTACTTTCAAGTATCTATAAAGAAGCTTTTTGCATCTCTCTCTCTCTTTGTGCTTGTGCATACGCGTACTCTTGCTTCCGCTCGTGCGCGTGTGTTGTGCGTTGCTTGTGCGCTTAAAAGGTCTGCCTTCGGTGTGTGTGATTGCCTAGCTTCAATCTTCTTGGGGCTTGCAAATTATTACCGACGCTTCATCAAGGGATACTCGCAGATTGCGGCTGCGCTCACAGATCTGTTGAAGAAAGACAGACCATGGCTATGGTCTGACGCATGCCAGAAGGCTTTTGATGGGTTAAAACATGCCTTGACAGAGGAGTCAGTGCTGAAGTTGCCTGACTATCGGCAACCCTTTGAAGTGCAGACCGATGCGCCTGACTTTGCTATTGGTGGGGTGTTGCTCCAACAAGGACATCCTATCGCATTTGAAAGCAGGAAGTTGAACGACGCTGAACGTCGATACACGGTGCACAAGCGCGAGATGTTGGCGGTCGTGCATTGTCTCCGCACATGGAGACACTACCTCTTGGGATCACAATTCGTTGTGCGCACTGACAATGTTGCGACAAGCTACTTCCAAACTCAGAAGAAGCTGAGTCCGAGGCAAGCACGTTGGCAGGATTTCTTGGCAGAATTTGATATGGTCCTCGAGTATAAGCCAGGCAGGACCAATGTTGTGGCCGACGCCTTGAGTCGAAAGGCGGAACTTGCAGCTTTGCTCGCTTGGGAGGGCAGTGTGAGCCAACCGACGAACGATCTTCTTGAACAAGTGCGAGAAGCTTCGAAAAGTGACCCAATGGCTCAACAATTGATTGCATTGGTGAAGGAAGGAAAGACGCGGAGATTCTGGCTAGAGGATGGTTTGCTCTGCGCTGCGGGCGATTGTCTATATATTCTGCGACAAGATACCTTGAGGAGGCGCTTGATGCACGAGTGCCATGATACTACTTGGGCGGGTCACCCAGGACAACAGAGGACCTTGGCTTTGTTGGAACGTGCATTCTACTGGCCGCAGATGCGCGATGACGTAGATGCCTATGTGCGGACTTGCTTGATTTGCCAACAAGGCAAGCCCATCAATCAGAGACCCGGTGGACTACTGGAGCCCCTACCTGTGCCTAGTCGCCCATGGGAGTGCATAACCATGGACTTCATTGTAAGCTTGCCGAAAGCACAAGGTTGCAGTTCGATTTATGTGGTTGTGGATAGGTTCTCGAAGTATGCTATCTTTGTGCCTGCCCCTGCCACCTGCTCAGCCGCGGATACTGCAAAGTTATTCGTGAGGAACGTAATTAAGCATTGGAGAATTCCAGAGAGCATCGTCAGTGATCGTGATGCACGCTTCACTGGCAAGTTTTGGCGAGAAGTGTTTCGCTTAATGGGGACGAACTTGCATTTCAGCATAAGTTTCCACCCCCAAACCGACGGACAGACAGAAAGAATAAATGGCATGCTGGAGGAATACCTGCGGCACTTTGTCAGTGCCAACCAAAGGGATTGGGTTGATTTACTTGATGCGGCTCAATTCTGCTACAACCTTCAAAAGAGTGAGTCATCCGACCATAGTCCATTTGAAGTCGCAACTGGACAACAACCGCAGACTCCGCACTCCCTTGCTGCGCGAGGACGTGGAAAAACACCTTATGCATACCAGTTTGTCAGGAACTGGCAAGATCAGACAAAGTTGACGAAGGCATATCTAAACAAGGCAACCAAGCACATGAAGAAATGGGCAGATGAGAAGCGTCACCCAGCAGAATTTCGAGTTGGAGACAAAGTGTTGGCAAAGCTCTTTCCTGACCGCACAACTATCTTTCGGGGCCACCACCGAGGCCTTATTCGCAAGTATGATGACCCCTTCACCATCATCAAACGTGTGAGAAACTTGGCGTACCGGCTGGACTTGCCAGCAAACTTTCAAGTGCACCCGATATTCCATATATGCAACCTGAAGCCATTCCACGAAGATTAAGGAGATCCTCAACGGAGCATGCCTCAATGTGCTCCGATCCCGCAGCGAGCACCTTCAACAGTTAGTGTACCAGGCAAAGATCCAGATATCATCCTCAACTATTCCAACAACTATCTAGGGGAAGTTAAAAAGTACTTAGTGCAGTGGAAAGGATTGCGAGAATGTGAAGCCACCTGGGAGAAAGCCAACAACATGTTTCAGCATCGACAGCTTGCAGAAGGCTACCATGAACAATTGGCGTCGAGGACGGCGCCAACTTAGGCGGGGGAGCGTGTTCCAGACCGCCATGTTTTTCACCTTTTTGCTCTAATGTATACACCTCTTTGGCACTCTAGAGTGCCCCACAAGGCCTTACGACCTAAGAACCCCGTGTATTCAGACCCTCTCTTCCCCTCTTGATGTACTTTGCTTTCAAGTATCTATAAAGAAGCTTTTTGCATCTCTTTCTCTCTCTTTGTGCTTGTGCATACGCGTACTCTTGCTTCCGCTCGTGCGCGTGTGTTGTGCGTTGCTTGTGCGCTTAAAAGGTCTGCCTTCGTTGTGTGTGATTGCCCGAAGCTACGTCACGGGGGCCTTTGCTTCCCAGCCCGTGACAACAGGGTAGGGTCATTTAGGGATGGCAGTGGACCGAAGGAAAATGGGGCCCCGCCCCGTTTGAACCATAGAAGGACCTGAAACGGGGATGGAGGTTAAAGTCAAAACCCGTGCAAGAATGGACTTACGCTTTCCCCCACCTGCCCCATTCCCGTCTCTATTCCTGCCTTGCCCCACCATGTCCCGTCCCCAATCCTTGTTTAGGGATGATAGTGGCCTTAATTAGGAGAAACGGAGCCCTACCCCGCCTCGCCCCATTTGGATCGGAGATGGAGGACATGAAATGGGAATGGAGGCGGGGATGCAGGGTAGGATTTTGAGACAGGGTGGTGGTGGAGACCTTTTCTTCCAGCTCCACCTCGTTCCACTGCCAGCCCTAAGGTCGTTTGACATGACCTATGTGGTAGGCTCCACGAAGGCACAACAAGGTGTAAGGTTGGAAATAGAAGGGTCCCAAAATCTTTCTAAGTATAGCAAAATTTGCTCCACTACAAAATGTCACCAAAGTCACCTGTTCCCACGTTTCCCCCACCCCAATTCCATAAGTGGAAAGAAGTTCTATCACGAGGGTCATTGACTTATAGCTCCGGCCGGCTGCCCTTGGTCCATTCCTGGTTCTCTTTTATCATACGGACCCTAACCATGCTTTATTAGTGGGAGGGCTGTCAACGGGTTGGATCTAGGTGAGTTCAAACCTGGATCCGGCCTGGTATGAAATTTCATAATATTTCAGAATATTGTGTAATGCTACCTTACGTGCACACACTTGATTGCTCATAATGGGGCATATGGTTTGATGAAACCAAGATAGTGCCTTAATAAATTATTTTTATAAGTGGCATGTGACACATGATATTCATACTGTGAGACAAGTATGCTTGTTTACTCTTGATGAGTTGGGGGTCCATGATCACCCTCAGAGCATGACAATGCACTATACCATGAAAATTACATGCACACTTAATGTTAGGGATCGCAGACAAGACATTTTTAGGTTTAAAGGTACAAGAGCATAAGTGAATGAGTTATATTAACACAAAAATAAAAATGAAAACCTACATTTTATAAATAATTCATCTCTCATTTTCGTAGCCGTTAGGCTGAAAAATCGACCAATCTTACCAAACCCTATTTTTTCATAAATAAATTTCGGTATTTTACAATATCAAGCATAGAGATGCATATTTTTTTCATGAAAAAAATAACAAAACGTGATAGGCATCATACTACATGTACATGAACATGATATCACAATTTCTAACTAAGATCTATGCAAAGAAATCATAAATCTTTACCCTACTTTAATAAAAATATGATTTTAGTTTTTGAAAGCTCATAGGGGCTCGACCCAAAGGTCTGGTTAATATATGGACCCATGTATAGTTTGTGAAATTTTACATCAGAACCAAACTTGACCCGAGTTTCGATTAAGTCCTGCAAGTTTTCATTGTAAAAATGATAAAAATATGGTTTTACCGGGTATCGGGTATGATCCGGGTCTAGTTTATGTAGTTCTTATTGGGTCTGGGTATGATTTTTCTTATATTAGACTCGATTAGACCTGGGTCTGAACTTGATACCATTCCTGAAAATCGGGTCCATGTCTGGTTTCATCCGAGTCCAAATCAAACCCGACCAGTTAACACCCCTTTTTATGAGTTGGTTGCCACTTGGGCTAAGAAATGAGCTCGTGGTTCTACTTTGTAAAGAGCTCATTCAAACTCGTGAAATAATAGGTGTTCTACTTGAACACTACAAGAAAATACGTTGTTAGTGACGAACGTTAGCGACGGAATCTTTCCGTCGCTAGTTAGCGACGGATTGGCGAGCGACAAATATTCGTCGCTATTATTACTGAATCTTATGAAAGTAGCGACGGAAGATAGTCCGTCGCTAATTAGCGACGGATGTTGCGACAGACTGTTCTGTCGGTACGATCACACCATTTACCGACGACGTTAGCGACGGAACCTAAGCCGTCGCTAAATAGCGACGGATGTGGCGACGGATGTGGCGACAGAATATAATCCGTCGCTATTTTCGCGAATTTGATTTTATGTTGGCTTATCGACGGAATGAATCTGTCGCTAAGCCGTCGCTAACTTTCGAATAACCCTAATCCCGGGCAGCTTTTCCTTTTCTTCTTTCGCTGCTCCTGTCGTTCGCCGCTCCCGCCGTTCGCCGTTCGTCGGTCCCGCTCCCGCCGTTCGCCGGTCCCACCGTCCGCCGGTCCCATCGTTCGCCGCCCAGAGAAAGGTAACGCCCTCCCCCTCCCGGAAAACGCAGGGGGTTAACCCCCTGCCGGAAACGGGGGTTAACCCCCTCCCGGTTCACGCAGGGGGTTAACCCCCTGCCGTTTCCGGCAGGGGTTAACCCCCTCCCGGTTCACACAGGGGGTTAACCCCCTGTCGTTTCCGGCAGGGGGTTAACCCCCTGCCGGAAAACGCAAGGGATTAACCGCCTGCGTCCCCTGCCGTTTCCGGCAGGGGGTTAACCCCTCCCATTTCCGGCAGGGGGTTAACCCCCTTCCGGAAAATGGAGGGGGTTAACCCCCGCGTTTTCCGGCAGAGGGTTAACCCCCGCGTTTTCCGGAAGGGGGTTAACCCCCTGCGTTTCTTGCATAGGGCTAACCCTTTGCATTTTTTGGCAGGGGACCCTTGCCCCCTGCCTTTCCGGTAGGGGGTCGACCCCGGCAGGGGGGGGTCGACCCCGGTAGGGGGTTAACCACCTGCCATAACAGGCTGAGGGTCGACTCGCTGCTCGAACAGGGGGTCAGTTAACTCCCTACGTTCCGTAAGGGGGCTAACCCCCTATGTTCCGTAAGGGGGTCGACCCCCTGTCGGAACAGCAGGGGAGTCGACCCCTTGCCAGAACAGTTTTTTTTCCGTGGTGACTTCATTTTAAAACAGTGTTTTTTTGTGCAGATTTTTCAACGGAACTCGCTTGTGCCCCGCCACCCGTGGTAAGTGCCAAAAACAATGCAAATCGGGTAAATACCCGTGGTGAGTAAGTGATGCAAGCGCATCACATGTTATTTAATTTATTGAATGTAACAGTTTATTGTTCACACACTCACTTAGTTGTTGATATCTAGGACTGCTTTGTTGGAGTTCGGAGATCATGCTGATTATGATTTTTAATGTATGAATATGGAAGTGTTCTTATTTTTGGAGTACGGAGTCCATGCTAGGCATGGTAGTAGTTAGTGGGATATTGGAGTGTGTTTGCTGCAGGTACATGTTTGAGATTTGTTTGATATGAATTATTTCAATGTATTGCAATGTTTGATGTGATTGTATCCATGCTTACATATAGCCACTTGGGCTAAGAAATGAGCTCGTGGTTCTACTTTGTATAGCGACGAAAGATAATCTGTCGCCTATTACGTCGCTAATTAGCGACGGATGTTGCGACAGACTGTTTTGTCGGTACGATCACACCATTTACCGACGACGTTAGCGACGGAACCTAAGCCGTCGCTAAATAGCGACGGATGTGGCGACATAATATAATCCGTCGCTATTTTCGCGAATTTGATTTTATGTTGGCTTATCGACGGAATGAATATGTCGCTAAGTCGTCGCTAACTTTCGAATAACCCTAATCCTAGGCAGCTTTTCCTTTTCTTCTTTCGCTGCTCCTGCCGTTCGCCGCTCCCGCCGTTCGCCGTTCGCCGGTCCCGCTCCCGCCGGTCCCACCGTTCGCCGCCCGGAGAAAGGTAACGCTCTCCCCCTCCCGTTTCCGGCAGGGGGTTAACCCCCTGCCGGAAACGGGGGTTAACCCCCTCCCGGTTCACGCAGGGGGTTAACCCCCATTTTCACGCAGGGGGTTAACCCCCTGCCGTTTCCGGCAGGGGGTTAACCCCATCCCGGTTCACACAGGGGGTTAACCCCCTGTCGTTTCCGGCAGGGGGTTAACCCCCTCCCGGTTCACGCAGGGGTTAACCCCCTGCCGAAAAACGCAAGGGATTAACCCCCTGCGTCCCCTACCGTTTCCGGCAGGGGGTTAACCCCCTCCCGTTTCCGGGAGGGGGTTAACCCCCTTCCGGAAAATGGAGGGGGTTAACCCCCGCGTTTTCCGGCAGAGGGTTAACCCCCGCGTTTTCCGGAAGGGGGTTAACTCCCTGCGTTTCTTGCAGAGGGCTAACCCCCTGCGTTTTTCGGCAGGGGACCCTTGCCCCCTGCCTTTCCGGTAGGGGGTCGACCCTGGCAGGGGGGGTCGACCCCGGTAGGGGGTTAACCACCTGCCATAACAGGCTGGGGGTCGACCCGCTGCCCGAACAGGGCGTCAGTTAAATCCCTACGTTCCGTAAGGGGGTTAACCCCTATGTTCCGTAAGGGGGTCGACCCCCTGCCGGAACAGCAGGGGAGTCGACCCCTTGCCAGAACAGTTTTTTTTCCGTGGTGACTTCATTTTAAAACAGTGTTTTTTTGTGCAGATTTTTCAACGGAACTCGCTTGTGCCCCGCCACCCGTGGTAAGTAAGTGCAAAAAACAATGCAAATCGGGTAAATACCCATGGTGAGTAAGTGATGCAAGCGCATCACATGTTATTTAATTTATTGAATGTAACACTTTATTGTTCACACACTCACTTAGTTGTTGATATCTAGGACTGCTTTGTTGGAGTTCGGAGATCATGCTGAGCATGATTTTAATGTATGAATATGGAAGTGTTCTTATTTTTGGAGTACGGAGTCCATGCTAGGCATGGTAGTAGTTAGTGGGATATTGGAGTGTGTTTGCTGCAGGTACATGTTTGAGATTTGTTTGATATGAATTATTTCAATGTATTGCAATGTTTGATGTGATTGTATCCATGCTTACATATAGTTACTTTCAATTTGATTATGTCTACCATGTGAAATTGTATACTAAAAGCATGCTTCAAATGAATGTATCGTGTCATGAATAGTTTGCACATAAAAATATTAAGTTATCAATGCATGTATCATAATTCTTGTGATTGTATGACATCATATATTGCATGATAAATTTGATATTTTCTTCATCATAGCATTCTGATGGTTCTCTTTTAACTGGTTAGGATACTATTCGCACCATCATACGACAAAATGACTGCAAACCGTGAATGGATGTACCGTAGGATAGTGGACAATGAGTTATCGCATGAATATATGGATGGTGTTGACAGTTTTATTGAATTTGCAACGGCAAGTGTCAGTACAGTAGATCCCACATGTCGGATTAGGTGTCCCTGCAAGATTTGTAAGAATAATCGATTTTTAGAACCTCATGACGTTAGACATTACCTATACAGGAAGGGTTTTGTGAGTGATTATCAGAACTGGACGTTTCATGGAGAAGAATTTAGAAACGATTTTGATGCACGGGTGAATGTGGTGCACGATAATCCATATACGAATTTGATATTTGATGCCGCAGGAACAGAACTGGGTTCTGCTATGAGTTCTAGTGATGTAAGAACTGCCATAGATGAAGAATCACCAAACGATGCAGCTAGTAGATTTTATGATTTACTTAAAGATGCTGATGAGCCACTTTGGAACGGTTGTGAGAGTCACACTATCTTGTCTGCAGTTCTTCAACTAATGAATTTGAAGTCAGAGTATAATTTGAGTCAATCATGTTTTGACCGTTTGTGCATGATTGTGAAGAGTATGTTGCCTAAAGATGAGAAATTGCCACAAAATTTCTATCGTGCGAAAGTTATGGTCAACGCTTTAGGTATGGGTTACAAAAAGATTGATGTTTGTCCAAATCACTGCATGTTGTATTTCAAGGAGCAGGAAAACGACATATCATGCCCGTCATGTAGGCATCCTTGGTTCAAGCCAAAGACAAGAGGCAATGGTAGCACAAGATCAAAGGAAGTTTCATACAAGTCGCTCCGCTACTTTCCTATCACTCCTAGATTGCAGCGATTGTATATGTCTTCAAGGACAGCTAAACACATGAGATGACATGCAAATAAAGTTCGACACGATGAAAACAAGATCACGCATCCTGTTGACACTGAAGCTTGGAAGCACTTTGATCGTACTCATCAGAACTTCGCAATGGAAGTGCGAAATGTTAGACTCGGTCTATATACAGATTGATTTAATCCATTTGGGGGTAGATCAACTCCATACTCATGCTGGCCAGTATTTGTTACTCCATACAACCTTCCACCAAGCTTGTGTATGAAACGTCCAAATCTTTTCTTGTCTCTGTTGATCCCTGGTCCGACCTCACCTGGCCAAAATCTTGATGTATATCTAAGGCCATTGATTGATGAATTAAAAGTACTGTGGGATGACGGTGTTACCACGTATGATGCCCACAAAAAACAAAATTTCAACATGAAGGCCGCTGTTCTATGGACAATTAGTGACTTCCCTGCATATGGTATGTTATCTGGTTGGAGCACACATGGGAGGTTGACTTGTCCGTACTGCATGGAGGATTCCAAAGCTTTTAGATTGAGGCATAAAAGGAAGCCTTGCTGGTTTGAGTGCCATCGTCGATTCCTACCCAGCGATCATCCGTTTCGACGTCAAAAAAATGCATTTAAAGCAGGCACAACTGAAACAGAAGGTCCATCCTCAAGATTGTCCGGCATAGAGATTCTAAGAAGATTGCGGTACTTTCCAGATGTATTAACAGATGCCCGCAGTCCTACACCCTTCCGTGGATTTGGGAAGGATCACAATTGGACGAAAAAATCTATTTTTTGGGAACTACCGTATTGGCCAACCCTATTGATACGACATAATTTGGATGTGATGCATGTAGAGAAAAATGTGTTTGATAATGTGTTCAATACAGTAATGAATATTAAAGGAAAAACGAAGGATAATCCGAAGGCCCGTATGGATTTAAAATTAATATGTAAAAGACCAGAATTGGAACTCAAAGAGTATAATGGCAAAGTATTGAAACCAAAGGCGAAGTACGTGCTCGGACCTGATCAAATAAAACATGTATGTCAATGGTTGAGACAACTGAGATTTCCAGATGGATATGTCTCTAACATTGCTCGGGTTGTGAAGATTGACGATGGACAGTTATATGGGTTGAAGACCCATGATTGTCATATCTTTATGCAACGATTGATACCCCTAGCATTCCATGATATGTTAGACAAACCTATATGGGGGGTATTGTCTGAGTTGAGCGGATTTTTCAGAACATTGTGCGCATCGGAGGTCGTTGTATCAGATGTAAAGAATCTCGAGGACTCTGTCATCACCACTGTTTGTCTGTTAGAAAAGATATTTCCGCCAGCATTTTTCGATGTTATGGAACATTTGATCATACATCTGCCATATGAACTAAGGGTTGGTGGCCCTGTGCAATATCGATGGATGTACCCATTTGAAAGGTATATGTTTTTTTATAGCACATTTCTTTAATGACAGATATTTAAAATTTGAAATGTATATTCTTGTCAGATGCATGTTTGACCTAAAAAAAAAGGTTCGTAATAAAGCAAGAGTAGAAGGCTCTATTTGTGAGTGTTATCATCGCAAAATTTTAACTTTTGCAAATCAAACTGACCTTTGAAAAAGTTTTTGAAAATAACTCGCCTCCGTTTTTTAAAATGCGGGAAAATTTCGAAGAATGGGACTCGCCTGTCGGTACGAGGTTCAACCGTTCCTGCCACCTTTAACATGGGTAATTGAACCAAGGATCAATCTTATGCTCTACTCTATTCAACTTGTCTAAATCATATTTTAATTTCTAAATGCACATAGAATCAGGCATGTGCTATGAATTTTCAGAAAATGCACATTTGAAAACATGATGTTTGCTTTGAATGATTGAAATATTCATAAAATGTAAATCTTGAAAATGATATCACATGAGAAATCGTGAATTGGGATTTGAAATATACTTCTGAGAGAAATAAAAATCGATTTTGAGAAATCCTTGACATTTAGTGAAAATCGATTCTGAGAGACTTGGTTTCTCTGAATTCAAACTTGGAAATTGAAATTCTAACTTAGAAAATTTGAATTTGGAACTTGGGAAATACTTGAAATATCCTTTGAAATTCAATGTCTTTGGGAAAATCGATTTTGCTATAAGACTTGGGAGATTTTGAGAAATTCAATTTTCTTGACTTGGATTTTGAATTGGAGTTGACAAATGCATGAAATGAATGAATATGGATTTGAGGAATTGAGAAATACTTTTTGTATTTTTGAGAAATGCAGTGCATTTTGAAGTTAGCCTAAGAGTGTAGGCTGAATGTGGCTAATGTGAAGATCATAAATCTAAGTATCATTCATATTCTGACTATGGCCATAAATACAAATTCCACCAAGTTTATAAACTTCATAGAAGCTGGTGCATGTGCCATTTGTGTAGACCATGGTGAATTTGTAAAAATATGCATGAATCATCATCCATCACACATTAACATGATAAAAATAAACTATATGCAATGCAACCTAATCTATGCAGGAAATGTAAATTCTTATTCCAAAGTTTAATTACAAATTACATCACTATTGAAAATTAAATACATGAAAAATAAAGTCTTCAATGCACCTGCAAAACTAGAAAACTTGGTTAATGAATATATGTTGGCTTTTCTAGATTTATCCAACAATATCAGGAAATTGTTGGATTTTGCTAGATATAAGCCTCTTCCTTGATTCCCTTAAATAAAAATGATAAAGTATGAAATAAAATTGAATAAATATGAAAGAGAAGATATGGAATTTTGAAATTGGGGTCAAAATGACCAAAATACCCTAATAACAAGACTATGGCCTTGAAATTAGGGTTTTTAGAAAGATATTTTGATAAAATGCAAGTTTTGAAATTTGAATAGAATAAACTTAAACCAAATATGCTATGACATGATTAAAAATATGAAATTAGGGTTAGGGATTTCGAAATTTAGGTCAAATGACCAAATTGCCCCCGATAGCAAGACTATGGCCTTGAAATCAGGGTTTTAAGAAATAGATTTTTGGTAAAAACTTAGGTTTTATGCACTAAATGAAATCAAATGAGCATCAAATTAAACCTAAAGCATCCTAATATGATTATGAACATGATTAAACTCTAAAAACATATGCTTATGCACGAAAATCTAATAATATCTCAAAAACTGTGATTTTAGCAGTGTTTTGGATCTTTCAGGAACCCGGTTTTGTAATTTGCTTAATTCAGCCATCAAATGGATTCCAAAATCCATAAAAATTGATACCTGCACTTGTTATAACCATAATGTCGAATTGGAATTATAAAAATAATTTTTTGACATTAAATTAATCCGAAAATTGCATTAAACCCTAAAAATATGCTATTTTTGACCTAATTCATCAACCAGTCACACTCCAAGACCTGAACCAGGGGTCAAATCTCCATGGAAATTTATGAAATTTTACAGAGACTAACTAGAAAGAAAAACAGAGATTTCCCAATTTACAGATCGGAAAAAGCATCTCCGGTTAGGGAGAAAATCTTCCGGCAATCTGAGCTAAAATATATCACTCTTAACAGGGATTAAAACAGCTATTCCATATTGAAAATACAGGAATAAATAGCAATCCTAAACAAAAATTTCTGAAATTTTAGTGGTGAACAGTAGACAGAAAAATAACAATACTCACTTTTTACATATCTAAAATCGGATCTGTGGTTTGGGATTTATGACTAACACAAGTCTGATTAGGGTTTTGGTAAACCCTAACGAGCTTTAAATTTAAAAACAGATTCTCTAAAAGGGGAAAAATACTAAACAATGATCAAAAAATCCGAAAATTTTACAGAAGACAGATCTACTTATTGTGAATCCATAGCACTTTACAGATCTAAAATCGGATATAAGATGAGAGAAATATCATAACAGCAAGTTACCTTCTTGATTTTAACCACGATTTTAAAGCTTTAACAACCCGATTTGATGTCTGGTTTTTTTGACAGGGTTCCCGAGATCCAAAACCTCTGATTTTTCTAGAGCAACTCAATAACTCATGCATGCATCACATATAAAAAAATCAGAAATAAACAATGAGTACTTCAATCCGAAATAACATTATCTTTACTGTTCTAAACCTAAAACACACAGAAATTTAAGAAACTTGAAAAACCATGCATTAACTAATGTAAATAAATAAAATAAACCATAAAACAGTAAATAAAACTTATTTCTATGCTATAGAATGTAAAACAAACATGAATAAACCATGAAAATAAAATAAAAACAGGGAATTAATGGATGGAATTTGATATCACCTTTAAAACATAGATTTAACCCATTAAAAAGGGTAAATCATATATTTTATTGGTTAATAATGTAAAGAATCATATTAAAATTTATTCTAATGGATTAAAATCTCTGTAAATCACCCAAAACAGGGTTAGATCACCTTCTTGGATTGTTCTTGCTGATTCTTGATGGTTCTTGAGGTTGAATCCATGGTTTAATCCATGAAGATGATGGTACCCATGGCTAAAATTGATTTAAAACATGAAAAAGTATTAAATAAAACTAAAAAATATTAAAAATATTACCTTGGTGCTTGCAGCTGCAATGGAGGAAGGTGGAGGTTCTGGAGAGGAGAGAGAGGCCACAAAAATTTGAGAGAAAAGAGCCCTCCTTTTGGCCCCCCTTAGGTCCCTTTTTATAGTTTTTCAAAAAGTCACTTAATTAGGGTTAATTAAGAGGTTTTTCATTTTTTAGGACTCTTTCTAATAAATCCACTAAAGGCAACGATTTTTTGTGGTTTTCTAACCTAGGTGGGACTCTAATTAATCCCTAATTAGCCCCTAACTAAACCTAGAAAACCCCCAAATGTGATGCCACTTGGCATCTTTCACATTTGGGTTTTTAAAACACCTTTAAAAACATTTAAAAACACTAGTTTTAAAAACTAATTTTCAAAATGAGTTTTCAAAATGGTTTTGACTCTTCTAAACCTCTAACACTAACCAAGACATCAACTAACCCTAGTCTAGCCCTGACTTACTCGAATATGGCGCCACCCCGAGTGGGCCCTACTTGAGTTTTTCAAAAAGTGATTTTAAAACTTGAAATTGAAGGAGTTTTCAAAAGATTTTCAAAAGTAAACTTAAAATTAGGATTTTTGAAATGGCATAAGGTCCTAACTGAGTTAGAATTCCTCTGGATATGGTGCCAACTGAGTGGGCCCACATCGAATTTTGAACATTTTTGAAATAAACACTGAAAATGGCTTTAAAAAAGGGTTAAAATTGACATTTGAAATTCAAGATCTTTGAAAATAGGGTCTCAAGCGAACTGGAACTCCGGGTTAGAGTCCTGAACCCTTAGGACTCTGAGATTTTAGATTTTAAAAGCCAAATGAAAGAATTTTCAAAAGATTTTATCAAGAAATGATGAAATAAGTCAGAAAACACAGTCAGGGTTAGACTCTCAACTCGACCGAACTCTAAAATAGAATCCTGAACTAACTGGACTCTGTAAAATGACCTAAATTTCGAAAACAAACGAAAAAGATTAAAAATGGAAGTAAAATAGACTTCAAAACAGACTCCTGACCGGATCAGGTCTCTGAGACAGAGTCCTGATCGGACTGAAATTTTCAAAATTTTGAGAAATTTGATGAATAGAGGAATTCAGAAGCGACACCACCTCAATGGGTCTCATCTGTGAATTGAAATCGATTAAAATTTGAATTTGAAATGAATCCAGATTGTTTCCTTGAGAAAATATTTCGAAATATAAAGTCCTAGGGTTGGAAAATGACAGAGTATTGAATAAAAACCCAGGTTTTGAAATTGATTTTGGAATAAAAGCTTTAAAATTCAAATCTGGATTGAATGTTTTGAAATAGGAGTGCTGGATCTCGAAAATGAGATGCAATGCTATGCAATGACATGCAATGATATGCTGAATTCATGCAATGATAAGCAATGACACATGAAATCGCTGAATACTGAATGAGGAGGAAAATTTGGGGTGTTTACAGATGCCCCTCTTTGCTGCTAAGCCGGTTGAAAGCCGAGCTTAGTGGCAAAGAAAACACACCAAATTTGGATCATAAAAATGCCCCAGTTAGATGAATCTGACTGGGTATGAAAGAATTAGTTCAAGTGATGATGATAGATATGAAATGAAGAATAAGGAGAAAATTTTGCTTCGAAAAGAAGTGAGATTCAGGTTTTGCCCTTAACCTGGATGGGACAAAAAATACCTCGTGTAGAAACGAAGCTCAGGTTTGACCCTTAACCTGACCGGGAAATAAAAATGGAATACCTCATCAAAGGAGGCTCAGGTTTGTACCCTTATCCTGATTGGGCAGAAAATGAAATACCTCTTCAAAGGAGGCTCAGGTTTGTACCCTTAACCTGATCGGGTTAAAAAATGGAATACCTCATCAAAGGAGGCTCAGGTTTGTACCCTTAACCTGATTGGGCAGAAAATGGACGGAATCCTCGAAAGAAGAGACCGTGATGGAACCTTCGGATTTCCGCACAACGAATCCGATAGGGGTTTTGCAAAAGGAAGGAAATTGGGTTCCCTAAAGCTTGAAAATGGATTGATCTTGGACGTCTCATTGCTAAGACTGAATGGCTTTTAAGACAGATGACCTTTTGCAGAAAATTCAGGTTTAACCCTTAACCTGAACGGGAACTGTCTATGGTGGGACAGTGGGGAGCACAGGGAAGTGTGCAAATCTGAGAGCCCATGCACTCAGATCAAAACAAGAAGGGAAGGATCCTGGACAACTCCCATCATTCGATCCTAAAAGGGATAACAACAACGCCTGGATACATCAAAATAAACATCTAGTTCTCACTTCATGTCAGGATAACTTAAAAAGATTGCCAATAAGATAAAAAATTGTAGTTAATTCAAGAATGATAAGCACATATATATATGAAAAATATTCCCTCTTTTCTACCTGAAGTATTACCTCCGACTGGGCTTAACTCCGTAGAATCAAGATTCGAATTCAAATTACTTGCAATTGACTTTCCTTCAAGGAGGCTATCAATTTCATTGATATGGACGGAAAAGAATGTATTCTTGATATTGCGAGAGCTATTAACGAAAGGATATTGATAAAAGAATTTCACAAAATTGAAGAAGATTCTTGATAGATTCGGCAGTCTGATATCCTGGGATTCTTTTCTCATGATGATCTTTCTGCACTCTTTTTTTGACAGAATTGGAGCTCTCTTGGATTTTTTGGGAATTACATCATCCTTCATTTTGGAGATGTCCTGGCTTTTCTCTCTTTTATTTTTTTTGGAAGGGTACGTCACAAACTCCTTCATCTCAGAGATGTTCTGATCCTTCTTCTCTCTCAGGGATTATATTGACGGTTATTGGCTCATTGGTTGGGAATCTCTTGATGATAGGAGAAATTAAATATCTTTTAGGGTTTGTCAGTAGGCTCATCACACTCGCCTTCATCTCGACGGTGATCTGAACTTTCCCTAGAAGGATCCGTCACAAACTCCGTCATCTTGGAGATGATCCAAATCTTCTTTGGCCCCGGGGGTCGACTCGTCTAATTCACCTTCATCTTGACGACAGTTGAGAGATCCCTTTTGCAGATATTTAATTGCAACTTAGGTGATGGAGGAGATGTAGAGATGGTATGGATTTTTCTGTATCACCCAGGATATTTCGACTGTTTTATTTTTCAAGAATGGTCTTTAAAAATGTGCCATTGACTGCGATCAATATCAATCACTCATGGCTTTGCAACAACATTGAATTTTCTTTGCTGGCCATATCGCGGATTTATTCTTCATCCTTTTGGTTGGCCAATAGCAAGATTTTGAATTTTGAATCTTTTTTCACAAAAACTTTGTCCTTTCGGAAGTAATACTAAAGGTATTCTGAGGTACAATTTTATGCAGTAAAGATTTTGAGATCAACAACTATTTTTCATGACAAATTGGCAAAATATTTCTGAAATCCTTGGTGAAAGAAATCACTTGAGATCTAAATGACACATCCGTGGCTAGATTCTCCTCTCCTTTCCCCAAAGGAGAGACTCAGAAATTGGAAATAGGATATTGGATGACCTGGAGATCAAAATTGTGATTTGGTCTACTGGAAGCGACATGGGTTCTGTAGGGATTCATCCTATGAATGACATTGGTTCAATTGAGAATGACATTGGTTCACTGGGAACAACATGAGTTCGATAGGTATTCAGCCTAAGAACGACATTGGTTCAATTGAGAACGACATTGGTTCACTGGGAACGACATGGGTTCTGTAGGGATTCAGCCTAAGAACGACATTGATTCAATTGAGAACGACATTGGTTCACTGGGAACGACATGGGTTCTGTAGGAATTCAGCCTAAGAATGACATTGGTTCACTGGGAACGACATGGGTTCTGTAGGGATTCAGCCTAAGAACGACATTGGTTCAATTGAGAACGACATTGGTTCACTGGGAACGACATGGGTTCTGTAGGAATTCAGCCTAAGAACGACATTGGTTCACTGGGAACAACATTGGTTCACTGGGAACAACATGGGTTCAATAGGGATTCAGCCTAAGAACGACATTGGTTCAATTGAGAACGACATTGGTTCACTGGGAACGACATGGGTTCTGTAGGAATTCAGCCTAAGAACGACATTGGTTCAATTGAGAACGACATTGGTTTACTGGGAACGACATGGGTTCTGTAGGAATTCAGCCTAAGAACGACATTGGTTCACTGGGAACAACATGGGTTCAATAGGGATTCAGCCTAAGAACGTGGATCAGGAGGATTTCAACCTACAAATCATATATCTAAAAAATACCAATCCAAAAGGAGTTCGACCTAAGGACTGTAAAGAATATTGGATCAGGAGGACTTCAACCTACAGATCGAAATTTTTGAGAACGAGATTGGTTCGAAAGGGGTTCAACCTATGAGCCGTATTGGTTTGACAGGCGTTCAACCTACAAATCACATTGACTCTGCAGGGGTTCGACCTACGAACTATCAATTCCATAGGGATTTAACCTAAGGATCACAATTTAAGAAGGAAGTGTTCAACTTATGGGTTTTGAATTTGGAAAATAAAAATTCTTGGTTCATGATTTGAATGGACCATCATAGTTAGCTTTTCAAAGCCTGTTTTCAGGATTAACCCCTTCTCCTGAGCGAGGAAGCTTGATGCAAATGCAGATGAATGCGAATGAATGCCTGCAAATGCAAATGAATGCAAATGTATGTAAAATGATATAAATGGGTGCACATGCGTGCAAAATGAGAGATTTGTTTGATCCTGCCTGCATACAGGATGTTTTGAAGACAATTTCCAAAGTAATGCCTCAGTGTAATGGGGGAATAAGAAAGGATAAGTAATTGATATTTGATGAGAATTCTCTGAGGATAACGAGGTAAAACTGACAATGAGCTTCTTGGTTGATCAGAGAGGCACTTTGAAAAAGGTTACCCCTTATAAGAAGACATTTAAACATTTGCAAATGAAGAATATAAAAGATGACGCCAGGCCATAAGGAAGATTGACAAATTTATTAATGCATTGAAGAAGGAAATAACAAATTGATAGAAGAACTGAGACTACATTGTTGCTTCAAAATGACAAAATGATGAAAGTGACATAGTCTCGACATTATCAATTTTTAGAAAACTTGCTCAGGATGGTCGACTGGTATTTTCCTCATCTTCAATAAGGATATTCTTGTCGATGCAATCTTGAATGATATTTTTCAGGACGAAACAATTCTCAGTGTCATGCCCTACTGCCCGATGAAATTTGCAAAATCTTTCTTTGAATCTACCCATGATTGTTGCGGGATCAGCTGCTTTAGGTAAACGGATCATATCTTTTGCAAGCATGTCTTCCAGAACACTCTCTAGTGTTTGGTCCAGAGGGGTGAACTTTCGATCCGTACTCCAATCCTTGCGCTTTGGCTTTTCTTGATCTTTCTCTTTATGCTGAGGACTAGATTGAAGAGGCCTATCATTGTTGGAGAACTTTCCTTTTTGGCCCTTGGATCTCTCTGAATAGTGATCATGATTTTTCTTGTTGCTTTTGCTATCATTGACAGAAAGAGTGAAGTGAGCCTTCTTCTTCTGCTCACTCTGATTGTTACCTTGTATAAAGATGAAGCCTTCATAAACTCCATTTTCCATGCTTAGCTCGAGCCACTCAGCTCGTTCTGTCAGTTCGATGAAGGTTTTTGACGGTGCCGTGGAAATGAGACCTTTCAAGGGTTGTGAAAAATTATTCAAGATTAGTGACAATGCATGCCCTTCTGATATCGGGTCTCTCATCTTATTGCAAGCTGACCTCCATCGGTGGATAAAATCTCGGGCCTTCTCGCTTTCTTTCTGCTTGAGGCCGCAAAGATGACTGAGAGTCGGGAGTGCTTCAGCATTGAATAGAAAGCGCTCAATAAATAAATTGACCACTTTATCGAACTCTTTCAGCTCTATCGGGTTGATATGCTCTGCATACCACTTTGCCGCAATACCCTCCAAGCTGCGAGGGAAGCAGAGAAATAAGGCACGATTGTTCCTCTTGAACCTGGAACATTCTGCGAAGAATAGGGCGAGATGTGCTTTTGGGTCACCCGAACCATCAAACTTGATAAATTTCTTGGGAAGATTATCAAGATCATCATCCCCATCCAGTCCATCATAGAAGTCTTCACTTGTAAAGACTCTTTTGCCCTTGTCACGAGTTTGAAGATCCTTAACTATTTTCATCACATCTTTGAGTTGTGACTGCGTAGGGTCGTCAACAGACTGATTCTTGGATTTGTAGGCCGACCCCTGACCCTGAGTCGACCTTTTGAATTCTTGCTTGTTTTCATACTCTTTGTCAGTATCATCTGCTGATTCTGACTCATCAGACATCTCCTCATGACGATTCTGCCTTTTTACTGATCTTCACATTCTTGACGGCATGACCCTTATCTTTCTGTTTGATCTGAGTCTGTTCAGCACTGGCTTCAGCTTGCTCTGCCAGCATCTTGGTCATCATTTTCTTAAACATGACGTACATCTGGGGATCCACGTCATCCTCTGCTTGCTGACCCTGACTACGGGGTGAGTCCATTTCCTCTTCTGAAGCGACTGAGTACGCGACGCCTTCAACTGATGCGGCTTTTTTTCTGGATCTTGTATCAACCATCAGGTATCGCAAATGTTCTCTTGGATGTTGTTGATGGTCTCTGCAGGGCAGAACTGATGGTTAGGTTTCTGAAGGAAATTTGGTTTGGAGGAAAATATTTGTTGAGAATTTTGGTAGACAATTGAAATAATATCCCATTACTAGGGATTGAGTCGTCGCTGGGATTACGACAATTGCGTTGCTATTCTTTGCAAGATAAACAACTGAAAATATGCCTTGTTACCTAGGCGAGGTCGTCAAACCAATAAAGGAATTTTTATAGAGAGGAAAAAAAACATGATTTTATCAATAATACACTTGACAGAGGGGAGCGGGACAAACAATTTTCCACCACTCCAGATAATCAGAAGATACACGAGGACTAGGAAAAATAGTAAGACTGACAAAAGAATCCCAGCCATGTCTGGCAGAATGGTATGCTCCAGACCACTGATCTGATGTGAGATCGAATTCTGGCAGAACCCCCGCTAGTGGACGAATCTCTATGCGCTTCTGCCTCTGAGAGAACTGCCTGACACACCGCTCGGGATGATAGTATGCGCAGAAGAACGGGCAAAGTAGTCTGAATTGCTTGCCATAAGTATAAGTGTATCTGGGAGGTGATTCCTGACGATCAAAGTAGTCCCATACGACTTCTTCCTCCTGAAGGTTGTCGATCAAGAACCGGTATCGCGCAACTGGAAGAAGCTTCTCTCCATTGTATCTGAATGAACTGGCTCGGACTGGCACATGCCGGAGGAACCAAGACTGCAAGGCATAGGTGCACCCTTCGACTAGAATCGATTCTCCGAGTGCGAAACGAGTCAACCCTCGGTATAGAAAAGCGAGTGCGGCCATGGCTATTGAGAGGCGTGGTCTGTCGACTTCCCCATCTCCTCATAAGCTGAACTATTTTGATATCCATGTAATTCCGTCCGTCGGGAAAGAAAGCTAATCCCACCGTGCACAGAACCATCGCGTGCTGAATTCTCTCTTGAGCTGTCCTAGACAACGAACTGACTTCCACAAATGCCCCATGCTGTCTGTAGATTTCGAGCAGATCCACATATTCATTTCCATCTTCTTCAATCAATGGCCAAGACTTGCGTCCTGTCATGCAAGCTAATGCATCCTTAGGGTCCAGACCCTTAACATTAATCAGGAACTGTTTCTTCAATGGATCTCCAGGCTGACCGGCTGGCTCGGGCAATCCCATAATCTCTGAAAATTCATCCATCAGTACTGTCATCTCGCCCCACGGGAACCAGAAGGTAGAAGTGCTCGGATTCCACCGCTCTGCTAGTGCATGGATCAAGTTGCCGTTGACTGTCTGCTTTCCCACTGCGGACGCCAGTTCCAATCCACACTCGTCCAGATGGTCCGGAAACATACGAGAGAAGTTCTTGAACCATGAATAATACCACCGGGGAAAGAAAGATCCGGTGCTGAGGACTCAATGTTCGGGAAGACTTTGTCGCACCTCGTAGGAGATGTGACCCTCAGGGAAGACTGAATCAAGTTGACTGGATGCCATCGGACTTGGAAGACATGGAAATTGGAATAAAATTTGAGAAAAATGCAGGCAGGATAAAAATAAAGCAGGAAATTCGAGATTCAGAAGACAGGAAAGATGGGAAATCACCTGGAGTTTTGAAGAAAATAGAGGAATTTTATGAAAAATCGTCCAGGGTTTAATGAAATATAAGGAAGTACTTTATAAAATGAAGTGTTTTGAAAATCGTCCAGGATTTAAAACATGGACAGTACATGGACATGGACTGGGGAATTGAAAAATCGTCCAGTATTTTTAGAAAATATGACTATAACATATTCAATCACATTCTGCACAAACAAGTATGCGCATACAGCATTCCCTAAAAGTTGACTCTAGATGCACAAATTTTGAAATGGCTGTAGGACCTTAATCCTAACTCTAAGGTTCAGATCAACTGTATCCAATCCAGTTATGCCTATATACTCAAGCCAAGGCTCGATGTACGTGGCATAAAATCAATTTCTTCGGTTCTAGGTTCAAGTTTTCCAACATCCTTGAGCACCTGCCGATATACGTTGGACTATGGCCCTTGGTACGTGGCAGGGGGGTTTTCACCCAAATAGGTGGCCTAGTTGTGAGGCTCTGTCCCGAACTATGGTTCTGGAAGAGAGCCCAGCAACGTGAAGACCGGGACAATATAGGTGGGGTGGTTTTTGAAAACATGAGCACATGCAATCAAATCAGAAGGCTCTAAAACCTAAAGAGATAGAGATTTTGAAAATTTTGAAGGAGCAAACATTGTTTTCAATCAAGCCTAGATTGAGGAGTGTTGTATTAGACCTAAGTCTATGTGAGCATGAATAATTCTCCTCAATATGGTCCTACCAAACCATACCTAGTCTATATGCATTCCATGTCAGTTGGGTTCAAGTCTAGGCTCCTAGGTTCACATGATATCATAAAGCAAAGCTGACATTCCATGGAAATCGATTTTGACAATTTGAACTAAGTAGAGCATTAGATTGATCAGGCAAAGACAAGTCCCATCTCGGTCGCCAAACCTGTTATCATCGCAAAATTTTAACTTTTGCAAATCAAACTGACCTTTGAAAAAGTTTTTGAAAATAACTCGCCTCCGTTTTTTAAAATGCGGGAAAATTCCGAAGAATGGGACTCGCCTGTCGGTACGAGGTTCAACTGTTCCTGCCACCTTTAACAGGGGTAATTGAACCAAGGATCAATCTTATGCTCTACTCTATTCAACTTGTCTAAATCATATTCTAATTTCTAAATGCACATAGAATCAGGCATGTGCTATGAATTTTCAGAAAATGCACATTTGAAAACATGATGTTTGCTTTGAATGATTGAAATATTCAGAAAATGTAAATCTTGAAAATGATATCACATGAGAAATCGTGAATTGGGATTTGAAATATACTTCTGAGAGAAATAAAAATCGATTTTGAGAAATCCTTGACATTTAGTGAAAATCGATTCTGAGAGACTTGGTTTCTCTGAATTCAAACTTGGAAATTGAAATTTTAACTTAGAAAATTTGAATTTGGAACTTGGGAAATACTTGAAATATCCTTTGAAATTAAATGTCTTTGGGAAAATCGATTTTGCTATAAGACTTGGGAGATTTTGAGAAATTCAATTTTCTTGACTTGGATTTTGAATTGGAGTTGACAAATGCATGAAATGAATGAATATGGATTTGAGGAATTGAGAAATACTTTTTGTATTTTTGAGAAATGCAGTGCATTTTGAAGTTAGCCTAAGAGTGTAGGCTGAATGTGGCTAATGTGAAGATCATAAATCTAAGTATCATTCATATTCTGACTATGGCCATAAATACAAATTCCACCAAGTTTATAAACTTCATAGAAGCTGGTGCATGTGCCATTCGTGTAGACCATGGTGAATTTGTAAAAATATGCATGAATCATCATCCATCACACATTAACATGATAAAAATAAACTATATGCAATGCAACCTAATCTATGCAGGAAATGTAAATTCTTATTCCAAAGTTTAATTACAAATTACATCACTATTGAAAATTAAATACATGAAAAATAAAGTCTTCAATGCACCTGCAAAACTAGAAAACTTGGTTAATGAATATATGTTGGCTTTTCTAGATTTATCCAACAATATCAGGAAATTGTTGGATTTTGCTAGATATAAGCCTCTTCCTTGATTCCCTTAAATAAAAATGATAAAGTATGAAATAAAATTGAATAAATATGAAAAAGAAGATATGGAATTTCGAAATTGGGGTCAAAATGACCAAAATACCCTAATAACAAGACTATGGCCTTGAAATTAGGGTTTTTAGAAAGATATTTTGATAAAATGCAAGTTTTGAAATTTGAATAGAATAAACTTAAACCAAATATGCTATGACATGATTAAAAATATGAAATTAGGGTTAGGGATTTCGAAATTTAGGTCAAATGACCAAATTGCCCCCGATAGCAAGACTATGGCCTTGAAATCAGGGTTTTAAGAAATAGATTTTTGGTAAAAACTTAGGTTTTATGCACTAAATGAAATCAAATGAGCATCAAATTAAACCTAAAGCATCCTAATATGATTATGAACATGATTAAACCCTAAAAACATATGCTTATGCACGAAAATCCAATAATATCTCAAAAACTGTGATTTTAGCAGTGTTTTGGATCTTTCAGGAACCCGGTTTTGTAATTTGCTTAATTCAGCCATCAAATGGATTCCAAAATCCATAAAAATTGGTACCTGCACTTGTTATAACCATAATGTCGAATTGGAATTATAAAAATAATTTTTTGACATTAAATTAATCTGAAAAATGCATTAAACCCTAAAAATATGCTATTTTTGACCTAATTCATCAACCAGTCTCACTCCAAGACCTGAACCAGGGGTCAAATCTCCATGGAAATTTATGAAATTTTACAGAGACTAACTAGAAAAAAAAACAGAGATTTCCCAATTTACAGATCGGAAAAAGCATCTCCGGTTAGGGAGAAAATCTTACGGCAATCTGAGCTAAAATATATCACTCTTAACAGGGATTAAAACAGCTATTCCATATTGAAAATACAGGAATAAATAGCAATCCTAAACAAAAATTTCTGAAATTCTAGTGGTGAACAGTAGACATAAAAATAACAATACTCACTTTTTACATATCTAAAATCGGATCTGTGGTTTGGGATTTATGACTAACACAAGTCTGATTAGGGTTTTGGTAAACCCTAACGAGCTTTAAATTTAAAAACAGATTCTCTAAAAGCGTAAAAATACTAAACAATGATCAAAAAATCCGAAAATTTTACAGAAGACAGATCTACTTATTGTGAATCCATAGCACTTTACAGATCTAAAATCGGATATAAGATGAGAGAAATATCATAACAGCAAGTTACCTTCTTGATTTTAACCACGATTTTAAAGCTTTAACAACCCGATTTGATGTCTGGTTTTTTTGACAGGGTTCCCGAGATCCAAAACCTCTGATTTTTCTAGAGCAACTCAATAACTCATGCATGCATCACATATAAAAAAATCAGAAATAAACAATGAGTACTTCAATCCGAAATAACATTATCTTTACTGTTCTAAACCTAAAACACACAGAAATTTAAGAAACTTGAAAAACCATGCATTAACTAATGTAAATAAATAAAATAAACCATAAAACAGTAAATAAAACTTATTTCTATGCTATAGAACGTAAAACAAACATGAATAAACCATGAAAATAAAATAAAAACAGGGAATTAATGGATGGAATTTGATATCACCTTTAAAACATAGATTTAACCCATTAAAAAGGGTAAATCATATATTTTATTGGTTAATAATGTAAAGAATCATATTAAAATTTATTCTAATGGATTAAAATCTCTGTAAATAACCCAAAACAGGGTTAGATCACCTTCTTGGATTGTTCTTGCTGATTCTTGATGGTTCTTGAGGTTGAATCCATGGTTTAATCCATGAAGATGATGGTACCCATGGCTAAAATTGATTTAAAACATGAAAAAGTATTAAATAAAACTAAAAAATATTAAAAATATTACCTTGGTGCTTGCAGCTGCAATGGAGGAAGGTGGAGGTTCTGGAGAGGAGAGAGAGGCCACGAAAATTTGAGAGAAAAGAGCCCTCCTTTTGGCCCCCCTTAGGTCCCTTTTTATAGTTTTGCAAAAAATCACTTAATTAGGGTTAATTAAGAGGTTTTTCATTTTTTAGGACTCTTTCTAATAAATCCACTAAAGGCAACAATTTTTTGTGGTTTTCTAACCTAGGTGGGACTCTA
The DNA here is from genome assembly GCF_984573655.1 of Nuphar pumila. Lineage (NCBI taxonomy): Eukaryota > Viridiplantae > Streptophyta > Magnoliopsida > Nymphaeales > Nymphaeaceae > Nuphar > Nuphar pumila. The sequence continues at coordinate 107,203,044 of NC_143250.1, read as the reverse complement.
ATTAATCCCTAATTAGCCCCTAACTAAACCTAGAAAACCCCCAAATGTGACGCCACTTGGCATCTTTCACATTTGGGTTTTTAAAACACCTTTAAAAACATTTAAAAACACTAGTTTTAAAAACTAATTTTCAAAATGAGTTTTCAAAATGGTTTTGACTCTTCTAAACCTCTAACACTAACCAAGACATCAACTAACCCTAGTCTAGCCCTGACTTACTCGAATATGGCGCCACCCCGAGTGGGCCCTACTTGAGTTTTTCAAAAAGTGATTTTAAAACTTGAAATTGAAGGAGTTTTCAAAAGATTTTCAAAAGTAAACTTAAAATTAGGATTTTTGAAATGGCATAAGGTCCTAACTGAGTTAGAATTCCTCTGCATATGGTGCCAACTGAGTGGGCCCACATCGAATTTTGAACATTTTTGAAATAAACACTGAAAATGGCTTTAAAAAAGGGTTAAAATTGACATTTGAAATTCAAGATCTTTGAAAATAGGGTCTCAAGCGAACTGGAACTCCGGGTTAGAGTCTTGAACCCTTAGGACTCTGAGATTTTAGATTTTAAAAGCCAAATGAAAGAATTTTCAAAAGATTTTATCAAGAAATGATGAAATAAGTCAGAAAACACAGTCAGGGTTAGACTCTCAACTCGACCGAACTCTAAAATAGAATCCTGAACTAACTGGACTCTGTAAAATGACCTAAATTTCGAAAACAAACGAAAAAGATTAAAAATGGAAGTAAAATAGACTTCAAAACAGACTCCTGACCGGATCAGGTCTCTGAGACAGAGTCCTGATCGGACTGAAACTTTCAAAATTTTGAGAAATTTGATGAATAGAGGAATTCAGAAGCGACACCACCTCAATGGTTCTCATCTGTGAATTGAAATCGATTAAAATTTGAATTTGAAATGAATCCAGATTGTTTCCTTGAGAAAATATTTCGAAATATAAAGTCCTAGGGTTGGAAAATGACAGAGTATTGAATAAAAACCCAGGTTTTGAAATTGATTTTGGAATAAAAGCTTTAAAATTCAAATCTGGATTGAATGTTTTGAAATAGGAGTGCTGGATCTCGAAAATGAGATGCAATGCTATGCAATGACATGCAATGATATGCTGAATTCATGCAATGATAAGCAATGACACATGAAATCGATGAATACTGAATGAGGAGGAAAATTTGGGGTGTTTACAGTGAGGCATACACTTTAGAAGAGATTTCAAATTTCTCATCTATGTACTTCGAACCTCATATTCCAACACGTTACACATGCCCGCCCCGTAACGATGATGGAGAACAAGTAACTGTAGCTGACAAACTGTCGATATTTCAACCACTTGGGCATGCATTTGGTAGTTGCCGATCAAGGCTATTGACAGATCGAGAGCAAGATGCAACACACATCTATATTCTTTTTAATTGCTCAGCGATCGACCCAAACATCGAGTAAGTATATGTATATGCAACTCAATTATAAATCCTTTTATGTTCTATATGTGGATACATGGCTCGGTAATATAAGTATTTGTGGTTTGCAGACGATTTGATCTGGAGTTGCAAAGCGAAGTTTCACATCTCACTGATGCAGAAGTACAAAAAGAACGTGAAACTAAGTTTGTGGAGTGGTTGAAACAGTTGGTAAATAAGCTAACATAAATTTTGTACTTATAAACAACACTAAGTTACTTAATTGATCGTGATCACAATAATTGTTTATGTCTGTGCGTAGGTTCGCCATGGTGATGTTAAAGATCAAGGAATATGTGATTTAGAAAATGGTCCGACCAAAGTTGTGCAATGCTACAACGGGTATATCGTAAATGGTTATCGATTCCATACAAAAGACTACGATATAAACAAATCAACGATAAATAGTGGCGTGTGCGTCAAGGGTAGCAGCTACGGTGAAAATGAACATGATTACTACGGTGTTATAGAGGAAATAATGAAGTTGACTTACTTAGGCATGAATAACAGGGTTACGATATTCAAGTGTCATTGGTTTGATCCAACTGCAACAAGACTCGACAAAGCTTCAGGCATTGTGGAGGTGAATCATAAATCCAGGTTTGGAACATATGAACCATTCATATTAGCCTCGCAAGCTCAACAAGTTTATTATACTTCATATCCGAGTATAAAAAAGTCAGATAGAAATGAATGGTGGGCAGTTTGCAAGGTGAAATCCAAACTATACCCCGAGTATGATCAGTTACAAGAAGATGAGTTAGCTGAAGACAGTGATTACTATCAATCAGATGATGTCTATGACTTCGCTTATGGTCACGATGTTGCGCATGATATGCATGTCATATCTCCATTGGCCGATGAAACATTCATAAAGGAATGTGATCCAAATGATGTACCAAGTGGATGGGCAAACAATGAAGAAGAAGAAGAAGAAGAAAGTCAAACTAGTGACGAGAAAGAATTCTCAAGCTAGTGAGCAAAATCTTATACTACAAACCTCTATTTAAATGCATTGTAATACTTGATGTGAGTTGTATTGCAATACTTGGTGTGAATGATTAAAAATTTTATTTGAATGTATATTAATACTTGATATGAATGATTCGAATGCATTGTAATACTTGATATGAATGATTTCAATTATCTGAATTTATTATAATTTATGCAATTAACGAATGATTTGAATTAGTGCAATACTTGATGTGAATGATTTGAATTATTTGAATGCATTGCAATGCTTGATGTGAATGACTTAAATGCATTGTAATACTTGATGTGAATTATTTGAATGTATTGTATGACATATGTTATTTGTTAGAATATGGTTCGTGGAGGTTATAGTGGTCGCTCATCCAGTAGTAGCCAGGCTCAGCCTTCATCTTCACGGGCTCCTATGATAGGTATATCATATAACTAATTGGATGCTTGATTAGTTCAATTGCGCATTCTGAGAATTTCTAATGTATTTTTTTACAGATGATGTTGCGCCTGTACACGACCCACCTACACTAGTTGATCGCACAAGTCAACAGCCAACACAGGAAATAGAGTCTTCTCAGGCTGGCACAAGAAGACTCATTCGAATAGTGTATATCGATAATCGACCGTAAGTATTTTGTTTTCAATTATTGCATATCTTTTAAATATTTTATATTGATATTTACTGTGTAACAATTCATGTGCAACACGAGGTTTGAGCCACAAGAAGTAGTACGGGAGATTAGGAATTCACTTCTTCAACATCTACCAGGACCAGTTGCTCAATGGAAAGAGTACCCAAAGAAGGTGTTAGATAGATTGTGGTCCTCATTCATGGTATACAGTTGTTCCTCATAGTTAATGTGTTTCATATTTAATTTATTTAAGCAATGTCTACTAACTTTCTGAAAATATTTATAGGCTTCGAATCACTTCGCAACTATGGTGGAAGAAAATGATGCAAGGAAGGTGTGGCAGAAGGTGGCTGCCAATCGATTTGCAGACATGCTGCACATTATGAAAACTGCAGCAAAAAAGCATCTGGCGTAGTAGATGATCCATTACTGTGGAAAGGCCATGGTCCTATTACTATCAGGAGAGATTACTGGGATGAAATGTGCGATAAGTGGGCGGGAGATGCATTTAGAAATCGCTCTGCGAAGGCTGCACAAAATCGATCGAAGATGTCCGAAGCCCATCTACACACAGGTGGATCTAAGACATTTGGGAGCCACCTAAAGAAAATGGTAACTCATCAATATATAATATTAATTTTATAAGTATTGTTGCAAACTTGTGTACTAAATCTTTTGTCATTTAACTTCGCAGGAAGCAGAAAAAGGATGCAGTGTACCATATAAGGATGTGTTTGTAGAAACACATAAACGGAAGACCACGGGAGTTTTCGTATCAGAGAAGGCGAGAACGACAACGGTATGTATTAATTCTATTAATAATCATTGCAATATATATGCAAGTTATCATAATGTTATCATTAATTATTAATGAATACTTTAAACATTATTTTGTAGGAGGCATATGAGCAACAGATGGTAGAGCGATATGGCGAAGACGCTACTCAGCATCCATCATTTGATCCTACAGCATGGGTGACTGCAGCAGGTGAACCAAAAAAAGGTCGCGTGTTCGGGTTTGGGAGTAATATGAACACTTCACCAGTTATTGGTTCTTCCAGTTACGGCTCACCGACTTCTTGCGCCGACATAAGCTCCAAGCAGCCGACTATTCTTTCCGGTGATGATGTACGCGAGATCATTAATGAATCACTGAATAACTACTTCCAATACACCGTCGCCCCCTTTCTACGAAATGAGATCAAGGCCGCTGTTCAGGACAGGTGATCTTCGATTCCAGGTCCCTCTCAGGTATAATCACATATTCAGTTTTTTGTCTGCCTTAGAACACATATGAGCATAATCGAATCACATATTCAGTTTTTTGACTGCATAAGAACACATATGAGCATGTTATAATCACATATTCAGTTTTTTGACTGCCTTAGAGCACATATGAGCATGCTATAATAACATATAGAGTTTTTTTATTGCATTAGAGCACATATGAACATGTTATATATCATTTATGATAGAATCACATATAAATTTTTTTGCTTTGCCTGCCTTAGAGACTATATGAGCATGCTATATTCACATATTCAATTTTTTGACTGCCTTAGCACACATACGAGCATGATCGAATCACATATATAGATTTTTTGCCTGCCTTAAAGCACATCTGAGCATGGTAGAATCACATATAAAGTTTTTCTAGATGCCTTAGAACACATATGAACATGCTATAATCACATATTCAATTTTTTGACTGCCTTAGCACACATATGAGCATGATAGAATCGCATATATATATATATATATATATATATATATATATATATATATATATATATATATATATATATATATATATATATATATATATATATATAGAAAACTTTTTGTCTGCCTTAGAGCACATATGAGCACGATAGAATCACATACAAAGTTTTTTTGACTGCATTAGAACACATATGAGCATGCTCGAATCACATATTCAGTTTTTTGCCAGCCTAAAAACACATATGAGCATGTTATAATCACATATTCAGTTTTTTGACTGCCTTAGAGCACATATGAGCATGCTATAATAACATATAGAGTTTTTTTATTGCATTAGAGCACATATGAGCATGCTATAATCACATATAAAGTTTTTTTGCCTGCCTAAGAACATATATGAGCATGATAGAATCACATATAAAGTTTTTTTGACTGCATTAAAACACATATGAGCATGCTATAATCACATATTTAGTTTTTTGACTGCCTAAGAACACATATGAGCATATTATAATCACATATTCAGTTTTTTGACTGCCTTAACACACATATGAGCATGCTATAATAACATATAGAGTTTTTTTACTTCCTTAGAACACATATGAACATGTTATATATCATTTATGATAGAATCACATATAAAATTTTTTGCTTTGCCTGCCTTAGAGCACATATGAGCATGCTATATTCACATATTCAATTTTTTTACTGCCTTAGCACACATACGAGCATGATCGAATCACATATATAGTTTTTTGCCTGCCTTAAAGCACATCTGAGCATGGTAGAATCACATATAGAGTTTTTCTAGATGCCTTAGAACACATATGAACATGCTATAATCACATATTCAATTTTTTGACTGCCTTAGCACACATATGAGCATGATAGAATCACATATATATATATATATATATATATATATATATATATATATATATATATAACTTTTTGTCTGCCTTAGAGCACATATGAGCATGATAGAATCACATACAAAGTTTTTTTGACTGCCTAAGAACACATATGAGCATATTATAATTACATATTTAGTTTTTTGCCTGCCTAAGAACACATATGAGCATGTTATAATCACATATTCAGTTTTTTTACTGCCTTAGAGCACATATGAGCATGCTATAATAACATATAGATTTTTTTTATTGCATTAGAGCACATATGAGCATGCTATAATCACATATAAAGTTTTTTTGCCTGCCTAAGAACACATATGAGCATGATAGAATCACATATAAAGTTTTTTTGACTGCATTAGAACACATATGAGCATGCTATAATCACATATTTAGTTTTTTGACTGCCTAAGAACACATATGAGCATATTATAATCACATATTCAGTTTTTTGACTGCCTTAGCACACATATGAGCATGCTATAATAACATATAGAGTTTTTTTACTGCCTTAGAACACATATGAACATGTTATATATCATTTATGATAGAATCACATATAAATTTTTTTGCTTTGCCTGCCTTAGAGCACATATGAGCATGCTATATTCACATATTCAATTTTTTTACTACCTTAGCACACATACGAGCATGATTGAATCACATATATAGTTTTTTGCCTGCCTTAAAGCACATCTGAGCATGGTAGAATCACATATAGAGTTTTTCTAGATACCTTAGAACACATATGAACATGCTATAATCACATATTCAATTTTTTGACTGCCTTAGAACACATATGAGCATGATAGAATCACATATATATATATATATATATATATATATATATATATATATATATATATATATATATATATATATATATATATATATATAACTTTTTGTCTGCCTTAGAGCACATATGAGCATGATAGAATCACATATAGAGTTTTTTTATTGCCTTAGATCACATATAGTGTGTAATTTATTTCATTATATTTTGTTTATCAATACTGACTGTTCTTTTCTTGTGTAGGCTGCTAGCGATAATCAGCGTAGTGGAGCTGAAGGGAGAGATAAAGACAATGAACAAGAAGACGCACAAAATCTTGGCGATGATTAGAGGACTGTGTTGAAGAAGTTCTATTTTTTTTATTTTTCCTAATTGTAATTGTTGAATTGTAAATAATTAAACTTCTTAATTTTAAGGTGGAACGATTAATTGTTGTAGATTCTTGTTATATGAATTTTTTTGTGTGGTTTGTTTTTTATTTACAGGAAATATAAACTGTACAGGAAATAGAAATTGTACAGTTCTCGGTATTTAATTTTCAAATAATTTTTTTTTTAATTTTTTTTCGTGTTTGCGACGGATTAGCGACAGAACCATCCGTCGCTATTCATATTAATCTAGCGACGGCATAGCGACGGAAGCAAATCCGTCGCCAAGCTGTGGTCGCCGTTTAGTACCGGCGGATTGGCGACGGAATATAGCGCTCGTTATTCCATCGCAATTAGCGACGGACCTGGCGACGACATTATTCCGTCGCCAGTTAGCGTCGAAATATTCGCGACGTAAGCATATTGTCGCCTCGTTGTCGCTAACCCGTCGCTAACCATGTTAGCGACGGATTCGCGACGGAATGTAGTCATCGCTAATCTACTGCTTTGTTGTAGTGGAATTAGATGGATAAGAAATAATCAATGTATCTCAAATATATTTTATATCACAAGGTTCGCGTGTAGTTTGCAAGCAATGGTTTAGAATTGATGTTTTGCTGCTTTTAGCTTTATACTAAAAATAAGACAATTTCATTCATAATAAAATTATTGATTCTAGCTTTAAAACAGTGTATTTAAAAAAAAAAAATAAAGCTGCTCAAAATAAAAAAGGTCTAGAGTTCAAATTCTATCATTTGTGGCAATGTAATTCCTTTTTTTTTTTAAGACAACCCAACTTGTGCTCATTTCTTTAGTTCTTTTTGTTTGAAAGGCAAGCTGGGGTTAAGCGGACCCCCTACCAGAACAACAGCCGCCCCATGTGTCTGAGGGATTCGATCCTTGGCCTTCAGCATGACACAGGACCCCGCTTACCACATCGGATACCACCTCGGTGGTTTCTTTAGTTAGACTTGGTTGTGAGCTTGAGCTCAGCTTGGTTAGGCTCACCACAAGGATGAGCCAAACACCTCAAGCTCGGCTAGTTGGGCTCCTTTACGAGCACTATTTTGCCATTATGACCAAAATAATATGCAAATTTTTTATGGTGCATTTGAATCACCTTGAATTTTTCTCATATATCATAATCCGATGAATTTAAGGCAATTTTAGGATCTTAGAGCTGAGAATTTGAAATCCCGGATCTGTTGAGTGCAGTTTGCCTGTAGGATCTCTGGGGCCACTAGAACGTGCCCTAGAGTATGTCCTAAATCCTTGATTAGGTTGCCCTCAAGGGTAGGAGTGTCAACGGGTCGGGTTTACCTAGACTGACCCGTACCAAACCCTATAGGTCCGGGTATGATGATAAATAAGAAGACCCGATTAAGACTCGGGTCCGGACCCAAAGGTCTGATTAATACATGGATCCGGGTATAGTTGTGAAATTTTATACCAGATCCCGGCCTAACCCCATCGATTAAGACCCACAAATTTTCAATTTAGAAATGATAAAAAATAATATTTTACCAAATATGACCCCGGTGATCTGTTTCATGTAGTTCTTACCGGTCAGGATATGGTTTCTCTTATAGTGGTTCTGATTAGACCTGGATCCGGTCCCGATACCATACCAAAAAATCGGGGCCAGGTCTGGTTCCACCTGGATCCGGACACCCTACTCGAGGGTAAGAACCACGTCATGTTAATTGGTTTGAAGGTTGATGTCAAATTTTGATTTCTATCAATGGATGAAAACCACACTCCAACACTGCTGGCTTGAGTAAGTAGAATTTGTTTGGTTCATGGTGGTTTTATTGAATGATGATTAGTTGACTAAGCAGACTATATTATTTAATCTCCTTCTCATTTTCTCATTTTAAATTATTAAATGGGTTGAAGAAAAAAAAATCAGTGTTGTTAACATTTATATATTGTGCATTATACCGACACTAGAGGGCACCAAAGAACTGAAAGTATTTCTTTGCAAATTATCTATTGGATCGTCTCCAAGTATTTGTCTATAACACCATCATTCATTGAATGCACGTTTTCTATCAGATTATCTATTTTGGACAACCATCATTTGCCGCTCCCTGGATCCCTGCTCAATAGGTTATCACGTAATCTAAGCGTGCTCAGTATGAGGTTATCACGTAAACTTAGTGTATTCCTTTATTAATAAACGACTCAACTATGTCAATTAAACCCATAATTAAGCAAGAACCATTGCACCGAATTATTGATAGAGGCTCCCGCTAGTTAAACGCAAGTAATGTTGTTTACGCTCATGTTTAGATTCATAGATTCACACAATCTCAATAATAACCACACAAAGGAAACAAGACAACTAGTTGCTTCTTTATGGGATATGCGCATAATAACATAGCTGAAATGATGGTTGAATCATGCTCCTTTTTTGAATGGCCATGAAAACTCATCTCAAAGCAAGAGAGAATAAGGATAGCGGTAGACTGTGGAACCAGGGACAAGGTCTTCACTCCAGATCCGTTTTAAAATCCAAACATTCATTCCTTCCTCCATCCTTATTTCATGTCCTCCATCCCAGGTTCAAACGGGGCGAGGCAGGACGGGGCCCCGTATCTCCTCGGTCCATTGCCATCCTTAAAAAAGAAGAATTGAGGACGGAGCAAGGCGGAGATCAGGACGGGGGCCGGGGCGAGAGAAAGCGTAAATCCAGCACCGTTCCACCCTTGAGAGAGGTGGAGGTGGCACTAGTGTCATTTGACAAAGGATAAGCCGAGTATGGCTTTCCCGTTTTCCAAAGTAAAATAATTGAGAAAACCCATACAGCTCACGTTTTCTCCCCCCCCCCCCCCATTCACCACCACATGATGACGCAGGAATGTTTCTTTACATCTTTTCTCTTTTCTTATTTCCCTTCCCTATCCAAAATGCGTAACAAAATCTTGAATACTACCCCTTTCTCTCTCTATCTACAGTCTCTAGAGAGAGAGAGAGAGCACCAATGGTGTTTGTTTGAGAGAGTTTGCCCGGGGTTTTCATCGCTTCTGCGAGGGTTCCTCGTCGTAAAAAAAAATACGAGAGAGAGAGAGAGAGCACCATAGTGTTTGTTGAGAGAGCTTGGTATATTTGAAGCATACAAGAGAGAGAGAGAGAGAGATTGCTGACAGAGCTTGGTAAATTTGACATTTGCGTAGCATACAAAACTACCAATCTAGTTAATTTCTTTTCTTCTTCTTGTTGCTTTTCTCTCCCTTGGTGGTGGTTTTTTTGTTGCATGGAGGTAGAGGAGATGGGGGAGTCGAGATCGAGGCTGGGTGGCTGGGCGAGGACAGTGTATAGGGAGTGCCTGAAGAACCACGCGGCCAGCCTCGGCAGCTACGCCACCGACGGGTGCGGCGAGTTCATGGAGGTCCCAGCGGACTCGCCCGACAATTGCAGCCTCCGGTGCGCCGCCTGCGGTTGCCACCGGAACTTTCACCGGAAGGTAGTGTCCGAGAGCCGCGACGACGACCTGGACTTCCGTCGCCGCTGCTCGCTCTCGGAGACGAGGGAGGCCAGCCGGAAGAGGTTCCGGACCAAGTTCTCGGCGGAGCAGAAGGAGAGGATGGCTGAGTTTGCCGAGAAGATCGGGTGGCGCATGCAGAAGGCCGAGGAGGCCGCCATCCAGGCCTTCTGCAGAGAGACCGGCATCAGTAGGAGGGTCTTCAAGGTGTGGATGCACAACCACAAGACCTCCTCCGCCAACGCGTCCTCTCTCACTCAGGAAAAATCCTAGCAGTTTGATCGATACCCATCTCTCTCTCTCTCTTTACATTATTTCTTTTCAACTGTTCTATTTCTTTCCTTTCCTTCCTTTGCCTTTTTGATTCCTGTTGTTGAAAACTAATCTAAATTTTTGGGTCTTGACTTATGGATTCTTGTAAACAAGTGTTGATACACGTTTTACATGTTGTAGAGAACAAGGAAGAATGAGAGATACATGCATGTTAATGTCCTGCTTTTCTCTACTTTGTTGATGACGAATTTGTTTTTTTTTTCACACATGCAAGGTAAACGGATCCCATCATTTTAAATAGGATGGGTTCCATGATACATTCAATAATAGCCATTCAGCGCTGTTAATTGGATGGTTAAGACTGAATGTATGATGAAATCCATCCTATTTCAAATGATGGGATCCCTGTTCTGGTACAAGTGGGAGAACATGTAGAGAATAAGGAACAATGAGAGGATTACATTACTTATCGTCTTAATTAATGGATTCTTCATGACGTTTTTTTTTTCTCCTTTCTTTTGGTGATGATGAATTTGGTTTTGTTGACACAAGTGGGAGAACATGTAGAGAACAAAGAACAATGAGATGATTACATTACATATCGTCTTAATTAATGGATTTTTCATGACGTTTTTTTTTCTCTCCTCTCTTTTGGTGATGATGAATTTGGTTTTGTTCACACAAGTGGGCATTTGATTAGTTGCCAAGCATTATTAAGATGATGGTGTTTTTGAGGATTGTTTTTGTTTCTGCTTTGAACCAAATGCCGTGTTTTATTTTTTCTTCTTGTGAGGGTGAAAGTTGCTATGGTTGTATTTGTTTGGTGTGGCCATGTAAGAGGACCAGTGTTGCTTTTATTGAAAAACAGTAGAAATCATAGGTTGGTAGGGATGGTAGTGGACGGAGAACGAGGACAAGGTCTCCACCCCTACCCCGTCTCAAAATCCTGCCCTCTGAAAGGGTTTTGATTTTAACCTCCATCTCTGCCTTCATTCCTGTTTTATGTCCTCCATCTTCGGTTTAAACTGCGTGAGGCTAGGTGCGGCCCCGTTTCCCGGTCCACTGCCATCCACATGGTTGGGGATCACCCGCTTATTAGGAATAGAACCATGTAGTGGATGTTGGTTTAGTGAATGGTGTTTTTAAAATTATTAATGGGGTTGTATATCTAGAAGCTATCATAAAGCAGAGTTTGTCGCTAGTCTAGCTTATCTCTCAAGCATTTCTCTACAAAATTTTGTTAACTGACATGATGTGATGCCGAGGCATGAGTCAGTATCGGTGGCGTATCGGCCTAATTATCATATCGTCAGAAAATTGACACGATACTGACCTGAATCGGCTATTTTTAATAAATGTAAGAAATAACTTAAAATTATTTTTACACATGGCATGCTCTGATTGGCACGTAATTTTTTTTAATTATTTTTTTGACCGATTCAGAACGATTCACTTGAGAATTGATATCGGCCCATTCACCTGAATGTTTGGCCAGATTCAGAACGATTCACTTGAGAATTGGTACAGGCCCATTCTGGTTTCTGGTTGGCCAAACGATACAGGTCCGATTCCCATACTGACAACATTGCATGAGACCATTTAGTGTCCCAAAAGAGAAATTGGGAAATCTTTGGACCACGATGGAGCCACGAGCTCAACAGACTGGGCAACTGGTCTGGTTTAGTGGTTTTCCTTACCAAACAAGTTGGGTCCCTCATCAGTAGATTAAAGACCCGGACAGATGGGTCCCTCATCATTTGATCAAATTATTGTCTTTTAAGTTTAACCATGTCTTACTGTTAGAGAGAGAGAGAGAGAGATGATTGTCTTTAATTTAACCCCTTCGTTACTGTTAGAGGGAAGACCACAATGGCTGTGTTTTACTGTTATAGAGAGAGAGAGAGAGAGTGAGAGAGAGAGGACGCAATTAATGTTGGTAACCATTAATAGGGCACCATGTGAGGTAGCAGCTTTTGTCCTGAAACAAATGATGACGTACCGTCTTGTTCCATAAAGACATGGTTTCTGAGAGCGTAAGTTCACAAGTGGCATTTTCGTTAATTTTGCTCACCTTTTTGTCTCCTCTATCGTGCCTCAACATGTCTGCTGCAAACTTGGTATCCTTGACAGCTGTAGCGTAAGGAAGCACAACAGCAGATTGCGTAAAATAAGATTGATTTTTAGTTATATTTTATTATTAATTGTATTTTTGTTAAGATAAAATTCTATTGTATCTATTTTAGAGATTGTATCTATTTAGAGAACGGCTTCCTCTATTTATGTATCTTTCTTCTTCAAATAACATACAGGAATTTGTTCATCTTTATCCCAGCCTTATCATTGTATCAAAGCCATGGTAAAAGAAGAAACAACATTAATCGGATGCTAGCAACTCGGCTAAGGATCAGTGTGTCTTTCGGCTTCTGATTTGTTGATACCGTCTGTTTGCTGTGGTGCTGCATATATATTTGTTACTGCAGTGGTCAACCAGAGTTGTTGAGTTTTTTATTACTGTCGTTTTACAGTCAGAGACTGTAATTATCAAGAGCCTCAGATTCTACGTTTGTTATCCAGCCGTATTGCTAAGGAGCAGAGCCGGACCTGTAAAGAGGCCAATGAGGCTTGGGCCTCAGGGCCCCCTGGGCCCAAAAAAATTTTAGGGGCCCATTTTTAAGGCCCGAGCTCCTCATTTATATAATATAATATAAATATTTGGAATATCATATTTGTTTAATGTGAATGCAAATTTTATTATTATTTTGATTCCTTAAAAAAAATTTGGAGGTGCTGCCCTCGAACTCCTACTATTAATAGGGGACCCATTTTTTCCCTCCGCCTCAGGCCCCATAAAACACAGGTACGGCTATGCTAAGGAGTCTTTTTCCTTATCAAGAAAGGATACTGCTGGTATTCTCTTCTATCTTAAATAGAGGTTATCGCTTTGATCCTCAAAGGTTCTGATCATCATGAGCAGTGTAGGAGAAGCTTCAACTCAAAAAAATAACTCGTCTGATGCACTGAACAACATAGCTCAGGAAGCAAAAAATCCATACTTCTTGCAACACTCAGACAACCCAGGAGCTGTGTTGGTGTCCCAACCCTTGAGTGGCGATAACTATGCCACATGGAGTCGCTCCATGGTGATGGCATTGAGTGCCAAAAATAAACTTGGCTTTGTGGATGGTTCGATCTTACAGCCAGAGGTGTCTTCACCAAATCATGTATTGTGGGTTAGATGCAACCATATGAAATTCTCATGGATCATTAATTCCTTGTCAAGGGAGTTGGTTGAGAGTGTAATATATGCATCAACTGCATATGAAGTATGGCAGGACTTAAAAGAGCGATTCTCTTAGAGTTGTGCACCACAAATCTTTCAGATTTAAAGTGCCATTTGCAGATTGATGCAAGAAAGTTCTTCAATTACTGCTTATTTTACTAAACTAAAAGCTTATTGGGACAAGCTTTCCTCTTATCTTCCCCCGCCGACTTGTTTTTGTGGTGCTGCAAAAACAGTGATTAAACACCAACAACAAGAAAGAGTGATTCAGTTCCTTATGGGACTGAACGACTCATATGGTGTTATTCGTGAACAAATACTACTGATGAAACCATTGCCCTCCATTGCAAAAGTCTATTCTTTGGTCTTAGAAGAAGAAAAACAAAGATAAGCTCGTGTGACCCCAGCATCGTCCAGACGTGTTGCTTTTATGTCTCAAGAAGGAGGATCTTCTCTTGAATTAGACCGTCGAACATCAAGAGGCAAACCAAATCTGCATCAAAAATTTGTTTGTTCACATTGCCATAAGACGGGACATACTAGAGACATATGCTATTTTCTCTATGAATTTCCATCAGGTCACAAGCAATACAAGCAAGGATCTACAACTAATACGGCTCAGGCACCCAAGGAGCATTCTAGTGGTGTGTCCAAAAGAGATTCTTCATGTGCTGCTCCTTCATTAACCATGGAACAATATCACAAACTCTTGGCCTTAGTCAATGAAAAGCCTTCAATACCTTCCATTAATCTTGCCGGTATGAGTTTATCTTTTCAATTTATTTCAAATAATACATGGATAATTGATACTGGAGCTAGTGATCATATGGTGTCATCTATAGATATGTTAGATCAAGTTTCTACTCACATTTCCTCCACTCAAGTACGACTTCCTAATGGTTCCTTTGCTACAGCCATACACATAGGCACTTGTGTTATTTCTCCTGAAATCACATTAAAAAATGTTTACTTTGTGCCTTCCTTTAAATGCAATCTTCTTTCAGTTAGTAAACTTACCCAAGACACCAATTGTTTTGTCATTTTCTACTCTAATCGCTGTGTGGTGCAGGACCGAGTCAAGATGACGACGATTGGAGTGGGTGAACAAAGAGCTGGTTTATACTATTTTAAACAACCAATGTCCATGAACGTGGCCTCCACTTATCACTCATCTAGGTTCAATCTATGACATTGGTGTCTCGGTCATCCAACCCAGTCTAGGAATAGTTTTTTCTCTAAGTATGATGATTCTATTGTCATGTTTGATACATGTTTATGTGAGGTTTGTCAAATGTCCAAACAGACTCGTTTACTTTTTCCATCTAGTGATATTATTTCAACTGCACCATTTGAACTTATTCATTGTGACATTGGAGAGGATATTTCCAACCTTCATTAAGTGGTGCACGTTATTTTTTAAGTATTGTGGATGACTACACTAGATGCACTTGGGTTTATTTGATGTGACATAAACATGAAACCAAATATTTATTGCAGGATTTTATTAACATGATTTACAATCAGTTTCATTGTTGCATAAAAATTGTTCGTTCAGACAATGGAGGAGAGTTTTTTTCACATGATATGATATCCTTTTTGTCTAATTATGGAATTCTACATCAACATAGCTGTGTTGACACCCCACAACAAAATGGTGTAGTAGAGCAAAAACACCAACATCTTTTGCAAGTTGCTCGTGCTCTAAGATTTCAAGCTCACGTACCATTGAATTTTTGAGGAGAATGTGTCAAAACGGCCGTGTATTTAATTAACCGAACTCCTACTCCTTGTTTGAATGGACTAACACCATATGAAAGGCTATATAAGAAAAAACCAAAGTTTTCTCATCTTCGTGTGTTTGGATGCTTATGTTATGCTACAAATTTAAACCCTAGTTCAAAATTTCATCCTCAAGCCAAAAAATGTATTTTCTTAGGATATCTATTTGGACAAAAAGGATACCTTGTTTACGATCTCCAAGATAAAAAAATGTTCACTAGTAGAGATATAGTTTTTGAAGAACAAAATTTTCCTTTTTCTTTGATAATAGAGCCTTCTTCGACTGTGTTGCCAATGCCTATTGATGAACTAGTACTCCTATTTCTATTCCTATCGTGACCACACCTTTACCAGACTCATCACTTTGCACTGACAACCCCAATATAGACTCATCCATATTACCTGTTATTGAGCCCAGTGCAACTAAACCACCTCTAACTGATTCTGATATTGTCCCTGAACCATGCCACTCTACTCACGCACGTCAACCCTTAACTCGACTGAAAGAATTTTATTGTTCCAATGCTCTATGTTCACCTACTTCCTCGTTGGAGTCAAAGGCAAGAATTGCTCATGGCACACAATATCCACTTACACAGTTAGTTTCTTTTGCTCGTCTTTCACCTATGCATCAAGCCTTTTCTCTTGCTATTTCAAACATTCGTGAACCTCAATTCTTTCACAAAGCCATTAATAACTTGAATTGGCGAAAAGCCATGGAGTTTGAGATACATGCTCTTGAGGATAGCCACACTTGGACTATTACTACTTTGCCTGCAAGTGCCAAGCCTATTGGCTGTAAATGGGTGTATAAGGTGAAATACAACTCTAATGGGTCTATTGAACATTACAAGGCATGCCTGGTGGAAAAAGGATACTCTCAACAGGAAGGTCTTGATTACCATGAGACTTTTGCCTCGGTGGCTAAGCTAATCATTGTTCGTTGCCTTCTTGCAGTTGCGGCAGTCAAGTGTTGGTCATTGCATCAAATGGATGTTCATAACGCTTTTCTACATGGAGATTTACATGAAAATGTCTACATGACACTTCCTCAAGGGTTCGCTCAAAAGGGGGAGAACTTAGTCTGCAAGCTGAATAAGTTCTTGTATGGACTTAAATAAGCTCCTAGAAATTGGTTTGCTAAATTCTCGCAAGCCTTGAAAGTGTTTATTTTTTCTCAATCTCAAGCAGATCACTCCTTGCTTTACTAAGGTTCAAAAATAAAAAAATCATTGGGGTTCTAGTATATGTTGATGACTTAATCCTCGCAGGTGATGACAATGATATGATTCTTAGACTCAAATAACATTTAAATCATCAATTTCATATGAAGGACCTTGGGTCTTTGAGGTATCTTTTGGGTCTAGAAATTGCAAGATCAAAAAAGGAGATTTTTATATCTCAAAGAAAGTATGCTCTTGAGATTCTTGATGAAGTAGGACTATTGAGAGCTAAACCAATGGAATTTTCAATGGAACATAATTTGTCTCTATCGAATCTTCAAGGAGAGCTTATTACAGACGCATCCAAATATCAACGTTTAGTGGGGAAGTTAATATATTTGACCATATCCAGACCCGATATTCTCTTTGTTGTTCATGCTTTAAGCAAGTTTATGCATGCACCACGTGTCCCTTACATGAATGTAACACTGAGAGTGGTACGCTACTTGAAAGCCAAGCCCGGTCAAGGAATCTTGTTAAGCAGTGATAATAGTCTTGAGATGAAAATGTTTTATGATTCTGACTGGGCTGGTTGCCCTGATACACAAAGGTCAGTTTCTGAATATTGAGTCTTCCTTGGAAACACTCCTATCTCATGAAAGACGAAGAACCAAGCCATTGTCTCTCGCTCTTCAGCCAAAGCTGAATATAAAGCAATGGCAAATGCAGTGTGTGAAGTTATATGGTTAAAGAATCTTCTCAGAGATCTTCAAGTAAACACTGCTAAGGCAGTGGCATTATTTTATAACAATCAAGCTGCGATACAAATTGCAGCAAATCCTGTCTACCACGAAAGAACAAAGCACATCGATATAGATTGTCATCTTGTGCGAGAAAAGGTTCAAGGAGTAATTTGAACCATGTATGTCTCTTCCCAAAATCAGATAGCTGACTTGTTCACCAAAGCATTAGGAAAAGAACAATTCACTAATCTAGTCGGCAAACTAGGTGTATATGATCTCTATACACCAGTCTGAGGGAGAGTGTTGACAGCTGTAGGATAAGGAAGCACAACAATTCGGTTATATGTATCCAGCAGATTGCGTAAAATAGGGTTGATTTCTAGTTACCTTTTATTATTGATTGTATTTTTGTTAAAATAAAATTCTGTTGTATCTATCTAGAGGAAGACTTCCACTATTCATGTATCTTTCTCCTTCAAATGACATATACGAATTTGTTCATCTTTATCCCTGCCTTAGCAGGTATCTATTATCCATATGAGGGTTTGTGACTGCTCTTACCAATGTTATTACCCATTTCACCGTTCACAATATTATAGCATACACCATGAGTTATCTCTTATTTTTGTTTAAGTGGCTCCACAATTTTTAAATATTATAGAAGAGCGGATGCACAAGGGGTTGAGGGACTATGGGACTCTCTCTCTCTCTCTCTCTCTCTCTCTCTCTATATATATATATATATATATATATATATATAAAAAGAGACAGTACAATTAAAGAATAATCTAAAATCTACAACTGATGATAATCATTGGCATTCTTTTTTTAACGATTGGTTTTTCATTGATCGACTTTGCATATTGAAATTGTCAAAATGTTTTGGATTATGAATTTTTGATGTTTAAATGCATTTGTGAAAAAGTTAAAGATCTATGGCCCACAATACTAAAGTTTTAAATACATTATGAGCTATCGATTTTTCAAGTTTTGAAAAACATGTCTGTATGTTGCAAAGTCTTTATGCAAAGCATATTTTTTAATAAATAAATTATAAAGATGCTCAAGTATTGAAGAAGAGGGGTAATCCGATTGTAGTTGGTTGTAGATTTTGGATCTTCTTTTGGTAGGACGACCCCCCTTTCATATATAGTCACAAGAATATGAGAATCGAAAATACAAGGACGCGAGTATAAATCAAGATTTTTATGAGCTTTATTGTTTTGGGTTTTTTCTTCCTTAAATCTATCATATGATTTACATGCATGATTTAAAGGGACAGACCTTTGAATCATCCGATCGTAATGCATAATCGTGATTTTTTAAGGCTTGAAAATCAATAACTCATAATTTTCATAAACATTTAAACATCCAAAAATCACATTTTTTTGTTGAAAATCATGATCTAATAGTCGATTTCTATTAAAAGAACCATTCTAAAAACCTCTGCACGGTTATATTTACAAAAAAAAATTGAAAATGCCGAACTCACACTTTGGTTTTCATCACATGTGAGTAGGTTTTTCAGCTATGCAGATTGGATTGATACTGCTTATATATATACTATAAAGTTTGCTTATGGCTACAGCCTAACCCGAGTTTGTTGTACAGCACTTTCTCTTCCTGTCCTGCAACATAATTCAGCTGTCCTTTTAGTACATGTATTGATCTAAACTTAGTCATCAAAGGCTTTCCTAGTAGTTGGGAAGCTGGCGTCTGACCAAAGGCCATTACCAAGGAGAGAAGATCAGATCTAGGTCCAAGGACCTTATACTAAAAGCTGCCCAAGGGAGAAACTGGAATATATAAATCAACCAAAGCAAAATATGTAATCTAGTATGAATAAAAAATTTCATAGGTTTTTTAAAAATCTAACCCTGAAGATGCATCGTCTTACTCCATTTGCTTGAAATCAACTATTAGATCAGCGTAAAGATCCTTCAATATTTACTAAAATTTTGAGCGAATGATGTTTAGGCCTTAAAAGATCCTTTTTATACATCGATGATCCAAGAGTCTGTTTCTATAAAATCAAGTATCTAGATTTCATTCTATGGTGAAATTTAAAATAAAAATAAAAAAACTTATAAAAATTTCAGTACATACCAGTTTACATATTTTGCTGGTTTAAATATTCTAGATACCCCTGTCCAAGGATCCTCAGATAAATGTTTATCATGGAAATGAATGACACCCAATTGACCCACAAAAATTTTGAATGTTGTTTGCTTTCTGAATGAACAACATCATTGGCACATAAGGGTTTGTTTGATGGCTTGTCCAGGATTGGACAAAAAAGAAATGGATAGAACACTGGTTCTGTTCATTCCATAATAATTGTACCAAGTTCAATGTTTGTTTGGACCATTACTCGGATGTTGCATTCCAAATGCCCATTGTTTGTTGTAGTAGCTGAGGACACACTTGCCTCGTATTAGAAGATGGAGGTGAGACCGAGGAGGAAGGAGCCGTTCTCGGGGGAGGAAGTTGCCTCGTATGAGTAAATATTTTTTTGTTCTCTTTTTTTTTTTAGATTGTCAAGTCGGGGTTGTGCAAGACCCAAAAGGGGGTCACGTAGTTGGAACGGGTTTCGACTGTTAGACGGGCAGTCGGAGTTCGATTCCCATGGGAGTCATTCTCCTTGAGTAAGCTGAAGCCGCAGGCTCCCTGGGGTTCAGGGGTGCACCCGAGTTTACACTCCTCTGAGGTGGTTTTCCCATTTCTATATGAAAATAAAAATAGGGTTGGGCAGACCACTAAAGAAGATGACACCACAATCCCTGGAGAATGATCAATAATTTTTAGAAGACAACCTTTCTTTGCCAAAGGTTCCAAGAAAGCAATGCCTTCTTTAAACCCAAGATAATCTAAAAGTGTCCAACGGAATCATGATAATGCATGTGACGTTCTATGTGGTGCGAGCTTTTAACTTTCAAGCACAAACCCACTAGCTACCAACTGATTATTCATACTTTCCTGCTAGAAACTAACATACTTATCATGTCCAAAATTCCTCTACAAAACAGTTTCATATCCAATAGCTCAATGGCTTAATTTGTGTTTATGGACAGGTTCATCACAAAGAGGTTTTTTTAGTGTTTAAGATAATCAGATTAGATCTTGAATATTGTCGCTAATTAAATAAATCTTGGGGTGTGTTGTAGTTGGAGTCCCTAATCTCTTTTTTTTTTTAATGATGAGGAACCCTCGCTGAAACGAAGGAATTAAAACCCCGAGTGGAGCTCTACGACCACCCTGCAGCCTTACTTGGCCCACCTTTAAAAGCTATGGACACACCCATGCACCAGCAGGTTTTGATCTGGTGCCTTCATCTCAGCACCCTCGTAACCATGGGGGCAACCCCACGGTTAGTTGAAGTCCCTCATCAAAATTGTGATTTTCATCAGCACAAAAAGGCCACTAAATTAGACAATTGAACATTTGATAACACTGAACTAAAGGGATCCAAATTCTATTGTTTTCAACTTATATAACTTTTTTTTGTAAATGAACTAGCTTGTTCTCAGCTCGTTTAGCTCAGGGTTTTCATGGGTTCAAGGGCTTGACTTAACACAATAAATGAGCCAAGCTTGAATACTCTCTGTTTGACTGGTTCATCTTGTTCACAAGAAATGGCTCGACACAAGGACCTAGGGTTTTACGCCAATAAACTCGGTGAGAGGCAGTTTTTGAACTAGTTGGATGTGACTTGCATTGGGTTTGCTCCAAATATTACAGGATAAATATTTTACATTTTCAAGGGCACAATCAAAATGGGTCTTCATTGGATTCAGGTTCAAAGTGTCCCCACCAAACCATACGAATTGCCCAACAAAATCTAGCATGAAGTGAGAATATTCTGGTATGTATCTGACTCACAGAAAGCTGATTACACCCTTGGATAATGGCATTATTGCCTAGATTTTTTCAGAAGAAAGGAAAATTGTTCTCCTTTCACCAAATTCTAGTGAGTTATTCATGGCAACCTTTACGGGACCGCGCTGTCATTTTTTGCTTTTTTAGTTATACGGAGAAACCCAAAGCATGGTAGCAGGTAGATCATAGATCGACCCCGGTGCCTAGGGATGGCAGTGGACCGGGGCGGGGGACAAAGTCTCCACCCCACCCCGTTTCAAAATCTGAACCTTCATCCCGGCCTCCATCCTCGGACCAAACGGGGGTGAGGCGGGGCCCGTTTCCCCTCGGTCTATAGTCATAACTTAAAGGATTGGCCGGGATGGGGCGAGGCGGGGAAAGGCGGGGACGGGACGGGGGAAAACATAAGTCCATCCTCGCACGGGGATAGATTTTAACCTTCATCCCCGCCTCCATCCCCGTTTCATGCCCTTCATCCTCGGTCCAAACGGGGCGAGGCGGGGTGGGGCGGGGCCCCGTTGTCCCCTGGTCCACTGCCATCCCTACCGGTGCCCCAAAACTCTATCGTAGGGCCTATGCTGGTCTTCGGATTGTGCAGGGAGGTGGCACCCATGAAAATTGAACCTTAACCATCCTTATGATAGCCAAGATCCATTCCCACTATCCTAACCCCCCTTGGAGTGACTTGGAGGTCTTCACGTTTACAAAAAATGAACCATGGCTCCTTTCCAAAAGTCTTCATGGACATAATTTACTCGTCCCAACGAGTCCGTAATTCATGGTCAAATTTCTCAATTTGGTTGCCACACTTTTAACACAAGTCAAGAGGGCAACGTCCCAAAGGTGTTGCCGGGTGGGTGAGGACCTCTCCCTCCACCTTCCTGCACCCACTTCTCCTTGCCAGTGCACATGCAAATGGATCATCGCCCTTAAGGACCTCATCCTCATCAATGGCCTCTTCTGCTCCCACGCTACCTACCTTGAGAAGACCAGCCACCTCTCAAACTTTCAGCCCCACCAGGCCCCTACTACTTCAATGCGTCCCAAAGAAAACAAAAAAATCGAGTCTCTCCTCAAGATTATGCATGTATAAGATTTTAGATGTAGGCCACTTAAGGCACAGTGGTCATAGGGGCTCACTCAGAGTTTTCTTTACTTCAGCAAGGGTTACTCGTAAAAAAACATTAAATAATTTAATAAACAGTTTGGTTATCAACAAATGTTCATATATGAAAATAACAATGCAAGTTTTTGAAATAAGCCTCAAAGGGGTTTGGGGTAAGTGAGATGGTGTTGGATCTTGGTATGGATTCATTGTGGCCAAATGGGTCTTACATGAAATCCAATGACCCACTTAGTGGGCCATCGAGATATAAACCACCAGGATAATAGTGGCGCCCATTACACATTGGATTCCCAGCATGTGTAAGAATCCAATGTGACAGTTTGGCTGAATAACAGTTACCCAGAAGAGGTTAAATTCTCCAGCCCCTCTGCACAATACAACTGAAGAGGTTCAAGGATCCCCTCAGATGTAGGCCATTAATCAATCAATCCTCTTCTCTTCGAGTCTTCCTGTGTACACTCCGATCCAAATATTCATCAGTGGTATCAGAGCCCAAACCCAAGCGTGGAGACTCCCTGGGGGAAAGCTCATAGAGTTTCATTCTGCCAAGACAGCAACCGTAAGTATGGTAGGTAGAGCCAGCACGACTAAGTCTCTGATCCTGGAGGATGTTTCTTTGTGTAAATATTAAAAACAAGTTTGAAACAATGAATTCATTCATTGAAATGGTCAGATGATGAGAGGCCACCCAACAAAGTGAAGGAAAGTAAATACAACTACGATCGAAGATCGACTAGGATCAATACGTGAATAAGATACCTGACCTACTAGCGATCCATTGGATATTGCTAGTCAGCTATTTAGCTCCGGTGAAGACCAAGATGTCGTTGCAGATGATCAAGTGGAGGTGACCCAGATCAACCCCTTTTTTGTTGAATACTCTGTTGTTTCGCTCTTTCTAGATATACCACCACACCAAGAGAAGCCACCATCTCCAATAGTTACACATATGTAATAAAATATTATTGCATAATAAATGTTTTATGAATCATAATATTTAAAAGTCTTCATAAAAATAGTATCTTTATAGAATGAAATTATTGTTTGTATAATAAAAATGTGCTTGATATTTATATAGTGTAATATAAACAAGTTTATGTACAAAATTGTACGTGTTGAGATTAGTTTCTTTAACATTTGGTGGTTCTATTTATAGTTTTTGTTGAGAATTAGAGTTATCTTGGGACACCTTCGTGATTCTCGGCAACGTCCTGGTACCGCATGGCTATACCATTTGAATCAACCAAAACCAATTCATCATTATCTATTGAGGACAACTGGCATACTGATCGTAACAAACCTTGTAGCACCATATGTATTTATCCCCAATAATCTTGTGCTCTATGATCTTTGAGTAAAAAGCATCAAGAATATCAAAGGTGTTCCCTTCTCGTAGATATAGGCCAGACTTTGCTGAACCACGTAAACATGCTCTTGCTGCCTTCTCGATTACTCAATTTCTCGTGAACCTGGTGCAGCTCCCTCACAGGTTCAACTCTTCATGGTATCAGAGCAGACGTATCACTCACACTCGAGCAATCACCATTAAGCTCCCATCAACATGGCAGAGAAGCAAAGCAGTGGTGGAGGCTCAATGAGCACAAAAAACCCCACACAACGAGTAATAGTCCATGAACATGTAACTCCAAATTTGAGAATCACCAGCACTCTACTAAATGGTACCAACTACTTATCCTGGTTGAAGACCACAACTCTATACTTGAGCCAAAAATCCAAGCTTGGATTCGTAAACAGAAAGAAAACCAAACCTGAGATTACCAATTCCAAATATGAAGAATGGGAATCCGACAATCACCTGGTGATGTTCTGGCTCCTAAACTCCATGGAGTCTCGCATCACCGACGGGTTGAGACCGCCGAGGATATATGAAAAGCAACCAAAGAACTCTATGGAGAGCAATATAATATACCCTGCATGTATCAGCTCTCCCAAGAGATTCGGGACACAAAGAAATCAGAAGCTCCATTCAGCGAATTCCTCAGACGTATGAGGAGCTTATGTGACAAACTGGATTCTTACCAGATCATCTTGAACGACCCGAGAGATGTCACCAAACTAAAAGAACATGAAATGATCTTCAGATCTTGGTTGCCTTAGGTCCCAATTTTGAAAACTTGAGGAGCCATATCCTAATGTCTCATGACCTTCCTTCCCTAAATATAGTACGTGTCATCATAATGAGAGAGGAAGTCCGTCGTAAGGTCATGAATCCAACCAGCAAACTCAACAAGACCCTAAAAAAATCAACATTCTTGACAGATTCTAAAGCCGCAAAGTCTCAAATCAAAGGAAGTGAGACTGGATACACCCAATTCAATCGTGACAAATCCAAGAGGCCCCGATGTTTTCACTGTAAAAAGCCAGGCCATTCCCATGAAACATGTTGGTTCCTTCATGGTAGACCTGACCAAACTCAAGGAAAAAATAAACATGAACAGAAATCATCACAAGCTCACTCAGCGGGCACCCCGTTAACAGTTGAAGCAATGACAAAACTCCTTAAAAGTTGCGGTCTTTACAAATCAAATGACACGGAGAAGACTGTCGGGATGGCCGCTGCTATACATGAAACTAAAGTCGACAACGAATCAGGTATGCACAACTCTTACCCCTTTAAAACTCAGTCATGGATAGTGGATTCGGGAGCCACACATCATATGACAAATGATGAGAGCAATTTGAGCATGAAAAACAAAGAGAAAGATGAACCCATATCCACTGCCAGCGGGTCACTTATGAACCTCAAAGGAATCGACTGCACCAATTTCTTTAATTCCTCAATTCCCAACAAAGCCCTGTTCGTTCTTGCTCTAACGTCTAAGCCCCTATCTATGGGCACTATCACTGATGAACTTAATTGCAGAGTAGTTTTCTCTCGAACTAAGGTGGAATTTCAGGATCTGACTATGGGGAAGACGATTGGTGAAGGGCAGCAAATCAATGGACTCTATCATATACAACAAGCTCCAAGAGCAATGACAACCCAAGCTGATGAAGGATGATACTGGCACCATAGGCTCGGACATCCGTCTAGTCACACCTTACACTCTCTATTTCCTGAATTAGTTTTCGATGTAAATACTTGTGATGTGTGCCGATATGCCAAACTCACTCGCACACACTACCCAGCTTCTGAAAGTTTTTCCTCTACTCCCTTTGAACTCGTGCACTCAGACGTCTGGGTGCCAGCTCTCTCAGAATCGATATAGAATTTCAAATACTTTGTCTCCTTCATTGATGACTTCTCAAAGATCACATGGGTATCTTTTTTGAAATCCAAAGAAGAAGTTTTCGCAAACTTTAAAGTTTTTTGCAAAATGGTAGAAACTTAATATGGCCAAAAACTCAAAGCAATTTGAACAAACTACATGAAGGAGTATATCAACCATGCCTTTAAGAATTTCTGCAAAGACCAAGGAATAGACCATCAAACCACCTATGTCGACACCTCAGAACAAAATGGGGGTAGCCAAAAGAAAAAATCGGCACCTCCTTGAAGTCACCAGAGCCATCATGTTTCAAAAAAATGTACCAAAAAACTTTTGGAGCGACACCATTGCCACAACATGCTACATTATAAATAGGTTGCCTAAGAAGAGACTTCAAAATCAGTCTCCTCTTAAAAAACTCAAAGGAAAAAAGATCAAAACTAAACATCTTCAAACATTTGGATGCACCGTCTATGTTTGGATCTCACCTCACAAATGGGACAAACTCAGTAAAAGGGCCACAAATTGCCTATTTCTGGGGTATTCCACATCAAAAAAGGGGTATAGTTGTTATGACTACAATACCAAGCGCCTCCATGTGTCGCGGGACGTCAGCTTCAATGAAGAGAGTCCTTACTTCTCAGGCACCGAGCAGGACACCAACAGTCAGGGGGAGCAACCCACTCTCAACGACTATGATGAACTAGTTCACTGCTCAGTCATTCATGAAACCAGCCTCTCTCCGATCATCATCGAGACTAAAAACCACATGGAAACATCCCCCCAAGAAGCCGCAACCTCCCAAAAACCATGACTTTGAGAAGGTCAGATTGGACCTCACGTCTACCCTCAACATTTCAAGACTATGTATCTTACACTACTTATCCCATAAGCAAGCAAATCAGCTACAATAAGTTAGGACCAGCATACATGGCATATCTCCGTAAAATCAGCAAGGAAAGAGAACCCGGGATGTCTGAAGATGCCAAAGGAAACAAACTCTGGGTCCAGTCCATGGAAGAGGAGAACCAAACATGAGAAATAACTGAGCTCTCCAAGGGTCACAAGGCAGTCGAGTGCAGATGGACATAAAAAATTTTATACAAGAGCAACAGAGATATCTAAAGATACAAAGCTAGGCTAGTGGCAAAGGAGTACACTCAAACACATGGGATAGACTATCACGAGACCTTTGCCCGGTAGCAAAAATGAACATCGTTCGCACTCTCCTCTCGTTAGCATGCAATCTTGAGTGGGAGCTCCACCAACTCGACGTGAAAAACACATTTCTTCAAGGCAAACTAAAAGAAGAAATATATATGCAGCTCCCTCCAGGACATCCAAGTTTCAATAAGAACTTGGTGTGCAAATTGAAAAAGGCCATATACGGCCTAAAACAGTCTCTCAGAGCATGGTATGCCAAACTCAGTTACGCTTTAAAAAATAAAAAGTTCCAAAGCAGCCAAGCAGATCACTCCCTGTTCACCAAAAAGGAAGGTGAAGACATCACTATCCTACTTGTTTACGTGGAAGATATCATTATAACAGGGAACAACACCAGACACATACAAGATCTGAAAAATTACCTTAATAAGGTGTTTGATATTAAAGATCTTGGCAAGCTGAGGTATTTTCTCAGAATAGATGTAGCATATTAAAAAAGGTGAATATTCCTATCTCAATGAAAGTATACTATTGACATCTTCATAAAAACGAAAAAACTGAGATCGAAGCCAGTTAGCACGCCCATGGATCCAAGTGTCAAAATCACCAACAGCGAAAAGGAACTAGCCACTGACAAAGGCAGGTACCAACGTCTGATTGGAATGCTTATCTATCTCACAGTCACTCGTCCCGATATATCCTATGTTGTCAACACCCTAAGAAAATACATGCACAATCCCAAGGTATCCCATATGCAAGTAGTCAATAGGGTGTTAAAGTACATCAAGAAAGCACAAAAACATGGCATCTGGTTAGAAAAACATGATCATATAAACATAGAAGGACACTTAGATGTCGACTGGGCAGAAGATGCCGACGATAGAAGATCAACTACCGGATACTGCATCTTCGTCGGAGGTAACATTGTGGCGTGGAGAAGCAATAAGCAAAATGTAGTAGCAAGGTTGAGTGCAGAGGCAGAATATCGAGCCATGGCTTTCACCACTGGAGAATTACTATGGATCAAGAGCCTAGTTCAAGAAATGGGGGTAAATCACACAGCTCCGCTGAACCTGTATTGTGACAACAAAGCAGCTATACACATAATAGCCAATCCAGTTTTTCATGAGAGAACAAAGCACATAGAGATCGACTATCACTTCGTCAGCGAGAAGGTCGCTAGCGGGGAGATACAAACTCCATGCATCAAAAGTTCTGAACAACTAGCAGATGTCCTCACAAAAGGAACAAATTCAACCCAGTTTTAATATTGTATCAGCAAGTGGGGATGCTTCGACATATACGCCCCACTTGAGGGGGAGTGTTAAGAATTAGAGTTATCTCGGGACACCTTCGTGATTCTCGGCAACGTCCTGGTACCGCATGGCTATACCATTTGGATCAACCGAAACCAGTTCATAATTATCTATTGAGGACAACTGGCATAATGATCGTAACAAACCTTGTAGGCACCACATGTATTTATCCCCAATAATCTTGTGCTCTGTAATCTTTGAGTAAAAAGCATCAAGAATATCAAAGGTGTTCCCTTCTCGTGGATGTAGGCCAGACTTGGCCGAACCACGTAAACATGCTCTTGCAGCCTTCTCGATTACTCAATTTCTCGTGAACCTGGTGTAGCCCCCTCACGGGTTCAACTCTTCAGTTTTCAAGGCGATTTTTATGCCGGTATCCGGTACTAGTACATTTGATATGCAACACATTAGGGTGCATCAAGTAGCAATGCAATTATGAACTGGTTCAATTGTTTTCTTTTCTTTTTGCTATAGTTTATTGAAGATTTGTCTTGCTCTTGTATTTTTCGTCTGCTCTATGTTGGGTTAGTTTCATATTTGCACCTCATGTTACAATGTACCAATATTTTGGAGAATTTAAAAAAAATGCACTTAAACTTTGTACGGTAATCAAGAAAACCTATAGATAATTCTAACATCACTTTGTGGCAAAATCTTGGATATGAGTCATATGACCTTTAAAAAAACTTGTAATCACATTTTCTTTTAATCTTCTTGTCTAAAGTTTAATTTCTCTTTTCCATAAGTTAAACCAATTTGTTGTTGCATGAGCGATGATGTAAACATGATAGGGAGAAAATCAAATACGACAAAGATAAAAAATTGAGGGAGGAAGACACACGGACTCAAACCCAGGTTGGCATACAAGTCCAATAGTATATTCTAATTGGTGGAGGGCCAAAAGGTAACTGCAGTTACTTTTGAACTAACTCAAGATAGGTTAGTACTTGGTAGCAACTGCATTTGATTTTAAAAAAAAAAGTTTGTTTTCAATTTACGTAAAAAAAAATGAGGATCGAAATGGGTCAGCATTTTTTTATGCCCATAACTAGAAATTTGTGTTCAGATCGGGTCGGGTATCCAATACAAACTTTATCCATTGATATCGTCTCATTGGGGCGCTCTTCTTCCACAGTCCTGCCCTTCCACACCTTCAGGATGGAGGTGCACCCTAGATTCCCATGGGCCAACAAAATTCTTGAAATCAGAACACCAGTGCATGTCTCAAGATATCTTTTTTTTAGAATAGGGAAGAGTGGAGCCATCGTATGGGTAGAACTGTGCAGAACAGTCCTGTTTGCACACTCTGCTGTCCGGGCGGAAAAGTGTCCTGTACAAGTCAAGTTTTTGTCTCAGGTATTCCACTCTATTATGTTTTTAGCTTGTTCCAGCTATTCCAGACAGATGCAAGGTGTCATGTGCATCTGATGTTTGTGTTGGGCAAATAGGGTGCAGACAGCAGCGACCCACAGACGCTGACATCTGCCTAATCAAACACGCCCTTTAACTGACTCACGTCCTCTGTGACAAATATTATAAAAGTATCACGGTTATATCGCGATAAATTGCCTGAAAGTTTAAAATGGTGAAAAAAAAACCCCGAGATTTTTATTTTTAAATGTGTTTTATTTATATTTTCATATAAAAATTTATTTTTTTATATTTTTTATTCCTGAGATTTTGCCAAAAAACACACACGAGATTTATGAAAAATTTCAAAATCTCCTAAGTTTTTTGCCTGTAACTTTTGTCACTATGCTCATGCCCTAAAAAGGTTCATCATCATTTAAAAAAAAAATCCTACTTATATTTCTGTCATATCAGCGAATTAGACCAAGCCATATTCAATGACATTGCCAAAAACAAACACTATCATTAGATAAATAAAATTCTACATGGACATACTGAGAAAATGACATGAATATAGGGACATGAAGAGCCAAGATCAGTGGCATAAGGATTTTGCCAGAGCCACTATTTGTAATACCAAAGATGGGAAATGGCTAAAAGCTGCCGGTATACGCTACAGACTGGTTTAAGCTCTTAAACATCTGTCGGTCTGAATTTCCAGAAGGCACTACTAGCACTAGGTATTGAGTAATTGAAAACAGAGAAATGATGAAGGCAACAAAAAGGAAAGGAAGAGAGAGGATATACGACTTTCTAGACAGGGTTCCATGACTGTTGACTCTTTCCTTCAACCAAAATGATGCGTTAATATATTAAGAAGCTCAAAACTAAATGATTATATTAGTTTTCTATCACAGAATTAAAGTTGATGGTCTAAAACCCCTGAAATACTTCAAAAATATCTAATATCCAATTTGAAACACAATATTTTCAAATCAGGCGGTATTTTATAAATATATTTTTCTGGGGAGTAGCATATCGGCCTCTGAGCTGTGTGACAGAGTAAAAGAGAGGGGTACACGAGAAAAAGTTGGAGAGCGAGTGGTTTATCAGGGTGAAGGAATTCGCAAGAATTATGTCCGCAGAGAAGCATCTTAAAAAATTTTGCAGATTAACCAAACAAGGTCAATCTTTGACCACAGTTAACTGGGTAGTTTTTAACAAAAGGATGAATATGCTCCATTCAAACAGAGGAACTAATTTAGAGAGACTAAATTGGATTATAAGTTTATGACATACAAGATGGGAATTAATTGAAAAAAAAAACACAGTTTTTAGTGACAACAATAACCAAATTAGTGGAAACAAGAAATAATTCCATGTCAAATTTGTCCCTTTTACAGTGCATCTGTTACACGCCCAAACGTGGGAAAGGGGGGTAGTGCGAACACCCTCTCTCGCTTGTTGCCATCTAACAAGTGAAAATCCAATTATGTCCAAAGAATGCCTTTCTGAGTTTAGAAGGGAGAACCATAAGACTAAAATGAAACAAACTGAATTCCAGCGAAAATCCATCGTTGTCACTAGCTGTCACATTGACTATCAATAATCTTGCCTTACAAACTATCCACACTGATGGATGGAGTTCATGATATAATAAATCACACAATGGTAGACATTCCAGACTCACAAGCGAGCATGGAAATGAAAAAACTAGTAACTCTGCCCCAAGTACAGAAATGAATTAAACTGAATTCTAGAGAAAAACATGATCTAATCGCATTGACTATCACTATTAAGATTAAAATTGGCCCAACAAGCTGAGACTGACATACTAAATCACATAATACTGGACATGACACCAACTAGATGAGAAAAGGGTGTGGACTTGCAGACAATTATGATTAGGCCCAACGTATTGAAACCAATCAGATTATAATCTAAAGATAAAATCAACTTTTACCCCCGTCACATGGCCAAATTGATGACAATAATCAGAATGAAATTTCCTTCAAAAGAAAAAAAAAACATTCTTCAAAAAGGATAATCAAAATGGAATTGGCTCTTGGAAATAAATCATCCATCAAGCCGGAGTCCGACATAAAATCAAATAAAGATCCATATTCTACAAGCTGAGAAATGGCCGGGAAATGTAAGCGATCATCATACCCTCTCAAAGAAAATTTCCCCCCACCAATGCAATGCACCCCAGCTGAGGTTATTAACTAAACAAGATCTCACTTGCGTACCATTTACAGGATGTCTGTAGGACAATAGTTATGCTTGAACTGAAACCTCCACAGCACATAAAATCAACATCACCTTAAACTGATTTAATTCCTAGTGCTAGGTTATATAATCTCAGCATCAAGTCAATATCATGCAGACTTGGACACTGCAACCAATCGTTCCATATCTAGCGCCTTTGATTATTGCTGAGTAACAATAGTTCAGTAATCTTGATACTACACCCACTGAATATCCATCCCGCACACGTGATGATTCGGGATGTTAATTATTCACAATATTATCAGAAAAATGTCATAGTAGTAATTTCAAGTTTTTAGTTACAGAAAACATGTTTACTGGTATATTTCTTTCTAATTGTTCAGTCACTACATGTAACCAAGTTGATGAATCCGTGTCTCATGGATTATTCATACTGCAGTAACAACGAAGTGTTAGGTGATTGAAAAGCTGATTGGACCTATAGGATGCAACAGCAGGGTAAAGCAAGTAGTGGTAATCAGATGAAAACCATTCCGGGGTCCTAAAGAATGAGTTGCAGTATGTCCAATTATCAAGTTAGACCATCTGATAAGTGACATGCCACTAGTTGAGAGTAGGCAAGGGTTTGGGTGTTTCTGTTGTAGCATACAACAAATATGGCCGACTCAGATGAAAAAAGCAAAATAAAGGTAATTTAACTGCAGGGGAAAGTAGATGACAGAAAGGCTAGATCTTGACTATGGTTTTAAGATGGGTATATAACAGCCAGTGATGAGAAAAATAAGGAGAACATCACAATTTTAGTGAACTCGTACAAGAATCAAACCCAACAAGCCCAACAGGGGTAACCTCAGAAGAAACTGACACAAACAATTCAGAACTTTGAGAAAAGCTCAACCAAGATATAGGGAAGCGTGGATGACTTAAATGCCAACACAAAATATGAATAAAGAGGATATCACATGCTGATTTTATAACCCAGTAATAATAACTTTTTGACTCAAGTGAACCCACTTGGAAATTACAATGGCCAAGAAGGAACGAGAAAATACAAGATAAAATGAAAAAAAAAAAGATCTGTTCATTTGATAAACAATCAAGGACAGGATAGGATATTGGAAGAAATAGCTTGACTTTAAGATAAAAATTTGAAAAAAAGGGATATCATTTGAAAATGCATGGTTGAGATTAGTGGCATTTTCTCATACAAAAAACATTTATTCTCCACTAAGAAATTTGAACGCAAGGGTCATTAATCATTGTAATCTATCATCTGAGAATTGCAAAGCATAGTAGATCCTATGGCGTTCCACGGCATATCTATATAAGAGGTTTCCTGGCAACAAGTCAAAAGATAGGATAAGGAAAGAGCAATTACTTGGGCCAACAGGATTTTGCAAATGATTAGAAACAGAGCTAGAACTTGACTAACCAAGCTTGGCAGAACCCATGAGAATAGACAGATAGATGCACCTGTTTCTTTTCTTTCTCTTTTCTTAGCTAAAATTGCAATAAATTACTACTTCCGTGGTAAAGACATGCAAATTCACAAACACATGCACACAGCTAAAATGATATTATCACAATCTCTCGCAACTTGGATAACCTATTACATTCCATCACTTGATGATTGATGGCCCAAGGAACTGTAGAAGAGATCACTGAAGGAGAATAAGAAATGTTGGGAGTTAGATACAAAAGAACTCTTCTAGAAATGGGAGCAAAACAAAATACCAAAAATAAATGGATATTGATCAAAACATTAACACGAGGAAAAGAGTGCGAGAGAGGGTTAACTAAAAGATCTATCAGCAACAGGCACAAAACTCCGAGTGAAGGTCATAAACTGATCTATTCATAATAGCTCCACCAACTAGCTTATAATTTGAAAATCAACAGAGGAGTGCCATAATGCTACTTGAAACATACAGTCTATAAAAGCGGGGATCTGAAGAAACAACTCCTCTGTTGATTGCCTGTAATGGCTTCCTCATCTTCACAGCACCCTCACTCAAACTAGCATCTAAAAAAATTTATGCAAACTCCTTTTCTAGAACATGGTATGAAACAAAAATCCCAGCACCTGGATTCCATACCTAATGATCATATTTAACACAGTAAACTAAGCAGACATTAATAAAAAAAAAAGAGCTTTCTTTTTTAATGTTAAAGGCTAAAAAGGGTTAGTAACTATGTCACACGGACTCGGCTCCAAGGTCGCCGCACCCGCATCGACACGCACCGACACGGGTGCGGCTCGGACTCGGTCAACCCCACCCTGGGTGTGGTCAATGCACCCAGGGTCATTTTGGTCCATTTTTTGATTTTTTTTTTTGAATTTTTTTTTTTGAAATTTTCTGGGCTACAGCTGTAAGGAAAAAAACCCATCACAACTAAAAAACCTGTACACTTTCAAGTTTTAAGTATATAATGGGCACAACTCAAGTTTTTGTGGTTTTTTCCTGTATGAAGAAAGTGAATTATTACAGTGTATGAAGAAAGTGCCCAAAAGTGAATTATTCCTGTATGAAGAAAGTGTACAGAATGCCTTCACAACTCATCACCTGTCCCCTAATGGGCACAACTTTGACCGAGTCTTTATATATATAGCCGAGTCCCCGTGTCCAAAATTTTTGAAATTGCGCCGCACCCGCACCCATGTGACATAGGTTAGTAAGGATAATCAAATAGTGATCGAAGTTGCAATCAAACTTCCCCTTTTCCCATGTGGTTTTTTCAGCCAAAATGCACACTTACCCTATACTATTAGAATATGGATCCAGTAGAAGATCCATATGGTTCGTGTATGTTCTATACTCCAATGTAATTTGTATTACTAACACAGGACAGTTTTGTCCATGTAAAAAGTACTCTTACCCTATTTATCTTAATGAAGTATTAGTGCAGCTGTGTAGAAAAAGTTAAGGCTGCCGATTTCACCAAAGAAGTCTCAGATCTTTCTCTCTCTCTCCCCACACTCCTCTTCTCGGTTTCTACAACAAAACACGCCAACCTACTGGCAGTTTTGACATGGTATCAGAGCAGCGACAGTAGTGGGAGTAAAACGACTTTCATCAGGGATGTGAAAAGTTGTATCCCCATTCTCGTCAGGTCACGCTTCATTTCTGGAAAAGCTGTGTTCTCCTCCTCGACAGGTCACGATTTGTTTCACTTTTTCTCTTCGTTTTTCTCCTCGTTATTCTTGTTTACACGTATCTTTTCACGTGAATCTAGTCTGGTCTGTCTCCTCGCGTGAATCTGATCTGGTCTGGACTGATCATCTCAGCCGAGTTCCCCCAGTTTCACGTGTCCTCTCACATAAATCTGGTCTGGTCTGGTCTGGATTGGTCACCCCAGTCGAGTTTCCTCTGTTTCGAGTTCTTTCTGTATAGACTGGTCACTCCAGCCGAGTTCTCCCCTTTTCTTTTGTGTGTGTTGTTCTTCTTGTTTCACGTGACCTCTCTTGGTCACGAGAATCTGGTCTGGTTACATTCTTCTTATTTAACACACCTCTGATACTCCAATTCAAGGCTCGTTATTCCATTCACAGATCTGAATACACTCAGATCTGCTCATGGTTCGTTATTTGTCTCACAAATACTGAAACAATACCCAGATCAGCTGTCTAAACCCTGTTGTGACATTCTTTAAAATCCTGTCGTGACGTTCTCTGGTTCTTCTATCATAAAGCCGATTTCTGAGTCTTTTATGATATCAGCCTCATTTCAGCCAACCTTGATCTTTCTGTCATAAAGTCTATTTCTGCCATAAATTTCTGCAAATGGATAGTTCAACAAACTCTGTTCTTTCTTCCAATTTCCTGGGGCAACTAATTTCCGAAAAGTTAAA
This sequence comes from Nuphar pumila, assembly GCF_984573655.1. Classification (NCBI taxonomy): domain Eukaryota; kingdom Viridiplantae; phylum Streptophyta; class Magnoliopsida; order Nymphaeales; family Nymphaeaceae; genus Nuphar; species Nuphar pumila. Next base: position 107,167,299 of record NC_143250.1, on the reverse strand, counting down.
CACACAACTACCTGACCTGGAAAAGGCAGATTACTCCCTTCATTCGAAGTCAAGACCTTTCAGGTCACTTGGATGGCTCCATTTCAACGCCTCCAGAATCTATCACACAAGAAGCCAAAGACGACGGAGGATTGCCAAACATCATTCGCAACCCTGCATTTGTTGCTTGGATGAAGCGAGATCAGGCCCTCGTTGCGTACATCACTTCCACATTGTCGCAAGAAGTATAAGTTTCTATTCCTGATGATTGCACAGCTAAAGTATTGTGGGAGACTCTAGCTCAGACCTACTCTCAGATATCAGAGGCTAAGGTGTTATTTCTCAAACGTGAATTCCAACTTTTACAAAAGGGGGCAATGACCATTATTGAATTTTTAAATCAAGTCAAAAGTATCACAGATCAATTGGCCATTGTTGGATATCCAGTGTCAGATAAAGAAAAAGTGCAGTAGACATTGAATGCCCTAGGATCAGAGTATCATGTTCTTGTCACTTCTTTATTGTGCTTGCCGACGTTGCCCAGTTTTGAAGATTTACGCGCTAAACTGTTCCAGTACGAGATGTCTTTAAAAGGCATGTCGGATGCTTCAGCCAGACAACCATCTACGCATGATGTTCTTGCCACAGAGATGATTGCTGATCGTACACGAGGAGGGCATGGTAGAGGCAGGGGAGCACAACTTCAGGGTAGACGTGGGTTGTTACCTACACCAAATTTCACTGCCAGCTTTTAAAAAAATGTTCCCACATGCTACCAGTGCAACAAACGTGGTCACATTAAAGTCAACTGTTGGTACAACCCCCAAAATCGTAATAGAATCCAAAGCAATAGAAATGTTGGCACATCAGGAACTGCAGGTACCTTTTGGGTCAGTGATGATGCTAAGGATCTCCTCTTGTCTGCTATGGCCGACTTGAACCTGAAATAGAGTGATGATGGGATATGGTATGTGGACTTTGGGGCAGCAGCTTATGTCACTAGCAATACAGGTAAATTCTCTACTTTGATTCCCTATTTTGGTAAATCTAATATTGTAACTAGAGATGGGACTCACCACCCTATTTCAAACGTAGGCAATGTCCTCATCCCTTTGTCTGAGTCTTCTTCCATTCCTTTATCTAATGTTATTCATGCACCAAATATAAAGAAAAACATTATCTTTGTTTCTAAGCTTGTTGACTCTACCAATTCATTTGTGGAATCCACTCCTACTTCTGTCTTTGTCAAGGATCTTCAAACAAAGGAGATGTTCGCTAAAGGAGAGCGATGTAAAAACATATATGTCTTCAATGAAGATCCAGCCTCCAATGTCCTGAAGCCCAAGTTTGATCATGTATCTAAAAGTGTCCTAAGTTTATCCAAATGTAATAAGCCAGATCTCTGGCATTCCTGTCTTGGTCATTGTAGTCAAGTCTTTATTGAAAAGTTAGTGTCCAATGGTTTTCTTTCAGAGTCTGTTTCACCTTCATTGAAGGATAAAATGTGTCTTAGTTGTCAGGTCTGCAAAAGTCATGTACTTCCTTTTCATCAAATAAATAAAAGAGCTTCCATGCCTTTTGAGATAATATGTTCTGATGTTTGGGGCCCAGCCCCCAATCCTTCCTCTTCTGGAAGTAAATATTATGTATCCTTTATTGACAGTGTCTCTCGCTTTACCTGGATATTTTTTATGAAATACAAATCAGAGGTTTTTCTTATTTTTTGTTACTTTCATGCCTACGTTAAAACTCAATTCTCCAATGTGATGGAGGTGGTGAGTATTCCTCCAAAGAATTTTTAGATTTTCTCAAAGAAAATGGGATACATCGTAGAGTTTCTTGCCCGTACACTCCACAACAAAATGGAATTGCTGAACGTAAACACAGACATATTGTGGAAAGTGCAATGGGTATGATGCATGATCGTAACTTGCCTATTAGTCTTTGGACAGAAGCTTTTCACACTGCCACTCATATGATAAATCGTCTTCCTATGCCTATCCTTGAAGATCAGTCTCTCTATTATGTTCTTTTTGGTGTACAACCTGATTATGATGAGTTATGAGTTTTTGGATACAGATGTTATGTACACATTGATAAATCAATGAGAACTAAATTTCAGGACAAAGCCTCTATATGCCAATTTGTAGGTTATGCAGATGAACACAAGGGTTACAGGTGCTATGACCCCGCCAATAACAAGATCAGAATTTCCAGAAATGTTGTCTTTGATGAAAATAATTTTCTAGAAAATAAAGCAGATCACAATCGTGAACATATTGACGCAGCTGCTAATTGGTATGATCCATGGCTCAGTGTTGAACTTATTTCACATACTACAGAACATACCACTTTGGTTCCTGAAAGCATACATGATGAGACAACTTCAGATAAGGTATCAGAAACAGAATGTCCGAGATACAAAGGAAATGTCCATACTAGGAGACCCAGAGAGCAAACAGATGTACATGTTGGAGAACAAGCGGCATTGTCCAGTAATAAAGAGACACCGAGAAGATCAGGCAGGATAAGGCATCCTATTGAAAAATGGGTGAGTTATGATAACTTCTCTATGGATTTTCATATCTTTCTATCCAAGATTGAAAAACACGAGGAACCACTTGGGTTTTGTCAAGCTGTTCAATCTAACAAATGGATTGAAGCAATGAATGAGGAGATCGAAGCACTTCATGAGTGTCAAACATGAGAGATAGTTGATCGTCCCCCTCGATAAAAATGTTGTTGGCTCAAAATGGGTGTATAAGATTAAATACAAACCAAACGGTAGCATTGAACGATACAAGGCACGTCTTGTAGACAAAGGTTTTACTCAAGAATACGGTCAAGATTATGATGAGACATTCAACCCAGTAGTGAAAATGAGAACTATTCGTATGATTCTTGGCCTGACAATTGAACATAGGTGGGCCCTTAATCAACTTGATGTTAAAAATGCATTCCTTCATGGGGATTTGAAAGAAGAAGTTTACATGGAGCAACCTCAAGGTTATACAGAGGGAGACCCAAAAGAATATGTATGCAAATTAACCAAAGCATTGTATGGTTTAAAGCAAGCCTCTAGGTCATGGTTTGAAAGCTTCTCCTTAGAGATTCAGAACCACGGTTTCATTCGTTCCCAACTAGATCATTCTCTATTCATATACGGGGATGAAACCACTATGGTTTTCTTACTCATATATGTTGATGATATAGTGATCACTGGTAATGCTCCAGATCATATTCAACGAATTAAAACTTTACTAAGCATGTGGTTCAAAATGAAAGATCTTGGAGAACTGAGATATTTTCTTGGTATAGAGGTAGACAGACAGGATGAAAAAATGTCATTAACTCAACACAAATACACTCATGATCTTCTGGCCAAAGCAGGAATGACGGATTGCAAACATGTGCCTACACCCAGTGTTGTCAATCAAAAGCTCAGTATTTGTGATGGTGAGTTATATCCTGATGCAAGCAAGTATCGCAGCTTAGTGGGCATGTTACAGTACCTTACTTTTACTAGACCAGACATTGTATATTTTGTAAATCAAGTATCTCAGTTCATGCATGAACCGAAGACTGGTCACATGGATGCTGTCAAACGTATCCTTCGTTATCTAAAAGGCACGGTGGGTGATGGACTCACATATGCACAATCTCCTTTGGGGACACCAAAACATGACATATTGGCCTATACAAATACAGACTGGGCAGAAGACCCAGATGAAAGAAAGTCTCTTTCAGGATATTGTGTTTTCATTGGAAGGAATCTTGTCTCATGGAGTAGCAGAAAACAAAAGGTTGTGGCAAGATCTAGCACAGAGGCAGAGTATAGATCTATGGCAGCTACCACAACAGAAGTGACCTGGATTAGGCATCTACTTACAGAGATGCGAGAGGATATCTCAAGATCGACTCTTATGTGTGATAATAGAAGTGTTATACAAATTGCGTTAAATCCGGTTCATCACAGTAGGACTAAGCATATTGAGGTTGACCAACATTTCATCAGACAAAAGATAACAGACAAAGAGATTGAACAGGTTTATGTGCCTTCAGAAGACCAAGTCGCTGATATGTTCACAAAAGGTCTCACAAGTAACCGTTTTTGGTACCTGAAGAACAAGTTGCACATGGTTCACTCCCATGCACAACTTGAGGGAGGGTATTAGAATATGGATCGGATATGGATCCAGTAGAAGATCCATATGGTTCGTGTATGTTCTATACTCCAATGTAATTTGTATTACTAACACAGGACAATTTTGTCCATGTAAAAAGTACTCTAACCCTATTTATCTTAATGAAGTATTAGTGCAGTTGTGCAGAAAAAGTTAAGGCTGCCGATTTCACCAAAGAAGTCTCTGCTCTTTCTCTCTCTCTCCCCACACTCCTCTTCTCGGTTTCTACAACAAAACACGCCAACCTACTGGCAGTTTTGACATATACGACCTCAAGGAACCAAACCTGGAAAACCACCTTTGTAGCAAGTCTCAAAAAGAACTAGAGATGGGTAAGGACCGAAGGGATGAGATCAGTTTTGAATGAAGCAGTTGTCAACATGAGTAACACTTTGAGAGGGAATGGATGGCTGTGTCAGTGTGGAACTTGGACAAACAATTGATGACATATAACTCATCGAAGCGCAAGGGGATGGAAATAGGGATAAATTGAAAGTTTTCCTTCTTGTTCCTGTTTTGAGAAAGAGAAGAGAGAGAGAGAGGGAGAGAGAGAGGTCGATTGCGGCTGTCACGATTTCTATAAAAGAAATCGTGACCTAAATGTATATTTAAGGTTACATTATACTATGGATCCGGGTCTGGTATATCTAGACCCGATAACAAAATACATTAACAAAATACATGATCCGGGTCCTGCAGATCCTACACCTTTTTCACCCCCCCTCATGTTGATCATGGTTTTGGACCATGAACAACTTGCTTTTAAGCATCCAAAAGCGATCCTTGGTTAACCCTTTGGTAAATATGTCTGCAACCTGTCTTTCAGTACTGACAAACTCAGGCTCAATCTCTTTTTCTTCAACCTTCTGTCTCACAAAGTGTTGGTCGATCTCAATGTGCTTGGCACGACTGTGATGTACTGGATTGAATGACATATTGATAGCACTTTGATTGTCACAGAGCAAGGTAGTGTGGGAGATCTTTTCTCCTACTTCAGTTAGAAGATGCCTGATCCATGTGACTTCGGCAGTGGCAGCAGCCATGGATCTATATTCAGCCTCAGTGCTTGATCTAGCGATAGCTTTTTGTTTTCTACTGCTCCAAGAGACTAAATTTCTTCCAATGAAGGGCACAATATCTTGATGTAGATCTCCTTTCGTCGGGATCTCCTGCCCCGTCTGCATCACAATATACAGTAATTTCGTGCTCGTTTTGGCCATAGGACTGTGGTAAGTATATCAATCCATCCCCAATAGTCCCTTTTAGATATCTAAGGATCCTCTGGACCGCTTCCATATGTCCAGTGCGTGGTGCATGCATAAATTGAGACACTTGATTGACTGAATAAACAATATCAGGTCCAGTGAATGTGAGGTATTGTAACATTCCTATTATGCTGCGATACCTGGTGGGGTCATCACACAGATCTCCATCATGAGCGCTAAGTTTTTGATGAAGTACACTCGGAGTTCCTAGAGGTTTGCGGTCTTTCATGCCTGCCTTGCTGAGAACATCTACAGTGTACTTGTGTTGAGTGAGTGTCAATCCATGAGCCTGGTTATCAACTTCTACACCTAGGAAATAGCATAGAATTCCAAAGTCTTTCATTTTGAACCTTTGACCTAATAAGTCTTTTATTTCTTGGATGTGGTCCGCAGAGTTTCCTGTGATGATAATATCATCGACATAAATTAATAATAGAGTGGTCACAGACTGACTTTTAAAGATAAATAATGAGTGGTCCAACATGGAATGTGAAAATCCATGTTTCTGAATCTCTGATGAGAAGCTATCAAACCAAGAGCGAGATGCTTGCTTCAGGCCGTAGATGACTCTTTTTAGCCTGCATACATGGGTTTTACAATTTTGTTCTTGATATCCAGGGGGTTGTTCCATGTATACCTCCTCCTTCAAATCCCCATGTAAGAATGCATTTTTTACATCAAGCTGACTCAACTTCCATGCATGTTCAACAGCCAGGGAAATGATAATTCGAATCGTTCCCATTCTTACAACCGGACTAAAAGTCTCATCATAGTCTTGCCCTGCTTCTTGAGTGAATCCTTTTGCTACAAGCCTTGCTTTATATCGTTCAATGGTTCCATCTGGCTTGTACTTGATTTTGTAGACCCATTTGCATCCGACAACATTTTTGTCAGGTGGTCTGAAAACAACTTCCCATGTTCCACATTCATGCAAGGCTTGCATTTCATCATTCATGGCTTCTACCCATTTCATAGAAGTTGTTGCCTGGTAATACAAGATGGGCTCTTCGTCCTTATTGATGGCAGTTAAAAACAGTTGAAAATCCAAGGAGAAGTTGTTATAACTAACCCACCTCTCAATAGGATGTCATATGCGGTTTGATTTTCTGACTGCAAGGGTATGAGAAGGAGTAGAATTATCGACTGAGGCATGATCTGAATGGCTTGATGTTGTCGGTCTCTGTCTGGAATAGACAATGCCTTTGTATCTGCCCGGTACTTCCTCTGTATTCTGTGACCCCGACGCCCCAGTGTTCTCAAATACCTCTTCTTCTTGTTGCACGCAATCTGAGGAACATGTTTCATTGGAGCCAGCAAAAAGTTCTGAGCTTACCAAGGATGGTAAATTTCTGGTGACATATTCGTTGTGTCAGCTTCGTGATCAAAATTTTGTTCATCAAATACAACATTTCTTGAGGTTCTGATACGTTTGTTGGTGGGATCATAACACCTATATCCTTTGTAGTCATCTGCATATCCCACAAATCTGCACTTTTGGGCCTTGTCTTGAAACTTTTTTCTCAGGGACTGATCAATGTGCACATAGCAACAACAACAACAACAACTACGCCTTCATCCCAAAACAATTGGGGTCAGCGATATGAACCAAAAAAGAAATTCATTTTGGGTCTTCCACATGAATCCTTTTCCTCCAATCATTTCTATCCAACGCCATGTCCTCGGTGAGGTTCAAAGCATTCATATCCTTTCCTATCATCTCCATCCAAGTCTTCCTAGGCCTACCCCGACCTCTTTTAACTAATATATTTTCCCATTTCTCCAACCTTCTAACTGGAGCATCATTAGGCCTTCGCCGAATATGTCCAAACCACCGTAAACGATTCTCTCGCATCTTATTTTCAATGGGTGCAACACCTACCTTCTTACGTATCTCTTCGTTCCGAATCTTATCTTTTATTGTATTTCCACACATCCATCTAAGCATCCGCATCTCAGCTACACTCATTTTTTGAATATGATGTCTCTGAAATGAAATGTGCACATAGCAAACACATCCAAAAACACGCAGATCATAGTAACTAGGATAAGTTCCAAAAAAACAGTGATAAGGAGACTTATTTTCCAGAATAACCATAGGCAGTCTATTTATCACATGCATGGCAGAATGGAAAGCTTCTGTCCATAGGTTAATGGGAAGATTGTTGTCATGAAGCATACTCATGGCACTTTCAACGATATGCCTGTGTTTTCGTTCAGCAATTCCATTTTGTTGAGGGGTATGAGAACAGGACACCCTTCTTCCTATTCCGTTATTTTGAAGAAAAGAGATAAAATCACGGGATGAGAATTCCCCACCTCCATCACATTGGAAAAATTGAATGGACTCAGAAAATTGATTTTTGACAAGAGAAAGAAAATTTTGAAACAAAGAGAAGACTTCCGACTTATTTTTTATGAAATATATCCAAGTGTATCGAGTATAGCTATCAACAAAGATTAGATAGTATTTGCTCCCAGATCCAGAGGCAACTGGGGCGGGTCCCCAAACATCAGAACAGATTATCTCAAAAGGTTTTGAAGCTCTCTTATTAATGGAACGAAAAGGCAATACATGACTCTTGCATGAAAGACAACTGGAACATTTGTCACTATTCTCATCCCTATTTAGACTTTCTTTTGGAATGAGATTATTAGATACAAGTTTCTCAATGAAATGACCTCCACAATGACCTAATCGACTATGCCAATAGAATGGCTTATTACATTCAGCAATACTAAAAACATTAGCAGAAGAGGATGAACACGACTTTAATGAAGGCTTTGAATTCAGGTGGACAGAACGAACAACATGACAAGGAGCTTCTTCAAAGACATACATATTGCCTCGTCTCTTTCCTTCAACGAATGTTTCCCTCGTGCGTAGGTCCTTGACCTGCACAGAGAAGGGAGTGAATTCAACTGAAGCATTATTATCATCAATAAGTTTGGAAATAGAGACAATATTTTTCTTAATGTCAGGAGCATGAAGAACGTCAGAAAGAGTAAGAGTGGAATGTGACATGGGAATGACAGTTTTTCCAACATGAGAAAGAGGATGGTGGGATCCATCTCCAGTGACAATCTTACTTTTTCCAAAATAGGGAATGAGATTAGAAATCTTACCTGCATCACCTGTTACATGAGTCGCTGCCCCTGAATCGACAAACCAGGTGCCTTCATCACTCTGCTTCAATTTCAACTCTAACAAGGCAGATATTAGCAGATCTTTAATCTCTCCACTACTTGAGAACTTCTTTTTGTTTTTTGTCTGTGGACCCTTTCCTTTATTCTCTGGATTATGCCAACAATTCGCCTTGATATGCCCCTTTTTGTTACAAAGGAAGCAGGTAGGAATGGATCTTGACCCCTGTGCATGAGTTAACATATTTGGAGTGGGAAGCAGACCACGCCCTCCGTGTCCACTTCGCCCTTGTCCTCTACCATAAGACACCCCTGTGGCAAAAACTTCCTGAGAATTTGTGTGGACGTGAGATTCCTCAGAGAACCCTTTCAGAGTCATCTCATACTGAATTAGTTTTGCTCGCAACTCATCAAAGGTAAGAAGGGTAGGGAGACACAATAGGGAAGTGACGATCATGTTGTAGTCGGATCCCAATCCACTAAGAGTCTGTTGTACCATATCGCTGTCGCTCACCGCGCATCCTATAACTGCAAGTTGGTCTGTGATAGTCTTCATCTTGTTCAGATATTCCATGATGGTCATGGAATCTTTTCTCAACATCTGAAATTCCCTCTTGAGAAAAACCATTCTCGCCTGCGAAACTTGTGAATATGTTTGAACCAATTTTTCCCAAAGTTGCAAAGCAGTAAAGTTGTCGGGAATTGCAACAAGAACCTCTTGGGACAAGGTGGAAGTGATGTATGCAACCACTGACTGATCTTTCCTTTCCCAGTTGAGGTACTCAACATTCTTGACATACACAATTGAACTTACTCCTTTGTCGTCTTTTTCTTCTCTCGTAACAAATTCGATTGGGGCGGGAGAGGTTCCATCAAGGTGACCTAAGAGACCTTGACTCCTTATAAAAGGAATGATTTGTCTCTTCCAAATCAAGAAATTTGAGGTATTCAACTTTTCAGAAACGAGTTGATTGAGAAAGTTTGAAGAAAGATTCGATTGAGAAGAATAAGGATCCATTGAGAAATAAAATTCAACAAGAGTGTTCACGAAGTGCTCAGTCTCTTTTTTTTTTTTAAAACAAGAGACCGCAGGCTGTCAGATTCAGAAAAATATTGAGGCTAAACATTGAACTTTTCTTTACACTCTTGAAATTTTTTTGAGATTGACGTGATGAAAAGAAAATTTCACACGTTAAATATGTTTTCAGGTAAATGTAGAAAATGAAAGTCAGGGAAGAGGAACGTACAACAAAAATTGGTATATCAGGATATGCAAAACAGATACAAAAGAGAAGATCGGACAAAGAGAACAAATCAAGTGATACCAAACAAAGGCGGATCTGAAATAGATATCGATTTGGTGTTTCACGTGAATCGATTTCAGTGATTCACGTGAAAAAAGGAATCTACCCTTTTTGCACAGTCTGAATTCACGTAAAGAGGGTTTACGTGAATCTCAGATTACCACAAAGACATCAAGCCCACGTGAGATGTGGGTCAGGTGTACAGAAAATTTCAGGAAGAAGAAAGAAATGAGCCACGTGAATCTCAAGCCCACGTGAGATGTGGGTCGGGTGCACAGAAAATTTCAGAGATCAGAAATAAAAATGAAAAGAAGGAGAAAGGAAGAAAAGTAGAAGGGGAGGAACGAAAAACCTCAAATCTCCGATCGTCGCACCTGTTGGAAACCTTCTTCAGCCCTCAGATGGATCTCCGCTCTGATACCATGAAAGTTAGGGGTGGCAATCGGGTCGGGTTTGCGAGTTGGCGGGTCGGGTTGGCGGGTTGGCGTGTCAGCATACCTCAACCCGAACCCGACCTGTTTATTAAACGGGTCGGCTGTGGCAAACACGAACCCGACCCGTTTAATAAACGGGTAACCCGACACGACCCGCCAACCCATTTAATAAATGGGTTGGGTCGGGTAAACGGGTTTTCAGGTTCGCGGGTCGTGTTGGCGGGTTGACGGATCGGGTTGGCAGGTAGTCAGGTTGGCGGGTCGGGTTGACGGGTTGACCCACCCACCTAACCCGTTTATTAAACGGGTCAGCCGGGTTGGCGGGTTGGCATACCCACAACCCGAACCCGACCTGTTTAATAAACGGGTTACGCGGGTTGACCCGTTTATTAAATGGGTTGGCTTAAGCCCAACCCGAACCTGCCTAAGAGGCGGGTTGGCGGGTCGTGTCAGAAATTGCCACCCCTAATGAAAGTTTTCCTTCTTGTTCCTGTTTTGAGAAAGAGAAGAGAGAGAGAGAAGGAGAGAGAGATCGATTGCGGCTGTCATGATTTCTATAAAAGAAATCGTGACCTAAATGTATATTTAAGGTTACATTATACTATGGATCCGGGTCTGGTATATCCAGACCCGATAACAAAATACATGATCCGGGTCCTGCAGATCCTGCACCTTTTTCATAAATCAGTAATGAGAAGACTCTGAGAGATGCTATCAAAAGATGAATCTGATCAATCAATAGAACTGAAAAGATTCTTGAAAAAAAGGAAAATACTTTAGGAAGGTGATCAAGCTTAAATTAGACATAGTTGATCGCAGTCACCTATATCGTTCAAGGTAATTTCTTGGTGAGGGTTTTCCTTGGAGAGATTTTCAAAAGCTTGTATTTCTTTGAAAAATCTTGGGAGTTAAAAAAATTGAAAAAAATACAAATAATAACCAAAAAATAAGAAAATAATGAGTTTTCCATTATTTTTTTTTCCAAAAATATAAAGAAACAAGTTTTAAAAGGTTTTAAAAATATAAAAGAAACAGAAAATAGGAAATGCAAACTTAAATTATTAAAAAATATTTTTTCCCAAAAATATCACAATAATATCATGATATTTTGACTTTTGGCAATATTTTGAAAATATCACGAGATATTCCGTTTAATATCAACTACCTTGAAATAGCCAATATTAAAGCGATATTTTCAAAATATTGCCGATATAGGTGACACTTGACACCAATACTCATATCATATAGATGATCACATTAAATTTTGAGATATTGTCCTTTACCCCAACACCACTGTTTATTCTAACATAAAATACTACTTCATAGCTGCAACTGCATGAAATTTCCCCACAACCCTTTGCGCTGTTTGCTGAATATCAACCAATCTCATCTCATCAGTTCCATGTGGGCACCAAAAAGAGCCATTTCTCTATTTAAGAAGAAAAATTTCATGCTGCAGTTGGTTGACTTTTGGAAACCTGCTCTTGCTGCTGCAGATCGTCTTCTCCTCCTTTTGAAGTTGAATGTCGGAAATCGTCTTCGCAGCCTAGCTAAAGTGAGGCAGCACTATTCGCTTTCAGTAAAGTCTCGCTTGCACAAACCTCATCTCCAACCCAACGAAAGTCAGAGATGTAGCTTGTAAAGAAAGTAGACAATCTCCCATAAAGGGGGTCCAACGTACCATACTAAACAAAAAAAGAATCCAGTCCCCCGCACGGTTGAATAGTCTCCGCACGCTCCAATGTCTAGCCCAGAATTTGCCGGGACTATTCCAGTGAGTCCTCCTATGGTGAACAAAAAGATGACACCTTGTCATATGCATGGTTTTAAAACTCGCTGAGTCAACTCGGTGACTCGGCTCGGCTCGGTCCTCCAACGAGTCAACTCGGCAAGCTAAACTCGTTCTGCGAAAACTCGACCTTGACTCGGCCTGACTCGGGTTGACTCGGGCTGACTCGGGTTGACTCGGGCAAGTTTTGGACACTTTTTTCTTTTTTCATTTTTCAAAGGCTATGGGCATTTTTTTCATATGTAAGTGTTCATTTTTCAAAGAACAAATAGCATAATAATAATAGGCTTACCAACTTAATATAAAATCACAAAATTAGTAAAAGTCAATCAAATTTCACATGTCCATCATTCATTCCTTTTGGTAGCTCCAGGTAAGGAATCAAACCCAGTACCCCTCAATGAACAGAGTGAATCCACTAATCCAGCTAACATAACTGATCCCTCATGCAACCATCTCTGAGACCTACACAATAGTTGGCAGCCAGCCTATTCAAAACCAACAGCATAAAATGCCCACATTTATCATTATAATATATATACATCACAGCATTCTCAGTATCCAAAGCTTATATGCATTTATGTGCAGATATATAAGGCATGGTCCAATCAACTCTACATCAAAAACACACTTAAAATATCAAGATAAAGTTCAATGTTCCCAAAAATTTGCAAGGATTTTCTGAGGCCCTGCAACACAACAGCTATGTCCATATATTCAGGATGTAAACCATGATCGAGCATGGTTATTAAAGTTCTTGAAGCTAGTAATTAAGTCATTCTTTATATATTGTCTTGAAAGACTTGCTCCTGCTTGTGTAGTTTCTTTAGTAAATGTGAGATTTGAATTAAGAACAGTTTTACTTGATGTTATTTTACTTATTAATCAATTAAACTAGTAATTAAGTCATTCTACAAACCTTTATATGTTTAAATGACAATTTATATATTGTCTTTGTTTTAAAATCAAAAGTTAACAAAACCCGGTCCGAGTCACCGAGTTGACCCGCCGAGTCACGAGTCAATAAAGAACGAGTCAAGTTCTGAGTCACGGGTTTTAAAACCTTGGTCATATGTTGAAAAATCGCCCGTTACCACCTCATCTTACAATTTATAAGCCACAGCTCACTTCGACGTTTCCCATTTCCCTTTTTTTCTTCACTTTAGTTGTTTTGCTTTGTTATTTGATTTGTCTCACATTGGACCTATTCCACTGATGGGAAAGGCCACTGTTGCAGTGGCATTCCTTGCATCCTCCTGAACCACCTATGTTCAACTGCATAAAAGCTAGAAAATGACATCCACCAAATTCACTTAAATGTTGGAAACATTCATCATGTAGTAGTACTTTAGGACTAAGAAACATCACTGCTTTGCATAGCCTTGTCCTCATCTTACAAATATGTGTCATATCCATGTTTGACATAGGAAGCCCTCACCATCAGGCATCTTAGGGGGTAAATTAAAGCAGCGTTTTGTCAAGGTAATTAAAAACAATCAGATCTAACCATTCAAAACACTTTCTCTCTTTATCTAATAACATTAAACAAACTAATTTTCAAGATATAAGCTGAAAAATGCAATATCACCAAATCTAGAAAAAGGGTTCAAGGTTCAAAAAACATATAACAGGACTTTTTGGATTTCTTGATTAGTGACGAACTCACCATAATAACACAAAATCATATTTCTTTGGTTAATAAGATCCAAAAGGTTTAGAAACCCCAGGAGATACTGCTTCATAATAGGCATATAGTGATCACTGTGCGACAAATAACACCAAATGTGTTGGTTTTCGAGTGAAGTCCATCAAAGTGATCAGCATTCTGAAATGGGGTTAACAACAAAAGCGTCTGGCATTACATTAACAAAGACTGAAAAAAGAGGTGCCAGCCTCATCATGGTGATTAAAGGACATATCTGATCGTTCCTCTCTAATGTTGTGAGGCACAGAATGTGCACAAACCTAAGCAGGTATGATATAATCGCACTCTTACCCATTTTGCACCTAGTTTTATTACCAAATAGTCATGCAAAATAGTCTGAAAAATAATTGAAAACACTGTTTAAGACTTTAAGTTGCAAAGTAAGGAAAAACATTTATAATACATGTGCGATGCATCTACTCTTATATGTGATTTATGCAAAATCCACTCCAAGATGATGGAATTGAAAATCCTCAGTAATATCGCCACCCTAAATGAAAGAAACCCACTATTGAGTTTACTGACTCCAAATGAGAACCTGTGATCTGATGACACGAAAATGAAGCAGAAAACCATCAAAATAATCAGCACACTATTTACAATGTATCTAAGAAAATCTGTAACAGTAATTCACTTACCCAAATAAAACCGAAGGTGACCATGAATGTGTACACCAGTAATAACAAGCAGAAAATAACTAAACCACCCCTATCTGCACATGAATCATTGAGTTGACAAGAATGATAACATAGATAATCATATAGAGACACTATGGGACTTTGTTGCTTCTGTTTTAGAAACTCAAAGAATGATCCTATCACACCAAGTAGCCAAATACACCAAAATAGTGTAAATGGCAGTTTTCAGGCATTACAAGTATTGAAGGGTCCATATTAAGCTGAAGAAATTACCTTAAGATAAAAACCTGATAATTTAATAATATGGTCTGTGCCAAAGTGATAAAAACAGCAACTGAAAACTCAGCCTTTTAAGGCAAAGGATTCTAAATAGCATCTAGATATATAGAATGATGGCCATTAATGCCACCGAGAGATAAATAATTGGAAAAATAATGACATAACTTGAAACAATATCCTGTGTGCCAGTTGTTATGAACTTCAGCAAAAGGTCCCATCAGCTAATCATATTGAACAATGCAATCCAAACTATTCTAAATCCTACGTTTTTCGCAGGTTGCAGCTTGGCCATTTTTGTCCACCCAAAATGAGAACTAATAATAGAGAATGACAATTCAGCATATTCAAAGTGTACACAGTAAGGATCTGGAAAACAGTAACACGTACATTGGGATCACAGACAATACACAGTTTACTGAACTCCAGTTTTTAATCAGCATTGCGACAAGCATTTGTTGATCATTCAAATAAGTACTGCCATATGAATTTAGAAGCACTATCAGCACACTAAAGAGACCAGGAAAAAAATGCATCTACCAACTCCAGGTGCATTTGAACAAATTCAGAAAGAACAGGAACGGATTGTAGACCTAATTTCTGTAAAATAGACACAAATAAAAGAGATACGGAAGGAACAAAAGAAGAAGAAGCAATCCCCGCTCCCAATAAGCTTCTGCATAAACATATCTGTTTTAAACTGCATAACAATGCAAGAACTCCAAATGCTACCATGAAGAAAATGTTTTAGCATCAGAATAGTATAACATCACCAATATCAGTTCTGGGGGTTACAAACAAATTCAAAAGCCACCTCTACAAAAAAGGCCTAATAGTTATGTACAACACTAACCAGCCCATTGCATCATTCTAAAGGCCTACAAGATATCAAATGAAGATACCAACATTGACCACCTATTTTTACCTGATCGTAACAAACTTGTTAGTACCATGTTTAGCCCAGTAAGTCCTTAGATCAACCGGATTAGACAGGCTATGCCCTTCCGACAAAAGTTTCTCCAAGACCTTCTTAAACGCTCCCCGGCTCATTTTCCTTCCAGCTATCCGAGCGCCACGCCTCTTCGGACTCATCGGCAATGGATACATTGATATATTTATCGTGCAGCACGCCGACTGCCAGCTGCCGGAACCCCATTTGTAACACTGATGAGCAACACCAGTACACGAACAAACCGGTATCGGAATACATGAGAGATCCAAGGTAATCCCATTGACGACCACGCCCGGGTTCTTCTTCCCCGCCTTCTGAACAGGGCCAGATCCGTTCCCCTCGTCCTTCACCACCGCGACCTTGGTCCTCACCTTCTTCACCTTAGGAGCCTTGGGACGCTTCTTGGGCGGGCTCTCATTCTTCTCCACACCATCCCCAACATCGCCCACCTCATCCTGCACAGGTTCCTGCTTGGCTACGCCTGAGGGCACAATCTGCACCACCTGGGTCGCCGGAGTCTCGTGCAGAGAGGGCCGGAAATCCTTACCACCATAATTCGAACTCGCAGACAACCGGTGGAACAGCTTCGGATTCGCAGCAGCCACGCACTGCAAGTCTCTCTGTCGCAGCCATGCCTCCCTCGAGAACTCGACGGGGGCAGTGTACTCCGGGACCGAGCTCTGCCGATCCACGAACCGCCCGTTGGCGTTACGGGTGGCCATAGACGCGGCGGGTTCACGCTCCTGCGGCATGAGGCCCTTCTCCCTCCCTACTGCAGACATGAACTGCAGCACGCGGTTCTCTTTCAAAGATTGGTTGGGGAAACCCCAACTTCGGATGCCTAACCCTCCATTCTCTTCCATATAAGCAAAGCCAAGGACCCCTCCAACATATATTTCTTAACCGTCGTCTTCTTCCCCCTCTAACCCTGCAACAAGAACCCCATCTTCTCTCTCGAGCTTCAAGATCACCCTACAGGAAACAACCCATCCCCATAAAAAAACAAAAGAAAAAGAAACACCCAAAATCCTAAAAACCCCAGATTCCGCAAACTAGCACCCACAAGAAAGTGGAAACAGTGAAGGCGAAGAAGAAAGGAAAACCACCAACTTCCGCACGTTCAGGAAAATGAAAATGTGCTATAAGAAAATAGGCACACAAAATTAAAGAAAAAAGAAGAAAAAAATGTCCAAGATGGAAATATTAAAAAACAAACCCCAAGATTAGATAATAAAAAATGGGAGTGGAAAGTCAAGAATCGACGGGGTTTCGAACGATGTCTTACCTTTCTACAGTGAGAATGAGGGAACACCTTAGAGAGAGAGAAAGTGAGAGAGAAGGTTAGGCTTATTAATTTGTGACAAAAAGAGGGTTTTTAGAGAGAGAGGGACAGACAGAGAGATAATGAGAGAGAGATGAGAATCAATCTCCGTACCCTTTTAATATATGAACACCTCTCTCTTGCAGAGCGTGAGATATTAATTTGTGAGAGAAAAAGAGTGCCTTTTTCTTTTGGGCAGACTACAGAAAAAGGGAAAAGAGAGAGTAGCCCGTGTTTCTGGCTCTCTCTCTTATTTGGAACCGGCCTTACCCACTGAAGTGAACCCCCCCACCCTATCTCTGAGCAAAAACCGAGTCAGTTGGGATCGGTTCTAAAACCGGGTCTGCTTGCTGTAACTTGGATCCTCCCTAGCCGATTGATCTTGATCTTCCTTTCAGCCCAGTAACTCCAGTTACAAAGATTTTTCTCTGTTTCTTGTTTGTTTAGTTGAAACAATTTTCATTAGTGTCGTTTGACCCGTTTTACTCATCCGAGTGACACTTTGCTTACCTAAAAGTGAATCCGAGCCTGTCCATTCTGAGATTTTATTTGTTGTAGAGAATTGGTTTGATGAACTTGGATTTTGTGGTGCAGTTAAACCAATTATAGTGGTAATTTTGAAGTTTTGACTTTTTATTTTATAATCAAGCTGGGAGATTAAGGCCCTCCACCTATACCTACAGTGGTTGATAAACAAAATGCCCAAACACAGTCCTCATCTTTCGAAATAAAATTCAAAAGCGAGGATCCCTGAACCTAAACTCACAATGATCTAATTTGGAACTCAAGTGAGAAGCATTCCCCGGAAGTCTGGTTCGATCTTTCTGAACTCCCTTCATGTATGCAAGCCAAGTTTGGTTGGTGGAGTGCACCCATCATGTATCAGCCGAAGCATATTCACAAGAAGACGGGTTTCCTGTACATGCATGGTTTTCTCTGTTAAGAAAACCACGAGCAAGAAACAACCAAAAGGAAACAAAGAACAAGAATGATCAAACAAAACACAAGAAAAACACATATTTACGTGAAAAAACCTCTCCTCAAATCCAAGAGAGTAAAAAACCATGGTCGCTCAGAGAGAAATCTTATTACTCTTTTCCAACAGTTACAAGATGGGGAAAGAAAAGCGAGAATATAAACAAGGCAAGGGCGACAACCCTAACCCTAACCCTAACCAAATCAGGTCTGATCCACTGGAAATCGAGTCCCAAACATAAGTCCAAATTTTTTTTTTCTGGGGGGAGGGGGGGCGCTGCCCCGCTATAATCCTCCCGCCAGGGGTGCCCCCCTGGACCCCCACCCGCTGACCGCGCAACGAAATTCACGCCGGGGGGAGGCCACGGACCCCCCTTCCTGCAAGGGCAAAAACAATGAATCAGGCTCCACAACTCATCAATCTCCCACTTGGAGACTGATACAAAGAAAAAATTCTCCAACTGACTTTCTTCCCAAACTCTTCTCTGAATCTCTGGAACGACATCCCTCCCTCATGCTCAATGAAAGAGTCCAACTGAGGCAATGCACAACCTCAGTTTCTCAGTGATCACACTCTTTGTCAACATATCTGCTGGATTCTCGGCACTAAGGATCTTTTCTAATGACAATGTCCCATCATTTATCTTTTCTTGAATATAATGATACTTTAATTGAATGTGCTTTGTCCTTGAATGAAATACTGGATTCTTTGCAAGACACAAATCATTCTGACTGTCACTGAAGAGAACACTTTTGTCCTGTTTCTTTCCAATCTTCTTCAGAAAATTCTTCAACCACACCATCTCCTTTCCGGCCTCAGAAATAACAATATATTCAGCTTCTGTGGTTGAGAGGGCAACACATTTCTGAAGTCTTGGCATCCAACTGATCGCGGTGTTACCAAATGTAAACACATATCTGAAAGTGCTCTTCCGTCCGTCCACGTTTCCACTAAGGTCTGCATCTATAAAATCTTGCAAGTTAGCACTTCTCTCACTGAAACAAAGTGTCGTACCTCATGTCCCCTTTAGATATCTCAATATCCACTTCACAGCTTCCCAATGCTCTGCTCCAGGATCCGCCATATAACGACTCACAACTCCCACTGCATAAGCAATATCCGATCTGATGCACATCGTGGCATACATGAGACTGCCAACAACTGAGGCATATGGAACCTTAGCCATTTTCTCTCGTTCCTCATCTGTCTTTGGTGATTGTTCCTTCGAGAGTTTGAAGTGACTTCCCAACGGGGTGCTTCTAGGCTTTGCATCTTAAACTCTAAACCTTTCCAATACTTTTCCAATATATTTTTCCTATGATAGGTTCAGAGTTCCCTTCTCTCTATCCTGAGTGATCCACATACCAAGAATCTGGTTTGTTGGGCCCAAGTCCTTCATCTCAAACTCTTTTGACAATTTTCGCTTAAGTATGTTTATTTCCTGCATGCTAGAACCTGCAACAAGCATGCCATCTACATATAAAAGCAAAATAATGTAAGACTCACCAAAGTTTTTGCAGTAACAACAATGGTCCAACTCGGATCTTCTGAATCCACAGTTATACATAAAAGTGTCAAACCTTTTATACCATTGCCTTGGAGCTTGCTTTAGGCCATATAGGCTTTTTTGCAGTTTACACACCAAGTCTCCTTTACCCTGACTTTTGAAACCTTCAGGCTGCACCATATAAATCTCCTCCTCCAAATCTTCATAGAGAAAAGCAATTTTTACGTCCAACTGCTCTAGGTATAAGTTTTCTGCAACCACAATACCAAGAATTGTTCTTATGGTAGTCAACTTCACTACAGAAGAGAATATCTCAGTGTAGTCAATCCCCTCCTTTTGCAAGAATCCCTTGACTACCAATCTTGCCTTGTATCTCTTGCTGCCATCAGACTTATCTTTCACTATGTACACCCATTTGTTCAACAATCCTTTCTTCTCCTTCAGTAATTTGGTTAACACCCAAGTCTCATTCTTTTATAAAGACTTGATTTCATCTTATATTTCTAACTCCCACTTAACCGAATCCTTCACCTGTATTGCCTCAGAAAAATGTTCTCGCTTGCCAGAGTCAGTCAACAATAAGTAGTGTAAAGATGGAGAATACTGAGTCAAAGGTTTAGGTACTCTAACAGATCTCCTTAACTCAGGTGCAGGAGTGACTGACTTTGTATTAGAGTCTACTTTGACTGTCTCAGAATTTTCAACAGAAGTATTTGTTGAGATTTTCTCCAAGTCAATCTCTCTCGTTATATCTCCCTATTTCTCAGTCCCCTCTGATTCTACACTGGACCTGTCTTTGTAAAACACATTCTCATTAAACGTTACATCATTAGTTCTTATTATTTTTCAGTTTTCTTCATTCCAGAAACGATAACCAAAGTAATTAGAGCCATATCCAATGAAGTAACATTTTCGGGCCTTAGCATCTAGCTTATCCCTATTCTCAGAATCAATGTGTACATAAGAAACACAATAAAAAATTCTTAAATGAGATAGATTTACCTTTTTTCCGTCCATTCTTCTTCTGGTAGTTTCATATCCAATGAGACTGAGGGACCCCAGTTGATCAGATAGGCTGCAATATTGATAGCATCAACCCAAAATGCCTTGGGCAAACCTGTGTGCAGTCTCATGCTTCTCGCACGCTCATTGAGAGTTCTATTCATCCTCTCAGCAACTTCATTCTGTTATGGTCGGTTTGGAACAATCTGACTCGTTTTAATTTCGTTCCCCGTACAAAATGCTTTAAACTCTGCACTGTCATACTCCCCTCCATTGTTAGATCATAGGCCCTTCACTTTCAGCCCGATCTCATTTTCTACCTCTATTTTTCACTTCTTAAAATTGACAAAAACATCAAATTTATTTTTCAAAAAATAAACCCATACCTTTCTGGTGGAATCATCAATGAAGGTCACATAGTATCGTGAGCCTCCAAGGGAACAAACATGGGATGGTCCCCAAACATTAGTGTGTGCTAACTCTAATTTCTTTGCCCTCGGTTATCTTCCGATGTTTGAGAAACTGACCCATTTCTGTTTGCCTAACATGCAATCCTCATAGAAACCAGTGTGTACAGACTTCAAGTCTGGCAATAGTCCCTTTGATGCTAACACCTTCATCCCTTTCTCGCTCATGTGCCCGAGTCTACAATGCCACAACTTAGTATCTGCTTCCGAACTCATCGAAGCAACAATATCTCGATCGTTATCAGTCATGTACAGGGTCTCCAATTTTCTTTCATGTGTAATAACCAAGATTCCCTTCATAATTTTCCAAAAATCATGTCCAAATACCATTTTATACCCGACACTATCCAACTGACCTATTGAGATCAGATTTCTCTTTAAACCAGGTATATAACAAACATTATGCAATGTCCATTTGGACCCACAAGCAGTCCTAATATGCACATCACCCCTCCTTATAATATCTAACTGTTTATCATCAGCTAAATAAACCTTACCGAGCTTTTCGGCCACGAAGTTGTGCATAAGCTCTTTGCACGGAGTGGAGTGAAAAGAGGCACCTGAGTCTAAAATCCATGACTCGATTGGACTGTCCATGCTCAAGATCAAAACGTTCTCAAAACATGTAGTTTCTTCAACTGTTACATTCACAGACTGAGCGTTGTCCTGGTTCTTCTTCTTCTTAGGGGCTTTGCAATCCTACTTTAGATGACCCTTCTTATCGCAGTTCCAACACACAAGGTCACCATGAGGTCTCGACTTACTCCTTTCCTTTGACCTTGACTTACCACAGTTTGAACTCTGGCCCCGTTGGAAGTTCCTCCCTCTACCTTTGAAACTCAAGGCAATGCCTGAGGATTCTCTCGACTCCTTTCTTTAAATATCCTCACTAAGAATCATATATCGGATTTCTAAGAGTTTCAACTTCTTTTTGTCAGACGAACTGCTCACCGCAGTTACCGTCATACCCCAACTCTCGGGTAAAGAGAAGAGTAGAATAAGGGCTTTTACCTCATCATCGAAATCGATGCTCACCGAACTCAACTGACTCGTGATGGTGTTAAACTCATTGATATGATCTGTCACAGAGGCACCCTCAACCATCTTCAGATTGAACAACCACCACATCAGATACACTTTGTTAGAGGTAGATGGCTTCTCATACATGTTTGACAATGCCACCATCAAATCTGCCATTGTCTTCTCATTTGCAATGTTAAACGCAACATTGCGAGACAGGGTGAGACGAATCACACCTAGGGCTTGTCGATGCAACAATAGCCATTCTTCTCCCCCCATCGTTTCTGATTTTTTACCCGATAGAGGCTGATACAGTTTTCTTTGATACAGCAGATCCTCAATCTGCATCTTCCAGAAACCGAAATCTTTGACGTCGAATCGATCGATCTTTATCTTTCCTTCTTTCATTCTTACTTCAACGAACGTGACTCTGATATCAGTTATTAGGAAAACCACGAGCACGAAACAACCAAAAGGAAACAAAAAACAAGAACGATCAAACAAAACACAAGAATGACACATATTTACGTGAAAAAACCTCTCCTCAAATATGAGAGAGAGTAAAAAACCATGGCCGCTCAGAGAGAAATCTTATTACTCTTTTCCAACAGTTACAAGATGGAGAAAGAAAAACGAGAATATAAACAAGGCAAGGGTGACAACCCTAACCAAATCGGGTCTGATCCACTGAAAACTGGGTCCCAAACATAAGTCCAAAAAAATTTCTTCGAGGGGGCGTTGCCCCCCTATAACCCCCCCCGCAAGGGGCAGCCCCCTCGACCTCCACCCGCTGACCGCGCAGCGGAACCCACGCTGAGGGGAGCCCCCAAACCCCTCTTCCTGCAAGGGCAAAAACAATGAATCAGAGGCTCCACAACTCATCACCCTCCAGATTTTGATAGGCACTCAGCACAACAAAATGGCCTGACTTTGAGCGCATTCCATATGCAATACAAAACCTGCTGCCAATCTGAGATAAAAATTGGACATCAAACCCACTCTCCTGGGGATGGGGTCCAACGACTGGGAATGATGTTCTGTCAACACAACATAAAATGACAACACTGGTAAGTGGACCACTTGATTTTCATGAAGTTTTCAATGCATGATTGCCATCGAACGTGTATTTCTGAAGCCTCGAGTCATTTGTATGGAGGATTCGATTCCGCAACTTCCAAATATGCCAAACCACCAAGTAAAATGTAAGCTTACAATAGGTCTACAGTCAATCCTGTTGAAATTTAACTCAAAACCACCATTGTAACTCAATGATTATCGAATGTTGTAGTTTTCTAAATCGACCAAACTTTTTCAAAATGTTGATCCATAATCTGCGAGTAAAAGGGCAAAAAAAAAAAAAAGTAAATGAGAGTTTCTCTCTTTTCCATTGCAACAAAGAGGGCACCTATTAACCAGATGAATGTCAAACTTTTGGAGACAGTCTTGAGTAAGAAGCTCATTTTCACATGCAAGAAACATGGTCCATGCTGCTCTTGTAAGATGGTTTTTAGACCAAATATATTGTATCCATTTCTCTACATTAAACTTAGTTCGTAGTTCCTCCCACAACTGCATGATTGCGAATGAGATGCGAAGCCTCCAAATTCTTCAATATAGTAATGAATCTGCAGAATTAAAAATCGATGGGTGACTTGAGTCGATCCAATGTGGCAACCACCTCCAAATATCCCCACGAGCACTATATATTAAAGTGGCCTCAAACACCGTTAGGTGTAAATCAAAGAAAATCTGGTCATATTGTTGTGGAGTGATGATTCAATAATACGAGTAGCCAGGCATGGCTCAGTCTAAAATTTTGTTACCAAGTTTTCATCGAACTTCTGCTGCAATGCGATGCCAGCCCCAGTGAATACCTTTCAATGCATATAAGAGCCTTTAGATGGAGTCTTATAGCTCCACTAACGTATAAGTATGTCCGTAGCTTTTAGAGGTGGGTCACACAAGGCAGGCTAGTTGTGGGAACCCACCCAGAGTTTTCCTCTCTTCGATGAGGGTTCGTCATCATTGGAGAATAGACAAAGGGGAAAAAGGAGACACTGGATTGCCAGCCTGTTTGATGTTCCGCTGGATCATGTCATCTTATTCTAAGACAATATAAAACAACCATACCAAGTGTGGTCTTATATATTTTTGGGGGTAGTGGGGAGTGACACACTGGGGTCAGTCCTAACCAATGTCATCAAAGTTGAATCGAATTGGACCTTTTCTTATTCGATGTAGAGGTCGATTCAAAGCCTTCATAAAATCAGTCGATACAAGCCCAATTTAGCTGAATCGATCGACCTATACATTTATTTTTTTTGAATTATTATTATTATTATTTATAAAGTGTTTTTTCGCTAAACTTGATGCAATGAACATAAAGATCTCTCTTGAACCCTGCAAGATTCGATACCCAACTATACCAATCAACTATAAAAACAAGAATCTGAATTAAAATGCAAAAGGGAAAACACAGGAAAATAAAGTATCCAGGGTTTTTTTCAACAGCGCTATCTATTATTTTCTTCCCTAAATTATTTATAGAGGAGATATGCTCTCATGATGGATCACATGTAAATGTTTGGGAACAGACCTAATAAAAGGTACTGAAAGATCCAATTGAACCATATCATGGTTTGGATCTATGTTGGGTTGGCGAATGAACTATATGCACACTTTCGTTGCCCTTTGGTCACATGAGTATACCTTCACACAAACATGGCCTCCTTGGCTAGGCGATCTTGGCCGGTACTAGAGGCTACTTTGGGATTCAAGCCTATTGAGTCAATCTGGGTCCGCTATGGGTCTCGGTTTGATTCACGGTTTTCATGGACCTGTACTGCATCATGATCCGGTTATGGCTAGAAAGGATTCAACCCCGACGAATCAGTGATGTCATAATAGACAAAAAGATTTGACATGTTAAAGACCGAAGATATGTACGTGCCACTCTTTAGGCAAGTCAAGGAAGTATGCATTAATTGTCACTTAACCTCTTTGAGGATTTTGAAATAGCCATATTTGGGGACTCAACTTCTCATACATGCAGTTACAAATAAATCATGTCTAAGTCACTCCCACAAAGGAAATTGATATGTCCACATTTGGGACTCAACTTCTCATATGTCCCAGTGGAAAATCGATATGCTAATTAACAAGTTTGGGAGGCTAGACCTAGGGACCAAATCAATCGCATGCTGGGTGGTCCTCATGGGGGGTAACCCATCCAGCAAATCATCTGGCACGATATCTCGAAACTAAAAATTGAGTTGAGGGGTAATTAAAACTTTCTCAAGGACAACGAACGCCAATGTGCAAGCTACTTTGGCAACAAGAGCACAACAAAAACCGAGAGGGTGGTGTATGTTCGCCCCCGATGATTCACTGAATCCCACGTCTGTGTTCGAGGGATCGAATGAGTGCCACATATTCATGCACATGGGGCTCGTATTCCCGTGTATGTTGACATAACTTTGCATCGAACTCTGGTGCTGTTGCAAAGACTTAATCACCCTTACTTGCTTTTCCTGCCCTGAAATGACAGTTCGAGGAAATGACAAAAATATCCTCCATTCAAAAGTTGTGAAACGACGGGTCGATAAAAAGACAAAAAAGTCCTTCATCCAGAAAGTTTGATGTTAACCATTTAAAGTGGAGACGTTCCCTATTCATTAAACTCCTGCGCCATCTGCTGTAACAGTTGCTCCCATTATCAACCAAAACTTTGCCTTCGTCTCCAGTTTAGCTTTCCGCCTTGTTTTTTATCCTGTTGTACAACACACTGTCGCCTTCTCGTGCCTGCCTTGTGTTACAAAACATTCCAGAGTCTTCTCTTCATTTTTGCTGTCGTTAGACATCATGGTAGAAAGCAATGATTCACAAACATTCCTTCCAGTGCCATTAAGGCAGCGTGAGTAGCTTTTCATCTCATCATGCGATCGATGAAGAAGGCATGTCGTCTTATGTGCCACTAAGGCATTGTTTGGTTATTGCAGGTAGATCTTGTTCTTATGAAGGTTGGAAACTTATCGATATTTGTAAGACGCTGGGACCTATTGACAAGAATGCTTGTTTGCAGATGCTAGGAAGGGCCTCTACCCCATCAGGTATCCTACATTCATTCATCGTATGCATTGTATCTCAAACCGCTGTATTAGTAATAGACTCCCGCTTTTGTGAGATACATTTTTGTTAGTTAATATCGATTTGTTTGCTATTATGCTCAAGTTCTTCCTTATCGATTTGTAATTTATTGTGCGATATATTTATCGACCTTTTAGATAGTATGGTTTTGTATCGTCGAGTTGTAAGTTATTATGCTGAACTGCCGTATCGATTTTCAATATCTTACACATCGCTATACATACAATATTTGTAAGACGCTGTGACCTATTGACAAGAATGCTTGTTTGCAGATGCTAGGAAGGGCCTCTACCCCATCAGGTATTCAACGTTCATTCATCGTATGCATTGTATCTCAAACCGCTGTATTAGTAACAGACTCCCATTTTTGTGAGATACATTTTTGTTAGTTAATATCGATTTGTTTGCTATTATGCTCAAGTTCTTCCTTATCGATTTGTAATTTATTGTGCGATATATTTATCGACCTTTTAGATAGTATGGTTTTGTATCGTCGAGTTGTAAGTTATTATGCTGAACTGCCGCATCGATTTTCAATATCTTACAAATCGCTATACATACATATCGTTTGTGTAAGATATTATATTTCATGTAATATGTATTTGTAAGATATTTATACACAGACTTTGAAAACATGT
Organism: Nuphar pumila; assembly: GCF_984573655.1. Taxonomy (NCBI): domain Eukaryota; kingdom Viridiplantae; phylum Streptophyta; class Magnoliopsida; order Nymphaeales; family Nymphaeaceae; genus Nuphar; species Nuphar pumila. Next base: position 107,140,555 of record NC_143250.1, on the reverse strand, counting down.
GGATGCAGAAACACATCGTTACACGAATGGCGGGGCGATTTTCGCATGCATATCGCTGCTCTCTCAGCGACTTCTATTGAACTCGCTTTAGAGACTCGTGGATATTATGAGAGCATTATCGTCAACACACATGTACGACATGAGTATTTTATTGGCATGGTAAGCGATAAGTCGATGCTCAGTATAAGCAAACATCAAACTGCACTTGATTTGATACTGTCATGCATTAAATCGTTGCTTTGACTTGCTTAACCCTAGTGGTATCCGTTGTTATATGCATCCTGATTAAATCATAGTAAAGCTATGCCGCTTGCTAACGCAAATTGATATATTGCTTACAAAACATTCCACTGTCTTATTTTATTTGTCGTTGTTGTTAGGCATTATCGAAGAAAGCAATGATGCACAAACATTCCAACCAGTGCCATTAAGGCAGCGTGAGTAGCTTTTCATCTCATCATGCGATCGATGAAGAAGGCATGTCGACTTGTGTGCCATTAAGGCATTGTTTGGTTAATGCAGGTAGATCTTGTTCTTATGAAGGTTGGAAACTTATCAATATTTGTAAGACGCTGGGACCTATTGACAAGAATGCTTGTTTGCAGATGCTAGGAAGGGCCTCTACCCCCATCAGGTATCCTACATTCATTCATCGTATGCATTGTATCTCAAACCGCTGTATTAGTAACAGACTCCCGTTTTGTTAGTTAATATCGATTTGTTTGCTATTTTGCTGCAAAACACAAATTGATATATTGCTTAAAACATTGTTGAGCTTATCATCAGGTTGTAATAAAGACGATGTAACTGAATCCATCGAAAGATCTAGAGAATTGAATATCTATACTTATGACGCAACTGAAGTATTGAACATCTGCACTAACAATGCACATGAAAAGAAGGGTGCAGGCATTAGACCCACTCTTGACTTGAATGTTTCAGCGGAAGAAATGCAATTCAATGATAAGTTAGACTACCATGACAGTGCACATAATAAAAGTGTAGGCCCCGAAAATGTACACGGAAGTACACTTGACTTGAATGTTCCAGGAGAAGAAATGCAATTCAATAATGAGGTAGATTTTGATGACAGTGCACATAATAAAAGTGTAGGCCCCGGGAATGTACACAGAAGTACACTTGACTTGAATGTTCCAGGAGAAGAAATGCAATTCAATAATGAGGTAGATTTTGATACCGTAGGAACTGAGAATGTACATGGAATTACATGTGACTATGTTCCTGTAGAAGGAATGCAGTTTAATAACGAGGAAGATGCATATAAATTTTACAATGATTATGCCTTAAAAGTTGGCTTCAGTGTGAGAAGGTTTTCTTGGTCAAAAAATGCACAGAGTGTCTTGGTTAGAAAGACATATGTCTGTTCCAAGCAAGGTTGGAAGAAATCAATGGGAAATCCAACAAGGAGCATGCCAGAATCAAGATGTGGATGTCAGGCGAGATTGGTTTTGAGAAGACATCTAAATGGGAAATTTGTCGTGCATACTTTAATCAGTGATCATAATCATGATTTATCTGCATCATTTATGACTGCTATGCTAAGGTCACATCGTAAAGTAACTGTAGCGCATGCTGCAATGGCTGAAATAGCCGATAGCGCCGGCATTGCACCAAGGAAGACATACAATTTGTTTACCCGCATAGATGGTGGTCGCGAAAATGTGCCATTCACTCCTTTGGATCTAAGAAACCACTTGAGAAGGAAGAGGACAAACAACATGAAGAACGAAGAAATATGTTGTTTGGTTCGCTACTTACAGAATAAATCAAGCAATGAACATGGTTTCTTTAGTGCAATTCAAGTGGACGAAGATGGATATGCTGTGAATATGTTTTGGGCAGATTCAAAGTCTAGAGTAGATTATGAATGCTTCAATGATGTGATTGTGTTTGATACTACAGTAAAGATTAATACTGAACAGTGGCCATTTGCGCAGTTTGTGGGAGTGAACCATCACGCACAGAGTTGTATATTAGGCGGTGCTTTTGTGTATGACCAGACCAAGGAAAGCTTTGAGTGGTTGTTCAGAGTATTTACACAGGCAATGAACGGGAAGCATCCTGAAACTGTACTTACAGATGGTGATCACGCAATTGCGGCTGCAGTGCTTCATGTGTGGCCAGATGCACATCATCGCCTATGTTTGTGGCATATCTTTCAAAATACAGCAAAAAACATAGGACACATATTTAATCAGAATACATGGTTTGACAAATCATTTACAAGGTGTGTACTTCATAGCGTAGATGAGGTCACTTTTAAGTCTGATTGGGACAAAATGATTAAGACATACGACCTTAGTGACTGTCTGTGGTTACAAAATTTATATGCAAAAAAAGAGAAGTGGGCATTGGCATATGGAAGACAATACTTTTGTGCAGGTATGATAAGCACACAAAGAGCCGAATCTATGCATGCCACCCTGAAGAAAACTCTGTATTCATGTTTAACAATGTTTCGTTTCATGGAACAATATGAATTATTTGTAGACGGTCTAAGACAAAATGAGCTTGAACATGACGTGAAATGCTTCAATACACGACCTCAAACTTTTGGCATGGAAATATTGATGCGACCTGCAGCTCTGTGCACACTAACTGTATTTGAATGGATCAAGAAAGAGGTGTTGCATGTCATGAATTGCAAAATAGAAGGACTCGTGCAAACCGAGAATATGCACAAATACCATATTTTTTGTCAGGGCGAAAAGCATCAGGAAAGGCAAGAAGCACATGTCACGTACAATGTTGACAACGGAAGGGTAGAATGTTCGTGCAAAATGTATGAATTCAAAGACATTCTATGTTGTCATGCATTAAAGGCACTCAATCAAGAGAAGATACAAGAAATACCTGAGTCTTACGTAATGCGAAGATGGACCAGACGCGCGAAGATTGAAATGCTCGTTATGGACAATGCGAGTAAATCTGGTGTTGACGAGAAGTGCCACATAGCCTCCCGTTACCAACACCTGCGTAGGTCATTCATGCATGTTGCTGATTTGGCATCGAGAAGTGAAGAAGGCTATGCTTGTGTGAGAAAAGCTGCAACGGAGTTACTTAAAAACGTGGAGTTAATTCACATTAAGTCCGTTGCAGCGAATGAATACCAGACGAAGATAATGGGATCGAAAAGCGTAGGTCAAAATCATGTTTCGCTTGACACTCCTGAGAAGTTGCACCAAAGCGTAAACATTATCTTCAACAAGTCAGTAGTGAACGTTGTTGATTATGATGGACATATTCATGAAGCGAAGGGTATCAAAAGAAAACCTGCCTCTGATCGCAGTTGTCGGAGGGCAAAGGGTGCAGTAGAATTGGTTGGCAAGAAGAGGATTAAGAAACAACCTACCTGTAATAAAAAACAACAAGGCCCTTGCAATGAACAGGTATGTAAAACATTATATTGCTTCCCATTGCGAGAAGCTTGTCAAATAGCTAACTCGTGTAATGTCCATCATGCAGCAATACCATGCCGAAGTACCACCAAACGTTCAAACCTACATTCCTCCAGACCAGATTTCTGGCAACGATCGCTACAGTTTTACAAGTCTTTTGGTATGTAATCAATGTTGCGAGGAGGTATGCATTTCTTGTGAAACTTAATTCAGTGTCTAATATTTTCTCTTTCATGACAGACTCTGATGCATTCGACAGATAGGTATGGGACACAGGAATCTCGTGTGGGCCATTAATTTAGTTGTTATGCCTCTTTGTATGCCCCGATCTCCATAATGCCGGATTTGTTTTTGAGTTTATAGTCATTTGTCACTGACGACTTGCGGTCCGTGGTTGGATTTGCTTAAATCGATAGATAGCGATTTTTTGCTTCTGCAGGAAGTCGATCGATGACATCACTGTATGACGATTTGTGATTATCGTTGATTAGCGATATGTGGCATCGCAGCAAAGTGATTTGAGTGTATTGTTCGAATGTCGATCAAAGCGGGATGACAAAGGTTGTTCAAGTAAGCTTTTTTCGGCCAATGAGCAAGGTTGCGTTCCATTTTATGATCTAAGTATGCTATCACCTGCGCGGTTGAAAGCCTACTTGGATCATAAAATGAAGCTCAACCTTGGTCAATGCCCCAGAAAAGCTTACTTGAACAACCATTGTCATCGCGCTTAGATCGACAGTCGAACAATACCTTCAAATCGTTATGCTGCGCTGCCACATATCGCTAATCAACGATAACCACAAATCGCCATACAGTGATGTCATCGATCGACTTCATGTAGAAGCAAAAAATCGCTATCTATCGATTTAAGCAAATCCAACCATGGACCGCAAGTCGTCAGTGACAAATGACTATAAACGCAAAAACATACCCGACATTGTGGAGATCGGGGCATGCAAAGAGGCATGACAACTAAATTAATTGCCTACATGAGATTCCGGTGACACCTCCAATTGCCTTTTGAAATCATTATTGTTATCCTGTGAAATGTTGTATCCATATATTATAAATAAAAGGCTACTCAATGTGTCTTTTCTCTTCCTCACTTCATTTCTTAAGAGGTAAGTCAACATCTTCATCTGGTACAGGGGGAACATTGTTCGCTTTAACAGTCGAAGTGCAAGTGTGAGTGGTACATCACAATTTCTCACAATCGATATGTGGTTCAACCCGTGGGTTTTTTTAGATCCATGGGGTTATTATGAACAAACGTTCACTATCAATTTATACTAGTATCGTTTAACACCGCAAATCGGCGTTGACTAACACCCTTTACAAAGGCCGAGTATTGCTGCACAAATCGCTATTTAACGATAACCACAAATCGCCATGCAGCGAATATGAAGTCGAATTACTCAGTTACAAAGGATAACAATAAATGTTTGATTTGCCGTACAATATTCATTGATCATGTTGGTTGAGCAGTACATCTTTTAGGTCATAAATAGTCGCACGAGTACTAGAAGTTGTGTTTGTCTTCTACTTCGTGAACCAGCAACAATCAAACAGACGGTTCCTTCATACATACAAACTTACACAGACAAAGATAGCTACACGATCAACAATGGCGAATCATGGGTATATTGTCTACACATCGTCTACATTTTCATCAAAATCCGCCCGTTTCATGCCGTTTTTTGTGATTTGTGTTTTATGTACTGTATAATGTATTTTCAATATCGTTCGTTGCAATGTCCACATTAATTTCAGTCGAACATCCACCGACGAAGTTGGGCGAAAACTTAGTCAATCAATCCTGTAGGACATCAACAGAATGCAGAGTGAATTCGCACAATACAACAACAACATATTTGCAGTTGTCTATATATGTAAGCCATGTGTACGTCCGTTAACAACAACATATTTGCTGCAAACAGATTATATCCGATTTCGTCAGTTATATTAAAAGCAGCGCACCAAGCCAGACTATATGCGTCGTAAGCCCGTATTTCATGGTATATCGGTCTTATTTTATGTTGTTTTCCGTTATTGATTTATTCAAATTGATTCGTATGTTATTGTTAGTGTTAGCAATGTTTGGGTTTGCAGACTATCTTACGCCGTTTGCCATACTATAGTGGATTTCAAGACGACATACCTTATTGGGTTAACGGTAATCACTGCAGAGACCCTTTGTCAAGTGAAAAGGTAAGCAAACAAACCTAGAGTGCAATATTACAACATAACAAGTGCTAACATCAATTTTTCGATCTATTTGCAGATATTGATTCCTACACTATGGCAATCTGAAAAGCATTGGGTCTTATACGTGATGGATTTACGCGACAAACAACTATGGTGTTACAATTCGTTGGAAGTTGACAGTGGTTTACGGCTAGACATTTCCCATCTCGTAAGTTTCAATATCTATGTGAGGAACAAGTCGTGTACTGGGGTCATGAATTTACTGTCGGTCGCATTATTCTCAGATCGGTTTCTTCAAAGCCATTTTGGGAGTCGATGCTAGCGAATGGATCTATCGCACGACATACAATGCTCCTTTACAAGATAATGGCGTTGATTGCGGGGTATTTGTAATAAAGTGCATTGAAGCAATATACAATGGTGCAGAACCCTTATTCGACGTTGTATGCCATTTCTCCGCCTCTGTTATTGGGGATTAAGTGCATGTCTATTGCTTCTACTTTACAATCTGTTTTTGCAGGTTGATATACCCAGATTCCGCGAAGAACTATGCAAAAAATTGACGTCCTTTTTAATTGCGGAAGAGAAAGTGAAGGAGGCCTCGCGAGCATCTAAAAGGCTTGCAATTGATAAAAGATGTGCGCTCAACCGGCGTGGTTGACAGTCGCTGAGTGAGACTGCGATGTATTTTAATGAACAAAAACTTCTAATGTTCGAAATGATAATATTCAACATCGCTATGAAATGTTGTATGCTTAAACATCGCTTTATTGTTGGCATATGAAAAAAGTGGTGAATAACGGCCATTAATGTAGCTTTCGTATTTTACGAATAGTACGAAGCGATACGCTTAGTGGTCTACCGTCAACTACACTGCTACCACCATGAAAACTTGTCGGTGTGAATATTATCGATTTGTCGGTTCCTTATTCGCGAAGCAAAGTAGAGTGTCAATCAAATATTAATGAAACGTCCTATCACCCTCCGTCAGTTTTCAAGTATATACGTCAGTTTCATTAAACCGAAAGCAAATCTTCAGTAAAAATGCACTCCACATTAATGAAATTGAACAATGTGGGGGCTATTCCAAATATTAATCAATGCGATTGGACCGAATTTTTCGATCTCAAATAAATCCAAAAGTACGTCCAGACGCGTCCCAAGAAATCGCCTTAGGCGTACCTTACCGTAGGTTCAGCAATACAGCGATTTCTGATTACGATTTACATTTCGTAGAACACCCGTCACCGGAACGAGATGAACACCCGTCACCGGAATGACGGCTGTGCTGAGACCTCCTCGCTAGGGAGAGGAAGACAACGTGATAGAGCTTCTGCTGGCCATCCTCAGCGCGACTGCACCGACTAGGTTGCTGTCGAGGAGGAGGGCGAGAACGGTGATGGCGGAGAGGAAGACAACATATTTTGTCTGCCGTTCTTTTTAAACTCAATCAATTATTCGCATATTTCGTCGCGTATTTCCGGCATAATATCCTGCAACAAAACATGTAATGTGAAACGAATATATAACAGGAATAAACAATAACATCGGATACAAAACTCATACAGCGTGGAAAGTAACATCTATTCCATTGTATATTGCTTCAATATGCTTCATTACGAATATGCCACAATCGACCCCATTACTTTGTAAAGGAGCATCGTTAGCACAAAGCAACATCCACTCGGAAATGTCGACACCCATAGCCTCGTTAAGGAATCCCGCCTGTGATAAAGGGATAATATATTACACTCCGGTCCACCTCGAATAGCTATGATTCACCTATGGCCATAATCTTACCAAATGCATAGCGTCGCGTTTTACGCCACTGTGGCAGTCCAATGAGTTGTAGCACCATAGTTGTTTTTCCAGAAAATTCATCTCGTATAGGACCCAATGGTCAGGATTTTGCCAAAGTGTAAGAAGTAAAATCTGCGAATCGAAAAAATAATTTCTCATTCCAGAGACATATCGTGATGGGGATGTTACGACTAAACCTTTGAGAAAAGGTTTGTTCACTTACCTTTCCAAATTTCGAAATGTCTAGGCACTCATCATCGTTGTTCCAACAAGGTACTGCATCTTTGAATCCAATGTTGTATGGCTTTCGCCGGACGTACATCTGTTGCACGAAATAGTAAGATTTAACCATCAAGAAACTTTAGTACGTAATAAAAACAAACAAAACAACAACGGAACAACCATACCATGAAATAAGGGGTGATGATGCGTACTGTATTGCTCGTTGGCTTGCTCTGGATGTAATTGACAAAATCACACATTGTCTGGTTGCACAAATTTACGAACTTCAAAACATACAAACCGGAACGACCTAGAAATTGATAGTGGTTAAATACTTACAAAATTACTGATAGTGTTCCCAACTGCAAATTTATCTTGCATCTGCTCGATGTCATCTACGGACTAGTCAGGGTGTTGCCGCCCAACCTTGCCTGTGGATGTTGAACTGTGTGCACCATGAGCGTGATATTCAGGATTCGACATTGAAATTATTGTCTATAGTAAACAACAATAGTCCAAATACGACATGAAAAGGCAAATATTGACTAAACCGCTCAGGCGTTTCAAAAAATATACGTCTTAAGCGCTAATGTTGGTAATATGGATGTGGTTGTGTTCTTCTTCGGCGTCGTGTCTGGCCATTTTGCACCCATCGTCCTCTCCGTTGCCGCTGTGCCTGGTCGTTTTGCTCCCATCGTCCTCTCCGTTGGTGTCGTGCCTGGTCGTTTTGCTCCCACCATCCTCTCCGTTGCCCCCGTGCCCGGTCGTAGTGCTCCCATCGTCTTTGGCGCCGTGCCGGGTCGTATTGACCCCGTAGTCGTCTTCTTGGATGCCATGGCTGATCGTACTGCTCTGATTGTCCCCTTCTTCGGCGCCATGCCTGGACGGAGATATCGATGGCACCTTTGCAACGCAGATACGGAAACGTCGTCCTCAGTCAAATACAAAGGTAAAGTCCTTTTTCGAAAACGCCGCCCTTTTTCGAAAACAGCCCGCTAATTAAATGATTGCGTTTTAAATAAATAAAAATACATCGTTTCGCATGCCGCCCTTTTTTCCGATAGCCGCTGCCAAATTAAATGATTGCTTTCGAAGTATTTAAAAATACGTTTTTCATAAACCGCCCTTTTTTCGATAGAAATAATTAAAAATACGTCGTCTCACATGCCAGACATTTTCGGAAAATAGCCTGCTAATTAAATGATTGCATTTTAAATAAATAAAAATACGTCTTTTCGCATGCCGCCCTATTTTCGATAGCCGCCGCCAAATTAAATGATTGCTTTCAAAAAATTTAAAAATACGTCTTTCCACAAACCGCCCTTTTTTCGATAGAAATAATTAAAAATACGTCGTCTCACATGCCAGACTTTTTCGAAAACACCCCCAAAATTTAATTATTTACTTTTAAATAATAAAAACTCCGTCGTTTGTCGGTCGCATTATAACAAGCTTTTGGGTATGAATAATCTTTCACGATTATTCTATTGATTATCGTATATGGATACATCGATATATTCATGCAACGACAAACCCTTTTCTTATCGCTATTGACTGTTATCATTTACGCCGTCAGAACTCGTTAAATTATTGTTCAAGGCTTACATCGCCAATCCTTATTGCGATATTCTTTCGAGGCGGAGACAAATACAGCGATTGCTAAACAGAAATGATATATCTTAGCGATGCTAGAGAGGTTAGGCAATGCCACGATTTTTGAACAAACATCTATTTTCGATTAAAGTTTATTTATTACAGAGATCCATAGACGAAAAGATGTAATAAAAAAGAATTAAACAATAAAAGAATGTCACGTTACTACAACTCATTATACAATTACAACAAAAACCTAGCGTGATAAAAATGAAAAACTACGATTTATTCTGAGGCACTTGACGAATCAGATGAAATATCATAGACTTGTCTCTCACTTTTTATTTGTGCACTGTCTATTCTGCGTGGCATTTTCGTTGCGAGACCTTTATTAAGAAAACTGGTCATCATCTCTACCACTGAGTTCAATTGAATCCCCATAGTGCTTACTTCTGCCCTTAATTTCTTATTCTCCCTCTCCATAACTTCGAACCTTGCGGCAGAGACAATGTTCTCTTTTAGTGCAAGTGTTCGCTCTTCCTCGCGCTTTGTTACTGAGGGACCAGTCGTAGTAACTGGAGAGAGACGACGTTTTGGTTGTAGAGGCTGGGCTACAATATGAGAAGGGGCAGTTGGAAGGCATGGGTTCACAATTTTTTCAATCTTCCGATTTCGTCGCATTGGTTCCCAATACCTTTCAAAATAGAAGGGATCAAATTGTCGTCCTTCATGTGGTTTCGAAATAGAAGGGATCAAACCACCTGAGTTCCAATTTAATAATTCGTCCCTGTATCGATCGGGCCAATTAACGTTCCTGCCACCACCATTATTCATCTTTCTTCTCACTTCCAAAGGCTTATTTGGGATAGACTGCCCCAAGCCAGATTGTAGAAGAACTCGACTACCTTACTGCAACTCGGCTTCAAAATTGCAGAATAGCCACAAATCGCGGTAAGACAATCTAGCAGCCACCGCAACAACGTCTTCACCATCGTCTTCCCCATCTCCATAAGGTCTCCACAAAACCTGTACATTGGTAATTCTTTTTAATAACGAATGACAAATATATTAACATTTATTTACGCATGATATGGCAACAACGATATGTACTACGGAAGACAATCCTGCAGCGATGGATACTTAAGAATGTTGAACATTACAACGATTTATAATACTCAATGGTAAATGTTGTCACGATTGTAAACAATTTTAGAACGTTTACCTCGGTTAGTTGCAGCCCATCTAAAATGGACTTAGCATTATAAACTGCGACGTTTATTCTAGCCCAACGACCGATCTTTAGAAAACCACAAATCGGAGGGCCACAACGAGGACGCAATGGGATAATATGTTCCAACGCCCAGGTCTAACAAAAACAATATTATTAGTAACACCACAACCTGCAATGAGATTGTTCTACAATTACTAAGTATGTAATCAACAAATACCTGAATAAATGGCCAAAATCCACCAACTATTTTCGTACCCCAGGCATAGTTGTCTACTTCGTCTAAGTCTGCCAGGTACTGCAGCCACATGAAACTTATTCTCGAACCAGAACAATCAGAAAATAATGTTAGACCAAAAAAATATAGAAGAAAGCCGCGCAACTCTTGGTCAGCTATTTCAGATGCACAAGTAGCGGAGTGACCTTCCCATTTATTACGAAAAAATGAGACCTTCATTGATGTGGAATTTATTCCACCAGAAATACATTGACTCCATTCGTCCATCGACATTCCTAACAGGACCGTGCATTTCTCCCTTGCGTTATAGTTTGAATGCCGTAACAGGACAACACTGCCAACGCACTTAAGGCCAGTGATCCTCGCCACATCTTCTAGAGTCATGGTGATCTCAAAAGAATCAAACTGGAATATGTTCGTCTTATCATTCCATTTATTTACCAGGTGGGTCATGGTATTCCAGCAAGTTTCAAAATATTGCTGGTCCAAAAGGCCACCGAAGTGCATATTTCGTAATCGGTCCTTCTGATATGCACTCAGCTGACCATACCACGACAGAACTACATGCCATTGACACCGACCTCCGAGCTTTTCACCTAGTGCTCTACTTCTCCTGTGAACTCCCTATAACACAAAATAACATATTATTCCTACCAATTGTAATTTAGTTTCATTTGTACTTATAAATACTATTATACTAACCGCTATAAATAATATTGGTTGCAGACAGACTATCACAGTAATCGCTATACAAATTAATACCTAACACAGTAATCGCTATACCAAAATCGCTAAACATGTTATTAAATCTTCACAGACAGAACGAATATATTTACCTTCGTCGCTATTTTCTGTTGTTTTCCATCCAACCTGGGACTTTCTGGTGAGTCCACTGCCTCCAATTGCATTTCAATCTCCACCATCGCATGCCTTTCTCTCGCCCTCCTTCTCCATCCTTTCTCTATCCTTCCTTTTCTCATCCTCCTTCTCCTTCCTTTCTCTCTCCCTTTTCTCCACCTCCTTCTTCTGCTTCCTTTCTCTCTCCCTATTCTCCTCCTCCTTCTTCTCCTTCCTTTTTCTCTCCCTTTTCTCCTCTTCCTTCCTCTGCTTCCTTTCTCTTGCCCTTTTCTCTTCCTCCTCCTTCTGCTTCCTTTCTCTCTCCCTATTCTCTTCCTCCTTTTTATCGTTCCTTTCTCTCTCCCTTTTCTCCTCTTCCTTCCTCTGCTTCATTTCTCTCTCCCTTTTCTCCTTCTGCATCCTTTCTCTCTTCTTTTTCGCCTCCTCCTCCTTCATTTCTCTCTGCTTTTTCTCCTCATCCTTCCGCTTCATTTCTCTCTTCCTTTTCGCCTCTTCCTCCTGCTTCTTCCTTAACATTTCCTGCACTTCCTCCTCCTGCTTCTTCCTTTCCCTTTCCTTTTCTTCCTCCTCCTTATCCTTCCGCCGCCTTTCTTTCTCTTCCAGTTCTTGTTTCCTTCTTTCCTAGAATTCTTCCTCCTGCTTCTTCCTTTCTCTCTCCTTTTCTTCTGCATCCTCCTTCTCCTTCCGCTGCCTTTCCTTCTTTTCCTCATTCTCCTTCTCCTGCCTTTGCATTTCTTTAGCTTCTTCAAACTCCTTCTCCCTAATTCGCCTTTCCTTTTCTTCCTCATACTGAGGAATATTCTGTTCCTTCTTTTCCTCCACCTTATTCATTTGCCTTCGCCTCTCCTCCTCCTTCTTCAGTAGCCATGCCTTGTTAAACATTGCACTGCGCTCCAAGTCTCTCATCTTACATTGTGCCGCAGTTTCATCCACTAAATAGCTAACATAACTTTGATACAGCTCCTTATTCTTCTTCATCTTTTCCCTCGCCTGTGCGTCAATCCTCAGCCTTCTTTTCAAATTCTCAGCAATATTTCTTGCCTTTGCCTTCTCTTCGTCATCCTTGTTCTGCATCTTTCGTAATTCAGAGTTCTTCCTTTGATCCGCAGCCTCGATATCTGATGGATAATCCTCCGCATAATACGATTCCAAGACTTTTTCCCTATTTTTATCGTTCTCAATCTTAAGTATATTTTGGTATCTTTCAAAAACCTTAGATAGATGGGACTGGCGGATCACTTCTCTAATAGACAACCCATAGAACGATGGGGTATCTCTAATCTGATGAGGCGCAGACATTGTTAACCTGCACAACACATTACACGATCATCATGATTAGAAATCGTCGGAATATTTGGGTTCATAAGAAACAAATCGTTGTATAAGAAGCAAAGTTCAGATTGAAGAAAGAAACCTTACACGAAACTCACCGAAACGATGGGAATTTGGATATTCCAACTGTAGAGTAAGCAGTGGTAAGACGGAAACAGATGCTCTGGAACAAAGGGAAATGATGCTCTGACGACTTCAGATGAAAGCAAAGAATCTCCGGTAGAGTGCTTAGAGCGAGAATGGATTGTTTCGAACTATTTGAATCCTACAACATAACGCTTGCTACATACGCAAACTCTGCGGAACGTTTTGGCGCGATAACGATGGAGGGCAGTTTTGTCCTTTTCACGAACCGACGGTTCAGTTTTCTAGAAGGAGGGCATTTATGTCCGTTCGAGGAAGATGAAGCGAATGGTGGTAAAGGGTACTTAAGTCTTTGTTGCGGCACCAAATTACGATGCAGTATGATGCAGACTGTCATCGGGAACCATGCCGGTCTCGATCGTATACGTGGCGCTATTTGGAAGCCCCGAACATGAGATCTCAGTACCAGCCCTGTTCGGGGGGGGGGGAACATATAACCTGCTTTGACAAAAACCATCATAACAACATTCTTTTTTCTTTTCTATGAGGAAAGTTGTGGTTAGGCAGACCCTTACCAATTTGTTTATAGGAAACCAAGGATTACAAATTTACATAGGATATATCTGGTCTAGATCCATATCTAACCATTGTTGGTCTCTATTAATATTTGCTAATCTAGATGCATGGTTGGGAGTTGTTCTTGTTGCTGGATTCCTCGGCGTTCAGATCCATGGATCCGTGAGACTGATCTGCTTAGGATGATGCACATCGTCGCTGGAGACACTACTCAGATCTTCATGTTCTACCAGATGTGTTTGCCTCACGAAATAGAGTTTTTAGGGTATCAAAGGTCCCAATCTTGTAACGGCGGTGAGACCGGGAGGTGTCCAATACTGAATTCTTCGTAGAACCACCCTCACGAGCAGGTGGTGCATTGTCTTTGTCTTCCGCCTCATCGGCAGAGAAGGAATAACTCGACGATAGGCTTGGCGTCAACTGGGGACATACAAGAGATGCAGGAGGGTCAACTTTATACGTGGCTTCATGGTCCCCGTGATTGTAGAGTCTTGCACAAGAGTCGTGATCCTTGTGATCAGCAACAATCAGCCGCAACAATAGGGGACTGTTTCCTAGTCATGGTTGATTGTGTAATTCGTTCAGCAGCCTAGTGGTAATGACCATCGATGCTTCAGAGTAATCTGGCGCCGGAAGTGCATTACTGGTGGTGGAAGAGCCACCATCAAAACCAACTTCAATGGTTTCAGCTTTCAGGGAGTTCTTCAGCATCTTCAAATCCGATTTGCTCTTCTCCATGAGAGTTGGGTTGGGGTACCTTTTGTTGGCGACTAAGGAGTAACCGTCATCGAAAGGTGTCTAACGGTGATGGTCTGAGCTTGGACGATGTCAGAACCTTGCTGGAACTTCATTTCTGACGATGACTCTCGAGCAATCCTTGTTTCTGATTCATACTCTATGAAGGAAACTGTAGGTTCATCTGCCAGTCGTGTAGGATGGGGAGATTCAATCTCCATTTCAGCCCTCGATTTCACGAATTTGATCACTTCTCCCTTTGAAGCTCGATGAGGCGAAGCCGATGATTTCTCATTTACGTCTTCACTCATTAAGAATTGAGAATCACTTGGCGTGACTCTCTTTGGTGTTAGGGTGAGGGACAAGCTTAGGTTTATTACGGTGGATCTTAACCCGTTTCCACTCATCCTCGATGGGAGTTTTTGAACTCTCTACGTAAATGATTTTCTGGGCAGGACAGGTTATCTCCGAATGATACGTTGAACCACATTGGGAACATAATCGATTTTTTCGTTCATAAATAATTTCTTGTTTGAACGATCGATGTCCATCGCTCGAGGATAGGCATCAATATCTAACAAATGACCCTGAAGGTAAGATATGGTGCCTTCAAAGACATCTTTTGTCCAACATTCCGTTGACAAACCCGATATCCAAATTAATCGAGAGAGGCACTCGATTGCTCACCTGAATTTGAAGTTCTATTCCCGGCATCCATTGATCGCTCACCAAATTACGACCCACAACTTTCCATTGCTCCCCTTGGAGGACATGAGACTTGTCCATATTGCTGAGACAAGTCATGAAAATGTTGGTAAGACAGTGAAAAACACACAGCAACAGAGTACAAAAAAAGATAACTTTAACATAGGAAGACGTAAATGCTAAATATTGTTAACATAAGTTAAAAGCGTAAGGTGAAAATCACAAGGTGATCCATGTCTATATAAAGATAAAACAAACTTATAACTACTCCTTCCTAATTTGTAGCCAATACCCCATGATCTCATTGCTAACACACGACCTTTTTTAAATCACACAAAACTTACTCCTTAAGTTTAAGAACCACAACACAACGTGGTTTACAGACTCTCTAACACATGCCCACTAACCCATGACTTACGGTTACCCATTCATGTAACCTTCTTTTGCATCATACTCTATCACTCTCCCTTGATGCAAAACTCGATACACCTAAAGTGGATCTGAATCTCACAAACTTTGAATAACTAAGTGCTTTTGTAAATCCATCTGCAATTTGGTCATTTGTAGAGCAATATTTCATTGCTACAACTCCATCAGTGACAACCTGTCCGATAAAATGATGACGCAACTCAATATGTTTAGGTCGCTCATGGAACATAGGGTTCTTTGTCATGGCAATGGTTGCTTGGTTGTCACAATAGAGTTCTGTTGCATTTGCCTGTTCTTGATGCAAGTCCGCCAAAAATTTTCTTATCCAAATAGCTTGACATATGGATGCATTCGCAACAACATACTCTGCTTCTGAGGATGAAAGTGCCACAGTTGCTTGCTTCTTTGACATCCATGACACAGCTCCTGATCCAAGATTAAAGATGAATCCACTTGTGCTTTTCCTGTCATCTACAAAACCAACCCAATCACTATCAGTAAAGCCGGTTAATTTGAAATCAGGATTTGATTGGTACAAAATCCCATAATTAGTTGTTGCTCGAACATAACAAAGGATCCACTTTGCCGCTCCAAGATGATGTATCGTGGGACACTGCATAAACCTTGAGATTAAGACGACAGAAAAGATGATATCTGGACGTGTCTGTGTAAGATACATTAGCCTTCCAACTAAGCTTCTATATAACCATTCATCAGCCTTCATAGTGCCATCATGTACTGATAATTTCTCATTAGTATTCATGTGAGTGAAACATGGCTTGCACAACACCATATTAAATTTCTCAAGTCTAAAACATACTTTTCTTGAGAAATAAAAATACCATAAACACTTTTTTGAACTTGAAGTCTAAGAAAATAATGTAATAACCCTAGATCTGACATTTCAAATTCATGCATCATGTCCACTTTAAATTCTTCAGAAAGTGTACTTGACGAGCCTGTATAAATTATGTCATCTACATAAACACAAACTATAAGAAATTCAGTACCTATTCCTTTTACATACAAAGTGTGCTCACTTTCACTTCTGTGAAATCCTCTTTGCATTAGGTATGAGTCCAATCTCTCGTACCAGGCTCACGATGCCTGTTTAAGGCCATAAAACACCTTTTTCAACCTGTACACCTTCGCTTCCTTCCCTTTAACAAAAAATCCCTGTGGCTGGCAAACATAGACCTCTTCTTCCAAGAACCCATTCAAAAATGCAGACTTTACATCAAATTGAAAAACTAATCATTTCATATGAGCTGCTAGTGCTAAAATAATTCTAACAGTTTCAAAATGTGCAACAGGAGAAAGAGTTTCTGAAAAATCTACTCCAAATTCTTGAGCATACTCCTTAACGACTAACCTTGCCTTGTATTTTTGCATGCTCCTATTAGCATTATATTTAACCTTGTAAACTCATTTTACACCAATAGCATTTTGACCTGTGGGTAAATCTATAAGTTTTCAGGCATCATTTTTTTCAATGGCTACCATTTCTTCTTCCATGGATCTTACCCATTCTTATTTCCCATTAGCATCCTCGTAGCACATAAGTTCTTCAACCAACAGGGCAAATGTACAAGATTCATAAATTTCTTTTATGGATCTTACCTTTCTAGGCGGTGAATCTGTTTCCTCAGTACCACCGTTGTCTTGAGATATGCTTGTTGAAGCTTCCAACGTCTTATCAGATATAAGGGAACGTCTTCTATCTTTGACCTACCTGCATCTTGATTCCAATTCCAAGTGCTTAATTCATCAAAAATAACATCACGATGGATAATTAAACTCTTAATTGTTGGATTATATAATCGATACCTCTTTGTTGTGTCACTATAACCAACAAAAATGCATTTCTCACTTTTCTTATCCATCTTGTTATAATCACTATAATCGATCAAGGGATAAGCAACACAACAAAAAATTCTTAAATTACTTACATTTGACTTTCGCTGCCACAACGCCTCATATGGAGTCATGTTACACACAACTTTTATTGAAGATATATTGAGTAAGTATACTGTTGTGTTCATAGCTTCAGCCCAAAATTCATTTGGGAGTCATTTTTCACTTAACATGCTCCTGGCCATTTCCACGACTGTACAAATTTTTTGCTCAGCTACACCATTTTGCTCTGGTGTTTTCCTTACTGTTAGCTGCCTGCGAATTCTATTCTTTTTGCAAAAATCGTCAAAATCATTAGACAGAAATTCTCCCCCTATCTGTACGTAGACACTTTATAACATGCTCACTATCCTTTTCTACAAAAGCTTTAAACTCTTGAAAAATTTTAAATGCTTCTGATTTTTGAGAGAGAAAAAACACCCAACTCATGTGAGTAAAATCATCATTAAGCAATAAAAAATATTTATTATTGTTTAAGGATGGAGTGTTCATAGGCCAACAAAGGTCTGCATGAACTAACTCAAGAGGCTTTCTGACTCTCCAAGCCTTTCTGATGGAAAATGACAAATGATGTTGCTTCCCATATACACACCCTTTATAAACTCCATCACTACATGTTACACTAGGCAACCCCAAAACCATATTTTTGGTTCTTAGTATTTTCAGTCCATTATAGTGTAAATGTCCATACCGTATGTGCCAAAGATGCGATGGCCTATCCTCTTTGCCAATCAAGGCAACATCATTCACGGGAGTGAATTCAAGAGGGAACATTCTATTAGGTGTCATCTTGACTCTGATGAGAGGTTCACTGTCTATTTTCTTTTTTCTAATTTCACATACTCCATCATAAAAGTTAAGTGCATAACCATTCTCAATTAATTGTCTAATACTCAATAAATTGTATGATAAACCAGGTATATAATAAATATCATAAATCATCCTTTTATTACCTGATTTAACGTCAACTTCAATAGTTTTCTTGCCTTCACTTTGCACTTGTTTGTTGTTTTCAAGTCAAACATTCATCTTCATGGATTCATCAATATTATGAAAAAGTTTTTTTTCACCTGTCATGTAGTTACTACAACCACTATCTAGAAACCATATATTATTAACTTTGGTTTCCAAATGAGTAAGGAAAAGATTACCTTGTTCTTGTTCTTCAGCGACATTGACCTACTTTTTTATTTTCTCCCAACACCTTGCTTCCACATGCTCGTACTTCTTGCAATAATAGCATTGTTTATCTTTATAACTTGACCTTTGATTGCTTCCATTGTGCCGACCCATTTCAAATCTCCCACGACCACGACCTCGACCACGATATCCACCTCTACTTTTTTCTCTTCCTACATATTTATTCTCTAAGGTACCTTCTCCACTCACTTGCTTGTTAAAAATTTCTACCTTGGCCTAAAATGCATGTTCAATACTTTTCTTGCTTGACCTGTTCAACCTAGCCTCATGTGCCAAAAGAGACCCCATTAATTCGTTAATAGAATAATCATTCATGTCTTTAGATTCCTCTATAGCTGTGATGACATGATCAAACTTTGGTGGCATACTTCATAGGATTTTTTCTACTACTTTTTTATCATAAATTATTTCTCTGAATAATCTCATTTGATTTATAGTAGTAGACATTCTAGAAAAAAAATCTTGCACATACTTGTTTTCTTTCATTAACATGGTCTCAAAATCTCTATAAAGCGTTTGGAGTTTTACAGTAGTTACCTTGCTATCTCCATGATAAGCTTCCTTCAAAACATTTTACGCTTCATTCGACTTGGTGGCTGCCACAATTCTAGAAAAAATACTTTTTGTTATGGCTTATTGCAAAACAAGAAGGGCTTTGGCATCCCTTTTGCACAACTCCTTTACTTCATTTGCTGTCTTTTTTATTGCCTTTGAACTTTGTGTCTCTACAAAATCACTTTTAACTAGATCCCAAAGATCTTGAGAAATGAAAAATGTCTTCATCTTAATACTCCAAAATTCGTAATTCTCTCCATTAAAAATGGGTACCAAGGCATGTGAAAGATTTATAGAATTCAGATTCATACCGTTAGACATCATGACTTACACCACGTAATTACAAACCAACTTGAAGATCTGGCTTCGATAATGATCTTTGCAATGCTCAAACATGCCCAACTCAATCGAACCTGGTGCTCTAATACCAAAATTGTTGGTAAGACAGTGAAAAACACACAACAATAGAGTACAAAAAAGATAACTTAACAGTGAAAGACGTAAATGCTAAAGACTGTTTTTAACATAAGGTAAAAGCATATGGTGGAAATCACAAGGTGATCCATGTACAGGCTACCAGACCACTATATAAAGATAAAACAAACTTATAACTACTCCTTCCTAATTTGTAGCCAATACCCTATGATCCAATTACTAACGCACGACCTTTTTAAAAGACACAAAACTTACTCTTTAAGTTTAGAACCACAACACAACGTGGTTTACAGACTCTCTAACACATACCCACTAACCCATGACTTACGGTTACCCATTCATGTAACCTTCTTTTGCATCATACTCTATCAGAAAAGACCCCAGTGGACTGATGCAAATTTCACCAGAGCTGTGAACTTTCATAAGGAACGAAGCTCTTAAAAAGCAAATTGATGCTCCATATGCTTTCTTAGCCTCCCACCAGAAAATCTTGCTAGTAATGTCTATCTAAAAGGCATGAGCATTTTATCATGACAGTTAACTGATATTTCTAGACATGTCAATTCTCCATGTTGAATCATGAAAGCCTTAGGAGCATACCCTGATAATGTTGCGCCCTCCACAACATTTGCCCAGGTATGTTGGCCAAGGGAATTGGATGGCCTTCTTGGGACATTCTTGTAAAAACACTCTTTGTGACAAACAAACTAATCTTGAAGACTTTTGAGGGGTTGTTTCATTAGTTCTGCTTGGTTCTCGAAGGAGAAACTAAATAATTTTCTTTCCTTAGAATTTAAAGGAGTATGTATTTTTTTCCCCAAATAAACAGTGTGCCTATCGTACTGCCAAGGGTGACCCAGTAAGATATCACACACATCTATTTGGGCAACATCATAGCAAACTTCATCATGATAATGTAGTCTCGTGGAAAAATTGACAAGGCACTACGACATAATGGCCACTTCATTTCCCTTCTAAAACCATGACATTTTGTAAGGGAGAGGGTGTTTTTTGGGTTTCAAATCTAGACTCTACACCAATTCCAAAGACACCATGTTTTCCCAAGCCCCGCTATCTATGATGACACTACAAATTCAACCCTTACACTTGCAATTTGTATGAAAGATGTTATGCCTTAGACAACTATGACCTCTAGACTTATGTTTAGAAGAGAGAGAACGATGAATCGAGAGAAAATTATTGGCATCATTACCATCGATCTCAATAAGTTCCTCTCTTGAGCATCCTCGAGGCATCCTAAACTAGACTCATGACCTTTCTGAGTTTGCTCACTTAGATTATTACTTTTATTGAGGGTTGGACATTGTGCTGCTAAGTGACCCATCTCATGACAACAAAAATAACGAATTTCCTGCTTGATTACTCGATTTCTAGTTCTAGTATTATAAGCAGACCCTGAACATTCATTCTTAAGTTAAGACTTTGGGTTTGCTTCACCAACCTTTAGTTCTCTGGTGTTGGAGGAGGTTCTTTCTCTAAGCAATCTTTTCATTGATATTGCATATCTTATCATCAAGGCCCCCGACCATGCATTCTAAATGATCCATGCATGCCTCTCTTCATTCCTCAAAATCCGCCATCAAATCTCGTGACATGATAAATGATTGAGGTGAGAACCAAGAACTTTAATACCAATATGATAAAGTGAACATAAAGATCTCTCCTAAACCCCATATGATTCAATATTGAACTATGCTAATGTAACGCCCTAAAATATCTATCTTGTAAAATTTAAGAAAATTAATTTTTTTTGTAGTTAATCATTTTTTAGAGTTTAAAACAATAGTACAATGAAATAATTTATTGAAAAGATCAAGTTAGCAAACTCTCGGTGGATTACAAGCGAAGTATCCGACAAATGAATTGGGTCTCCAAATGTCTTAATTTGGGACCACAATTCTATATAATCATTCAGACCCATAATGGTTCAAACCAAAGAGTTATATCCAAATAGTTTTATACAAAAAGTCTATATACAAAACACCAAAATGTGCCAAGAATGAACATACAAAGAGGGGATTCTTGACATTGTCACATCATCGTCTATAGCAGTTGACTATTCATCACCTTAAATAATAAAAGGTTAGACTACACTCGCCTGGTAGGTACAACGATGCCACGTAGTTGTAAAGAACTAATATACGTATGATGAATAGTTATGCACATGTATATTAGTCACATTAATAATATCATAACACATACAACTTGAACAATATGCTAATTTGTATAAGCAGATCATTGTTTTTATTCCAATTAACATTATGAACATTAGAACTTTGTTTTGATATTACCCTACTTATGGGTACTTACAGGACAAATACATAGAGACAAACTGAGATCATTGAGAGGTTTATTGTCCTATGTATGTTGATACCCCAAATGACTAGCTGAATCTGCTTCAAAGAAGACAGTGTAATAACCGAAAGAGAATTTTCTAGAGACCACTTGTTTGAATGCATCCTACACTTCTACAAAAGTAGTTGGATCTATCACCTAGAACAATTTTTGGTAGACTTGTCTCCCTAACTTCAATAACTAGGGACACCGAATCATTGACACTTGATGATTATAGTTTTTTAACAACAATGTCCAGCAGATTTTGTACATCCTATCCTCTCTATATAGGCAATAAGTGTGAATGGGTTAACGAGTCCTCTATTATTAAGGGAATTTACCACATTCGCATGCCTCACTTTTGTAGGCATCATTTACCCATTCTGGGTAAGCTCTCATATTTGTATTTTTTATTCAACTCATTCACTATGTTGTGGTCTTTTTAACTGATCGAGCATCTTGCATGTGAAGACGACTCCAGATTTTTGCATATGTTTTTTCATGGTACAATACATTATTTCACCCTGAGGTTTGTCATAAACCTATACTCATTCATAGCATAGTGCATTGTTGTACTGCGAGGTTTTCCATATACCTCAACTCATTCATCAATGTACGGGCATGTCTCACATGTCTTATAGTATAACAGTGATGATAAATACACTTGGTTTTCAAAAGGATCATTAGTTTTGTATTTTGAAACAGAACATGGATATGTTAGAAAATTATCGTTGTCAAAAATAAATTCTTGAACCTCAAGTCGAGGTGAATCCGAGTTGTTTCCAGATGCATATTGGATAACTTGATGTATGTGCGCTGAAGTCCACATAATCAAAGGCCCATATTTGTTGGATCACAATAGATTCAATTGCGTATATCTGAATCGTTGTTCACCATAGATTTAGTTGTGTATATTAGAACCATATTAACAATTTATTCTTTGGAACAACTTTTTAAGTTTGAAACACACAAGATTTATTGTTTTGTAAAGTTTAACATTTGAAAATTCAAACAAATCCAAATCTCTTAAAGTATAAGTGAGATCTTTACGGGTCTCACAATAAATCCAATTCAATTTTCATTTTAGTGAGATCCATTTGGGTCTTCCACTAGATCTGACATCTTATTTGCTTTAAGGAGACCCATTAGGATCCTCAATGGATCTAAATATTTAGTGAGACTCATTTGGGTCATAGATGGATCCATGAATCTTCCATATTCGAAATAAATCTTAATATAGGTCTAAACCCTACTCAGACCCATCTGAGTTGACCTGAAACACCTAGAGATCCAAACTTAGATAACTTAAGATCTAGTAGATCTCACGTGCTCACTTGGATCGACCAAACTTGCATTTGTATGGGTTGGTCATCTTGGATCTCTACTGAGGTCCAGATTTTAACACTTCACACATAACCTCGTGATTTCCTCATTAAAATTGTTAATAAATTGATGTAAATAAATATAACTCGATAATTATTTGAAATTTACCAGAGTAGCTTGATTCTAAATAATAAGATCCCAAAAAAAATATCGGTAATTAATTGATAATTAACTCGATAAATAAGAGTTAGTTAATTTGTCAAAAAATAACAATTAATTTGGCTAAAAGTGCCTGGATAATCCCTTTATTATTTCTGAAAAATCTAGAAAATCCATGGACTTTACAACTAATCAACTATAAAAATAAGGAACTAAATTAAATACGAATGGAAAAACAAAGGAAAATAAAGTATCCAGGGTTTCTTCCAACTAGGGCTATACAATGAGCCAAGCTAGCTCAAGCTTGATTCATTTAAACCTGACTTGGACTCGTCCAAGTAAATAAACAAGCCAAGCTTGATTAAGCTCAATTAACTTGATTAAGCTCGATTAGTAGAGTAATATGGGGACTACTTTTAGGATATGTACTATTCTATAAAACTTGCCTATACACAAGTGGCTAATGTCTTTGTGTGTATGTGTTACACTACAACAAAGCAGTAGATTAGCGACGACCACATTCCGTCGCTAATCTGTCGCTAATCCGTCGCTAACCATGTTAGCGACGGATTAGCGACAACGCGGCGACAGTATGCTTACGTCGCGAATATTTCGACGCTAACTGGCGACGGAATTATTCCGTCGCCAAGTCCGTCGCTAATTGCGACGGAATAACGAGCACTATATTCCGTCGCCAATCCGCCGATACTAAACGGCGACCACGGCGTGGCGACGGATTTAATTTCGTCGCTAAGCCATCGCTAGATTAATATGAATAGCGACAAAATCATCCGTCGCTAATCCGTCGCAAAAACGAAAAAAAATCAAAAAAAATTTATTTAAAAATTAATTACCGAGAACTGTACAATTTATATTTCCTGTATAATTTATATTTCCTGTAAATAAAAAACAAACCACACAAAAAAATTCATATAACAAGTATCTATAATAATTAATCGTTCCACCTTAAAACTAAGAAGTTTAATTATTTACAATTCAACAATTACAATTAGGAAAAATAAAAAAAATAGAACTTCTTCAACACAGTCCTCTAATCATCGCCAAGATTTTGTGCGTCTTCTTGTTCATTGTCTTTATCTGTCCCTTCAGCTCCACTACCCTGATTATCGCTAGCAGCCTACACAAGAAAAGAACAGTCAGTATTGATAAACAAAATATAATGAAATAAATTACACACTATATGTGATTCTATCATGTGCTCATGTGTGATCTAAGGCAATAAAAAAACTCTATATGTGATTCTATCATGCTCATATGTGTGCTAAGGCAGTCAAAAAATTGAATATGTGATTATAACATGTTCATATGTGTTCTAAGGCATATAAAAAAACTCTATATGTGATTCTACCATGCTCAGATGTGCTTTAAGGCAGGCAAAAAACTATATATGTGATTCGATCATGCTCGTATGTGTGCTAAGGCAGTAAAAAAATTGAATATGTGAATATAGCATGCTCATATGTGCTCTAAGGCAGGCAAAGCCAAAAATTTTATATGAGATTCTATCATAAATGATATATAACATGTTCATATGTGTTCTAAGGCAGTTAAAAAACTCTATATGTTATTATAGCATGTTCATAAGTGTGCTAAGGCAGTCAAAAAACAGAATATGTGATTATAATATGCTCATATGTGTTCTTAGGCAGTAAAAAAACTGAATATGTGATTATAGCATGCTTATGTGTTCTAATGCAATCAAAAAAACTTTATATGTGATTCTATCATGCTCATATGTGCTCTAAGACAGACAAAAAGTTAAATATATATATATATATATATATGTGATTCTATCATGCTCATATGTGTGCTAAGGCAGTAAAAAAATTGAATATGTGATTATAGCATGTTCATATGTGTTCTAAGGCATCTAGAAAAACTCTATATGTGATTCTACCATGCTCAGATGTGCTTTAAGACAGTCAAAAAAACTATATATGTGATTATACCTGAGAGGGACCTGGAATCGAAGATCCCCTATCCTGAACAGCGGCCTTGATCTCATTTCGGAGAAAGGGGGCGACAGTGTATTGGAAGTAGTTATTCAGTGATTCATTAATGATCTCGCGTACATCATCACCGGAAAGAATAGTCGACTGCTTGGAGCTTATGTCGGCGCAAGAAGTTGGTGAGCCGTAACTGGAAGAACCAATAACTGGTGAAGTGTTCATATTACTCCCAAACCCGAACACGCGACCTTTTTTGGGTTCACCTGCTGCAGTCACCCATGCTGTAGGATCAAATGATGGATGCTGAGTAGCGTCTTCGCCATATCGCTCTACCATTTGTTGCTCATATGCCTCCTACAAAATAATGTTTAAAGTATTCATTAATAATTAATGATAACATTATGATGACTTGCATATATATTGCAATGATTATTAATAGAATTAATACATACCGTTGTCGTTCTCGCCTTCTCTGATACGAAGACTCCCGTGGTCTTCCGTTTATGTGTTTCTACAAACACATCCTTATATGGTACACTGCCTCCTTTTTCTGCTTCCTGTGAAGTTAAATGACAAGATTTAGTACACAAATTTGCAACAATACTTATAAAATTAATATTATATATTGATGAGTTACCATTTTCTTTAGGTGGCTCCCAAATGTCTTAGATCCACCTGTGTGTAGATGGGCTTCGGGCATCTTCGATCGATTTTGTGAAGCCTTCGCAGAGCGATTTTTAAATGCATCTCCCGCCCACATATCGCACATTTCATCCCAGTAATCTCTCCTGATAGTAATAGGACCATGACCCTTCCACAGTAATGGATCATCTACTACGCCAGATGCTTTTTTTGCTGCAGTCTTCATAGTGTGCAGCATGTCTGCAAATCGATTGGCAGCCACCTTCTGCCACACCTTCCTTGCATCATTTTCTTCCACCGTAGTTGCAAAGCGATTCGAAGCCTACAAATATTTTCAGAAAGTTAGTAGACATTGCTTAAATAAATTAAATATGAAACACATTAACTATGAGGAACAACTGTATACCATGAATGAGGACCACAATCTGTCTAACACCTCCTTTGGGTACTCTTTCCATTGAGCAACTGGTTCTGGTAGATGTTGAAGAAGTGAATTCCTAATCTCCCGTACTACTTCTTGTGGCTCAAACCTCGTGCTGCACATGAATTGTTACACAGTAAATATCAATATAAAATATTTAAAAGATATGCAATAATTGAAAACAAAATACTTACGATCGATTATCGATATACACTATTCGAATGAGTCTTCTTGTGCCAGCCTGAGAAGACCCTGTTTCCTGTGTTGGCTGTTGACTTGTGCGATCAACTGGTGTAGGTGGGTCGTGTACAGGCGCAACATCATCTGTAAAAAAATACACACCAAGTTCTCAGAATGTGCATTTGAACTAATCAAGCATCTAATTAGTTATATGATATACCTATCACAGGAGCCCGTGAAGATGAAGGTTGAGCCTGGCTACTACTGGATGAGCAACCACTATAACCTCCACGAACCATATTCTAACAAATAACATATGTCATACAATACATTCAAATAATTCACATCAAGTATTACAATGCATTCAAGTCATTCACATCAAGCATTGCAATGCATTCAAATAATTCAAATCATTGACATCAAGTATTGCACTAATTCAAATCATTCGTTAATTGCATAAATTATAATACATTCAGATAATTGAAATCATTCACATCAAGTATTACAATGCATTCGAATCATTCGTATCAAGTATTACAATACATTGAAATAAAATTTTTAATCATTCACACCAAGTATTGCAATACAACTCACATCAAGTATTACAATGCATTTAAATAGAGGTTTGTAGTATAAGATTTTGCTCACTAGCTTGAGAATTCTTCCTCGTCACTAGTTTGACTTTCTTCTTCTTCTTCTTCTTCATTGTTTGCCCATCTACTTGGTACATCATTTGGATCACATTCCTCTATGAATGTTTCATCAGCCAATAGAGATATGACATGCATATCATGCGCAACATCGTGACCATAAGCGAAGTCACAGACATCATCTGATTGATAGTAATCACTGTCTTCAGCTAACTCATCTTCTTGTAACTGATCATACTCGGGGTATAGTTTGGATTTCACCTTGCAAACTGCCCACCATTCATTTCTATCTGACTTTTTTATACTCGGATATGAAGTATAATAAACTTGTTGAGCTTGCGAGGCTAATATGAATGGTTCATATGTTCCAAACCTGGATTTATGATTCACCTCCACAATGCCTGAAGCTTTGTTGAGCCTTGTTGCAGTTGGATCAAACCAATGACACTTGAATACCGTAACCCTGTTATTCATGCCTAAGTAAGTCAACTCCATTATTTCCTCTATAACACCGTAGTAATCATGTTCATTTTCACCGTAGCTGCTACCCTTGACACACACGCCACTATTTATCATTGATTTGTTTATACCGTAGTCTTTTGTATGAAATCGATAACCATTTACGATATACCCGTTGTAGCATTGCACAACTTTGGTCGGACCATTTTCTAAATCACATATTCCTTGATCTTTAACATCACCATGGCGAACCTACGCACAGACATAAACAATTATTGTGATCACGATCAATTAAGTAACTTAGTGTTGTTTATAAGTACAAAATTTATGTTAGCTTCTTTACCAACTGTTTCAACCACTCCACAAACTTAGTTTCACGTTCTTTTTGTACTTCTGCATTAGTGAGATGTGAAACTTTGCTTTGCAACTCATGATCAAATCGTCTGCAAACCACAAATACTTATATTACCGAGCCATGTATCCACATATAGAACATAAAATGATTTATAATTGAGTTGCATATACATATACTTACTCGATGTATGGGTCGATCGCTGAACAATTAAAAAGAATATAGATGTGTGCTGCATCTTGCTCTCGATCTGTCAATAGCCTTGATCGGCAACTACCAAATGCATGCCCAAGTCGTTGAAATATCGACAGCTTGTCAGCTACAGTTACTTGTTCTCCATCATCGTTACGGGGCGGGCATGTGTAACGTGTTGAAATATGAGGTTCGAAGTACATAGATGAGAAATTTGAAATCTCTTCTAAAGTGTACGCCTCACAAATAGAGCCTTCTACTCTTGCTTTATTACGAACCTTTTTTTTTAGGTCGAACATGCATCTGACAAGAATATACATTTCAAATTTTAAATATCTGTCATTAAAGAGACAAATATAAAAAAACATATACCTTTCAAATGGGTACATCCATCGATATTGCACAGGGCCACCAACCCTTAGTTCATATGGAAAATGTATGATCAAATGTTCCATAACATCGAAAATGGCTGGCGTAAATATCTTTTCTAACAGACAAACAGTGGTGATGACAGAGTCCTCGAGATTCTTTACATCTGATACAATGACCTCCGATGCGCACAATGTTCTGAAAAATCCGCTCAACTCAGACAATACCCCCCATATAGGTTTGTCTAACATATCATGGAATGCTAGGGGTATCAATCGTTGCATAAAGATATGACAATCATGGGTCTTCAACCCATATAACTGTCCATCGTCAATCTTCACAGCACGAGCAATGTTAGAGACATATCCATCTGGAAATCTCAGTTGTCTCAACCATTGACATACATGTTTTATTTGATCAGGTCCGAGCACGTACTTCGCCTTTGGTTTCAGTACTTTGCCATTATACTCTTTGAGTTCCAATTCTGGTCTTTTACATATTAATTTTAAATCCATACGGGCCTTCGGATTATCCTTCGTTTTTCCTTTAATATTCATTACTGTATTGAACACATTATCAAACACATTTTTCTCTACATGCATCACATCCAAATTATGTCGTATCAATAGGGTCGGCCAATACGGTAGTTCCCAAAAAATAAATTTTTTCGTCCAATTGTGTTCCTTCTCAAATCCACGGAAGGGTGTAGGACTGCGGGCATCTGTTAATACATCTGGAAAGTATCGCAATCTTCTTAAAATCTCTATGCCAGACAATCTTGAGGATGGACCTTCCATTTCAGTTGTGCCTGCTGTAAATGCATTCTTTTGACGTCGGAACGGATGATCGCTGGGTAGAAATCGACGATGGCAATCAAACCAGCAAGGCTTCCTTCCATGCCTCAATCTAAAAGCTTTGGAATCCTCCATGCAGTACGGACAAGCCAACCTCCCATGTGTGCTCCAACCAGATAACATACCATATGCAGGGAAGTCACTGATTGTCCATAGAACAACGGCCTTCATGTTGAAATTTTGTTTTTTGTGGGCATCATACGTGGTAACACCGTCATCCCACAGTACTTTTAATTCATCAATCACTGGCCTTAGATATACATCAAGATTTTGGCCAGGTGAGGTCGGACCAGGGATCAACAGAGACAAGAAAAGATTTGGACGTTTCATACACAAGCTTGGTGGAAGGTTGTATGGAGTTACAAATACTGGCCAACATGAGTATGGAGTTGATCTACCCCCAAATGGATTAAATCCATCTGTACATAGACCGAGTCTAACATTTCGCACTTCCATTGCGAAGTTCTGATGAGTACGATCAAAGTGCTTCCAAGCTTCAGCGTCAACAGGATGCGTGATCTTGTTTTCATCGTGTCGAACTTTATTTGCATGCCATCTCATGTGTTTAGCTGTTTTTGAAGACATATACAATCGCTGCAATCTAGGAGTGATAGGAAAGTAGCGGAGCGACTTGTATGAAACTTCCTTTGATCTCGTGCTACCATTGCCTCTTGTCTTTGGCTTGAACCGAGGATGCCCACATGACAGGCATGATATGTCGTTTTCCTGCTCCTTGAAATACAACATGCAGTGATTTGGACAAGCATCAATCTTTTTGTAACCCATACCTAGAGCGTTGACCATAACTTTCGCACGATAGAAATTTTGTGGCAATTTCTCATCTTTAGGCAACATACTCTTCACAATCATGCACAAACGGTCAAAACATGATTGACTCAAATTATACTCGGACTTCAAATTCATTAGTTGAAGAACTGCAGACAAGATAGTGTGACTCTCACAACCGTTCCAAAGTGGCTCATCAGCATCTTTAAGTAAATCATAAAATCTACTAGCTGCATCGTTTGGTGATTCTTCATCTACGACAGTTCTTACATCACTAGAACTCATAGCAGAACCCAGTTCTGTTCCTGCAGCATCAAATATCAAATTCGTATATGGATTATCGTGCACCACATTCACCCGTGCATCAAAATCGTTTCTAAATTCTTCTCCATGAAACGCCCAGTTCTGATAATCACTCACAAAACCCTTCCTGTATAGGTGATGTCTAACGCCATGAGGTTCTACAAATCGATTATTCTTACAAATCTTGCAGGGACACCTAATCCGACCTGTGGGATCTACCGTACTGACACTCGCCGTTGCAAATTCAATAAAACTATCGACACCATCCATATATTCATGCGATAACTCATTGTCCACTATCCTACGGTACATCCATTCACGGTTTGCAGTCATTCTGTCGTATGATGTTACGAATAGTATCCTAACGAATTAAGAAAAAAACAATCAGAATGCTACGATGAAGAAAATATCAAATTTATCATGCAATATACTATGTCAAACAATAACAAGAATTTTGATGCATGCATTGATAACTTAATATTTTCATGTGCAAACTATTAATGACATGATACAATCATTTGAAGCATGCTTTTATTATAAAATTTCACATGGAAGTCAAAATCAAATTGAAAGTAACTACATGCAAGCATGGATACAATTACATCAAACATTGTAATACATCATAATCATTCATATCAAATAAATGGCAAACATGTACCTGCAGCAAACACACTTCAATATCTCACTAACTACTACCATGCTTAGCATGGACTCCGTACTCCAAAAATAGGAACACTTCCATATTTCTACATTAAAATCATGCTCAGCATGATCTCCGAACTCCAACAAAGCAGTCCTAGATATCAACAACTAAGTGAGTGTGTGAACAATAAAGTGTTGCATTCAATAAATTAAATAACATGTGATACGTTTGCATCACTTACTCACCACGGGTATTTACCCGATTTGCATTGTTTTTGTCATTTACTTACCACAGGTGGCCGAGCACGAGTTGGTTCCGTTGAAAAATCTGCACAAAAACAAAACAAATTAAGTAACAAACTAACTAATCATGAAACAAGATGAAACACTAACTAAAAAAATTAAAACAAATTAAAACAACTCTAACTAATTGAAAGAAGAGAAAAGAAAAATAGTATATATGTTAAGCCAAATCTAACTAGAAGATGCTAATTTAACAAACCAGCTATAACATGTTGAACCAGTCGACTAACATAAAGTCATAGACAATTTCTAATCTGAACTACTTAGCAAAGGAATAGTAAATCAATCAATTAGTTTACTACAAAAGATGTGAACTCCGTTTAACCACTACTATCATAAAGAATTCAAATAACCCTAATCTAACTAACTGATTGTTAGAACATTAAATACCAATCTATCTAAGAAAAATATAATTATAAAAGACTAATAGATTGAAATACTCTAACTAACCAGATTTCAAGAAAACAAATTGAAGTAAAACTAACTACCAGTAGACATTAACAAACTAACAAATTGATAAAAATTTATGAACTACTCTAACTAGAACAAACTAACAAATTGATAAAAATTTATGAAATACTCTAACTAACCACAGTTGATTAAATCTCAACCTAGCCAGTTGATTTCGATTTGAATTTTTTTTTTATAATTAAATTTTTTTTTGAATTTTAAATCTCAACCTAGCCAGTTAAACCACCTGCCTTTCCGGCAGGGAAGGGGGTTAAACCCCCTGCCGGAAAGGCAGTTCTGGCATGGGGGGTTGACCCCCTGCCCTGCCTTTACGGCAGGGGGGGTCGACCCCCTGCGTTTTCGGCAGGGGGTCGACCCCCCATGCCTTTCCGGCAGGGGGTCGACCACCCCTGCCGGAAACGCAGGGGGTCGACCCCCCTGCCGGAAAGCACGGGGAGCGGCGGCTGGCGAGGTCGCCGGTGGCCGGCGCAGTCGACAGCAGAGAGGGGGAGACCTGGAGCGAAGCTCGGGGGCCACTGGGTCGCCGGAACTCAGAGCGGAGGCGAAGAGGTGGCTGCAGGGAGGATCGTCGGTCGTCGGCGGCTGAGGACGCCGGTTGCGAGTCGCCGGCGAAGGGGAGACAACACCTCCCGGCAGCAGCCACAGAGGAACAGCAGGGAGGAGGAAGAGGTCGGCGGCGGGTCGCCGGTGCTCGGGGTCCCTGGCGCAGCCGCTAGCCAAGCACGGAGGTCGGCAGCGAGGATCGTCGGCGAGGCGGCGGCGGCCGGACGGTGGCGAGAGCCGACGGGCGGCGGGAGGGAGAGGGCGGCGGGCGGGAGCAATACAGCGAAACAGGAAAAAGAGAAAGAGGGATGAGATTAGGGATTTACGCGATATTTAGCGACGGCTTAGCGACGGAAACATTCCGTCGCTAAGCCGTCGCTAAATCAAAATACAAAAACCGCGATGAAATATATACTGTCGCTACTCCGTCGCTAATTAGCGACGACAGAGTTCCCTCTCTAAATCCATCGCTAAAATGGTGTTCTTGTAATAAAAAGTAGCGACAAAAAATTTAGTCGCTAATCCGTCGCTAAGTAGCGACAGATTAGCGATAAAATTTGTTTCTTCGCTAATCCGTCGCGAATTAGCGACAAATTCTATCTCTAGCTAATCTGTCGCTAATTAGCGACGGAAAAAATCCGTCGCTAATTTCCGTCGCTAATTAACAATTTTCTTGTAGTGTTATGTTCTAAGTTCAAAACCCTCCCTTTACAATATTGATTTTTTTAATATAATTTAATGCGGATCGAGCCAAGGCAGGCTCGATCTTGAACTCGAGCCGAGTTTGTACACAAATTTTCAAGCTTGGCTTAAATCGAGACGAGCTTGAGCTCGGCTCGAGCCTGGCTCGTGTGCACTTCTACTTCCATATGAACTTCCTATTCTCTTTTTCCATAAACTATTTATGGAGGAGATATCCCTCATGAGGTATCACAGATCAGCGTTTGGGAACAAACCCAATGAAATGATCCGAAAAATCGGTTTGAACCATATCACGGTTTGGATCTGTGTCAGGTTGGCGAAGGGTTATATGCACGCTTTTGTTGCCTTGTGGTTACATGAATAGACCTCAGCACAACATGGCCTCCTTGGCTAGGCTCTTGGCCCGTACGAGAGGCCACTTTGAAATTAGAGCCCACTGGATCAATCTGGGTCTGCTTTGGGCCCCTGCCTGAGTCACGGTTTTCATGACCTGTGTTGCATCAAACTGATTCGTGCATTTTCTGAAAAAAAATCGATTAGATTAAAAAATAGTTTTTGACAAGGTTTTAACCTTTTGTTTTTTTGCAAGAAGTGGCTGCCTTCAAAATCAAAATGTAATGGCAACTCCAAGTCATTGAAATTGGGATTCTTTTCCCGAAGTTGCACATATGACATCTAATAAAAAATCCGTATTCCAAGGAAATGACATTATAGTTATGAATTGATCATTTCCTGTGCTTATGGCCAAGCAAAACTCTCAGTGATGAAATCAGATTTCAATTATACAAACTCATCATGCTAAACTGAGGGTTGAGAATTTTTTGGATCCTAAAATGATTTTTTCATAGCCTTTAAGAAGGGATCTTGGTGCAAGTTGGATATGCCAGTGGCTGGATTCTGTCCAAGCATCAAAACAACCATATTATGCTGGGCCCTGTGTTACTGCATTTGTTGAAAAACAAGTAAAATCTTTTTCTACTTTCAAGTAGAAAACCTCAAACAGGTTAGATTAGACCTGATTATAACCCGGATCCAACCTGTTTTGTAAATTGTATTATGACCCAGATTTGAACAGACCCAACCTTAGTTGTAACTAATCCAACCAGAATTTTAATGTATATTATTCAGACCGTCAATCTGGATCAGATCCTAGTTAGATCCAAGTTGATACTCTGACCAGTTTCCAATGACCTAAGCTCTAACTTCTCCATAAACTTTAAATGTGAAGTGATATTTAATTTAAAATTTTCAATTTTTTTGTTCTCATGTTACCTTGATCTTGATTCAGCACACAAAAATAGACTCATATTTGATCATATACCTTATTTGATACTTTGATGCTTTAACCTAACCTTGTCCTTAGGGATGCAAACTGTTTGGATTTAGGTAGGATATTTGACCGAATCTGAATTTGAATCGGTTTAATTAGCCAGATTTAGTAGCCAAAGTCAGATCCCATTGATAATTGGATCCAGATGATCAAGTTTTACATTAGATTCTGAGTTTGAAAGCGAGAAAAATCCAAATTTGACAAATCCGATTTTGTTTTTTCGATAGTCCAAGGGAACCCCGCCCCTCCCTCCAAATCATCAACCCTACATTGGCTGGCCTCGGGTTGGTAAAACCCTTGAGGTCCCTCTGCCCACCTGGGTCTACACCCAGCTTCGACCATGCAACACCGACGCCACCCGTGGGTTTCAAACTTGTGACATCCCATTAACTTAGTGACATTTACAAAGTATGTCTGCCAGATCCGCGGAGCCCTTGTGGGCAACTAAAATACTAAATCCTTCATCACATGATATTCAGTATATGTAGTATCCTGATTACTAGACTAAAGTCCGAATTTGAATACATGTAAATGTCAGATTTTAAGCAAGTTGGATTAGGATTTTGTTTCAGCGGATTCCCATATGACTCTGAATTGAGTTTGGATTCCATTAGACCAGACTTAGTAATATCTAGATCTAACGAAATCTAGGTTTTAATTCCTACCAAATGGACCATTTCGAGAATATTTATAGAATCATATTTGGTCAACATTTAACGAAATCTCATATCTGAGTTTAAATTACGCTACAATCATGGTAGTTTTGTTGAATCAATGTTCTTCCAACCGGCTATCAACATAGCCATCTTGTGTAACTATTTTATACACACAGATCATTCTTATTAGGATTTAACCATTTTGGAATAAGTCTCATGTCAGACTACCTGGTATTGAAAACGTACCTCCTCACAGGTTCGCCCTCGTCAGACTTACCTGATATTGGATCAGTACACCCTCACAGAATCATACTAGCCAAGCTACTGGTTTTGGAACATATACACTCGCACGGAGCTGTATACCTTCACAAGCTCGCTCTGGCTAGACGATCTGATCTTGAATATGTAAAACCTCACATGACTCTCTTCTTGGGAACAATTCCTCGATGGTTTATTTTATTAAGTGACTTTTAGCGTTCTAATTACGCAAACTTGATTTCTCAATCATGGGTCTATTGCCATCAATTTTGGGTATAAGCACTTAAAATTTTAATTTAACAAATCCAATATTACTTTAGAGAGCAAAGATACATATCGATCCAGATGACCGTACACAAGGTCATAAGCCACTTGTCTCGAGCATTTATTGAATCTTGTCTTTCAATTGCTTCTTACCTTATATAACTCTATCTATAAAGGTATTCAGATTTCTTGATATGATCATTATCCATGAGTTGTTCGGCTGTCACTGCATAGACACGACCTGCCATGGGTTTCTGCTCTGCTCTAGGTAGTGGCAGTCGATGTTGTTGAGAGGGTCCTCCAGATTCCATATTTCTTCGTTGAAGATCTGAGGCCTTCTTGCGACATTCTCTTACACGATGCCCTGGTTTGCCGCAATATAGGCAACCTCCCGTATCACGAGGACAAACCCCTCCGGGATGATCTGAGCTACACCTTGGGCATAAAAAATTAGACGATTGGTAGGACTGATTGGCTTCTACCATCTGCAATGGCCGCTCTGTCTGTAGAGTAAAGTTTTGCTCTTGGAAATCCCTCTTATAAAAAGGTGGTTGCGATTCTTGGCCACCTGGGAACGTCCTCTTGTTGTTCCCATTAGTTGTTACTGGTCTCTTTACTATAATATTTTCGGATCGCTCCCAGTCCGCACTAATATTTAAAGTTGCCGTCACAACGGCTTGGAATGTTGAGGGCATGCTTGTTATCACACGGGACCGTAGCCCTCCTTGCAATCCATTTATATATTTATCAACCCTTTTTTGGTCGGTGTCGAATAACCTAGAGCAATATCGTTCAAGATTTTGAAATTTGGTAGTATACTCGATGAGACTCATACCACCCTACTCTAGTTCCAGAAACTCCATCTTTTTCTTATTTCTGGAGTGCAATGAGAAGTAGTTATCCAAAAAAGTTCTCCGAAAATCATCCCAATGGATGACTTCAAGCTGAGAGAACTGATGATCTTAGTGGTATCCCACCACTTTCGTGCATTATCCTTCAGTAGGTACGTGCCAAAGTTTGTCCTTTTCTCTTCTGGTACACCTAGTACCAGGAATGCACGCTCTATTTCCTCGATCCAGCTTTCTGCAAGCTCTGGATCGGCACTGTCAACGAAAACTGGTGGGTCGAGTTTGAGGAACTTTTCATAAGTTATTCCTCTGAGGTTCTCGTTACGAGGCATGGTTGGTTCTTGCCTTGATTCACGAATGGTAGACACAAGCCTGTTGAGGGTCTCTAGCAGGAAGCCCTGTGTATGGGACTCCTCGCTCGACATAGCTCTCCTCGTCCTAAGAGCCGTTTATCTATTCACGCAAATACACCTAAATCAGAAAAAGTATAAGATTTATACTTACAGTGCGATACCGTAAACACGACGAATCTTGAACTAGGTTTCTCAGACACATGTTCTGATACCAATTCTGTAACGCCCCGGATTTTCAAAACAAAGCTAAGTTAAAATTTTCATGATTTTTTTTTTGAACTTAGAAAAGCTTTTAGCGGAATCAGACGATAATGAGTCGTCAGTTTTAGAAAACTCCGAGCACGTTGCAGGTATGTGGCCAAACAACTCATTGACCACCGAAGTATTTCATTTTATCAAAAACCACATGTTTATTATAACATTACTGCTTGAAAAAGCAGTATCGGTTCAATAAAAGGAAGTAGTACAACTCTGTCTAGAGAAACCCTGAAACTCGATGCCGCCTTGCTCCACATATCGCAACGCAGGTACAACACCTGAAATCCCCATTAAACAGGGTCAGAACCACTAATGGTCTGGTAAGTAAGCAATCACACGTCCATTCAACTCAAGTACATATGATGACCACTCAGGGTCGCAGTTTGCAATAACGATGCTCAAGCCTCCAAGACTTAGCGTATATCGCAAGAGCCTCCTCAGAGCTATGAGTTGAACATTTGCTCAAGTCTCCATGACTTAGCCTTGACCTCTTCCGGGCCTCAAAGGAATGTCTAGCTCAAGTCTTCATACTTGGTACATCTGTATCCCACGCATCTAAGGACAACTCATCGAGCTTCGCTTAGCCGTGCGGATACAACACGGGTCTTTGCCCAGTCGGTCCAGTCGTATATCGATCATGACACCTTCACAAAGGTTATGCATGACTGACTCAACAACGTCCATTCACTCATACATTCAAGCATCGCTGAACCTAGAGCTAATGCATTGTTTCGATATTTAACCTCTTCCACCCTTGGTACGCGGGCGAAGCAATTGTCCGGGCATCAACTCGACGTTCTGAGGGTTGATTATTCTATGTATTTTAGATACCCCAGAGGCCTGTTGACCCTATCCATAGTAGGGCAGTGTGTTTCAACTAGGAGAACCCTACTAGGCCCATATTCGGATGCATTCTCTACTTGTAGTAGTTGAGTTTAATCCTTAGATCTTAATGATAACCACGACCCCAAAACCCATGAGTGACTGAGGCCATCGTGGACTCTATCAGGTCCAAAGTAAAATACGTGTCACTCAAGGCTGTATCATCACTGTCATTCCACAGTGAGCATAATTCCTGAAGGGGTCTGCCAGTCTTACAATTACTTGGACAGATATAAGCATGCCATTCAGGCAGCCCGTGCCTCAGCACTACGGGAGTATGCACCCGACCCCATTCAGTCCGCCCCAACACAGTCATTAACTGAGGGGGTACCACTAACACGTTTTTCAGCCACGGGGTATGTGCGACCTTAAGTCTTATTCATATGCATGCAGAACACCGCTTTTGGCACTACGGCCACCACGAGCATTACACCTCTTTGGGTGGAAACAACACACTCTGGCTCTTCGGCCCTTACGAGTCTGATTGCGTAACCGTTATCAATGAGCATGCATATGACTCGATCTAATTAGATCGGCTACTCGACGTATTTTTACGCAACGAGTCCAAACTTAGCCAAGGCGCAACCTCTACTCCGGCTCAGCGGCCCTTACGAGTAAGGTGCCCTTGCAGGCACAGGGATATGAGCCGTTCTGGCATCGTTTCATCAACGGGCATCATTATGACGTTCAACTGGTTTCGACAGCTCTTCTGCCAACCATTTCATCAACACCTCCCCTGCTCTATTGACAGTGGTGCGATGAACCCTTATACATTGTAGAAGGCATTCCATGAACTGGGTAGCACTCTGCTGTATGACAGAGTATCCTGCTACGTTCTTTCTGAGTCATTCTTGGCTTCTTTCAAAAATTTCAGCAGCACTTCCTTTCTTTAATAGAGAAAGCGTGCATTTATTTTATCCATTTCAGCGGCATCTTCCCTCTTTGGCGGGAAATCGCTACGCTTAACTCAGGAAATGAATGTGCACCGTTGTGCGTACTTTACATCCATCAAGGTTACAAGAACCCTAGGCCATAGCCAGGCCATACGTAATTGACTTAGTCTTTACGTAAAGAGCATTTTGCCAAAAAGCGAAGCCTTTCCAATAGGGGCTTTATTCGTCAAGCAGAATCTTGAACGAGTAGCGGTAAGGGAATCACATTGGCGATTTGGAGTTGGTCTCCATTTGAACGCTCATTTACGCGCCATATATTTAGTATAAGAAGAAGCTTGTGCTTTATACAGCGGCGGCGTAAGGAAATGCATATACTATTGTTCAGGGTGTGTAACTGAACGAAATATTCTACATATATATTTGCAGAAAGTAGGAGTTTTGGTGTCATCAAACACGACGGCGTAAGTAAATGCATAATCGAAAGTGCAGTAATCGAAAATTGCAGAAAGCATGAGCCTTGGCATCATACGACGCGACAGCAAAGGTAAATTAAATATCCTGTGCGATATAGGACGCGTCGACAGAATCAACAGATATACACCTAGATCCGCATCCAACGATAGTTACGAGGCGAGCGGGTGAACACCAAAGTGTTCTAAAGGACTCAACCAAGAACTAAGGCGAGATACCATTTTTAAGAACACATATACTGCGTATTTGAACATATATATCCGACGATAGTTACAAGGCGAGCAGGTGAACACCGAAGTGTCCAAAGGGGGCTCAACCAAGAACTAATGCATGATACTACTTCAGAAAGTATATGCTATATACAAACAATCAAATACTTGAGAGAGATGGATCAACAGAGCGAACTTACTTCGATTTGAGGAAGAAACGACTCCGGGGTGCTTCGATGCTTCGAACGAGGCTCGACTTCGAAAAGGATCAACTCCGAACTTTGGACAAAAAAGGACTTGGACTTTGACTTTGAACCAAACCAGGTTCAAGTCAAGTCAACTGGGTTTGAGCTAGGTCAGGTGGGTTTAGACCTAGTTCAGGTGGGTTAGAACCAGGTCAAGTAGGCTAAGACCAGATCAGGCAGGCTCAGACCAGGTCAGGTGGGCTCAGGTTTGCTAAGCTAGGTAGGGGAGGTTTTTCTAGAGAGAGAAGCTAGAGAGAGAAGGGGGGGTGGCGATTTTTTCTAAAGGGGGGCTCCTCTATTTATAGGGGAGGTTGCTTAGGGGCTAAGCAATCCCATTTACCCAAATGCCCCTGGCTTTTCTGAGAATTTCTTCCATGGAAGGTGCTGGAACATGCTGGAAGGCTCTGGAAGGTCCTGAAAGGTGATGAAATATTCTAGAATATTCTAGAATGTTTTTCTAAGAAATATTTTTGTGGGTCCTACCAATATTTCTGTGGGTCCCGCAAAAAAGTCGAGTTTTCGGCATTTTTTTCCAAAAAATTCTAAGTAGGCCATTATCTTCGTATTGACGTAACAAAGAAAGTTGGTTCGTACAAATCTCTTGATTTCGTTCAAGTAGGAAGTTATGGCTTCTAGAGTGTTTGAGCATATATTCATGAAGATACGAATATCCTAAGTATATTTGGGTCGCATGAACCGGTTCGATTCGCTCTATGATAAAAATGCTATTTTTCACTGGAAAATGCCTCAAGAATTTATTCAGAGTTTGAACTGAAAAATTGCGGGTCTTACATCATTACCCCCTTAAAGGAATTTCGTCCGCGAAATTCAGTTAAGAGTACTAAGTGCGTAATTTAGGATATTTCTCCCATATGTTAGATTCATAATGTTATTCACTTAGTTCAACATCGTATTCATTATGATCATAACCTCATATCATCATTAATGATCGATGAGGTATGCTTCTCATATCTGAGTTTAAATTACGCTACAACCATGGTAGTTTTGTTGAATCAATGTTCTTCCAACCGACTATCAACATAACCATCTTGTGTAACTATTTCATACACACAGATCATTCTTATTAGGATTTAACCATTTTGGAATAAGTCCCCTGTCAGACTACCTGGTATCCATTTTACCGAAATGGATCTCGGGATTCCAAATGGGTATTCTAGTTATTTTGAATTTTGGTACAACTCCAAAATTACCCGATCCAAATCCATCTGTGATGTGGATCCAATACAGTTCAACTTAATCCAGATTCATTACCCATCTGGGTCCAGAACTGTTTGACTGGATCCATGACAGTTTGACTAGATCCAGACGTGTCTGTCTGGATCCAACACGTTTTGACTATCTAGATCCAGAACACTTTGATTGAATCCAGACCTGCCTCACTAGATCCAGGATAGTCTAACTGGATCGAGGACAGTCTGACAGGGTCTAGACCCGAGACTGATCCAATCGGATCCAGAATAAGTCTGGTTCAGTTCAGCTGGATCTAAACCAAGAACCCTAATCTAGTCAGACTGAACCAATTCAATTAGATTCGGTTTGGATCAAACTGGTTCGGCTCAAACCCGATTATGTCTGAACCGAATCCCCATGAACCGGTTTGGCCCGAACCTAGGTTGGTCTGAACCGGTTCAGTTCAGACCGGTTTGGTCTGAACCGACCCACATAACCCGGTTCGGCTAGACCCGGTTCAACCCGAACCGGTCCACCCAAACACATATTTTTTTGTCTGTTTCGGTTCGGTCTGGGTCGCACCTAGACCAAACCGGCCTATTTTTTTTCGGCTGGCTCGGTCTGGGCGCAACCCAAACCGAACCGGTTTGGTCTGGGTCTTACCCAGACCGACCCGATCTGGATTAAAAAGAGCGGAAGGGGCAGAGCCCCTTCCGATTCTCAGGTGCATAGGGGTCGGCCCCTATCGACCCTCTCCTGTGCTCCCATTTGGGCATGGGCCGGCCACCGGTGTCGGCTAGCCATCGGGGCCGGTCGACCCTCTCTCTCTCTCTCGGCCCCTCTGTCATTTTTTCTTTCTTTCTTTTTGTTTTCTGTAACTTCGCCGGCAGCCATGGCTGCCCCCCCCCCTTTGCTCAAAACAAAAAAGAAGAACGAAGAAGAAAATGAAGAAGATGAAGGGTTTTACCTCGCCATCGCCGTCGCCATCCTCGATAAGGCTTTTCTTTTTTTTTTCTTCACTTTGTCTCAATCTCTCTCTCACTCTCTTTCTCTCTGCACTCTTCTCCTGCTCGAATGTGGGGGAGGGCGCACCATGAGGGTTATTTATAGCCCTAGCCCTCACACTGTGGGGTGAGGATAACCCTCAACCCCCCCCCCCCCCCCCCCCCCTCCGATCGTGGGGGTGAGGTTTATCCTCTCCCCCCCTCGATGCGGATCGGGGAAAGGGGGTTCCCCGATTTTTGGGGAACCACCTTTCCCCCTTTTTTTTTTGTTTATCCCCTCCGACGACTTGGCTCGCCGGAGGGGGCTTACACTTCCATTAAAGCCCTTATAATAAGATTGAGAATATACTTTTGTTGTGATAATAAATCTTGTCACGGTAACATTGAAGTGCCCCTATCATACTCTGATAGAGTATGGGGTCTGAAAATTTCTGTCCAAAATCAGCCGATAATGACAAACATTATTGGCGTCGAAATTGGCTTGGCTAGTTCCGTTATAAAGCCCTCTTGATATTATATTTTTGTTGTAATAAGAACGTAGGTTTAACTCCCAAGAAGAAATGTAGGCTCCCCAAATCTTTAAGTGCAAACTCCTTGCCAAGCTGATATATATGAGTGTGGACGTGAGTCTTAGAGATATCGATCACAATTATGTCAACATAAATAAGCATATAGATGACAACTATGGATCTATTGAAAATGAATAAAGATGTGTGTCTTGGATCCACTAAACCCCAACAATTTAAGGTAATCACTTAACGGCAGTACCAGCCTCGGGGAGCCTATTTAAGCCCATATAATGCTTTATGAATTTTGCATGCATGACACATATATTTCAGATCTTGAAATCCAAGTGGCTCCTGCATGTACATTGCTGCATTTAATTGCCCATGGAGAAGTGCATTGTGAACATCAAGTTGTCCAATGTATCACTTCTGACTTATAGCTATTGATAACACTGCTTGAATAATGGTTAGCTTAATTATTGGACTGAGTATCAAAATAATCAACTCTTTCCCATTGCTCAAATCTTTTGGGTACTAAAAGCTCTTTATAGCGCTCAAGTGATCCATC
Organism: Nuphar pumila; assembly: GCF_984573655.1. Classification (NCBI taxonomy): domain Eukaryota; kingdom Viridiplantae; phylum Streptophyta; class Magnoliopsida; order Nymphaeales; family Nymphaeaceae; genus Nuphar; species Nuphar pumila. Next base: position 107,097,415 of record NC_143250.1, on the reverse strand, counting down.
TGACTTCCTTTTGAACCTAAATATCTACTTACAACTGATTAAATGTTATGATGGATTTGAAGGGACTAGAGACCGCATATCATTTTTTAATTAATGCTTGATATTCAACTTGCATAGCTTTGAGCCAACCTGGATCTTGACTAGCCTTTTAATTTTGAATGAGACAACTTCATCTTGAAAGAGTTTTATTAGGAGAGCATATGGGACTTGGTTCTAAGATAAACTTTTGGTTTCAAGGTTTCATCTTGTAACCTTCTAATCATAGGATGGGATCAGGTTGGTTGGGATTTAATGGTTCTTGGTTTAGTATCTTGTGGTATTGGGATTGATGCGTCTAACGTGGGTGGAGAGGTCAATGCTACATTTTCATGGCAAGGTGGTTTGGGTGAAGCGAGCTCAAATAAGGTGGGTTCAGGCAAAGTTGGTTCAAGTGAGGTGGGTTTAGGGGGCAGGTTGAGTTGACCTGAGTGAGTTTGAACTTCCTATAGGGGAGGTAATGGTAAAGCGTACTAATGTAGGTGTTATAGGCACATGATTTGATTTGGGTACAATCTCCAAAAGTGGAATTTGGCTTTGGTCAAATGGAACACGCCATGAGATGAAGATTTTTCTTGAACTCCTTTGAAGGCAACAATACCCATGCTGTTGGCTTCCATACCCAAAAGCATAAATTTGTCTGACCGATATTCTAATTTGTGCTTGCCAAACACCTTCAACATGGTCTCACGCATGGAAAATAAGTGCAGCCAAACACCTTCAACATGTCATATTCTGGTGTAGTGCCAAATAACATTTCAATAGTGTTGGGAACAATACAGCACACTATCGACAAAAAAAAAATGAGAAGAAGCAAAATAAAAGATCAAACAACATGAGGAACAAAGATTTATGTGGTTCAACAAGAGTTGCTTACGTCCACTGCCACACTCAAACTTCTTATTTTATTGAGATACCACTCACTATAAAAGACATATTGTCCTCTAACTAAGAGTGTTACAAGGACTCTGCAACTGCATGTAGTTCAGATATTACAAGACTTGGTTTGATTCTACAAGGAGTCTATAGGATAAAAGTATAAAACTACCTTTCAAAAAAAATAGTTTCGAAGACTACTGCTCTCAAACCCCCACCTTATGGATAGGGAGCCCACCTTGTGCAACCCCTGGAAATTTAAGATTTATATAAAGGTAGAAAACAGACTCACACTCCAACAAATAAGAGTTGTTTTGAAGCACTTTTGAGGGCAATCGATTAGTAAGAAAAATACAACATTAAAAGCATATATTCAATAAACCTAAAGAGTTCCAACTTGAGCCATGGGAGTCAGCCCCGTATCGACAATATGTCAATGTTTTCGCTCATCGGCTACATTTTGCTCATGAGCATGAGAACATGTAATCCAATATCAAATACCAGATGATGCCAATAGTTTTTCAAGGCTTGGTATTCACCGCCTCAATCTGAACGAAGAAATTTTATAGAATGACCAACCACGTTTTCCATGAGATTTGAAAGAGGCCATGCTCACTCGGCCCTCTAGAAAGCTCCTTCCCCGTTCATTGATCCTTCACACAACAGAAATTTGGATGAAATTCAAATATGAAAGATCACTTTGTTAAAAAGCTCCTTCCCCGTTCATTGATCCTTCACACATCAGAAATTTGGATGAAATTCATAGATCACTTTGTTGTCCCTAGCTATTGAACTTACGAACAAAGATCAAATTTCGAGTGATTTGTGGGACGTAAAATACGTTGAATTTGAATTCCAAAAACATGAATGACCAATGTTGTCGATAGTCAAACATGCCCAGTTTCCAACTTTTACTGGATCTGGGCCTTGATAACTCGATTGGATGGAAAGGTTATTCAGGTAGTTTGTCACGTGATGAGTGGCACCTGAGTACCAGTTATAGTCGTCGGGGCCATTGGAGCAACATGATAAGCTTGGGGAGTAGTGGATACATTGGTGGCAAAGAACCGAGCACCCTGGTAGCATTGCTTTGCTGCATGCCCAGGTTTGTCACATATTTGACAGACCACTTTGGGCTTATTTGATTCTCCACCTTTTACTTGATTTTGATTTCCTTGATATCGGCCTCCTCTCTTCCGCCTTTGCCTTCAGACTGATAGTTTCCTTGATTTTTCCTGTGTCGAAAATTCCGATTTATACCAAAATCCTATCGTTGATACAGATTTGTCACTTGGGTTTACAGCTTCAAATGAAATGTTACCCGTTTCAGCAAGTTGAGTTTCTTGGATAAGCAGAATCCATGAAGTTCTTCCACGTGCAGAGATTGTGGTCTTGAATGCAAGGTACTCGCTTGGCAGACCTCTGAGTATCCGCATTACAAGATCATCATTGGAGACAGGTGTGCTGCCTACTGTGATCTAGTGAGCAAAATTTTTAGCCTTCTAAAAATATTCGTCCATCGACTTGGATCCTTTTCACAAATCCTGTAGTTGAGACTTCAACTGCATCACCTTGGAATTTGAATGCATTGGATATGACTGTTTCGATGCATTCCAATCAACATACGCCGCTGTTAAGCCAACTACTTGGCTGTGAACTGGCTCCCTCAAATGCGAGATTATAAAGAGACCAGTATAAACATCAACAACTTCGAATTGGATCAGTTTCTCCTAAACAAATACGTGCTTGGGCCAACAAAATCCTACCGAATGGAGAGAGAGTTGGTCTAGCCTATGCCAGGCAAGATAATCAGGATTAATTTCCTGTATATTGGCACTGTTGACACACTGTTTTGGAGGACAGGGCCGACTTTCATTAATGAACCCTGTTAAATCGAATATATTCAGGATAGGAAGGAATTGCGACAAGAAATACTGAAGATTGCTCGGAGACTGAAACATTGAGCACATAGCAGATGAACCATCAGGTTGGGCAGAAGGATTTGATGATCCCATTTTATGCAGCAGTGACGTCAAGAAGATCAGAGAAAGGTCTGATCCAAACGACCAATAAGATGATCATGTTATGACCTGATCTGTATCAGCAACACAAAATCTAATTAAAATCAGAATTTGATCTACAATAGCAGCAATGTCACGTGCTATGCAGACAAGACGACCACCAGACTTCTTACTGCAGAGAGCTAGTCTCAAGAGGGACAATATGAAGGTGAATTAGGCCTGGAGCTCTCATACCATTTCAAAATAAGGATAAAGATGTAAGACGTTCTCTGTTCTCATTTGCTTTGTCAGAGATATATACACATGTACATACAGCTATAATATAATCCTTGGTTTTAGCACTAGAAAAGTTTTTTTTTTACCTGACGCTATTTTAACACCGGTCAAAACACGGGGCTATGCATTAACGCCAATAAAGGCTTCACCAACAACGCTTTTACAGACGAAACTACTGCCACTACATTAGCATCAGTAAAAATCTTTACTGAGGCTAAGCAGACTTTTACCCAGTAAATGTCCAATATCTTGTAGTGTTAATCAATAAATTTAAGGTTTAAAACCTAGCTTAGAGCTTTGAATTAAAAATGTATTTATTTTGTAAATGAACCGGTTTGAGTTTGGCTCAGTGGGTTTAGTCTTTTTTTTTTTCAATATATATATATATATTGTTAATGGGCCAATTTGAGCTCTTCTCATTTGTCTTGGGATTACCATGAGTTTGAGCCTGGATCGGCTGACCACAAGAATGAGCCCAGCTTGAATACCTTTATTCGGTTCCTTAAGGGATGTCAATGGGTCACATGTAACCCAACACATCCGACCCGAATTCAAATTTGATTAGTTGGATTCAGTAGCCAATTCTAGATCTGATAAAAAATCAGATTCAGGTTAGATACCGAGTTTTTCATTGAAATCTAAATCCGAATCTGATTAAAAACTGAATCCAACTAAATCCTAAAACCGATTAATTATAAATGTCGGGTTTTTAGCTAGTGAATCTGGATTCGGTTTTATCTTTTTTATCTGACTCTGAATCCGAATCCAAATCCGATTAGGTCAGATCCAATTAAGTTGGATTTGGTAATGCTTAGGTTCTTTTGGCTCATTACCCTAGTTTGGGGGTTTCTTATAATCTGGACCTTTTCCCAGAACTTGGGTAGGGGTAGAAAACAAGCTGAGCCGATCGTGGTTTGGGTCACCATGAATTCATTCATGTAGCTGGCAAGCCAAGCCACAAGCAGCTCGTTAACCAAAAACAAGCCCAGCACGAACAAGGGGTGCTTGGGTCGGTTCAGCTCTTACAACATTAGATATAAAATTTTGCTGCAATGTTTGTCACAAAAGGTAATTATGTGCTGTTTGTAAAGACATGACATGTAAAAGAGAGGTGTTGAATTCAAATCCCATTGTGTCAATGTATAAATCCATGTTTTTTTCTCTTAATGAAACAACGCGTGGCTCGGTTCAGCTGACTCAAGCTTGGCTCGTCTAGTTATGAACATGAGCCTAGCTAAATAAACAATTTTGTTAACAAGCCAGCATGTGGCTTGGCTCATCTAGTTATGAACATGAGCCAAGCCCGAGCTGAGCCAAATGATAAACGAGCCAAGCCTGAACAAGATGGGCGGGACTCATTGGGCTTGTTTATCAGCCCTGCTGATGAGGCTCAATGCTGTTTGGAGCACTGAGGAACAGTGGCTTAACTTTCTGATCTTTGTATCTTCTGTGGCAATTGTGGCCATTGTACCATCTTTGACTTCTTTTTCAGGGCTGGGGCAGCGGACGTATGCCCTCCTTTAGCAAAGGCTTTGGTTTTCATGATCAAGGCATGCCTTCAAGTTGTATTCTTTCTGGTAATATATATATATATATATAAAGTGGCAGCTGCATAAGCCTTAGGTATGCAACTACCTATGCTAGCCATCCATTGCAAGGTTTGATGGACGGTCAACACAAAAAATGTAAAAAACAATGTTATGCTTTTTTTTAGAGTTTTAGACTCTTTAGCGGGGTTTTTTGACCAAAGGTTCCAGCAGAAAATGCGACCTTTAGCTCGGTAAAAAAAACTATGACTAAAGGTCCCATTTTCCGTTGAAATCTTCAGCAATATTTTTTGATCGCCACTAAAGGTCCCATTTTCAGCTGGGATCTTTAGCGGCGGTAAAAAGCTGTCATGTTTTTGCCTTTTTTTTGAGCTTTTTTTGTGGCCGTCCATCATGCCCTTTGATGGATGGTCAGGGTGATCACATAGGTAATAGCATTTCTAAGGGTTGCGCAGCTACCACACACACACTCTCTCTCTCTTTATATATATATATAATGGTTGGGAAACATAAATTGGAAGGTATAGAACTTTTGGCAGTGGACATTGTTCCATTAAAAGCAGTAATCTTGGATCCATTTCTATCTAAAGATGGTGAAACTTTGGAGTTTATAGATATAAAAAGGAAAACAACAACGATAACCCAAAGGGAAGCATAGAATCTAGGATTACCTGATCTTCTCTACTACAAAATAACATCATGGGTCTTGGCCTTAATTAAATCCTCTTCCATGCGTGGGAGAAGACTAACATAAAATAAAATGAAATTAACACTGGAACTGCAGTGGCGCTGTGGCAAAATTACACCTCCAAGCTCCACACACATTTTGATCCAAGATACCAAAGTAAACTATTGGAATCACGTAGCACAACTAGATGGTTGGATGCCCCAAAAGACTTGAACAGGTCTGGTACTCGAGCCAAGAGCTTAGCAAAGTACTCAGCCCCTAAGAATGGTTCAACGTGTCTTGGGGTTGAGGCCCACCATCCCCCAAGATGGTGGTCAGTGAGAGACTCCCCCTTGGGTTCCCCTCTCGCTTGTCACAGTTCTGGGGATGGTGGGCCCCATGGTACCATCGAGTGGGCTGATCATTTGTTCCCAAAACGGTTCCACTCATCCCTCTATTTTTATACTTCTTGGGATTTCATTGATGCAAGTTGTCTTCGTCGTATCTAACTCCATAGATGTGATCTACATTATCTATTTAGGCAATGTTTGGAAACCCATAGATGATGGTGTTGAAGTTGGTTGACTAAGTTGTCGTCATCATCTTCGTTTGGGTGCACTTTTATTTGTTAAATCTCAAAGATAAGACAAGACTTGGTCTTTCTATTGAAAAATGTGGTAAGTTAACCTATAAATGACATACTATAAAAAATATTATCAATTGATTATGACATATCCACTTATGATTCTTTATTTTATGAGAATTAATCATATTTATTTTATTTATTTAAAATAATCATAATAATAAAATAAGCTATACACTTTTATACATGATCCATATCATAAGTTAATTTAAATATGCAAATAAAATATCTATAACCAAATCAATATTCTAAATTAGTATATATGATCATAAATAATAAATTGAAATATCTAAGCTTATTTAGATGAATCAAATTTTAAATAATAAATACTTGTAATTAGAAACAAATATATAATTATAATAAATAATTATAAATATAATTTAGTTAATATTAGAAACAAAAGTATATTTAAATAAGCAATCAAATCTGCCAAAACAAAAACCGTTTGATTATCATGCAATTTTGAACATGAAAGAAGAAAAAATTACTTTTGTCTTAAAAAGACAAAATTTAGATAATTGAATAATCTTTTCAAGACATCAAAAATCATGGAATTATGATATGCAATTGCAAAGTTATGACTCCCACAAGTTGACTATGTAAGTATTTTTATCCAATTTTGGGTATGACCCAACTCGAATATTTGTATAAGATCTGAGCACGAATTTGAATGCCCCAAAGGGAGTTGGTGCAGTGGTGGGGTGGGGTCTTGAGTGTTAGACATGCAGTCAAGGTTCAATTCTCACGAGTGTGGCCCCTCTGTGCAAGTCAATGCATAGCATAGGCCTCGAAAGAGGGAGTCTTAGCCTCAAAGTTTTATGTTACCGACATGATGACCGTAGGTATGGCAGGCTGATGCAACACAACCTGGTCTTCATGTCAGGTGCAATTTCTTCGGGTTATAAATTTTTAAAACAACACGAATTTGAATACGTAATATATAAAAAATCAATAATGATATTAAAAAAGAGATAAAAAGAAAACATACCTTTAACTAGACAAAGCTCTCAAATTGATGTTGATTGAAAACAAAAAGGCACAATACTATATCAATTAACTTTAACTTAAACCACCATCAAAATAAAATCAAGCTCAAGCTTTTATATTCACCCAAAGTTTAAAAGCACACCAAATGGGGCATACGAGTGCTTTCCTCTTAGCTATAAGACACAAGGCTACCCAAAAAGTTTTCTCCATTGCTTCTCCATAACGTGAGAATCATTATTTATAAAGTATCAAGACTCTAGCCTTCCATTAACAAAAGAAGTCTAAATTAATGCCAACCTCTAATCACACGTTCTTAATTAATAAGACCATATCTTATTAGGTAATACTTTTAACTAAAATAAGACTCTAAAAGTTGTAAAGATTTTAAGGATACCAAAAACAAAATTTAACATATATAATATTTACAAAAATATCTCAAAAACAAGATTTATAAAAAAAATATTTTAGCAAATCATAACTTTGACTCCATATATACATATTTACTAGTATACTGATTGAGACCAAACATACTAGAGGTCTGACATTAATATAATGCACTCACGCTAGTTACCATTATGAGCATAAGAAAAACTTTGCTCACCTAATACATAAACATATGATACCAATATAGGATACACTAATTCTCTAAGATGAAAATTCACATAGCCAATCATATATTCAAACGACTTAAATTAGTCGCAAGGCCGTTGTAGTGACGGACTTAGCGACGAATTAAAATCTGTTGCAAAAACATTGGTCGATTCACATTTGCGACGGATTAATATTCGCCCCTAATTCGTCACTAAATTGGACGTTGATAGTAAATGCCGACGGAAAATATCCACCGCTAATCTGTCGCAAACAAGAAAAAAATTTAAAAAAAATTTAAAAAAAATTGTTTAAAACATAAATATCAAGAAAAAATTCTCGTGATACAATTTATATTTCTTGTACAATTTATATTTTCTGTGTATAAAAAATAAAGTACACATAAAAAATACATATAAAAGCAACTAAAACAATTTATTGATCCACTATAATTTTCGCTAAGTTCTAATTATTTACAAGTGAACATTTACATTTTTGAAACAACAAGAAGGTACAATAAATTCAACACATGAATCTAATCATCGCCAAGATTCTGTGCATCATCTTTTTCATTGTCTTAATCTGCCCCTTCAGCTCCTCTACGCTGACTATCTCCAACAACCTATAAGAGAAAAGAAAGGTTAACATTGATAAACAAAATATAATGAAATAAATTATATGCAATGCGCCTAAGTTAAGGCAATCAAAGTAACATGAAATCTAACGACATGCAATACATCATATGAAACTTTCATACCTAAGAGGCACCTGTAGACGAATTCTCCTGTCCCAAAAAAAATTGCATAACTCATTACGGACAACGTCGGAAATTGCTTCATATAAATAGTTATGCATTGTGTCATTAACGAGCTGGCATACACCATCCCAAGAATTAGGCGGGTCAGTTAGATGCATGGAGCTGATGCTGACAGGAGGACTCTATGAGCCGTGACTGGAGGAAGCAACGACTGGTGAGGTGTTCATATTACTTTCAAACCCGAACACACGACCTTTTTTAGGTTCACCTGTTGCAGTCACCCATGCTGCAGGATTAAAAGGTGGATGCTGAGTGGAGTCATCGCCATATCTCTCTACCATCTGTTGTTCATATGACTCATACAAAGTAATGATTACAGTATGAATTAATAATTAAGAATTACCATGTTTATGATAACTTGTATATTACAATATTTATTAATACAATAAATACATACCATTGTCGTTCTCGCCTTCTCTGATACGAACTCTCCCGTGGTCTTACATTTATGTGTTTTAATAAATACATCCTTGTATGGCACAATGCTTCCTTTTTTTCCTTCCTGCGAAGTTAAATGATAAAAGAATTATTTAATAGGTTTGTAACAATACTTATAAAATTGAAAATATATAGATTGATGAGTTACCATTTTCTTCAGATGGCTCCCAAAAGTCCTAAATCCACCTATGTGTAGATGGGCATCGAGCATTTTCGCTCGGTTTTATGCAGCCTTCGCTGAGCGGTTTCGAAATTTATGCCCCACCCACTTGTCGCACATTGCATCCCAAACATCTGAACTGATAGTAAGAGATCCATGGCTGATGTCTTTTTGCAATCGTTGTAAATTTTGAAAAGATTTTTATATGAAAAACATGTGAAAACCAGACATCAAATAATAAAAACCGGTTCTCACTAGTGGATGAGACCGGGTCGAACTCAGGGAACGGGAATATGTCGTATTCAAACAAACAAGTCTAAACTATTCTTTATTGCCGAATTATTGAAATATAAAATGTTCAGAAAAGTAAAAACAACTAACTATTACAACAAATGAATACCCTTCGCAGAGGGCGTAAAGTGCAATATTTACAAACCCACTTAAATTCCTAAATCTAAACTAAAAAGTAAAAAGACTTTTTTCTTCGTACTTCGTGTCACGTAATCGCTTTCGCTCCACTCCTGTGCTATCCTGCACAGTTCAAATGAACACAAGCAGTACCAGAGCTAGAACATGAAAGAAATGATAAAAGACATCTAAATGACTAATTACAATTGAAACACTAATTCTAATTAAATTTACTAACCAATTAACTAATTAGAAATCAATTAACTAACAATTACTTAACTAATAACTACTGCTTACTTAACAAAAGATGAATGTAAAAACAGGAAATTAGAAAACACAGAAAATATAAAATTACTAAATGACTAAAACATGAATTCAAGCATTTGTAAAATAGGAAGTTGCTGAATGAAGGTAAAGAAACTTAAAAATTTCAGAAAACAAAATATGAGAGGAAAAACATGAAAAACTGAATGATGAACAAGAAATGAATGTAAATGAAGACAGGAAGTGCAATACTGTAAAACAAACAAAAGAAACATTAATGAAATCAGAAAATGCAAAACTAGAAATTCAAAACAGCAAAACAGAAAATTAATGAACTGAATGCTTAACTATAAAAAAAACAGAAAATGACATTATGAGAAAACAGGAAAATTAAACTAAGAACAAGAACAATAAAATTCAACAAACAACAATTTGAATGGAAGAAAAGAAAATAGGAAAATCAAAAATTAAAACAAGAGATTAAAACCTATTTAACAAAACAGGAATTCAAAGTAAAAAATCAAACAAGAATTTGCTGAAATGAAAACAGAAAAGAGAAAGAAACATTTAACGATAGCAACTGAAATGAAAGCAACTAAGAAAATGTAAATTGAATAAAGGAAAACAACAAAGATAAATTGCAGAACCGAAATTAAAATCGATCTAACATCGACAAACTAAAGAGAACAAAAACTACAGCTGAAATGCTAATATGAAACAGTAGAATGAAGAAATACAGAGGAAAGCACATGCAGCGATAATGCATAGAACAAAAACTAAAAAAAAAAAAAAAACAAAGAATCGGTAAACAATGAGATATGATGAATTAAGACAGAGCAAAAACCGAAAGATGAAAGCACATCAATTTTTTTTTCATTTTTTCTTTTCTTTAGATTTTATTCAGAAATAACAACATTACAACATCGATTTTTTTTTATTTCTTTTCATTTTCAGTTTTTTCTTTTTTTTTATTTTCGTTTTACATACTTATCGACAAACAGAATAAGACCTGAAGAAGAAGATGAAGAAGAAGAAGAAGAAGAATTGATCGGATGAAAAAGAAATAAAGAAGAAGAAGAAGAATAAGAATCGGAGGAAGAAGAAGAAAATCTGAAGATGAAAGAACACGAAGAAGCTGCAGAATAAGAAGAAGATGCAGAGGATGAATAAGAAGAACTAAAGAAATCGGAAGAAGAATAATGGCGACAGAAATCGGAAGAAGATGAAATCAAAAAGAAAAAATATCAGCTGAAGAAAAAGAAGAAGAAGAAGAAGAGAAGAAGAAGAAAGAGAAGAAGGATAATACTCAGCACTCACCGTGAACCTGAGGGGTAGGGAAGAAGGGCGGTCATCCACCGTGCGCCGTCGCCGGATTGAGGTTCCATCACCACCACCGGTTGAGGAAGATGAGAAAAATAGGTAGAAGAGGAAGAAAGAGGTAAGAAGGGCCGGTGTTGGTGGAGGAGAAGGAGAAAGGAGGGAAAGAGAGGGAAAGAAGGGAAAGAGGGCAAGGTTCAGGCGTACAGGGGAGACGCCCATTTTTTCTGAGTTTGGGGTTTTTTAAAAGTAACGAACCGGCTAGAACCGGTTTGAAACAGATGCAAACCGGTTCAAGCCGGTTTGTTTATTTATTTATTTTTTTAAAAGCAAACCGGGTGAACCGGTTTGTGTTTATTTTTGCAATTTTCAAAAATCAAAAACTATATAAAATTTTCAAAGATTTAAAAACAAAACTTATTTATGAAGAACTAAAAAAACTATTCTAAATTTTTTTTTCTAAACAAAACAAACACTTAAAATAAAAAAATATTTTTCTATATTATTATTTTTTATTTCATTTTTAATTGCAAACTAAAACTAAACTACTTATAACAAAAACTAAAATATGTATAAAAATGTAAAAATAAAACTATTTTTCATGCATTTTCTATTTTTAAATCATTTTAGCACATTTACTCGAAAACTAACATAAAATTGGGTTTTTGAAACATTATTTTATAAAATCATGCATATTTAAATGTTAATAAACTCTGAATTATATGCATGATCAAATACCCCCATGCTTATGTTTTGCTAGTCCTCGAGCAAACTAGAAAAATGCAAGAAATCAAACTATCACCTAACTTACTTTCGTAGGAATCACGGTTGCATTTAGCTCATGCAACAAGCCCTTTCAACCCCTGGGTTACCCCAGTGGACGAGTAAGGTCTCGTGAGGGTTCGCAGTGATGCTACCCACAAACATCTCTGTCATGTATGCATAATATTACACATCCTCATAAGCAGTAGGTAATTAAAGACTTTATTTTCACAAATATTTCCTGTTATTTCAAAATCAAAACATAATTAGAGTCTTTTATATACCACCACAAAAAAGAATTTCTTTCACTTTTCTAAATATCACAATTATTTATGTTTTATTCTTAGAAAATCCAATAAAAACATATTATTATTTACTTATCCTCACTCATATGTTTTCTGCACAGGTTTTCTCAATCACACTTCTAAGCATTGAACTTTTCTTTCTTTTTAAGCTCTTTTCTCTCTTTTTTTTCTTTTCACGCTTTTTCTTTTTGCGCACTTATTCTTCTCGTATAGCTTGCGTGTGGTCTGCTTTTATGCCTTGTGCAATGTCAATATCTTCTATACTTTTTCAATACATACCAAAAGATATCAACTAAGACATAAAAGTGACTTTTCATTCACCTTTATAACATGAGAGTCAAATATTTCAACTTGTATCTGTTCTCAGTTACTTAGGATCATGAAGTTTTCCACTCTCCTTTTTGAAAATGGAATTAAAAGTTTCAACTTACATCTAAGTTCCATCTACTAAGGATTGTGGAATTATCCAAACAACCTAACGCATGCTATATTTTTTCTTTTGAGCTCATTTTTTTACACTTTTGTTCATTTGCTTAGTTTTTTAAAAATAACACTGTGCATATTCATATTTATGATTCAAAATAAACTCTAACATGTATCTATCATCATTTCCTCGAAATCCACATAAACAACCATAATTTTTAGATCTATGTCAGAAAAAATTTTCGTGGGGCTTAAAAATCCTCTAAAAACATCAGATTTGAAATAACATTCATATAAGTTCAAACTCTTTCTTTAAAACTCTACTTTTCATGAGATATGTGTAAACATGTGCAAGAACGTAAACAGAAATATCAAGGTGTGCATTCTACACCCTCCCCCATGCTTGAATGACACTGTCCCAGTGACACTCCCCCATGCTTGAATGAAACTAAGTGAATGCACATGAGAGAAATAAATGAGGGAAAAAAGTAGAATGACCTGACATGAATTAAAAATACACGTTCTATGAATGTAATGAATGCAATGTATACATGACAAAACATGAAACTCATAGAAAAGATAGAAAACGAAAAATAAAACCAAATGAAATCTACAAATCCTAACAACAGATGTAAAACTGTACAGAATATGGGTTGCCTCCCATAAAGCGCTAAGTTTCACGTCCCCAGCCAGACGGATCCCTGGAAAAACCTTCATCGTCCATGAGATCAATGGACATGAAGTTAGGCTCAACCGGGCTCTATAAAGAAAAGAGTGTCATCTGTGACACTACGCACTGTGTTTCCATCCCTTCTACCTCCAAATTTAATATCATGACTCTCTTGACATGAAGAACGTAGATTAGTCTCATTTGAAAGACTGGTCAAGAAATGAGAGTCTAGGACCGACCGAGTACCAATGAATGCAACTTCAGACAAGTGGTGAATATGATCAGGCTTGACTTGATCAAGCACCTTCTGCATCTGTACCTCTTGCTTAGTAAAAATTGGTGATCCTAAAGGCTGAGAAAATGGGGCTTTATATGATGAAAATGTATGTTGTGAGTAAAGACCTTCCTGCTGAGGTAATATGGAAATCGACTCGTCAGTAGAAGTGATATGGGGCTCATGAGTCGATTCCTGAGTGGAGTGACACGTCTTCCCATACTGAAGGGATGTAATAGATTTGACTTGCTCATGATGTGAATCAGTGGGTTGCAAGTCAAATAACATTGAATCCTCTCCCTTTGAGACAACAGACTGACTATGAAGGTTCCCCTGACTTTGTCTACTCAATGTCTGAGCTAACTGTCCCATTTGAGTCTCTAGCTTGGCTATTGACTGCGTATGGGAACAAAGAGTGGCCTTGATATCAGAAAAGGCTTCTAACATCTTCTCTTGAAATGATGAACTTGGAATGGGCTCCTGAGGATGGGGTTGACAATACTGGGGATGAACCTGTGGAAATATAGGATGCGAGTAACCTTGTGAAGGGTTACTGGGTCTATACTGTGTCTGGGAGGGCTGATGGGATGGGGAACTAAACTGGTTTCGCCAACCTGGGTTATAGGAGGATGTAAATGAATCGGGTATGGGTTTAGCGAAACCTTGGGCAGCATTCACCTGTTCCTGAACGAATTCAGGATATAATGGCGCTGCCGGACAATCCGCAACACAGTGTGCAGGGCTAGCACATATCTCACACACTCTTTCTATTGGATTTCTCGAAGAATTGGCTAGGAATTGATCTAACTTCCTAGTCAATTGGTCAACCTTGGTACGCAATTCTAATTCGGACCCAACTTCGAAAATCCCAACCTTCCTAGGACCACTAGACAGAGATGTAGTCCTATCGAGCCGTGAAGACAAGTTATGATGCATCGTGTTTTCACTCAAGGTCTCGAATAGAGACCACGCCTCGTCCTCACTTTTGAGCATAAAAGTGCCCCCACAAGACGAATCAACCATTTGACGGTGCTTCTCAGTAAGCCCGTCATAAAAATACTGCACCAACTGCCAACGAGGCACCTGGTGATGGGGACACTTACGGAGAAGATCTTTCAATCTCTCCCAAGACTCGTGAAATTGTTCTCCCTCAATTTGAGAAAAACTGGTTATAGCTTTGCGAAACTGATTCGTTTTACCAATTGGGAAGTATTTTTTTAAAAATTCTTTTTGCATTCCTTCCCAAGTAGTAATACGAACCGTCTCAAGAGATTTTAACCAGTGCTTGGCTTTATCTTTGAGAGAGAACGGAAACAAAGTTAACCTCATAGCGTCGTCTCCAAAATTATTGATTCGCACAGTCGAGCAAATCTCAAGGAATTCGTCGAGATGACGATATGGGTCCTCATTGCTAAGGCCATAAAACAAAGGTAACATTTGAATCACACTGGCCTTAATCTCAAAATGGCTCGCTCCTACATCAGGTCTCGTGATGCAGGAGGTGGGAGTATACGTATTTGGCATGAAGTACTCCCTCAAAGGACGGATCAATTGATGATCGTCAGCCATTGCGTACACCTTAGAGTAGACCAGTGTAGCACACGTCCTAACTTTGGGTTTTCTACCTAACTAACACACTAAGCGGCCAAACCACGCAAACCACAAAGCGAGTAAACTAAAAACCACAAAAACTAAACAAACACCACGCAGTTACACATAACAGAGATTATGCATGAGAAATATGAAATCTATGTGTACGGTACCAATCGTACACAGTCACCTCTAAGGGGATCCTAATAGATGGCTGTGCAGAAAAGTAAGCTCGTCTCTAAGATATGCACATACATGGTTCTAAACCTAAATGCAACACAAACACTAGGCAATAAAGTGAATACTAATATTACGCCGTTCCCCGGCAACGACGCCAAAAATTTGATGTCTTTTTGCAATCGTTGTAAATTTTGAAAAGATTTTTATATGAAAAACATGTGAAAACCAGACATCAAATAATAAAAACCGGTTCTCACTAGTGGATGAGACCGGGTCGAACTCAGGGAACAGGAATATGTCGTATTCAAACAAACAAGTCTAAACTATTCTTTATTGCCGAATTATTGAAATATAAAATGTTCAGAAAAGTAAAAACAACTAACTATTACAACAAATGAATACCCTTCGCAGAGGGCGTAAAGTGCAATATTTACAAACCCACTTAAATTCCTAAATCTAAACTAAAAAGTAAAAAGACTTTATTCTTCGTACTTCGTGTCACGTAATCGCTTCCGCTCCACTCCTGTGCTATTCTGCACAGTTCAAATGAACACAAGCAGTACCAGAGCTAGAACATGAAAGAAATGATAAAAGACATCTAAATGACTAATTACAATTGAAACACGAATTCTAATTAAATCTACTAACCAATTAACTAATTAGAAATCAATTAACTAACAATTACTTAACTAATAACTACTGCTTACTTAACAAAAGATGAATGTAAAAACAGGAAATTAGAAAACACAGAAAATATAAAATTACTAAATGACTAAAACATGAATTCAAGCATTTGTAAAATAGGAAGTTGCTGAATGAAGGTAAAGAAACTTAAAAATTTCAGAAAACAAAATATGAGAGGAAAAACATGAAAAACTGAATGATGAACAAGAAATGAATATAAATGAAGACAGGAAGTGCAATACTGTAAAACAAACAAAAGAAACATTAATGAAATCAGAAAATGCAAAACTAGAAATTCAAAACAGCAAAACAGAAAATTAATGAACCGAATGCTTAACTACAAAAAAAAACAGAAAATGACATTATTAGAAAACAGGAAAATTAAACTAAGAACAGGAACAATAAAATTCAACAAACAACAATTTGAATGGAAGAAAAGAAAATAGGAAAATCAAAAATTAAAACAAGACATTAAAACCTATTTAACAAAACAGGAATTCAAAGTAAAAAATCAAACAAGAATTTGCTGAAATGAAAACAGAAAAGAGAAAGAAACATTTAACGATAGCAACTGAAATGAAAGCAACTAAGAAAATGTAAATTGAATAAAGGAAAACAACAAAGATAAATTGCAGAACCGAAATTAAAATCGATCTAACATCGACAAACTATAGAGAACAAAAACTACAGCTGAAATGCTAATATGAAACAGTAGAATGAAGAAATACAGAGGAAAGCACATGCAGCGATAATGCATAGAACAAAAACTAAAAAAAAAAAAAAACAAAGAATCGGTAAACAATGAGATATGATGAATTAAGACAGAGCAAAAACCGAAAGATGAAAGCACATCATTTTTTTTTTCATTTTTTCTTTTCTTTAGATTTTATTCAGAAATAACAACATTACAACATCGATTTTTTTTTTATTTCTTTTCATTTTCAGTTTTTTCTTTTTTTTTATTTTCGTTTTACATACTTATCGACAAACAGAAGAAGACCTGAAGAAGAAGATGAAGAAGAAGAAGAAGAAGAAGAATTGATCGGATGAAAAAGAAATAAAGAAGAAGAAGAAGAATAAGAATCGGAGGAAGAAGAAGAAAATTTGAAGATGAAAGAACACGAAGAAGCTGCAGAATAAGAAGAAGATGCAGAGGATGAATAAGAAGAACTAAAGAAATCGGAAGAAGAATAATGGCGACAGAAATCGGAAGAAGATGAAATCAAAAAGAAAAAATATCAGCTGAAGAAAAAGAAGAAGAAGAAGAAGAGAAGAAGAAGAAAGAGAAGAAGGATAATACTCAGCACTCACCGTGAACCTGAGGGGTAGGGAAGAAGGGCGGTCATCCACCGTGCGCCGTCGCCGGATTGAGGTTCCATCACCACCACCGGTTGAGGAAGATGAGAAAAATAGGTAGAAGAGGAAGAAAGAGGTAAGAAGGGCCGGTGTTGGTGGAGGAGAAGGAGAAAGGAGGGAAAGAGAGGGAAAGAAGGGAAAGAGGGCAAGGTTCAGGCGTACAGGGGAGACGCCCATTTTTTCTGAGTTTGGGGTTTTTTAAAAGTAACGAACCGGCTAGAACCGGTTTGTGTTTATTTTTGCAAACCGGTTTGTGTTTATTTATTTTTTTAAAAGCAAACCGGGTGAACCGGTTTGTGTTTATTTTTGCAATTTTCAAAAATCAAAAACTATATAAAATTTTCAAAGATTTAAAAACAAAACTTATTTATGAAGAACTAAAAAAACTATTCTAAATTTTTTTTTCTAAACAAAACAAACACTTAAAATGAAAAAATATTTTTCTATATTATTTTTTTTATTTCATTTTTAATTGCAAACTAAAACTAAACTACTTATAACAAAAACTAAAATATGTATAAAAATGTAAAAATAAAACTATTTTTCATGCATTTTCTATTTTTAAATCATTTTAGCACATTTACTCGAAAACTAACATAAAATTGGGTTTTTGAAACATTATTTTATAAAATCATGCATATTTAAATGTTAATAAACTCTTTATTATATGCATGATCAATGGCCTTTCCACTATAGTGGATCATCTATCCCGCCAGATACTTTTCTTGCTACAGTCTTCATATTGTGCAGCATGTCTGCAAATTGATTGACATCCACCTTCTGCCACACCTTTCTCGCATCTTGCTCCTCAATCGTAATCGTAAAGCGATTCGAAACGTACAAATATTTTTAGAAAGTTAGTAGACATGACTATAACAAAAAATTAAATATGAAACACGTTAATTATGATAAACGATTATACACCATGAATGAGGACCACAATCTGTCCAACACCTCCTTCGAGTACTCTTTCTATTGAGCGACTGGTCCTGGTAGATGTTGAACTAGTGAATTCTTAATCTCTCATATTACTTCTTGTAGCTCGAACCTCACGTTGCATATGAATCGGTACACATTAACTATCAATATACAATATTTATAAGATAAGTATAGGATAAGTGAAAATGAAATACTTAAAGTTGATTATCGATATACACTATTTGAATGAGTCTTCTTATGTCAGACTGAGAAGACCCTACATCCAGCGTTGTCTCGTGACTTGTATGAAAAACTGGTGTAGGTGGGTCATATGCAAGCGAAACATCATCTGTAGAAAAATGAGTTAGAAATTCACAGAACGTGTATTTAAACTAATCAAGTATACAATTAGTTAAATGATATACCTATCAAAGCAGTTCGTGAAGATGAAGGCTGAGAATGGCTACCATTGGGTGATCGACCACTGTAACTTCCACGAACCATAGTCTAACAAATAAAAAGTATCATGCAATACATTCAAACATTGCAATACCTTCAAATCATTCAAATCATTGCAATACGTTTTAATACATTCAAATAATTTAAATCATTCACATCAAATATTGCAATACATTCAAATACGTTACAATACATTTAAATCATAACTCTATACGTATCGAAAGTTCATTCTAACAAATAAAAAATGTCATGTAATACATTCAAACATTGCAATACCTTCAAATCATTGCAATACATTTCAACATTCAAATAATTCAAATCATTCACATCAAATATTGCAATATATCCAAATCATTCAAACATGTTATAATACATTCAAATCATAACTCTATACGTATCGAAGATACATTTTAACAAATAAAAAATGTCATGCAATACATTCAAACATTGCAATATCTTCAAATCATTCAAATCATTGCAATACATTTCAATACATTCAAATAATTCAAATCATTCACATCAAATAGACGTTTGTATTACAAGATTTATTTCACTAGCTCAAGAATTCTTCCTCATCACTTGTTTGACTTTCATATTCTTTTTCTTCCTCCTCCTCTTCTTTATCTTCTTCTTCTTCTTCTTTGTATAGGTGATGTTTAACAACATGAGGTTCTACAAATCGATTGTTCTTACAAATCTTACAGGGACACCTAATCTGACCTGTGAGATCCACTGTACTGACATTTGCCATTGCAAATTCAATAAAACTTTCAACACCATTCATATATTCAAGCGATACCTCATTGTCAACTATCCTACGGTACATCTATTCACGGTTTGCAGTCATTTTGTCGTATAATGTTACGAATATTATCCTAACCAGTTAAAAGATAATCATCAGAATGCTATGATGAAGAAAATATCAAATTTATCACACATTTGTGGTAGATGTAATGATTTGATATATATCACACACACACACACACACATATATATATATATATATATAATGTCATACAATCACAAAAACTATGATACATGCATTGATAACTTAATATTTTCATGTGCAAATTATTCATAACATGATACATTCATTTGAAGCATGTTTTCATGATACAATTTCACATGAAAGTCATAAACAAATTGAAAGTAACTTCATGCAAGCATGGATACAGTCACATCAAACATTGCAATACATTCAAATCATTCATATCAAAACAATGTCAAACATATACCTGCAGCAAACACACTTCAATATCTCGCTAACTACTACCATGACTAGCATGGAATCCAAACTTTAAAAATAGGAACACTTCTATTCTTATACGTTAAAATCATACTCAACATGATCTCTGAACTCCATCAAAGCAATACTAGATATCCACAACTAAGTGAGTGTGTGAACATAAAAGTGTTGCATCCAATAAATTAAATAACATGTGATGCGCTTGCATCACTTACTCACCACGGGTATTTACCTGATTTGTAGTTTTCAAAGCTCTCGTGTAGTTTTCCCCTACCTTGTGAGGTTACAACGCGCTCGAGTGTCTACGAGTGTAAATAATATGTGGCTCGGGCTGCAGAGTGAAAAGGCAGATGTTGCGTAAAACTGCAAAAGTATGAATACTTAGAAGGTTGTAGCCATACTAAAGAACAGAAAGTGACATGGGTAAAACAGATTTTTATAAAACATACTTGAGAGAAAAGAAGATAATCTTTAAAGATACGTGGAAACAAAATAAAGAGCTGCAATCAGGGCACATCACCTTGTGTTGGGACGTTGCAAACTCAAATCCCAATGGTATCTGCCTAACTCCAGCTTACCTTAAAAAAATAAATAAAAGAGCAATGTAAGAGGAGGACGAGTTCCTAATAGTAAAGAGAAAGGTGGATGGTGTTGTAAAACTGACAATGGAGAGTGTAGAGCCATAGAGTAAGACAAGTATATATGAGAGAGAGAGAGAGAGTCGTTCTTGGATTTGCAATGGGGACATTCAGAGGTTCTTCATCGCGATTTTTTTCTTATAATTGCCATCGATCCATCGCCTCAGTGCATTTTTTTTTTCAATTTATAACCCGAAGAAACCGCACCATGTGCTGATAGATTAAAACTTCGAGGCTTGGACCCCTTATCCCAGGGCTTATGCTATGTATTAACTTGCGCAGAAGAGTGATGCCTATGAGAATCAAACCTTGACTGCTCGTCAAGCAACATTTGTAACTAGAGAGAGAGAGAGAGAGGGGAGGGAACAACAGGGGTTGCCGGCCCTCCGGCAACCTGAAAGAGAGAGAGGGGGGGGGGGGGGGGGGGGGGGGAGATGCGGCTGGGGGCCACCGGCCTCCCGGCAACCACAGAGAGAGAGATAGAGAGAGAGAGAGGAGGAGGGCGTGATAGAGGTTGTTGGCTCTCCGGCAACCCAAAAGAGAGAGAGGGGGCGGGAGATGCGGCAGGGGGCCACCGGCCTCCTGCCAGCCTTTCGGCAACCACAGAGGGAGAGGAGAGGGCACAACAAGGGTTCCCGGCCCTTCCACAACCCAAAAGAGAGAGAGGGGGGCAGGAGATGCGGCAGAGGTCGATGGAAGGAAAAAGAAAAGAAAAGAAGAAGAAGAAGAAGAAGAAGAAGAAGAAGAAGAAGAAGAAGAAGAAGAAGATAGAGGGGTGGGGGGTCACGTGCGGTCGTCGGCCGGGAGGTCGATGGGCGACGGAAAGTCGTGGGGCGATGGGCGGGTGGGCGACGACGGCCGACGAGCGGGCGACAACAGAAAAAGAAAGGGAAAATGGGCTTGCATTAGGGATTTACTAGAAATTTAGTGACGACCAAATTCTGTCGCATACTCCGTCGCAAGTTTGCGACGGAATAGCGACAAAAAATTTCTGTTGTTGAGCCGTCGCGCATTCACGACAAAGTTTGAGACATAATTTGTCCGTCGCTAACTCGCGATGGATTCGCCATGACATGTTTTCCGTCACTAATTTCACAAATAATTTGAATGTTAGAGACTGATATTTTTCTCTCGCTAATTCGTCGCAAATGGGCGATGAAAAAAATCCATCACAAATATCCGTCGCTAATTGAAGTTTTTCTTGTAGTGATATTACTTGCATCAGTAAGATTGCGAGGTATGCAGATGGGGATGAGATGGCATAGAGGATGAGTGGAACCAAATAGACATATTTCTGCGTGCACAATATAATGTGTCAATAAAATATGTTTGACATAACAATCAAGAAAAGGTTCCTAAACAAAATAGTTATTAAGCGAGTCAATAAAATGGCAAGATTGCAATACTATACGCTCTCATTGATGTATACTTATACAACAATTAAAATGTAGACTAATGGTTACCTCTCTCTCTCTATATATATATATAATGAGAACTAGTATTTGAATGATAAATTTTATTAATTTTTTATTCATTTCTCTTGAATCTAACCATACCGATGTGATCTCCACACTTGGTTTTATAATAATCTTTTATTGAATCATCTGATTTTGATGCATAAACAAGATTTGTTTAAAGCTTTGAAATTAATGAATCATAATCTTTATAAATATTCAAGCATTCAAAAATCACATTTTTCATCAAAAATACATGATCCAATGGTTGATTCCAAGCAAATTCACCATGTCAATCACATCTGCTAAGTTGAACTTGCAAAAAAAGTGTTGAAAATGCCCATATTTCTAGTTCTCATATTTCAGTTCTCATATTTTAGTGACTCCTTTTTCCTTTCTCTTTCCTCTCTATTTTTAACTAAAAAAAGCATAGGGCTAGTGCATGGGCATTGCAGGTCATCGGAGGCCAAGAAGAGAAGGAAGATGAAGATGAAGAAAAGTGGGGAAGAAAAGATAAAGAAGAAAAGCGAGAGAGGTAGTTGCATGAGGCTCGCTGCAGGTCTTTGGTGTGTGATCATAATTCACCGATTACCACTGTTGCTGATTGGAGAGAGAGAGAGAGAGAGAGAGAGAGAGAGAGAGAGAGAGAGAGAGAGAGAGGTGCACTCAGGTCAGCAACCTCTACCTGAACGAGTTCTAGGGCTTGCTCAAGTGCCTGCCTATGTGTGGGAAATCACATGACAGCATTCTTAAGCTATCCATATTTTGGAAAATTTTCATTTAGGGGCCATATTTTTGCCCCTAATTCCAAATATGAGTTATACTTTTTGAGAATTTCAAATAAGGGCGAAACATCCAATGGAAACAGGTTAACTTCTATCATCTCGAAAAACACGATTCTTTTGTTGTTTCTTGTACTGTTCTTTGAAAATTAAAAAGTATACTCATTCATCCTCATAAAAAGAAAAAAAAGTAAACTGTTTGCTCTTAATGATGAAGGGCAATATTAGATGCAAGCCCTTGTTTAACAGTTTCTAAAGAAAGTTTGGCCCATATTTGAAATATAAAAAATGTGAAGCTCATATTTGAAATTAGGGGTAAAAGGTTGACCATAAATTATTTTTTTCAACTTGTGAAATTTTGTTACCTTATGAGCCATTGATTTTAGTAGCTAAAAAATCCTTGCACAGTATAATAACATGATCCTGTAATGGCATGATCTAACATTTGTGTTTTACTAAACAAATCATATAGATCATATCTATGAGTGCATATCATGGCGCCATCAGATGCCTTTCATCCATCAGATAAACATCATCCAAAAGGGCATGGCTGAACTATAATTTCAGCCGCCTATTTTGCAAACTCTAGATATACACAAAACAAAACTAGAGACATGGTAAAAAAAAAATTGCACAAAAATCATTTTTAGCAGCAGTACAAAACTGCGCTAAAACACAAAATTTTGAAAAAAAAAGAATGCACGGTACAATGCCGTACATCTAAATTTCATCTAACGACATGCATGTTGAACAATGCACATGTATCTGAAAATCATTAAATGTTTTAAGTGTCACCCTAATATATATATATATATATATATATATATATATATATATATATATATATATATATATATATATATATATATAAAGAGAGAGAGAGAGAGAGAGAGAGTCGTAATGGCTTCGTGCTAAACCCATTTGGTGCTAAACCATATGCTAAATGAGTTTTTTGGGTTTTTTTATTTTATTTTTAAATTTTGACAGTAAAGATGTGATCTATGTACTTGATTTTAAGGGGGATCATCTCTTGAAACGTTTGATTCCTGGTGTTTTTTTATAAGTATGAAAAATCAACAATCCAAAATCTTTGTAAATTTTTGAGGCTCCAAACCATTTTTTTCATCGAAAACACATAATTCAGGCATTGATTCTTAGTAAATAGACCATGCCCAACACATTTATGAGGCCAGAACCGCATAAAAAGCACATGAGAAACCCAAAAAAACCATTTAGTACGCTGGTTTAGCAGGGACCCATTACTATATACACTACAAGAAAAATGCTAATTAGCGACGAAAATTTGCGACGGACTTTTTCCGTCGCAAATTTACGACGGATTAGCGAGAGAAAACTATTTGTCGCTAACATTCAAAATATTTGCAAAAGTAGCGACAAAAATATTTCTCTCGCTACTTAGCGATGGATTAGCGACAAAAGTTTTCCGTCGCCAAAACATTACAAAAAATACTAATTTGCGACGAAATTAGCGAGAGAATTTTTTCGTCGCTAATCCATCGCTATTTAGTGACAGAAAAATTCCCTCGCTAATTCCGTCGCTAATTTTCGATTTAAACCGTCTCACCTAAGGCACAAAATTTTCCCTCCCTCCGTTCGATTTAAACTGCCCTTCCTCTGACGACGCGCAGCGGGCCCCCGAGCCGTGACACTGGCGTCGGCCCTCCGAGCGTTCTCCTCCTCCAGCTACCTCTCCCCCGCACCGTCCTCCTCCTCCCGGCGGTGCCCCTAGCCGGTCTCCACCGCCCGTCCTGCCTCTCCCTCGCCTGAGGCCCTCCAAGCGTGACTAGCGTCGGCCCCCGGACCGTCCTCCTCCTCCCACTACCTCTACCCCGTGCCGTCCTCCTCCTCCCGGCGGTGCCCCTCTCCAGTCTCCACCGCCTGTCCCGCCTCTCCCTCGCCGGATCCCGTCTCCACTACGACCCCAAAAAGCTCACAGTCGGTCGATCGACACTGCTCCTTTACCCCCTCCTAGGGGTGGCAATTTCTGACACGACCCGCCAACCCGCCTCTTAGGTGGGTTCGGGTTGGGCTTAAGCCAACCCGTTTAATAAACAGGTCGACCCGCGTAACCCGTTTATTAAACAGGTCGGGTTTGGGTTGGGGGTATGCCAACCCGCCAACCCGCCAACCCGACCCGCCAACCCGTCTGCCCGACCCACCAACCCGACCCTTCAACCCGTCAACCCGACCCGCCAACCTGCCTACCTGCCAACCCGATCCGTCAACCTGCCAACCTGACCCGCGAACCTGAAAACCCGTTTACCCGACCCAACCCATTTATTAAATGGGTTGGCGGGTCGTGTCGGGTTACCCGTTTATTAAACGGGTCGGGTTCGTGTTTGCCACAGCCGACCCGTTTAATAAAC
The DNA here is from genome assembly GCF_984573655.1 of Nuphar pumila. Lineage (NCBI taxonomy): Eukaryota > Viridiplantae > Streptophyta > Magnoliopsida > Nymphaeales > Nymphaeaceae > Nuphar > Nuphar pumila. The sequence goes on along the minus strand of NC_143250.1, from coordinate 107,072,242 downwards.
GGGTCGGGTTCAGGTTGAGGTATGCTGACCCGCCAACCCGACCCGCCAACCCGCCAACCCGACCCGATTGCCACCCCTACCCCCTCCCGCGCGTCTACTCCTTTGCCGACAGTTTATTCTATGAAGCGGGCGCCGGAGGTCCTCTGGCCGTCGACACGGAGCTTGTCGGTCTCCTTCCAGGGGGAGTCGTTCTCCCTCGCCCGATCGGCCGCCTGCGACTGCCCGCGTCCCTTCTCCCGCCGTGATTGGTTCGTTGTGGAAGAGCGTCTCGATGCCAGAACGCGTCGGTTCTGTGCAAAAAAGTTTGCTCCTTGTCGAAAAACGCGCCGTCAGAGAGCAAATTTTAATTTTTTTTTTTAAATTTAACGATGGCTATTATCCATCACTAATTTAAAATAGCGAAGGACTCGCGATGGATCATGTCCATCGCTAATCCGTCGCAAATTAGCGACAAAAGTAGCGACGGATAAGTTCTGTCACTACTTAGCATCGAAAAATTCGTGATGAGAGTTATCCATCGCTAATCCATCACTAAACCGTTTAGCGACGGATTAACGACGGATTTAGATGATCGCTAATATACATATTTCTTGTATATATATATATATATATATATATAGAGAGAGAGAGAGATTTCAACGTCCAATCATAGTGTTTTGAATGCCGTTCAATACTCAAAGGTGACTCAATCCATATCCTTTGGGTTCTTTTGATTATTCAATCATTTGATTGGACGTTTCAAGATGAGTGCACAACGGGGCACACCAGAGACGTACAGAAACATGACTTAAACTAGTGCAGATATAATTTAGTTGTGCATCTCCATCCATATGATCGAAAAAATAGCTATCTAAAAATGCACCAAGCCTGACCATATTGCACTTTTCCATAATTGTCTCCCTTCAAACTTAAAACCATCCTTTCCTCACACCATTTTGTTTTCAAAGTCGACTTCTTTCTGCCAATCATGGCAAAACCGTCCTAAAGGGAGTGTTTGATAAATTGTGATATCCATTGACATGTGCCAATTATGGCTTCCATTAGATTCACAGAACCGTACCATGCCCTGCATTAACAAACGATAAGAGTTTGCTTGTTCTAATGACAAGCGCATCGAACATAGTAAAATCATAAACACAGTATTCATTCTCTCTCTCTCAGTATCAGTAGGAATCGGCCTATAACGATTCTCAAGTTAATAGTTCTGAATCAGCTAAAAAATAATTAAAAAGTATTTTGTAGCAATCAGAATGTGACACATATTTAAACCATTAAAATAATATAAAAAATTTAATTTTAACTATTTTTATAATTATTAAAAAATAGTCAATTCAGGTCAGTACTTATCGGCCCATACAGGGCGATATGCAGGGATACTGACAACATTGCTCTCTTTCATTCATAAGATCATTTGATGGGTTCCATCCTATATTTAATCCTCACCATTCAACCGACGACTTGGTCTGGTCCACATTCACACTTGAATGTAGACTGATCCTAACCATTCATATGCATCAGCTGGACGTGGGATACTGAGTCAAAAGATGGGATCCTTTTTGTAAATTAATTTCATTTGAATTATTAGCTCTGAAAGTAATTCTTTTATTTAAATTTTTTACCGCAGTTTACTTACCCCTAGTTAAAACAAAACAGAAAGAAGGAGAGCCTGGCCTCACTGATTGATTCTGAGTGCCTAGCCTCTGTTTCTGTCCCTGAACAAGCACCATTCCCATGGCTCTTAATTAACTCACTTGTACTGAAAACCATGCACGGCCTCCTAGCATAATTATTCCGACTTAAATAGAAGGATGAAATGTTCATCTCTCTTTAATTCATTGTTTGTAATAAAATACTATAAAACAAACAATAGCATGTAGAAAAGGGCAACTGATATCATAAGACTCTGACCTTCTCCCCCCAAACTCCCGAGGTAGGATCAGGTGCAATAACATTGCACAAATGCAATGTGCCGATGCACCTTATCACCCCTCCATTGAACCTGATCCCATCACTCCACTCCTTGCCTTGGTAGTTTTGTGACTGTGTTGTACTCAAAGTTTCCTTTTGTTGTTTCTTTTATTTATTTTTAAAATAACAAGAGTCAATCTCGTCAGAATCCTTTCAATGTCGTTTCTGTTCTCGAGTTACTGATACCAACTCCTCCTCCTCCTAATCAATCCTCTCACTTATACTCGAGTATGTGTTCTTGAAAATGGCCATCTTGTTGGTGTTTTTCTCCACTTGATGTTCTTCTTTTCTTCCCTTCTGTTCATGAGAGAGAGAGGTTGCCACAACAAATAGGAGTATTGAGGTAATAAATTAGTTATCTTTGATTTAAATAAAAAATCATGATATCATGATAATCACCTGTAAAAACAAATGATACAAAAAGAAAAGGCAAAGCACAGAGAGAATACAGTTTAGAAGTGTAACTATGAATTATACTTTTCAGAGGGGGGCGGTGAGCTTTGAAGATTTTTGTGGGGTGTCTTCCAATATTTGACAATTTATTACTCCAAGTCATGGGAAGATAAATTAATGAATTTGAAGATAAATTACTGAATTTCATCCATCTTCATTTTTAAACAACATTATAATCGCCAGAACTTAAACGGCAGAATCAAATTATGAACCACAAATGCATGATTTATGATACCATATCTGCACTGAAAAAGCAAAGCAAAGAAAGGGGTTGCCAGTGCTTAATAGTAAAATATTCTAGATTGTGTGGTGCATCATATAATTTCAAACTCAACACACTTTTGATGCAATTCTTTTCCCAATAAAATAGGAGTTATATTACATAAAGAAACTGCTGATATTTAGGATAAATTTAACTCTAAATTAACATCATAAACTCCGCTGCTTGCGCCATCAGTCATTACCCCAAGAACCGAAGAACTAAATGAGAAAAACATATAATGTGTGCAAATAGTATTAACATATGCATAAGCACTTCAAAGATCCTATGAAATTATTCATTTTTTTTCCTTTATGAAAAAGGGTATTAAATGAATCCAGTGTTGAATTTCAGCTGCCTTTAATTCATTGTACACCATAATCATCACCATTTGACTTCAAATAGATCAGAAAAAGAGCAAAAAAGAAATAATGACACATGAGAAAGAGTATTAGTGCTTATAACATGTCCTAGAGGCTTAAGATCCATGTGAGGTATTTATTATCATTTTCACCTTGGCCTTCTGTAGCAGCTGATGACATATAGCTCATGGCCAGTGAATTCTCATCTGACGGTTGAGCTGAGGTTTGAAAATGCTGCTTGCAAGATTGACATGTGATCTGTATGATGCTATTGTTTACTTGTTTGATTGCTTGATCCCTCATAATCCGGGCCTTATCCAGTTCAGCTTGAGCTTGCTGCCTGATTCTCTTTGCATTGGCAAACTCCTTTTCGGCTAATTCAATCTGAAGCTTAGCTTGCTGCCTAGCCACTTCTGCATATGCCCTCTCTGCTGTTGCCAACTGGAGCTGCTGCCTAGCTTGCTCTTTCAGCTTCAAAGCCGCGATCTTATCGACATGGAACGGGTTGATCGACACTGGTTTGCCGGAGATCTGGTTGTTATCCAAGGGTTTGCTGATGTTGTTGAGCCATGAAAACTCAGGCTTTCTGTTGGGTTGGTTGGGTGTGTCTTCTTTATTGACAAGGCCTATTGAGAGTTCCAATCTGGTTGAATGGTTTTCGTCTGTTTTCAGGTTGGTGGTGCTTTGGGTAGGCAAATGAGCACTGGAAGTGGGTAAGAGTTGGAGTTCTAGATTGTTGGGAGGATGATCTGCAGCAGAACCAACCCGAATTGGGTGGCTCGGAAATTTCATCATAGGCCAAGCTGCTGCACTAAAATTGGTGTCACTTGATGGGCAGTTACTGGAAGGCGTTCGAGATAAGCAAGCCGACTGTGGAGCTCGAAGTTCTTGCCGTTCTCTTCCTGCAGTGCAGGTATCTTGGTGCTCTATGAAGCTCTCCGCCCTAAAAGAAACAAAACACCAATCAGACCTAACAATTTTGAATTGATGGTATTAATAAAAAAACAATAGCTCTGACTTTTTCTTTTTCTTTTTCTTTTTTTTTTGCTTTTTCTTTTTTAAATTTTGTCCCCTTTCTGTGTCTTATTCATTGTGGCTTAGAAATTGAGAATTCATTTTTTCATTTCCAATTAAAAAAAAAAGAAATTGAGAATTCATTAACTACAATCAACGCTTGGAGGTGTCGTCTGTTTACAGAAAAGAAGAGGCAAGAAATCGATAACCAGCTACAAATTTGGAAACTTTGAACATCCTATTTCTTATTTTATCATAGTGGCCTTCTTGTTTTATGGAACAGATACAGCAACCAATTAAAAAGCCTGAAGTGCTGAGTTAGGATGCATACTACATATCTAGATAAAAAGAAAAAGAAATAAAACAAGCTTTGTTTGATTCTTCTTTATGGTATCGAAGAACATGGACTGTGCAACACCAAATAAGTAATCAGTTAATTCTTCACAAACAACCAGCACAATTATTTATCATCAAAATCTTTGCAGCTAATTATGCATGGGTTTGATATATTTTTTTTATGACGAAGTAAAACCCTCACCGAGTACCGGGTCACTTGGGTAAAACTCCAGGTTGAGGACACGACCACCCAGTCTTTGTTGCCTCAACCATGATAAAGCAACGGCAGCCCTTATGCGCCAGCAGGATTCTATCCTGGGTCCTTCAGCCTGACACAGGACCTTGCTAACCACATGGATAACCACCGCACTGGTGGTTTTAATGCTAATTTGAAGAAGACTAGAGATTTGGTGCAGATCTCTCATGTAGGTGATAAATATTTAAGGGTGGCCGACCTGGAGAAGACACGGCCACAGTCACAGGAGTGGCCTCTGGTGCCGCAGGTCTTGAGATGGGCTTTGTAGTCTGACTGAACCGCATAGCCTTTGGAGCATTTCTCGCACGTCCACTGCTTGTGGTTGCTGTGCTTTCGCCGGAAATGCTTCTTTATCCCGACGAGATCTCCCAAAGCATGGCAAGGATCATGGTGGAGGCACGTCGGCTCAGGGCAGATGAACACGCGCCTTCTGATCTCCGGCGTCTCCCTCTTGAGCAGCTTCCATGGCACCTTGTGTCTTCTCCGGTGCATCTGAAGGTTCTGGTCCCTCTGAAATCCTTGGTTGCAGATCTCACAGACGTAGCGGTCCGATTCGAGTAAGGCTTTAGGCGAGAGAGAGATAACCTCGGCATCAGGATCTGCACACCATGTGACCACAACAATATCAACAAATCCATGTAACGAAAAAACTTGAGAAAACAGTTCTTATCATTGTTTTAAGACGAAGGGTGCCAATATCAAGAAATCCAAATTGAAAGAAATTCTCATTTGGGATTTCACTTGACAGGAAGCGAAAAACCCAGTCTTTTTTTCTTGTTTTTCTTAAGAATAAATAGTAATCCCGAACAAATTCAAAATCGAAATAGTTAACAGGAAGAAAAAAAAAGTCCTTTTTCTTTTACTTAATAAACACTAGTGATCCACAACAAATTAAAAATCGAAATACCCACTTAATTGATTAGTATTAACCATGCTGGAGGGAGAGAGAGAGAGAGAGAGAGAGAGAGAGAGAGAGAGAGAGAGAGAGAGAGAGAGAGAGAGAGAGAGAGAGCCTGGGGTGCCAGCAGGCCTCCTTTTCCTCTTGCTGCTTCTAGTATCTACACAAGGAAACGCAGATAAAGATTGATACGGAGAGTTGCCTAAAGATGGCGTCGTGCATGCTGCTGATTGAGTACCAAACATGAGTCCTTGTTTGGATTAATTCCGTTTACCCCTTTCAAATCGCGAGCTGCAACAAGAGAACACCATCGACAGTCTGCAGCAACGATGTGGACAAAACTACATATCTCAATTTGTCAATTTAAGTTGTCTTGCATAACGATCTTGTGCTCTGTCGACATAATCGAACTTTTTTAATTTTGATTCTAAAAGAAGAGGAAGAACTAAGAACGAATCTGGCTAGTTTCGTTTAGTCACCAGCAGAGAGAGAGAGAGAGAGAGAGAGAGAGAGAGAGAGAGAGAGAGAGAGGTGTGGGGATGTGCTCAGGCAGGATGAAGAGTTAAGGTTTCAGGCTACACATGCAGCTTTTCCGCTTTCACCTCCTTCCACAAACAACACAAAATCACCCCTCTCCCCCCCCTTAAAACACCTTTCCATGCCCAATTGAAAATGACTGGAAACTGAGGCCTCACTCTCTCTGGGCCCCGTAAAAAAACATCCTCACAAAGGAACAAATACTAATTATTGGTCAAATAGTAATTTACATGCATAAAAGTGCGACCCCAGTACACGTGATCTCTCTCTCTCTCTCCCTCTCTCTCTCCTTTCTTTATATAATCTCTCTCGAGACTAAAATAAGTATAAGAGAAGATTTTCTCTAGAAACTGTATTTATCTTTTGTTTTGGTTTCCCTATATAAGTACTAAAGGTGCTAAAAGTCTTTACATTCCACATCAATGACGGGAAGGAGTGTCGGCAATGAGAGAATTTTTATTTTACTATATTTAAGTAACTAAGGATTACTTTCGGTCAAAGAAAGAATTGCCACTTGATCTTTTGGAAAGATCATAAAAGTTCCCTTTTTTAATTCCAAGTTCACAGAAATTAGGATTTTCTAAAAGCTTTTGGCACAGTCAAAAGTCAGTGATATTATGTTACTGAATTTTCAGGTAGATTTTTTCCGTATTATAGATTCTGAGCCACAACTTTTAACTAATAAATAAGGTAAGGTGTCACTTTACGGTATGAGATTATTCTGTCTTGAAAAACCCTAAACTGTGAGCTTTATAAAGCTAGAAACCAAGCTAGGGTTTGTTTAGTATATTATAAAACTTGATAAAATACATATTCCATGGTTGGCAGCATCAAAAGCAGTGGGCCCACTCGATGGGCACCATTATGTTTCCAACCTTTACCTTCACATCTCGGTTAAAAAAACAGTGGAGGGAATTTTTTTTCTAGAAATGAGGGTTCTCAATTGTTTTTTTATTTGTTGCCAAGTATGGGGTCATGATTGAAATTGAATCCTTTAACACATGCAACACAGGAATGAGGAGTTTTTAATTGAAGAGACAGGTCACAGACTTGTTGTATCTTTGTTTCTCTATCCCAACAGCCAACAAACCATCCTCTCCAAGTGTCATTGATCATGAATCTCATCATCCAGTAATAAACAATGGCTTTCAAAAGATTACCCACATCGATTACATCCCCCTTTTTAATAAACTGGATTCACGGGTACAAGGGTTTCATGAAAATGGATCTCAAGTACACGCCCACCTTGTTAGCATCGTAGCTTGAAAATAGAAAGAACTGTTATTACTGGTCTTTCAGAATGTGGTATTTTGACATGTCTGTCTAAATACATGTTATTTATTCCACTAGGTCAATAATTGATAGTTGGTAGTGGGTCTGCAAACTCTGGCTGCTGCCCGTCTTGTCCGTATTCCAAACACATCCACTAATCCCTGCAAGCCCGGGTATGTTACAAAGTGGAAGAACTCTCTCAGTAAAATCCTATAATAATTTTTATTTTTAATGCTTTTTTTTCATATGTGACCTTCCAGATGTGATATACATGTTTGAGTTAGTAAAAATCGATGACGTGTTATTCCATTTCTTTATAAAAAAAATTCGTATTAATTATCCCACCATATATGTAACGTTTTGCAAGGGTTGAAAAATCAGCGGACTATAATGTATCAAATTTACAGCCCTTGTAAAATTGTATTTTTATGTAGAAAAAATATGATCTAAGAGCATGTTGGGTAGGATCATTCTGATTTACTTTCTCATTTGAATGAGAAAGTAATCTGATTTGTATAATTAAGCAGCCGAACATAAAAAGTTAAGAAGTGAGAAAGTGAGTCTCATGATTCTCATTTGCTTGAGATTCAAAATCACACACGACCCCATGTGATTATGAATCTCAAGCAAATTAGAGAGTGATTCTGAATCATGATTTTTGAAATGAGCAGCAGAACGAACCCTAGAGTCGATTCCTTCTATTTTTTACCACACTGAATACATTCATGGAGTTAGATTTGGTCATAACAACTTCCTACTGTGAGTATCAATTAGGGGTTCCTGAGTGTAACCAACACTCTCTCTCTCTCTCTCTCTCTCTCTCTATATATATATATATATATATATATATATATATATATATATCAAAAGTTAACCGCTTATATTGCCCTAAAAATTGATAAAATAAAAAAACTTTTTGGTATCCTACCATGAATTTTATTAAATAAAAAATTATAAATACCCCTACAAGTTCCGGTGAAGCAAAAAAATGAATGCTGTTATCCTTTTCCTGAAGTGGTTAGGACGGTTAGGAGAAAAAAAACTAGATAACACCTATTTCACATACATAGGAAAACTAGAATATAAACTATGTTGCTGGTTTGAACCAAGAGAAGCCAACGACTCCTGTATTTTCCCTCTTCTCTTCTCTTCTCACCAAAGGAACCAAACAAAGTATCCTCCACCCGAGCCTGTCACCCATCTCTCTTGCCAAACCCAAAGGGCTCACTGACTGAACCCGCTTCTTAAGAGCTCAGAGTCCTTCCCCAGTGCCGTGACGATGAAGGGTTCACCATCTTCTGTCAGAGGGTTCTAGAAGATGTCAGCCATGGCATCGTTGAAGGCGGTGATCCCTACCCTGGAGGTGAAGGTGATGGCATAAAACTGCTGTAGATGGGCGGCGGTTTGGGGGTTTCCGATCATTGGAGGTAGGATTTAAAAGCGGACTTGGTGTTGGGGAAAGAGGTGGTGAAAAAGGAAAGGAAAAAAAAAACTCTTGTTGGTTCAAACAATAAACTGGTATATATATATATATATATATATATATGATTAATCTATTACTAAATCAATTAAGTTTAACATTAAATTAAATAGATTTAATCTTATAAAAATAACTAAAATACTCTTTAAAATAATAGAATTTTTGAAAATGCAAAGTTGGTTTTTTGGGCATTATAGGTCTTTTGAAATTAAGGGAATTGAAAAGTCAAAACCCTTTTACTAAAAAATAACTTTTGAAGCTCTCAAAGTTATCTTATTGACCTCAAAAAATATCCTTACATTTTTAAAAACTGCTATTTTTTTTTAATGTGTTTTAGTCATTTTGTTTAAGTTGAATACATCTAATGTTAAACCTTTGTTTAATTGTAAATATATATATATATATATATATATATATATATATAGAGAGAGAGAGAGAGAGAGAGAGAGAGATGTTTTTTTTTAGTAATGGATGAAAAAAAAATAAGAGAATAATAATAATTTTGTGATAGGTGCTATCGGAACTCAGAACCGATGAAAAATGAGGTGTTTTCTTTTTATAATTAAGCTGATCCTTTTCAATAGACAAGCTCTACTGGTGGCCATACAACTAGGCAGTTAGCTAACCACCCCCATGCCAGTAGGGTTTCGAACTTGCAATTTCCCATCAGACGCTGACTTTTGCACAATTTTCTCTTACCAAACAGGCAGAGCCCCTGTTATTTGAAAAATTAGGCTTTCATACCAAAAAAATTACATAACAAAAAAAGAAGACAGGAAATCAATAGGAAAAGAAAAGATAGAAGATACCATGAATTTCCGGAACATGACAGTAAGTACTCTTACCCCCCTCATGGGCAGAAGTTTAGAACCAAATTCCCAATTTCAAAAGTAACATGGAATCCCATAAACCCTATGGATTTCTATTCCTTTTCTCTCCTCCCCGCCCCCTCACTTTTCCCTTCCCTCAGTTTGGATTCAAACAGTAACCTCATTTACGATCCCGCACGCGTGCAACGTGTTCTGGTTGTCTTTTGCAAGTCGCACGTGGGAGGTCCACCCCCGATAAGGCTACACGTGTGCTTAAGCCAGGTAGTGATCGTGGCCCTTTAATCGATATCCACCGCCACGTCACATGCCTCAGGGGCGTCGTCAAGCTTCGCACGTGCCGTCGACCCTGCTGCTGCCGGCCGTTGACGGTGGGGCGTCATCTTTGGATGTTTTCTTGACGCCGTTGGCTTCCAGAAACAGTCCTATTGACGGTCGTCACTATTTCCCCCACCCCGTTTTTTGACGCCATGTTGACGCCTTAGGTCAGGATTGACCCGAGGTTGGGTTAGACATTATTCCAATCCAGATTTAATTTTCCCTTACCTGATTCTTATCAGGATCCGAATAAGCCTATCCATCTTTATTGTGTGGACCTCACTCAGATTTCTACAGCCCAAGATAACATGATTGGATCTGGATATCCTAGGTGACCAGTAATAATAATAATACGATTATTATTATTATTATTGAAACCCACCAGTCAAAGCCATTAGTACGATTCCAGGGGAAATCGACCCAGGCAAGATGGGGTCCCACTATCTTACTAAACATCGATCGCATATGGCTGTCAATGGGTCGGGTTTGCACTGAGTACCCGACCCAACCCCAACCTGAATTCTTGGGTGCGGGCATATAAAGTGACGGATTGAATAATATTCGGATTGATCTGAATCTGACTCGAGAAATATGTGGGATGGGTTTAGTTTATGATTTACCTAGCTAGCTTCTTTGCCATTCTATATGTATACTAAGATTTTATTTTAGTGACCCGAACTCACCACTTGGTTATTTGGGCGGGTTCAAGGTATAGATGGAGATAAGCAGATCAGGTGATCCCGCAAATCACTTTTAGAAATATGATCCGCAAAACTTATCAAGAAGCAACACTCCATAATGTAGTATGATTTCAAGATAAAATAAATCAGCTTTTTATGTTAAAATTAACAACAGGCTGGGAAGCGAAGGCCCCCGTAACGTAGCTTCGGGCAATCACACACACCGAAGGCAGGCCTTTTAAGCGCACAAGTAACATACAACACACGCGCACGAGCGGAAGCAAGAGTACGCGTATGCACAAGCACAAAAAGAGAGAGATATGCAAAAAGCTTCTTTATAGATACTTGAAAGCAAAGTACATCAAGAGGGGAAGAGAGGGTCTGAATACACGGGGTTCTTAGGCCGTAAGGCCTTGTGGGGCACTCTAGAGTGCCAAAGAGGTATATACATCAGAGCAAAAAGGTGAAAAACATGGCCGTTCGGAACACGCTCCCCCGCCTAAGTTGGCGCCGTCCTCGACGCCAATTGTTCATGGTAGCCTTCTACAAGCTGTCGATGCTGAAACATGCTGCTGGCTTTCTCCCAGGTGGCTTCACATTCTGGCAATCCTTTCCACTGCACTAAGTACTTTTTGACTTCCCCTAGATAGTTGTTGGAATGGTTGAGGATGATATATGGATCTCTGTCTGGTACACTAACTGTTGAAGGAGCTCGCTGCGGGATCGAAGCACGTTGAGGCATGCTCCATTGAGGATCTCCTTCATCTTTGTGGAATGACTTCAGGTTACATATATGGAATACTGGGTGCACTTGAAAGTTTGCTGGCAAGTCTAGCCGGTACGCCAAGTTTTCCACACGTTTGATAATGGTGAAGGAGCCATCATACTTGCGAATAAGGCCTCGGTGGTGGCCCCGAAAGATAGCTGTGCAGTCAGGAAAGAGCTTGACCAACACTTTGTCTCCAACTCGAAATTCTGCTGGGCGACGCTTCTCATCTGCCCATTTCTTCATGCGCTTGGTTGCCTTGTTTAGATATGCCTTCGCCAACTCTGTCTGATCTTGCCAGTTGCCCGATCTCAAATCCAACTTAGAGAAGACCTTTGCCTTTCCAAGTTGATCGAACAAGTCTGCGATCAAAGGAAGCGGGTACTTGTTCTTCATCGTCATTTTGTTCAGTGCCCTATAGTCGACAGACAACCGCTTCGACCCATCGTGCTTTGCTTGAAAGAGTACGGGCACTCCAAAGGGAGCTTTGGATGGCTGGATGATTCCTGCTTCGAGCATACCATCCAATTGTCTGCGTAATTCCTGCAGCTCAGGAATTGTCATGCGATAAGGAGCCATTGCGGGTGGTCGTGCACCCGGTATTAATTCAATCTGATGATCTACCTCACGCCTCGGAGGTAGCTTCTTCGACATCTCGGCGGGCATAACATCACCGAACTCCTTCAATACTGGCGTTAAGGCCTCTGGGACATCCATGACTTTTTCTACCTCATCTATAGCACGGATTGTGATAAGAAAAGTCTCGTCACCACTTTTCATGTCTCTCTTCAACTGGAGCGCAGACACCAAACGCTCACAAGGCTTCCCTGTCATCGCAGTAACCATGCAGGGTTGACTCTCACTCTCAAAGCTGACAACGTTGAGGTGGGGCATCGGCACTGCCTTGTTGGTTCTCAAGAATTCCATCCCGAGGATGACTTTAAAATCATCCATGGGTGCGACTGATAACGCGATCCTTCCTGACCAGTTGTGGATCCGCACTGGTACATCCCGAGCGACACCGTAGATGACTTTAGCCTCTGAATTAACCGCTTTCATGCGGCTCTCTTTTTTCTCCCACTGTAATCCCAACCGTTCTGCTTCTTCATGCGAGATGAAGTTGTGCGTGACACCTATGTCTACCAATGCCTTGGTGAGTCTTCCGTTGAGCAAAAGTTTCAAATACATCAATTCTTTGCATGCTGTCGGTTCCACACTGGTTGTGACCTTTACTGCATTTATCATCTGCATTGCGCCAACTGTTGGCGCTACTGCAGGTTGATCCTCTTCCTCACCCTGAACAACATTCGCAACTCGGGGTGCACGGTTATCTCCATTCCCTTGACCGCGGTTTCTATTGGGACATGTATCCTGCCAATGATCCTCATGGCAGATGCGACAGTCACGGCGACGATAATTACCACCTTGAAAGTTATTCCAATTATAATTATTATTTTGGCCATCTTGCCGCCATGATTCTGCTGGTTTCCCCGACCAGCATTTTGTCCTTGGTCGTTCCTTCGAATGTCCCTTTGATTGTTGCGATCATTTTCCTGCTGTCTGCCTTGAAATGAGGGTCATTCCTATCCAGCTCGACAAGTTTCTCTGCAACCGCAAGCGCCTCAGCCAGTGTTGCGGGGTCATGCCGAATGAGTTCTTGGTTTGCCCATCCTTACAACCCATTGCCAAAGTAAAATAACCGATCCTCATCATCCATTCTCTCCACTTCCAACATTATCGAAGAGAATGCCTTGACATAGTCATGTACTGACCCTGTCTGTTTCAATGCCAATAACCTTTTGTGGGTCATTTTCTCTTGATTTTTAGGTAGAAAGTAGTCTCGCATTTCCTTCTGGAGGTCTTCCCATGAGACTATAGCAACCAATCCCCGTCGAACATCACCTAAGCGACGTCTCCACCAAAGGGTCGCTTCATCCGCAAAGTACAATGTTGCGGTGCGCAATCTATCTGCGTCCTCCTCTATCCTCGCAGCTTCTAGAAATTGGTCCATCTCGTAGATAAAATTCTCGAGATCCTTTGAGTCCCGCGTGCCTTTATACTTTGCGGGCTCAGGTAGCCTGTAACGTGGTCTATCCACATATGTCGCAACACCGCCAGCCGGAGCAATTCTCAACTGCCGCTCTAACTGTTCATTCTTTTATCGAACAACATCCAATTTAGCAGCCATGATGTTGAACTGACCCAACAAATCATCAAATCTGGTGGAAAAGTCCTCCACCGAGTAGTTAAGTTTAGTGACAAGACTTTCCACCGAGTCTTCCACTCCCTCTACTACTGTTTTAATCTCTTCATTGAGATCTCTAAAAGCGACACAAGTTCCATTAACCAACTTCTCCATGTTGGTCACTGACCCAGTCAGCTCCACCACATCGCGCGAGATGGCTGACACCCGATCATCGGCCATGAAGTCCTCTTCAGCAGGAACCACACTGCTTGAAGGAGCCATGTCAATCTTCTTCGGCGCCATTGTCACTCCCAATGTCGACAAGGCTCTGGTACCAACTTGTCACGGGCTGGGAAGCGAAGGCCCCCGTGACGTAGCTTCGGACAATCACACACACCGAAGGCAGGCCTTTTAAGCGCACAAGCAACGCACAACACACGCGCATGAGCGGAAACAAGAGTACGCGTATGCACAAGCACAAAGAGAGAAAGAGATACAAAAAGATTCTTTATAGATACTTGAAAGCAAAGTACATCAAGAGGTGAAGAGAGGGTCCGAATACACGGGGTTCTTAGGCCGTAAGGCCTTGTGAGGCACTCTAGAGTGCCAAAGAGGTATATACATCAGAGCAAAAAGGTGAAAAACATGGCGGTTCGGAACACAAAGTATGTTTCCTAATAAACCAACCATGTTAAACACTTCATTGACCAGATAAAACTTTGGCCTACTTTATTTTTTTTTTTTACTAAAATGTACATAAATTAATGATGGTAGCTAATATTTTTCTTTTTATGATGAAGGAAAACCCTCACGGAGAAGTGGGTCACTTAACATGCCCGGCCGCCTACTTGCAAGGTAAAACTCTGGGTTAAAGACATGACCACCCATCCTTACGTGATCCAACTGTGATAAAGCAATCGCAGCTCCCATGCCTTCTGCTTAACACAGGAACCCCCCTGATCACATGGGTAACCACCCATTGGCCTTATATCATTTTGCTAACATTTCAGGTGAATCGGCCCGACACCGATACTCAATTGAATCATTCTGAATCGGCTAAAAAGTAATTAAAAAACATTATGTGTCAATCAGAACGTGGGACGTGTTAAAACCATTAAAATAAGATTAAAAAAATGTAAGTATATATTACATTTATTAAAAAATAGCTTCAGGAGTGAAGGGTATGAATTTTCTACCGATACGATAAGTATAGGCTGATACAGGCCGAATAAGCACCGATACTGACAACATTGGGTGGTATGGTAGCAAACATTTTTTTAATGTGTGTGCACGTGTGAGGGTGTAGGCTGTTAACATAAAAATTAGTAAGGATAAAGTGAAATTTTACCTTAAGAGAAACTTAATTGCCTGTTGTTGCCATGCATGATGGAGGTGTGTTCATGGAGAAAATGCAGACTGAGGAGACTCACCTGTGAAGATTGACCTCAGAGAGAGCCAGATAGAGGTAGAACAGAAAGCAGCTTCACCATTATATCAGTTAAATACTGGTAAACCATATATAGGAAATGTTGGAAATTAAGATGCCAACGACTCCTAGAAATGTTAAATTAATTCGTAATAAAGATTCATATACTATATTCAGACTTGTCACATACTTATGAGGAAAAAAAAATGATGCTTGTGTTAAAGGAGATGATCACAAAATCTGCTTCTTGTCCAGCAAGATTGTTAAATTTCAACAAGTTTTGGATCCTGTCAATCATTTAGGGTGCGTTGGAATCACGGACAGTGCATCCTGTTCTGTACTGTCTGTGGACGTGCTGTCCATACACCATTAATTTTTTTTTATTGTCTGTTCCTGTCTGTCCGCCACTGCTCCAGGGGGAAGGGCATGGAACAGCGGTGAACGCTGTTTCTGTGTCCGAGATGCACCAAATCAACATCCGTGCATTCTGCATATGAGTGGGTGCACGTAGGGCCCACGTTCAGTGCATCCCGTGGACGGGGATTCAAACGCCCCCTTAGGGTATATTTGAATCACTGTTCCGAATTGGGATGAAATGAACATGGGGGACAATGATTTCAACAAATGTTGGATGCCATGGACGCTCGAAACGGTGTCCGTCGCATCCTTAAAAAGGTATTGTTTTTGTAACACCTCTCCCCCTGTTACAAAAACAATAGGACTCAGGGAACAACACATTAAAAAAAAAAGTTGGAGGTAGGGGTCCACTCTCTCTCTCTTGCAGCCAGGGGGTCACCGATGCCGGGATTGAGGCCGCTATCGTCGATGCAGTGGTGCTGTATGATGAAGCTTCACTGCCAACCACGGTTCTTGGCATTTCTCGAGATGGGCATAGTCTCCATCTCGAGAAGTGTTGAGATGGGTGGCTGTCAGCAGTAGCTGTGGCGCTGCACCATGCAGCGTCACTTCACATAAAATGCCCTCTGAAGTAAATAAGACCAATAAAGACTTTCTGTTTTTTGGATTTATAACTTGAAGAAACTCCACCCAGCATGAAGACATGGTCAGCACTGGCTCAGCCTGCCATACCTATAGTCATCTTGCCAGTGGCCTAAAACTTCGATGCTAGGACTCCCGCCCCTGCAGGCCTATGCCGGACATCGGCTTGCATAGAGAGGAGATGCCCATGAGAATCGAACCTTGACCACCCATTTAGTGGCCGGGGCCCTCCCCACTACAACGACCACGTACCCCTAGGGGTTAAGACCAACAAAGACTTGAAATTAGCAAAAAGAGGTGCAAAAGATGATGTGAGATGCTGGGCTGCACCTACTTATCCAGAACATTACACTGTTGGAACACAATGAAGTATCCCAGATTCTTTCATTTGTTGGGATAAATGGTTGCATCTAAAGGTAGGGGTGTCAACGGATCAGGTATGACCTGATCACGACCCATATATACCAGATCCTATAGAGTCAAGGTTACGAAGAAAGCGGTCCAATTATCTATTTGAGTCCAAACCATGAGGTCTGATTATTAAATAAATCGGGCATGGTTTGTGAAATTTTATATCAAACTTGGGTTCGACCAGAATTCTGATTAAGATCCACACATTTTTAATATAAAAAACTTAAAAATTATTATTTTACCAAATATGAACAAGGTCTGGTTTATGTAATTCTTATCGGATCTGGCTATGGTTTTTCATATGAAAAATCTGGTTGAACCCGAATCCAGATACGATACCTGCATCACTTAGTCAGATCTGGGTTTGGATCCACCCATTTTAATGGGTCCGACCCATTGTCACCCCTACATAAAGGAATGTATAGAGAAAATCTAGCCAACATATATATCAAACCACACTCCTTTTCTCAAGCAACTGTAGTTCGGGGCATCAACAGGTTGGACCCTGCTAAAATAGGTCTGTTCAGATCCAGATCTGACTAAGAGGTGCTGGTGTTGAGTGCGGATCTGGGTTGACCATATCTTGCATCAGAAAACTATATCTGAATCCAATAATAATTACGTAAACCAGAATTATTCATACTCGGTAAAATGATATTTTTTAAGTTTTTTATATTGAAAAATTATGGATCTTAATTGGTACTCAGGTCGGGCTACTTGGTATAAAATTTCATAAATCATACCGGGCACATTTTAATAATTGGGCCTCACAGGTCCTACTTGCATAGTTAATCAGACCCCTTTCTTTCTTACCATTGACCCCACTAGATCTGGTATGGATCACGATCAGGTAATACCCGACCCATTGTCACCCTTAGTTGTAATAGTATGAGCACCACACCATAAAATAATAAACTATCTATTTATGGGGATGTCAACGGGACGGATGAATCCAATTAGTTGGGTTCAGTAGCCAAATCCAAATCCCATTAAAAATCAGATTGGGGTTGGATAATTTTTTCATTGAAACCCGACCCGAATCTGATTAAAATTCAAATCTGACTAAAGCCCGAAGCTGATTAAGTGTAAATATTGGGTTTTAAGTTGGTCGGATCCGGATTTGGTTTTAACTTTCTTCATCCGATCGACTTGAAATCTTAATTTGAATCCGATTAGGTCAAATTCGTTTTTATCTTTTTTCATCTGAATCTGCCGACCCATTGACATCCCTATCTATTACCTACCTAAATCTCACCTTTCCTATTGCATATGTTTTGCTTTTGGATTTATAACCTGAAGAAACCGCACCCTGACACGAAGACCTGGTTGTGCAGCATAGAAAAATTCGAGGCTAGGACCCCTGCCTGCCCCAAGGGCCTATGGTACGCCTTGGCTTGCGCAGAAGGCCAACACCCATGAGAATCGAATCTTGACTACCTTTCTAGCAGCCAAGGTCCCACCACTAGGGGTGGCAAAACCTGACACGACCCGCCAACCCGCCTCTTAGGCGGGTTCGGGTTTGGAAAAAACAAACCCGTTTAATAAACGGGTCGACCCGCCTAACCCGCCAACCCGGCTGACCCGTTTAATAAACGGGTTAGGCGGATGGGTCAACCCGCCAACCCGTCTGCCAACCCACCAACCCGACCCGTCAACCCGCCAACCCAACCCGTCGACCCGACCCGCGAACCTGAGAACCCGTTTACCCGACCCAACTCATTTATTAAATGGGTTGGCGGGTCGTGTCGGGTTACCCGTTTATTAAACGAGCCAGGTTCGTGTTTGCCACAGCCGATCCGTTTAATAAACGGGTCAGGTTCGGGTTGAGGTATGCTGACCCGTCGACCCGCCAACCCGCCAGCCCGACACGATTGCCACCCCTACCCGCCACACTATGCCAACTCCCTTGGAGGCTATTACAGATGCTTAAAGCCTACTTAAGGTATTCAAAAAAGAGGTTTTTTCATAATCAGCCCTCTAACTTATAAAGTAAACTCAAACCATCCTTCCCTTCTCCCATTTTTCAAAATGATCACAAGATAGAAGGGTGCAATTTTCTTAGCATTTTGGAAAGTAAGGGTAATTTAAAAAAAAACCTGTTTTATTTTACGCATTTTAAGGTCGTTATTTCAAAACAGCAACAAAGGCCTTCGATTCTATATGGCAATCAATAAAACGGGTAATTTACGTATTGGCTCCTAACATATGGCAAATTTATATTAAAATAAATTTTTATCTTTTAAAAAATTGCTTTAGGTGACTGCCTAAGTTGCTGTTAGATCTATATGCTTCTTTAAAATGACATGCACAACCTTTCTCTTTCTTTAAATGGTTAAACATAGATTTGACGAAATCTTAGGCTTTTATATGTAAATTACGCAAATTTTAAAAGAGAAAATTTGATGCTTTGGTTAAACCATATTCATAATAAGATTTTGAGACCGGGGCGGGGGTGGGTGACAAAGTCTCCACCATAGTTACGATAATCTTGCCATAATATCACAAAAAATTGCCTAAAAGTTTAAAACTGTAATTTCTCGCAAGATTTTCAAAATATCACGAGATTTATGAAAAAACATAAATACCATAATTTAAACGTGAGATTTATGTTTTAAACGGCTATTTATCATGAAAAAACCATGTATTTTTATTTTTAAATAATTATTATTAATGTTTTTTATAAAAATAATTTTTATATTGCCAAGATTTTACCCAAAAATGAGAGATTTGTGAAAAAATTTCAATTTCTCACAAACTTTTTGAAAACAAGATTTTGCCGATAAAAATGTTTGTCATTATATTCTCCACCCCCGCCCCGTCTCAAAATCTTGCCCTCGATCCCCGCAGAGCCCCCGTTTCCCCTCGGTCCACTCCCGTCTCTAATTGTGGGCGATTTGACACCTGAAAAGTTTGTTTGAAACATCCACCATACGTACAAAGCCCTCCATCATCCACCATGGTATCCCAACTTGTCCTACATGTCAATTAAAGACAAAAAAGTGGGTCCCAGCAACCTCACAGAGTCCTGACCAAGTCCAACCAATACTTCAATAATTCTCCACTCATTATCCTTCTTTCCTGTGATAATAATGGGAAGGAATGTTGGCATGGGCGCTAGCAACACAGGCTTGACTCCAAATCCCCAGAAGACCCACATTGCTTGGGGGACACAAGTTAGTGACTGGTGAGTGTGCACCACCTCATGCTACTCTTAAACTGGTGTGGGAGGCTCCAAGGGGTTTGGCACAGTGGAGTGGGGCTTGGCAACCAGAGAGGTGATCAGAGTTCCATTCTCATGAGTGTCAAACCCCTTACATTAATGAGAGTAAGCTCTTGTTCAACCGAAGCTCGACAACTTTTTGCGGCAAGGGGTGCACTATGAGTTTACACTGTAAGGAAGGTGACCTTTAAGTACAGCAGAATGAGCCAGCGCAACTAGGTCTGTGATCCGTGGGTGGTTTCTCCGTCCATGAAAAAAAACTGGTGTGAGAAAAACCCGTGTCTCTTGGTCACACTTTTGGCATCTTCTTGCTGGTTCACACCTCTCTTCAATTTGAACATGTTTGGGATCTACTGGAAGTCCTGTAGTTTTATCTTGCAATGTGCTTTATGTTACTTCTTCTAACCCCAACTCGTGGAAGCAACAGTGCAATTTTTATGGTCTCAGGACAGTGGCGTGTTGTCCAGTAATAATCGGTTGGCTGCTTCGTGTATTGGCTCTTGTGTATGTGATATTTACAATTTATTTAGTAAGAAAAACATATTTAGACTATGTTATCTTGATATTCAGATAAGCTCATCAATAACAATTGAAAATCAACAGCTTGCAAATACAGCAAAAATTACAGGAAACAGAGATTCCGGTTTTTGTTCCATGAAATATACTGGCTATCATTGTTGGTTTCAAACCCTTCAGTGGAAACTTATAGGGGGAGGTTGTTTGGGCCAAAATCTAAGCCCATAGATGTGTTCACTATCCATGGTTAAAATAGAGGGAATCGACCTTTGCATCATGTCCTTAACTGAACTTTGGATCCTGGAATTAGAAATCCAACCTTTCTCACAATTTCAGTGTCTGTCTTGGCACAATGAGCAGCCTAGCACATCCAGGAAGAAAGAAATTCCAAGTTTCGAACTCGGCACCAAGTGGGTAAGAGTTCATGCTTCTGGACATTTTAACCAAAACTTTGACAAATGAACCTAATATCCTAGTTTGGGAATTCAGAGTCTTAACCTTGGTGATTGATTTTTTTCTTTAGAAAGTCATTTATGTTATTTTGGCAGGTGATTCCTCACGTTTTAGGGTTGCAAAAACCATCTTTAGTGGAGTATGCCAACAACCTTCAACTCTGCAATGTTTTAGGGTTGTTCTCAACTTTTAGCTTCAAACACCGTGTTTTGACCAAGTATTCATCTTATGTCTGCCTTTCTTCTTCTAGAAGCAAACCCCTATGGTGCAACTTTTCAAATATCACATTTTCCCCACTTTTTATGATTTGAATCTTGCCCACGAAGATTGTTGGATTCTGTTGATGGAGAGGAGAGATTTTTGGGGAATTTGTTGCTCTTTGTGGGTCGATATGATTGACCACATTTTTTAGTAATTGCTACTTCAGAAAATTGAAAGTTGCTAAAATAAGGTATTCTACTAAAAGAAATCTGTGTATTAGCGACGGTCGTAATCCATCGATGAACAATTTAGCGATAGATTAACAACGGATTAGCGAAGGATAACTTTAATCACAATTTCCTAGTCACTAATTAGCGATGAAAAATATCTGTCATTATTTCTGTCACTAATTTGTGACGAATTAGCGAATGCCATGATTTGTCGCAAGGCCGTCGTTAATCCGCAGAGTTTTGGTTTTGTGACAAATACACATCTGTTGCTAATTCCGTCGCTATTTTAGTGATGGAATTACAACGGATTACAATCTATCGCAAAACATCGGCCAATTTAGTTTTTCAATAGATAAATATCTGTCCCTAATTCATCGCTAAATTGGTGGTCTATACTAATTAGCGACGGATAATATCCATCGCTAATCCATCTCAAAAAAAAAATTAAAAAAATGTTTGACATATAAATTTTGAGAAAAAATTTCTCGTTATATAATTTATATATCCTGTGTATAAAAAACAAAGTAAACATAAAAAATACATATACAAAGCAGCTGAAACAAATTTAACACAAGATACAAGGTGAAAATATTTATCGATCCACTATAATCCTCGCCAAGTTCTAATTATTTACAAGTGAACATTTATAAAGAGTTTTTTTTTAAACAATAAGAAGGTGCAACAAATTCAACACATGAATCTAATCATCGCCAAAATTCTGAGCATCATCTTCTTCATTATCTCGATCTGCCCCTTCATCCATGCTTCCATCAACTCTTCTACGGTGATTATCTCCAGCATCTTACAAGAAAAAAGAAAGGTTAGTATAGATAAACAAAATATAATAAAATAAATTATATGTAATGGACCTAATCTAAGGCAATCAAAGTAACATGAATGAATTACACATAGACTAGCTAGCAATAAAGTTAAGGACATTAACAGAATTCAGATGCATGTTCTATAGCTGACAAAAAAAAATCATAGTGATTCAATCATACAGATATGTGTTCTAAGGTTGTCAAAAAAATATTATAGTGATTCAAGCATGCATATATGTGTTATAAGGTTGTCAAATAAATGTCTTCTATATCACAATCATGCTTATATGTGTTCTAATATTATCAAAAGCTCTCATAGTGATTCAATTATGCATATATGTGTTTTAAGGTTGTCAAAAAACTTTCATAGTGATTCAAGCATGCATATATGTGTTCTAAGGTTGTCAAAAAACTTTCATAGTGATTCAATCATGCATATATATGCTATAAGGTAGTAAAAAAACTTTCATAGTGATGGAATCATGCTTATGTGTGTTCTAATATTGTCAAAAACTTTCATAGTGATTCAATCAAGCATATATGTGTTATAAGGCAGTCAAAAAATTTTATAGTGATGAAATCATGCTTATATGTGTTCTAATGTTGTAAAAAAAACTCTCTTAGTGCTTCAATCAAGTGTATATGTGTTCAAAGGTTGTCAAAAAACTTTCATAGTGATTCAATCAAGCATATTTGTGTTCTAAGGTTGTCAAAAACTTTCATAGTGATGAAATCATGCCTATATGTGTTCTAAATTTATCAAAAAACTCTCATAGTGATTCAATCATGCATATATGTGTTCAAAAGTTGTCAAAAAACTTTCGTAGTGATTCAATCATGCATATATATGTTATAAGGCAGTCAAAAAACTTTCATAGTGATGGAATCATGCCTATATGTATTCTAATGTTGTCAAAAAACTTTCATAGTGATTCAATTATGCATATATGTGTTATAAGGCAGTCAAAAACTTTTATAGTGATGAAATCATGCTTACATGTATTCTAATATTGTCAAAAAACTCTCATAGTGCTTCAATTAAGCGTATATGTGTTCTAAGTTTGTCAAAAAACCCTCATAGTGATTCAAGCATGCATATTTATGTTTTAAGGTTGTCAAAAACTTTCATAGTGATGAAATCATGCTTATATGTGTTCTAAGTTTGTAAAAAAACTCTCATAGTGATTCAATCATGCATATATGCGTTTAAAGGTTGTCAAAAACCTTTCATAGTGATTCAAATATGCATATATGTGTTCTAAGGTAGTAAAAAAACTTTGATAATGATGAAATCATGCTAATATGTGTTCTAAGGTTGTCAAAAACTTTCATAGTGATTCTATCATGCATATATGTGTTATAAGGCAGTCAAAAAACTTTCATAATGATGAAATCATGCTTATATATGTTCTAATGTTGTAAAAAAACTTTCATAGTGATTCAATCATGCATATGTGTTATAAGGCAATAAAAAACTTTCATAGTGATGAAATCATACTTATATGTGTTCTAGTGTTGTCAAAAAACTCTCATAGTGCTTTAATCAAGCGTATATGTGTTCTAAGGTTGTCAAAAGATTCTTATAGTGATTCAAGCATGCATATATGTATTATAAGGCAATCAAAAAACTTTTTTAGTGATGAAATCATGCTTGTATGTGTTCTAATGTTGTCAAAAAACTCTTATAGTGATTTAATCATGCATATATGTGTTCTAAGGTTGTCAAAAAACTTTTATAGTGATTCAAGCATGCATATATGTGTTCTAAAGGCAGTCAAAAACTTTCATAATGATGAAATCATCCTAATATGTGTTCTAAGGTTTTCAAAAAACTTTCATAGTGATTCTATCATGTATATATATGTTATAAGGCAGTCAAAAAACTTTTATAATGATGAAATCATGTTCATATGTGATGAAATGATGTTCATATATGATGAAATCTTGCATATACTAGCTTGAAATCTAACGACATGAAACTTTCATACCTGATGGGCACCTGCAGACAAAGTTCTCTTGTCCCGAAAAAAGTTGCACAACTGATTACGAACAACATTGAAAATGGCTTCATGTAAATAGTCATGCACTATGTCCTTAACAAGTTAGCGGACAGCATCCCAAGAATTAGCAGGCTCAATCGAACTTTGGGAGTTGATGTTGGCAGGAAAACTCTGAGAGCCTTGGCTGGAGGAGGCAACGACTGGTGTGGTATTCATATTACTCTCAAACCCGAACACACAACCCTTTTTTGGTTCACCGGTTGCAGTTACCCAAGCTGCAGGATCAAAAGGCGGATGCTGAGTGGAGTCATCACCATATCGTTCTACCATCTGCTACTCGTATGACTCCTACAAAGTGATGATTACAGTATGGATTAATAATTAAGAATTATAATGTTCATGGTAACTTGTCTTTTATAATGTTTATTAATACAATAAATACATACCGTTGTTGCTCTCACCTTCTCTGATACAAACTCTCCTATGCTCTTACGTTTATGTGTTTCAACAAATACATGCTTGTAAGGCACAATGTCTCTTTTTTCTGCTTCTTGCGATGTTAAATGATAAAAAAAATCAATTACAAATTATGCAACAATACTTACAAATTTGACAATATATATTGATGAGTTACCATTTTCTTCAGGTGGCTCCCAAAAGTCCTAGATCCACCTGTGTGTAAATGGGCATGAAGCATCTTCGCTAGGTTTTGTGCAGCCTTTGCTGAGTAGTTTCAAAATTCATGACTATTCTACTTATCACACATGGCATCCCAATAATCTGACCTGATAGTAGGAGGGTCATGACCCTTCCACTGCAGTGGATCATCTATCCCACTAGATGTCTTTATTGTTGCAGTCTTCATATTGTGCAGCATGTCTGCAAATCGACTGACAGCTACCTTCTATTACACTCGCCTTGCGTCTTGCTCTTTATTCGCAGTCGCAAAGCGATTCAAAGACTATAAATAATTTCAGAAAGTTAGTGCACATGACTACAACAAAAAATTAAATATAAAACACATTAGCTATGATAAACGATTGTATACCATGAATGAAGACCATAATCTATCCAACACCTCCTTCGAGAACTCTTTTCATTGAGCAAACGGTCTTGAAAGATGCTAAACTAGTGACTGCCTAATTTCTAATATTACTTCTTATGGCTTGAACCTCATGCTGCACATGAATTGATACATATTAACTATCGATATACATACTATTTATAAGATAAGTATTGGATAAGTGAAAATATAATACTTACGATCGACTATCGATATATACTATTTGAATCAATCATCGTGTGTCAGACTGAGAAGACCCTGCATCTAGCGTTGTCTCGTGAAGTGTATGAATAGTTGGTGTAGGTGGGTCATGTCCAGGCGAAACATTATCTATAGAAAAATGAGTTAGAAATTCATACAATGCACATTTAAACTAATCAAGTATATAATTAGTTAAATGATATACCTATCAAAGCAGCCCGTGAAGATAAAGGCTAAGACTGACTACAAATGAGTGCTCGACCACTGTGACCTCCACGAACCATATTCTAACAAATAAAAATTTTATTTGGATCAGTTACACAACTCTATATCTTCATAGATACATAATTAAATCGAAAATAACTTCATGCAATACATTCAAATCATTGTAATACATTCAAAACATTCACATCAAAAATTGTAATACATTCAAATTATTCAAATCATTGTAATACATTTCAATACATTCAAATCATTCACATCAAACATTGCAATATATTCAAACATAAGGTATCTATTACAAGATGTATTTCACTAGCTCGAGTATGCTTCCTCATCACTTGTTTGACTTTCATATTCTTCTTCTTCCTCCTTCTCCTCTTTGTCTTCTTCTTCTTTTTCATTAGGGGCTCATCTACTTGGTATATTATTTGGATCACATTCTTTCATACGTGTGTCATCGGACAATGGAGATGTGACATGCAAACCATGTGTGACATCGTGACCATAAGATGATTCATACATATCATCTGATTGATAGTAATCACCATGTTCAGCAATCTTGTCTTCCTGTAACTGATCATACTCGGGGTATAGTTTAGACTTCACATTGAAAACCACCCACCATTCATTTTTATCTGACTTCTTTGTATTCGGATACGAAGTATAGTAAACTTGTTGAGCTTGCGAGGCTAATATGAATGGTTCATATGTTCCAAACCTTGATTTATGATTCACCTCCACAATGCCTGAGGCTTTGTCGACTCTTGTTGTTGTGGGATCAAACCAATGACACTTGAATAAAGTTATCGTGCTATTTATACCTAAGTAAGTCAACTCCATTATTTCTTCAATAACATTGTAGTAGTCAAGTTCATTTTCACCGTAACTGCTACCCTTGACACACACGCCACTATTCATCGTTGACTTGTTTACACCGTAGTCTTTTGTATAAAATTGATAACCATTTATGATGTACCCGTTATAACATTGCACAACTTTGGTCAGACCATTTTGTAAATCACATATTCCTTGGTCATTAACATCACCATGGTAGACCTACAAGCATAAAAAATGACTGTAAACACGATTAATTAACTTATTGTTGTTTACACGGAAAGAATGTATGTCATCATCCTTACCAACTCTTTCAACCATATCACAAACTTATTTTCACGTTCTTTCTGTACTTCTGAATCAATGAGATGTAGAAGTTCTCTTCGCAACTCCAGATCAAATCGTCTGCACTTAACAAATATTTGTGTTACTGCACTATGTACACACGTATAGAACTTAGTGTTATATATTAAGTATACTTAGTCGATATAGGGTTCGATCGCTGAGCAATTAAAAAGGATATAAATTTGTGTTGTGTCTTGCTCTCGATCTTCCAAGAGTCTTGATCGGCAACTGCCAAAGGCATGCCCAAGTGGTTTAAATATCAACAGTTTGTCAGCTATAGTAAATTAATCTCCATCATCATTACGAGGTGGGCAAGTGTAATGTGTTGGAATGTGAGGTTCAAAGTACATAGATGATAAATTTGAAATCTCTTCTAAAGTCTATGCTTCACAAATAGAACCCTCTACTCTTGCTTTATTCTGAACCTTTTTGTTTGAGGTCAAACATGCATCTGTGAACAATATAAATCTCGTAATACAATAAATTTCCAATAGCATTGAAGAGAAAAATATAAAAAAAATATACTTTTCAAATGGGTACATCCACCGATATTGCACAGGACCACCAACCCTAAGTTCATATGACAAATGTATGATCACATGTTCCATAACATCGAAAAATGCTAGCAGAAATATCTTCTCTAGTTGACAAATAACAGTGACGACAAAATCCTTGAGATTCTTTACCTTAGTTACTACAACTTTCGATACATACAATGTTCTAAAAAATCTACTCAACTCGGATAATACCCCCCATATACATTTGTCTAACATATCATGGAATGCTAGGAGAATCAACCATTGCACAATAACATGATAATCATGGATTTTCAACCCATATAATTGTCCCTCATCTATCTTCACAGCCCGAGCAATGTTAGAGACATATCAATATGAAAATCTCAATTGTCTTAACTATTGACATACCTGCTTTACTTGATCTAGTCCAAGCACGTACCTTGCCTTTGATTTCAGTACTTTGCCATTGTACTCTTTGAGTTCTAATTCTGGTGTTTTACATATTACTTTTAAATCCATACGAGCCTTCAGATTATCCTTTGTTTTTCCTTTGACATTCATTACCGTATTGAACACATTATCAAACACATTTTTCTCTACATGCATCACATCCAAATTATGTCATATCAATAAGGTCGATCAATATGATAGTTCCCAAAATATAGATTTCTTTGTCCAATTGTGATCCTTCCCAAATCCAAGGAAGGACGTCGGACTACGGCCACCGTTTAGTCCATATAAAAAGTATCATAATCATCTTAAAATCTCTATGCCAGACAACCTTTTAGGTGGACCTTCCATTTCAGTTGTGCCTACTCGGAATACATTCCTTTGTCGTCAGAATGAATAGTCACTGGGTAGAAATCGACAGTGACAATCAAACCAGCACGACTTCCTTTCATGCGTCAATCTAAAAGATTTTATATCCTCCATGCAGTATGGACATACCAACCTCCCATGCATGCTCCAACCAGATAACATACCATATGCAGGGAAGTCAATGAATGTTCATAGAATAATAACCTTCATATTGAAGTTTTATTTTTTGTGGGCATCGTACATGAGAACACCGTCATCCCACAGTATTTTCAGTTCATCAATCAATGACCTTAAATATACAACAAGATTTTGGTCCGGAGAGGTCAGACCAGGGATCAATAGAGACAAGAAAAAATTTTGATGCTTCATACACAAGCTTGAAGAAAGATTGTATGGAGTGACAAATATCGACCAACATGAGTATGTGGTTGATCTACCCCCAAATGGATTAAATTCATCTGTACATAAACCAAGCCTAACATTTCTCACTTTCATTGCGAAAGTCTGATGATTACGATCAAAGTGCTTCCAAGCTTCTGCGTCAATAGGATGAATGATCTTATCTTCATCACGTCAAACTTTATTTGTATGTCATCTCATGTGTTTAGCTGTTCTCGAAGACATATACAATGGTTGCAATCTATGGGTGAGAGGGAAGTAGCGGAGCGACTTGTATGACACTTCTTTTGACCTCGTGCTACCATTGTCTCTTGTCTTTGGCTTAAATCGAGAATGCCCACATGACGAACATGATCTGCTATTTTATTGATCTTTGAAATACAACATGCAGTGATTTGAATAAGCATCTATCTTTTGATACCCCATACCTAAAGTGTTAACCATAACCTTCGCACGATAGAAATTTTATGGCAATTTCTCATCTTTGGGCAACATACTCTTCACAATAGAGTACAGACGGTCAAAACATGATTGACTCAAATTATACTTGGACTTTAAATTCAATAGTTGAAGAACTGCAGACAAGATAGTGTGACTGTCGCAACCATTCCAAAGTGGCTCATCAACATCTCTAAGTAAATCATAAAATCTACTAGCTGTATCGTTTGCTGTTTCTTCCTCTACCCCAATTGATACATCACTAAGACCCATAGCAGAACCCAGTTCTGGTCCTACGACATCAAATATCAAATCCACATATGGATTATCATGCACCACATCCACCCGTGCGTTAAAATTATTCTAAATTTTCTCACCATGAAGCATCTAATTTTGATCATTACTTACAAAACCCTTCCTGTATAGTTGATGTCTAATACCATGAGATTCTACAAATCGATTGTTCTTACATATCGTGCAAGGGCACCTGATCTTACCTGTGGGATCCACTGTACTGACACTTGCCATTATAAATTCAATAAAACTGTCAACACCATCAATATATTCAAGTGATACCTTATTGTCAACTATCCTATGATACATTCATTCACGGTTTGAAGCTATTTTGTCTTATGATGTTACAGAAATTATCCTAACCAGTTAAAAGAGAATCATAAGAATGCTATGATGAAAAAAATATCTAATTTATTATGCATTCATGGTGGATATAATGATTTGTATATATCACACACACACATATGATGTCATTCAATCACCAGAACTATGATGGATGCATTGATAACTTAATATTTTCATGTGCAAAACCATTTGTAACACGATATATTCATTTGAAGCATGTTTTCATAATACAATTTTATAGAAAAGACATAATCAATTTGAAAATAACTACATGCAAGCATAGCTAGAGTCACATCAAACATTGCAATACATTCAAATCATTCATATCAAAACAATGTCAAACATGTACCTACAACAAACACACTTCAATATCCCGCTAACTATTACCATGTCATCCAAATTCCAAAAATAAGAACACTTTTATTTTTATATATTAAAATCATGCTCAGCATGATCTCCAAACTCCATCAAAGGACTCCTAGATATCCACAACTAAGTGAGTATGTGAACAAAAAATTGTTGCATCCAAGAAATTAAATAACCTGTGATGCGCTTGTATCACTTACTCATCACGGGTATTTACTCGATTTGCATGCTATTATCTTTGTATTTTTTGCTTATTTCTTTTTGCATTGCATTTTTAGCCGCACGCGATGCTTAGCACTAAGCATCACGTAATTAGCTCGCTACGCACCTGCAAAACACATTTATATACGACAGGGGTAGCAACCCATCAAGAGGCGGCAGGGGCTCCGCCACCGCCTGACAGAGAGAGAAAGAGAAGCGGTATACCTGCAGACTCACCGGCGAAGGGGATCCAGTCCCGGGTCAGCTGCAGAGCGAGGCAGAGGCTGGGGTTACATCGAGCGAGCAACATGAGAAAATGCGAGAGAAAGTGTGGGGGCGAGAGAGGGGCAGGGGCATATAATATTCTTACAACATAAGTTTTGTCTTGTCTCCCAAGAACGATGGAGAAGGATGGCCTTGATGGTGTTTGAGGATAACCAATCTGTTCATTCCTATGTAACACTAAAGTATATAATAGTTAGAACAATAAAAAATAATTTGGCTAGTAGATTTGCCATGGTATGTGGGTTTTTGTTTTTTTAATGTTTCATTAAGAACTGGGTAGATGTTATGAGTGAACTCTTTATGTTGTTTAGGGATGGCGGTGCACCGAGGCGGGGGTGGGGGACAAGGTCTCCACCCCTGCCCTGTCTCAAAATCTGGACCTCCATCTCCGCCTCCATCCCTGCACGGGTTTGAATTTTAACCTCCACCCCCGCCTCCATCCCCAGTCCAAATGGGGGCAAGGCGGGGCGAGGCCCCATTTTCCCTTGGTCCATTGCCATCCCTTAGAAGGATTGGGGACGGGGCAGGGTGGATCAAGGTGGGGATCAGGACGAAGATGGCGCAGGGTGGGGGGAATGCATAAGTCCATCCCCGCCTCCATCCCCACAAAGGTTTTGATTTTAACTTTTATCTCTATCTCCATCCCCGTTTCATGTCCTTCATCCCTGGTCCAAACGGGGTGAGGCGGGATGGCCCCCCGGTCCACTGCCATCCCTAATATTTTTTCAAAATTTTGATTTTGATTATATATAATTTGTTGAATCAGGTTATGGATAAACAAGAACTGTTAGGATCAATAGTGGTTTTTTATTATTTAATTATGTAATGATTAAGACTGATAGATTATTGGATTTTTCAATTAGTTTCTCTTGTAATTTATTATTTATTTCAAGCTTTTCATTATTAAAATGTGAAGATGATTTTTTTGCCCATTAATCATGATTTTTTGTTATGCCGATTAATGACAATTTGTCGAAGAAGACA
Source organism: Nuphar pumila (assembly GCF_984573655.1). Taxonomy (NCBI): domain Eukaryota; kingdom Viridiplantae; phylum Streptophyta; class Magnoliopsida; order Nymphaeales; family Nymphaeaceae; genus Nuphar; species Nuphar pumila. The sequence continues at coordinate 107,041,040 of NC_143250.1, read as the reverse complement.
CTTTTCGAGGGCGAGTTTGGCTACTATGCACCCTAAGGGTGACCTTGGATCCCATATCTCACATCTGAGGATCTCAAAATCCTCAGAGTTGAGATCCCAATATATCAAATCCAAGGTTTTTCTGGTACAACCCTTCCTCCCCCATTGGACCGAAGAACTGAATTTGGGGGATTTTGGGAACCTCATGTCTCAAGATCTAAGATGCTCGATTTGAATGCGGATCAGATCTGAACCTGAACAAAAAATCCGTTTTGAGGTTGGATATGGCATGAGATTCACACCAAGTTCCTTGGTCATGCATATGGGGGATCCCAGACCTCAGGATTTAGGATATCATAAACTCCGAAAATACATGCTTTTTGGCCTGATGAGAGGGGGTGAGGGTTTTGTGGTCCATTTTTGGATTTGAGATCCAAAGATCACAAATACTTAAGGAGGCATTTGAGAGCCTCAATATCATATCCAAGGATCTGATGTGGCATGACCCTCATTGCAAGATTCATGGCATCTTAAAAGCTGGATTCAAAGTCATCCTGATATAAAGAGAGAGAGAGAGAGAGAGAGAGAGAGAGAGAGAGAGAGAGAGAGAGAGAGAGAGATCCGAAACTCCCTCGGATCCGAGGGATCAAAACGCTAGTCCTGTTCCAGTAGTCTTCGCCTAAGTCATCCCTATCTTCATACCCCTGTTTGGGATTTCATTGATGCAAGTTGTTTCCATCAAATCGGACTCCGTAGATAGATCTACATTAGTAAAGATCAACATTCAAATAACCAGAATCGGACCTGTTTGCAGTTTTTTTGGTAATTTAAAAATCAACGGCCGAGAAAATACACAATTTTGAGATTTAAAAAATCATATTTTTTTAATAAAAAAAGTACAATCGATCGATTCCTATTAAATTAGTCATGCTGAATTCTTCTGTGACGTCAGATTTGAACAAAACAACTTGCATCAATAAGATCTAAGAAGGTTATGAAGATGGGGGGAAGCAAATTGCCCTAGCTGTGTTTTGGCGTAACTTAACACGTAGTTAACGAAATGCAGATATCAGCATGGCCAAGTTGATGAACTTAGGATATTCAGCATTGATTAAAACATGAACAAGTTCGTGAATTTTATCATGGCAGATCCCAAGCATGACAAACGTTAAAAACCGGAAAATCACCTTTTTCAAAATCTCGCAAGAATTTGAAATTTTTTCATAAATCTTGCATTTTTTAGCAAAATCTCGGCAATAAAAAAATAAATTAAAAAATATAAAAAATATTTTTATAAGAAAATATTAATAAAAATTATTTAAAAATAAAAATACATGGTTTTTTCATGATAAATAGCCGTTTAAAACGTAAATATCTCATTTAAATCATGGTATTTATGTGTTTTCATAAATCTCATGATATTTTGAAAATCTTGCGAGAAATTGCAGTTTTAAACTTTCAGGCAATTGCTCGTGATCTTATCACAAAATTTCCATAAATCTCACGATATTTGTCACTATGATCCCATGGATCTACGGCTCACATGTTTATTACTCGTCACCTTTTCTCTTTTGGCTCATTGTCTCGTTGGTGGTGGCTTGGAGTAAGGATTCAGCAATTGTCCAAAGGAATTTAAGGGACGTATGATGTTTCCAAACGCAATATTCTAAGATTTGACTTGTCTCTGGGGCCCTTACCAAAACTAAAATATCAAAATAATAATTCACTTAGCTTTTTCTTTATCTTGCTTTAATAAAATCAAATTTATTTCTTCCTCAAAAAAAAAATCACTTATCAAACGCAATATTCTAAGACTGACTTGTCTCTGGGACCCTTACCAGGAATAAATATCAAAATAATAATTCACTTGGCTTTTTCTTTATGCTGCTTTAATAAAATCAAATTTACTTCTTCCTAAAAAAAAAAAATTTCACTTACTAATGATTTCATCCCATCACAGTCGAATGTCTTCGTCTTGTTGGGAAAATTCTGGCCAAACTTTCCATTTAGGATCTCTCTTAAAGTCATAACCTCATTATAAGGCTTCGTTGGGGCCAGTCTAGCCCTCCTCGGCGATAAATGGTACAAATCGCCAAATTCTGGCGATTCTCAGTTGAGACGATTTCATCGACCCGATTACTTTGTGAAAATCGGGTGCGAGGACGAGTTTGGTGAAATGCCTTTTCACCGACGCTTTGCATTGAGATGGAAACACCATTTCCTTGTGTTTCCAAAATAAGGTTTTGTTAGAATTTGGTGTTCACGATGAGTTGCCAAGAACATCCTCTTGTGAATGGCGTTCAAATATGGTGTTGGAACGATGAGTTGACAAGAGCATCCTCTTGTGAATGGCCTTCAAATGTGGTGTTGGAGCTGCTAACTTCTTTCAGAATGCAGTGTTTTGGTAACACCACTGTCCCAAACAGCAGAGAGTATGAGAGCACTGAGGGAAACTGCAACACACCTCCGATTGAAAACTCCCAAACAGAGCCTACTTGACTTTAATTACTAGCATCCAAGAGTATAAGGTAATATTCAGCGAATACCCTACAATTATAAACATGTCCAGAAGTTGAGAAGGCGTCCACCTTGCTATTATCTTTATGTTTTTTTTAAATAAAAAAATATTGAATCCACAAGTATGATTCGATGGATCTCAGCCGCTTGCTCTTTTAATTTTCATATGATATCTATCATATAGATACTATTGATTCATAAGTGACAGAAATTGTCATCAAAACTCTTAGAAGATAAATAAGTTATACATTATTTAGGTTCGATGCATTTTTCACTCACTAGAGCTCCACACATTCTGAAGGCGGGGGTATGGGACAGCTGGGGTCCCATGTCTTCTAGAAAAAGCAAAGCATTATATGGATTTGAGTAAGTCCATATCTCTAAGGAGAAATGCAGTGGAAACTTTCTATACAAATGGCTTGGAATAAAGCTCCTCAGGAAAATAAAAGCAACCATTGAAAGATCTATATATCTACATGATGAGGTCCATTGATCAATAGTTGCATCAACTTACATGGTTCATCCATCTGTTGAAACCAATGTTATATCGGTATCGGCCCTGTATCGTTTGGCCAACGATTCAGGTGAATCATTCTCATGAATCGGCGAAAAAATAATTTTAAAATATTTCGCATCAATCAAAACTTTGACATGTGTCAAAGTTATTAAAATAAGATTAAAAATAATTTTAAGTATTTTTTTATTTATTAAAAATAGCCTATTAAGAGTTGAAGCGTATCGAACTATACAAGCCGATACGCACTGATATTGACAACACACTACTTGTTTGACCAGTAAGGATGTGTATCGTGGCCCTGATTCCCTATGCTTTAACAAAGACGAAATTGAAAGTAACATCCCCTATATCTTTTCTTCTGCATGATTCATGAATATTACAAAATGGCATTGCATTCCAACAATGTGACGAGACCTTAATTAGTTAACAGAGAGAGTTAAAGACATTCCCACCAGTGGCTTCTTGCGACCCGCTTAATTATCACGCCCATACAACCCTTAGGTTCCACGACCTTGTTCGCCCTCCAAACAGGGACCAGGTACAGTGACAAACATAAAAAACGGCAAAATCTCGTTTTCCAAAAAAATGCGAGAATTTGAAAAAAAAATCATAAATCTTGCATTTTTTTTGTTAAAATCTTGGTAATAAAAAATAAATTAAAAATATAAAAAATATATTTATAAGAAAATATTAATAAAAATATTTAAAAATAAAAAAACACAGTTTTTTCACGATAAATATCCATTTAAAATATAAATATCATGCACGGTATTTATGTTTTTCATAAATCTTGTGATATTTTGAAAATCTCATGAGAATTTGCTGTTTTAAACTTTCAGGCAATTTTTTGCGATATTATCATGAGATTTTCATAAATCTCGCCAAGTAGCCATTTACCAGAGCAGATAAGATGATCTATCAAATCACTCTAAGAAAGTTATCTGATATTCTGACTGTCCATTGCTTCAATATCACGGTCCTTGTGCCAGTTGGGAGGCCCACCAAAAGTGTAATGCTGACCTCATCATTGACGGTGACCATTGATCAAATCAATGGATGGTGAAATCAATGGATGGTGAGGATTTTAAATCACTTTTCCAAAGTGATTCGGCAGATCACCTGATCAGCTTTCGCTATATATTGTGCAAAACCACTTGAGGCCTATGTGTCTATCCTTGGCAAATAATCTATCCTGCCAACTTTTTTTCTTTTTTTTTTTTGGCTGAAAAAATGCTGATTTTCTATTTGTCGAAAGTAATAATTGCATATTTGAGTTTTACTTGGAGAAACCGTCCCAGGCGCAGACCTAACCATCAGCTTGCTGTACTACGGTCTATGTCCATGTCGGCTTAAACCTTTGAGGGCTTACCCCTCGACCCCAGGGAGTCGCCAAGCTTCTGCTTGGCCGAGGGGGTGTGTGACACCCATGGAATTTGAACCTAGACTGTCTGTCTAACAGTCTAGGTCCCATCCCACTGTGCCAAACCCCTTAGGTCTAAGCCCCAAGTTCAACTTGGCAATAGAAGGTACACCTAGTTTTAAACTTGCAGTAAACAGATTAGATATGGTCGGATATCCGATCCTTTAAGTAAAATCCAAACGTTCATTCAGATCAGATTCAGATCTTTTCAATAAGGGTTTAAATAGTGTTTTAAGTGAGATCTGGACTTTACTAGAATCAAAATCCAGTCCGGTTGCAATTTTTACATGTAAATAGCATAATTTTTGTTCTATTCTTTCTGGACTACGACATTTATTTCCGATTGTGATTCAATCTTACCTCCTCGAATCTGATTCAGATTCGGATCTATATTTGAGTCTAATGCTTACATTTCAGATTTAGATTCGGATCTTGCAAAATCCGGCCTGAGTCCGACTCCTTTGCATCCCTAATTATGGCTCATCTCTTAACCAGATCAGTGGAGCCCTTGTGTGCATATGTTGCCAACTCTATCTGATACATCTATTATGGTTTTCTTTCCTTTAACTACGCAATGTTCAGAACTCGCCATATTGACCAAAAACAATTATGAAAATCAATGATGTACATTTGAAAGATAGCATTTAGTTTAACGACCTGTTTGGAATATGGCCGCCCATGGCAGCTGGAGAAGGAAGTATAAAATCCACAAATCTTGTGAATTTGATACTAGGGATGGCAGTGGACCAGAAGAAAATGAGGGTTCGCCCCGTTTGGACCAGGGATAGAGGTTAAAATCAAAACCCATGTGGGGATGGAGGCGAGGATGGACTTACGCTTTCCCCCGCCCCATCCCGATCCTCTTTCGTAAAGTGCTAAAATACTCTTTAGAGATAACAGTATACCGAGGGGAAACAAGGCCCCACCCTGCCTCGCTCCGTTTGGATTGGGGATGCAAGACATGAAACGGGGATGAAGGTTAAAATCAAAATGTGTGCAAGAATGGAGGCGGGGATGGAGGGCAGAATTTTGAGGGGGGGGGGGGACACTATAAGAAATCTGCGGATTAGCGACGAACGTAATCCATCACTAAACAGTTTAGTGATAGACTAGCGATGGATCAACGTTAGATAACTTTCATCGTAATTTCTTAATCGCTAATTAGCGACGGAACATATTTGTCGCTACTTTCATCGCTAATTTGCGATAGATTAGATAATGTCATGATCCATCGCAAGGCCGTCGCTAATTCACAAAGATTTGGTTTTGCGACAGATACACATCCATCGCTAATTTTGTCGTTATTGTAGCAACGAATTACAATCCATCGCAAAACATCGGTGGATTCAATTTTGTAACAGATAAATATCCGTCTGTAATCTGTCGCTAAATTGGAGTCCGATACTAATTAGCGACGGATATTATCCATCACTAATCCATCACAAAAATTTTAAAAAAAATTGTTTAAAATATAAATATCGATAAAAAAATTCTCGTTATACAATTTATATATCCTGTGTATAAAAAATAAAGTACACATAAAAAATATAAATACAAAGTAGGTGAAGCAAATTTAACACAAGTTATAAGTGAAACAAAATGAACAACTCAGTATAATCCTCGCCAAGTTCTAATTTGTTACAAGTGAACATATACAAAGAGTTTCATTTGAAACAAATTCAATAGATGAAGCTAATTCTCGCCAAGATTCGGATCATCATCCTCTTCATTGTCTCGATTTGCCCCTTCATCCATGCTTCCATCAGTTCCTCTACGCTGATCATCTCCAGCATCCTACAAGAGAACCGAAATGTTAGTATTGATAAACAAAATATAATGAAATAAATTATATGCAATGCACCTAATCTAAAACAATCAAAGTAACATGGCTGAATGATATATAGACTAGCAATAAAGTGAAGGACATTAAGAGAATTCAGAGGTTGTGAAAAAAAATCATAGTGATGAAATCATGCTTATATGTGTTCTAAGGTTGTCCAAAAACTTCTATAGTGATTCAATCATGCATATATGCGCTATAAGGCAGTCAAATTTTTTTTATACTGACTCAATCATTTATATATTTTTTCTAATGAAGGCTAACCAAAAAAATTCATAGTGATTCAATCATGCAGTTATGTGTTCTAAGGTTGTCAAAAGAATGTCATAGTGATTCAAGCATGCATATATGTACTCTAAGGTTGTCAAAAAAACTTTCATAGTGATTCAATCTTGCATATATGTGTTATAAGGCAGTAAAAAAACTTTCATAGTGATAAAATCATGCATACATATGTTCTAATGCTAGCAATAAAAATTCATAGTGATTCAATCATGCATATATGTGTTTTAAGGCAGTTAAATTTTTTTATAGTGATTCAATCATGCATACATGTGTTCTAATGCTAGCAATAAAAATTCATAGTGTTTTAATCATTCATACCTGACGGGCACCAGAGCTCATGTTGAATGCAGACGAAGTTTCCCTATCTCAAAAAAAGTTGCACAACTAATTATGGACAACGTCGAAAATGACTTCATATAAAAAGTCACTCATTGTGTCCTTAACAAGCTGGAGGACACCAATCCCAAGAATTATCAGGGTCAATCGGACGCTAGGAGTTGATGCTGGTGGAAGAACTCTGAGAGCTCTGGCTGGAGAAGGCAACAACTTGTGTGTTCATATTACTCTCAAACCTGAACACACGACCTTTTTTGGGTTCACTAGTTGCAGTCACCCATGCTACATGATCAAAAGGTGGATGCTGAGTGAAGTCATCACCGTATCAACCATAATCTTTCCAACACCTCCTTCAGGTACTCTTTTCATTGAACGACCAGTCATGGTAGATGCTGAAATAGTGACTTTCTAATTTCTCGTATTACTTTTTGTGGGTCGAACATCACACTGCACATGAATCGGTACACATTAACAATCGACTATTGATATATACTATTTATAAGATAAGTATTGGACAAGTGACAATGTAATACTTACAGTCGACTATTGATATACACTATTTGAATGAGTCATCGTGTGTTAGACTAAGAAGACCCTACATTCGGCGTTGTCTCGTGATGTCTATGAGTAGCTGGTGTAGGTGGGTCATGTGAAGACGAAACATCATCTACAAAATAATGAGTTAGAAATTCACACAATGAACATATAAACTAATTAACTGTATATTTATTTAAATGATATACCTATTAAAGGATTACGTGAAGACGAAGGCTGATACTGGTTATTACTGAGCTGAGATCCTATAAAGACAATTAACAAGTAACAATTTTCATATCAACATATAAGAAAAAACATAATAAATTTCTATATTTAAATATAACACAAAAACATCTACCTAATGATGTCCCACGACCTCCACTTGGTCCTTGACCACTGAGTGCTCGACCACTGTGACCTCCACAAACCATATTCTAACAAATAAAAATGTTATTTAGATCAGTTATATAACTTTTGATCTTAGCATGAACATGATATATGCATGAAATGTAAAGATTTAAAGGTCCTACATAAATCAGTTTTATAACTATGCATGTACATGCTAAGTATGTATTGAATGTAACATAATATAAAATTTTATGAACATGGATACATAATCAAATCAAATATAACTTCATGCAAGCATGGATACAGTCATGTCAAACATGTACCTATAACAAACACACTCCAATATCCTGCTAACTATAACCATGACTAGCATGGACTCTAAACTACAAAAATAAGATCATATGAGAAATTGATGTGGTATGTATTACAAGATGTACTTCACTAGCTCGAGTATGCTTCCTCATCACTTATTTGACTTTCATATTCTTCTTCTTCCTCCTCCTCATCTTCGTCCTCTTCGTCTTCTTTTTCATTGGGCGCCCATTCACTTGGTATATCATTTGGATCACATTCTTCGATACGTGTGTCATCGAACAATAAAGATGTGACATGCAAACCATGTGTAACATCGTGACCATAAGATGATTCATACATATCATCTGATTGATAGTAATCACCATGTTCAGCAATCTTGTCTTCCTATAACTGATCATACTCGGGGTATAGTTTAGACTTCACATTGCAAACCACCCACCATTCATTTTTATCTGACTTCTTTGTATTCGAATATGAAGTATAGTAAACTTGTTGAGTTTGCGAGGCTAATATGAATGGTTCATAAGTTCCAAACCTTGATTTATGACTCACCTCCACAATGCATGAGGCTTTGACGACTCTTGTTGCTGTGGGATCAAACCAATGACACTTGAATAAAGTTATCATGTTATTTATGCCTAAGTAAGTCAACTCCATTATTTCTTCAATAACATTATAGTAGTCAAGTTCATTTTCACCGTAACTGCTACCCTTGACACACACGCCACTATTCATCATTGACTTGTTTACACTGTAGTCTTTTGTATGGAATTGATAACCATTTACGATGTACCCATTATAACATTGCACAACTTTGGTCAAACCATTTTGTAAATCACATATTCTTTGGTCATTAACATCACTATGGTGGATCTACAAGCATAAACAATGACTGTAAACACGACCAATTAAGTAATATATTATTGTTTACATGTAAAAAATGCATGTCATCGTCCTTACCAACTCTTTCAACCATGCCCCAAACTTATTTTCACGTTCTTTCTGTACTTCTGATTTAGTGAGATGTGGAAGTTCTCTTCGTAACTCCAGATCAAATTATTTGCACTTAATAAATAATTATATTATCAAACCATGTACATAGAGAACTTAGTGTAACATATTATATATACTTACTCGATGTAGGGGTTGATCTCTGAGCAATTAAAAAGGATATAGATTTGTGTTGCGTCTTGCTCTCGATCTTCTAAGAGTCTTGATCGGCAACTGCCAAAGGCATTCCCAAGTGGTTTAAATGTTGATAGTTTGTCAGTCATAATAACTTGTTCTCCATCATCATTACGAGATAGACAAGTGTAACGTGTTGGAATGTGACGTTCAAAATATATAGATGAGAAATTTGAAATCTCTTCTAAAGTGTACGCCACACAAATTGAACCTTCCAGTCTTACTTTATTTCAAACCTTTTTTTAGGTCAAATATGCATCTGTTAACAATATACATCTCTTAGTACAATAAATTCCCAATAACATTAAAGAGAAAAGTATAAATAAAAATATACCTTTTAAATGGGTACATCCACCGATATTACACAGAATCATCAACCCTAAGTTCATATGGCAAATGTATGATCACATATTCCATAACATCAAAAAATACTGGCAGAAATATCTTCTCTACCTGACAAATAATAGTGATGACAGAATCCTCGAGATTCTTTAGCTCAGTTATTACAACTTCTGATGCACACAATGTTCTAAAAAATCTACTCAACTCGGATAATACTTCTCATATAGGTTTGTCTAACATATCATGGAATGCTAGGAGAATCAACCGTTGCATAATGACATGACAATCATGACTCTTCAACCTATATAATTGTTCCTCGTCTATCTTCACAACCCAAGCAATGTTAAAGACGTATTCATCTAAAAATCTCAACTATCTCAACTACTGACATACCTGCTTTACTTGATCTGATTCAAGCATGTATCTTGCCTTTGGTTTTAGTACTTTGCTATTGTACTCTTAGAGTTTCAATTCTGGTCTTTTACATATTAGTTTTAAATCCATACAGGCTTTTAGATTATCTTTCATTTTCCCTTTGACATTCATTACCGTATTGGACACATTATCAAACGCATTTTTTTTCACATGCATCACATCCAAATTATGTTGTATCAATAAGGTTGGCCAATATGATAGTTTTCAAAATATAGATTTATTTGTCCAATTGTGCTCCTTCTTAAATCCAAGGAAGGGCATCAGACTACGGGCATCTGTCAATTCATATAGAAAGTATCGCAATCATTTAAAAATCTTTATGCCAAACAACCATGTAGGTGCACATTCTATTTCAGTTATGCCTGCTCGAAACACATTCTTTTGTCGTCGGAACAGATGGTCATTGGGTAGAAATCAATGGTGATAATCAAATCAACACGGCTTCCTTCCATGCGTTAATCTAAAAGATTTTGTATCCTCCATGCAGTACGGACATGCCTACCTCCCACGTGTGCTCCAACCAAATAACTTATCATATGCAGGGAAGTCACTAATTGTCCATAGAACAACAACCTTCATATTGAAGTTTTATTTTTTATGGGCATCGTACGTGAGAACATCGTCATCCTATAATATTTTCAGCTCATTAAGCAATGACCTTAAATATATATCAAGATTTTGGCCCAGAGAGGTTAGACCAGGGATCAATAGAGACAAGAAAAGATTTTGACACTTCATACACAAGCTTAGAGGAAGGTTGTATGGAGTGACAAATAATGACCAACACGAATATGGGGTTGATCTACCCCCAAATAGATTGGATCCATCTGTACATAAATCGAGCCTAACATTTCTCACTATCATTGTGAAGGTCTGATGAGTACGATCAAAGTGCTTCCAAGCTTCCTCGTTAATAGAATGTGTAAACTTGTCTTCATCATGTCAAACTTTATTTGCATGTCATCTCATGTGTTTAGCTGTCCTCGAAGACATATACATTTGTTGCAATTTAGGGGTGAGAGAGAAGTAGCGGAGTGACTTGTATGACACTTCTTTTGACCTCGTGCTACTATTGCTCATTATCTTTGGCTTGAACCAAGGATGCCCACATGATGAACATGATCTGTTATCTTCTTGATCTTTGAAATACAACATGCAGTGATTTGGACAAGCATCTATCTTTTGATACCCCATACCTAAAGCATTGATCATAACCTTCGCACGATAGAAATTTTGTGGCAATTTCTCATCTTTAGGCAACATACTCTTCACAATAGAGCACAGACGATCAAAACATGATTAACTCAAATTATATTCTGACTTCAAATTCAATAGTTGAAGAACTGCAGACAAGATAGTGTGACTCTCGCAACCATTTCACAGTGACTCATCAACATCTCTAAGTAAGTCATAAAATCTACTAGTTGTATCATTTGGTGCTTCTTCCTCTACCTCAGTTAGTATATCACTAGGACCCATAGCATAACCTAGTTCTGGTCCTGCGACATCAAATATCAAATCTATATACGGATTATTATACACCACATCCACTCGTACGTTAAAATTGTTGTAAATTCTTCACCATGAAGTGTCCAATTCTGATAACCTCTCACAAAACCCTTCCTGTATAGGTGATGTCTAACGCCATGAGGTTCTACAAATCGATTGTCCTTATATATCATGCAGGGGAAATTGATCCGACCGATGGGATCCATTGTACTGACACTTGCTGTTGCAAATTCAATAAAACTGCCAACACCATCCATATATTCGAGTGACACCTTATTATCAACTATCATACAGTATATTCATTCATGGTTTGCAATCATTTTATCATATGATGTTACAGATATTATCTTCACCAGTTAAAAGAGAATCATAATAATGCTATGATAAAGAAAATATCTAATTTATCATGCATTGATGGTGGATGTAATGATTTGATATATCACACACACACACACACACACACACACACACACACACACACACATATATATATATATATATATATATATATATATATATATATATATGATGTCATTCAATCACAAGAACTATGATGCATGCATTGATAACTTAATATTTTTTCATGTGCAAAACCATCACATCATATTTACACTCATCACAAGGATATTTAGAATGATGAAATCATATTCATCAACATGATACATTCATTTGAAACATATTTTCATGATACAATTTTACATGGAAGGCATAATCAAATTGAAAATAACTTTATGTAAGCATGGATGCAGTCACATCAAACATGACAATACAATCACTCATTCATACCACAACAATGTCAAACATGTACCTATAGCAAACACACTCCAATATCTCGCTAACTACTACCATGACTAGCATGGAATCCGAATACCTAAAATAAGAGTACTTCTATTTTCATACATTCAAATCATGCTCAGCATGATCTCTGAACTCCAACAAAGCAGTTCTAGATATTCACAACTAAGTGAGTGTGTGAATAGAAAAGTGTTGCATTCAAGAAAGTAAATAACCTGTGATGCGCTTGCATCACTTACTCATCACGGGTATTTACCCGATTTGCATGCTTTTGCCTTTGCATTTTTCTTATTTCTTTTTGCATGACATTTTTAGCCGCATGTGATGCTTAGCACTAATCATCGCGCAATTAGCTCAGCTACACACCTACAATGCACAAATATACAAACGGGAACTCGGTTTCTTCAAATCAAATGGGAAACTGATCCCATAAATCAAAGAGAAACAGGAGCTCTGTTTGGAGACAGAAAGGAGGGCAAGCACCTCGTGGCAAAAGCACAACGCATAGCCATGACGACGTTGTGTACCAAAGCCAACCCCACTCATGCCCAAAGCATGCACAACTAGCCTAAAGCTCCCCCCACTAGCTGGCACAACCGCCGAATGAGTGAGCAAGCAAGGCGGGGGCATAGGCACGCTGAACGCGAGAGAGGGGGAGCGTAAGGAGCAGGGAGGGTCTCGCCCTCCCCTGACGCAACAGAAAGACAAAGAATACTGGCAGGGGCTTTAGCCCCTGCCAAACTGCCATGGTTTCCGACCTGATGGAATACTAGCAGGGGCTTCAGCCCCTACCGAACGACCATGGCTGCCAAAAAAGACAGACAAACAAGGCTTTAACCACTGTCGATCGACAGGAAAGAAAAAGAAGGACAAGAAGAAGAAGACACGCAAACGGGAAAGAGGATACCTGCAGAGGCGGCTGGCGTCCCAAGGAGGCAGACGAGAGGGTTGCCTGTGTCAATCCTGGTAAATAGAAGAAGAGGATGAAGGAGCGGGAAGTAGTAGTGGTGGCATTGTCGCCTGGCGGCGGTGCTCGTCGATGATGGCGGGTCAGGAAAGGTGACGAGAGGGAGAGTGATTGGGGGTTGGCGGCGGCAGCACACGGCAGCGAGAGAGATGGAGTGAGGGAAGAAGGAGGAGGTGAAGGAGAGGGCGACGGGCGACGGGCGATGGGCAACGGGTAGCGGACGACGGGCGGTGGGCCACAGATGAAGGGCGATGGCGATGAGATGAAATAGAAAGGAAAAAGAAAGGGGCTCGCATTAGGGTTTTACAAAAAATTTAGCGACAGATTAGCGACAAAAAAAATTCGTCGCAAACGTCGTAGCAAATTTGTGACAAAGTAGCGACGAAAAAAATATTGTTGCTCATCCGTCACGAAGTGACGACGGAGTTTGAGATAAAAAAATTCCATCACAAATTTGCGACGGAATTTTTCTATCGCTAATTCTGCAACTAATTTCAAATTTAGGGACGGATAATTTTCTCTCGTTAATCCGTTGCAACTTTGCGATGAATTATTTTTGTCGTAAATTTCTGTCGCTAAATAACGTTTTTCTTGTAGTGGGGGGGGGGAGACCTTGTCACCCGCCTCGGTCTACTGCCATCCCTATTTGATATTTCTCACTTGCTTGTTTGGGAGTACCATCAAAATTTTGGCAAGCACTTACTAAATCCATTTTGAAGTTGTTTGGGATGATGTGGATGTCATAGTTCTCTTTCAAGTACACAAATTCCAATGAGACATGCAAACGTGGGGTTGACCCCCTTGCTACACCACCAAAACTATTTTTAGACCAGTGAACCTCTTACTTTGATTAATATCTGTTTTAAAGAGTGCATTTGCCAGCTACCACTTTTCCAAATGCACGCACTTCCAGTTTCAAAACTTGATTGCGTTAAAAGGTTGATTATGGACTTATCAGTTACTGATTACTGGGCTATCAGCGTTTTGAAAGTGGATAGCAATAAAATTGAAGTTTTCCTAATACCTGCAAAGTTGGTACAACCAAACATTATGACAAGATTGTTCAAGCCGTTAGAAGCTTGTTACAAGCTCCCGCTTTCAAAAAAGAAACACAATGAAAATCTTCAGCCTGACACGCATGGAATCAAATAATATCACTTTTTATAAGGTTGCAATGAAGGTTTCGATCAAAATGACCATTTGAGAATCATATTCTGGCCTGACCATCTGAAAGTGATGCCTTCCAAATATAATGGAAGTTGTAAGCCCAAATGGGTATCCTAAGCTCATACCCCACAGCTTTCTCTAACTGATCAATAGCAGAAGCTGCTAGCAGCACCTGAGCAAAGTAAAAAGCAACAACACGAGTGTAAACAAGTGAACAACCTCACAAATAGACAAGCGGTCATAATAAGATTTTGCAATAATTATGGAAGATTTTGGCATGGTGGCACACAAATACAACATTCAATCATCCATGCACTTTAAAAATATTTCAAGTCTTGGAATACTCATTGTGCATCTTCATCAAATTTGGCACAGGACTTTGGCAATGGATGCCATGGGGGTATTGGGCTCGACTTTTCAGCTATAAGGGTGAGTTTTGGATTGCTAACAATCACAAGTGAAGCTTGTCCATAGGGTTGTCTAACTGAATATTAAGGCTCTTTCCAACAAGTAATAAATTAGAATGCTTTAAAAATAATTTGATTGTAATTGGTAAGATAAATTATTAATAGACAAATAAATTATTCAAATGATCAAAGCTAACAACCTCTCCATCACAGGCAGAAGCAAATGAGCAAAGGAAAATTGATGAAAGTACAACCACGAAGTGTAAATACATCCTCTCTTTCAACCTGTATGCAAACTTGTTATCTGCACACAGAACTTGGTATAGGTATCGTTGCATACACCCCCCTGGGTAGAGGATTCTTTTCAACAGGACCCAAAGTAGTTGATAATTTTGCAGAGGGTGATTACAGAAAGGTCTCTCTCTCTCTCTCTCTCTCTCTCTCTCTCTCTCTCTCTCTCTCTCTCTCTATGTATATATATATATATTAAGAAACTCCCTACTGAAAAACTCTATATAGTAAAAAACTCCCTAGTGCAGAGGGTGATTACAGAAAGGTCTCTCTCTAATTATGATTTTACATGTGATCTCTAACAAACACACCATGTTCAATGCATCATTTCTGACAAGCCTGATCTCATTAGCAAACACACCAAAGACATTGATGTATCTCAATACAATATAAGTGAAAACCAAGGTTTAACAAAAATTAGCAGGATGAACGACCCAACACTAGTTCAAGTAAGAATATCACTAGCAAAATAAACCAAAAATAGGGAAAAACAACAAAACTTAATGCATAAGAAATGAAAATACAAAATAATCACCAGAAACAAGGAGAAAACGAAACCAAATAGAATAAAACACAATCACAAGCAAGAAAGGATTATTTCATGCGCGAGGAATCATTGAAATCAAACGATAATTAAACCAACTGCCAAAAAGTCCTAAAAAAAGAGAAACTAAAAGAAAAAAGCAGGCCCATTGTCAGGTTCAGAGACCAATACAAGAGAATTAATCAAGGTTTCACAAGCAGAACTGGGTTCAAACCATAACCCAGACTGGAACAAAACCATCAATGACGAACCGAAACCAAAATGGTTTTAAGAAACCCAATTAAGTGTCCCATATACAGGGGGAAACCAGATCGGATGGACAAAAACGCAATCGAAGCAAGGGAAATTGAAAACCCTAGTGACCAAGAAAACAGATGGAGAAGAGGGAGAAGAGAGTTAAGGGCTAGGGTTTTTGTTTGGTTACTGGGAGTCTTGACGACCCTGTTCTGGTTGGACTTGGTGGCATACCATATTAAGGAAGTTGATACAAACTACAATACAGTAGCTGCCGTTACATTCGATATTCAAGATAAGCATCCAGCTGACGATATCAAGAAATCGCATGAATCAAGGAATGATGAACCGATCAGGAATGGAAAAAGGAAAAATGGTAACAGTCATATTCGGATGAGATATTTACCTTATCATGCTCTTAAAATAAAGGCTAAACAAGATATTCTTGTAACAGCTTGTAGCCAACCCTAATGATCCTTATGTGTATTTATGTTGAGCTTTTGGTGATGAATAAAATTAAGAGAGTGAGGTGAGGTTTGTCGTGGATGTAGGTTTTGAAAACCGAACCACATATATTCATTGTTTTTGATCTTTTGTGTATTTCTTCTTTATAGTATCAGAGCTAGCTCACTACAAGAAAAATGTTAATTAGCGATGAAAATTTACGACGGAAATAATCCATCGCAAATTTTCGACGGATTAGCTAGAGAAAACTAGTCGTCCTTAAAATTGGAATTAGCGATGGATAAATTCTATCTCAAAATTTGTCGTCATTTAGCGACAAAATTTATCTGTCATGAATTTGCGATAAAAAAATTTCATCGCTAATTAGTGACAAAATTTTTCTGACGCTAATTTGTAGTTGGTTGCCACATTGGCAATCTGTTTGCGACAGCGTTCTACCAATCAAAGCACAAAGCGTCGTGCACCTCAAACCTATATAAGTACATCACCATCTCCTTGTTCCCCATTGTCGGTGTCCCAATTGCATAAGGCTGACCCCATCATCCTCTCCTCCGGCTAGACCTACGAGCGCAACTGCGCCTACACCTGGCTGTACTCCGGCCAGACCCGTTGCTGCTCTCTCGACAATCTCATGGCTCCACAAGTTCCGGTATTAGGCATGATCGCAACCCCTCACCCTCGTCGCCGACGACAATGAGGTTGAGAACACCAGCCGATAGAAGCTCTTGCTAGTCCTGACCGAGCTCCCTCCACCACCACTCGATCATCTCTGCCTGCTTCGCCAATGCCTCGCAGGCCTCAGCGCACCTGCGTCGCACCTCTACGGCTGGCCATCGCTTCCCTCGTTACTGTAGATCGATAAGCAGCTCCCCTACAAGCACTTCTCCATCGATTCTAGCAAGACCACCAAGTTAGAGAGGTCCATTGGTGATGATCCGTCTTAATCTCTCAGCTCTGCTCGTTCCTTGAGGTCGTCGGTGACCCATTTCAGATCGTTGGTGTCTTCGGGATCCCGTGGCGGATAGGCCAATTGCTCGATCTGTGAGGTGAGAGAATCAATGCGGGTGGATCTGGAGGCAACAACGCGAGCTGAGACCAAAAACCTTAAACCCTAAACGGAAAAAGAAAAGAGCAAGGATTTTTTTTTAATTTTTATTTATTTTGTGACGGATATTATCTGACACTAATATCCGTCACCAATTTAGCGACAGATTATGGACAAATATTTATCTGTCGTAAAACCAAATTTAACGACGAACTCGTGATGGATCATGTTTGTCAATTATTCATCACAAATTAGCAATGGAAGGAGCAACAAATCAGTTATGTCGCTAATTAGCGACCAAGAATTGAAGATGGACTCTATCTGATGCTAATCCATCGCAACAGATTTGCGATGGATTAGCGTCAGATAGAGTATGTCGCTAATTAACATTTTTCTTGTAGTGACTCTGAAGTGAAGACCATTTTTAGTTCACTTTTTCATCATCATGGCTTCCTCATCTAATCCTGTTGTAAGTTTGACTTACTCTTATCCCTCCTCTCTGAATGTTTTGAATTTTGTCACTATCATATTGAATCATTCGAATTTTCTTTTATGAAAAATGCAAATGATGGTTCTCATAGAAAGCCAAAATATGCAGGAATTTCTTAGAGATGAAACTCCCATGCCTCAAGCCATGATAACTGATGTTTTTGATGAGACTTTTGTTGCTCGACATCGGTCTGACGGACTGCTAAAAGGGTGGATTACTGGTACACTTTCGGAAAGTATATTGGGTCTTATTGTAGGCCTAGAAACTTCAAAAGAGATATGGCTGACTCTTGTAAACGCTTCTGCACACGAGTCACAAGAGATAATATTTTACCTCACACACATGATGATTATGTGTAAGAAGGGGTCAGATTCTATTGACGAGTATGTTAAAAAATTCAAAGCCATTTGTGATGACTTAGCCACCATAGGTAAACCTGTTGAAGATAAAGAAAAAGGTTTTTTGGTTTTTATAAGGTCTTGGGCAAGGATATGAGTCATTTGTAACCTCTATGTTAAAACCCTCAGTTTCCTCTTACAAAGAAATCGTTACACTATTGCAAAGTTTGGAAGTTAGAAACAAAATCTATGAAACAAATAGCCAATTGCAAGTTGTCTTTTATGCTCAACGTGGTCAAAACAAAAGGTGAGGGGGTTATCACTATCAGTTCAGCTCTCGGGGTCGTGGTCTGACACGGAAGCCACTGCACACATGATCGGCGATACATGTAATCTCAAGAATCACACTCCTTATTATGGTCATGATTCAGTTATCGTTGGAAATGAGAATAAAATCTCTATTACACACATTGGAGAAGCTGAGTTCTCATCGAATATTCCTTTAAAAAATGTGCTTTATGTTCCTAGTCTTACAAAAGATCTCATTTCAGTGAGCCAACTCACTCATGATTTACCGTATGCATTTGAATTTACCTTTGGTTGTGTGTTAAAGGACAGGAGGATGGGCAAGATAATGGCTACAGGGAATGAGCGAGGAGGTCTTTATGCCATGGACATGAGAAATCGACAACAGGCACCATTTTTTTCTTTTCGTTTCAGACATGTTTCAGAAAATAAATGGCATGAACGTTTGGGACATCCCCAAATGAATGTTATTAGGCATCTCAAAAATAATCATCTTATTGAAGTTATTTCTAGCAATATTTATGATTCTATGTGTGGTAGTTGTCAAATGGGTAAATCATGCAAATTGTCTTTTGTTGATTGTGAAGAAATCAATTTTGAACCTATCTAAAAGATCCACACCGATATTTGGGGGCCAGCACCAGTCACGTCTCGACAAGGTTATTGTTATTACATGATTTTTGTTGATGACAAAACTCGGTTTACTTGGTTTTACCCCTTGAAGAAAAAATCAGATTTTTTTGAAGTCATTGTTCATTTTCAAAAATCTAGTGAAAGGCAGTTTGAAAGGAAAATTAAAATTTTCCAAAGTGATGGAGGAGGAGAGTTTAAAAATGAGAAACTTATTGCTTATTTAGATGGCCTTGGTATAAAAAGACAAACTTCTTGCCCTAAGACTTCCGAGCAAAATGGGAAAGTTGAAAGAAAACATCAAAATATTACGAAATTGGGGCTGACAATGATGTTTCATGCCAACATTTCAAAGTTTTTTTGGAAAGAAGTTTTCTCTATGACAGTTTTCCTTATAAATCGTCTTCCTACATCAACCCTAAAAATGGACTCTTTATACTTTCAACTTTACTAAAGATATCCAGACTATTTTAAGTATGAGAGTCTTAGGAGTTGATGTTTTCCATATTTAAAAGGTTATGCTTCTAACAAATTTGATCCAAAATCTCTCTGTTGCATTTTCATTGGATATAATCCTCAATATAAAGGATACAAGTACTATCATCCCGGCAACCGACGTACTTACATGTCAAGACATGTGGTATTTGACGAAAATACCTTGCCTTTTAAGGATCCGAGATCTCTTTACAAAAACACAAAGTTAGAAAATGATTTTTCTTCCTACAACGATTGAGAAAGATTAGATAAATTTGGCACAAAGGATCCTCCTTATTCTGATCCACGCATGCATGTTTATGAAAGTGGAGATTATCATGTTCTTTCAAATGAAAGTCAAGAAGAGTGTCTTGAAAATCATGGTGTGCATGATCCTGAAGATAGTCACGCTTCTTCAAATGATAGACAAGAAGAGGACCTTGAGAATCAAGGCAACAGTTCTAATGCCATTAGCAAACCAGAACATGAAGAATCAAGAGCTCATGGGGAGACCACAGTTGGAAATTGTACCATAATTATTCAGGGTATGACAGGTATTTTTAAACCTAATCCTAAATATGCAAATGTTCACATGATTTATGATTGCATCCCTAAAGAGCCAAAAGATGCTTAAGAAGCTTTGGCTCACCCAGGTTGGAAGTCAGCCATGGATGAAGAGATTATTGCTCTTCAATCTAATAAGACTTGGGATCTTGTACCTTGTCAACCCTCTATGAATGTGGTTGGGTCAAAATGGGTTTTCAAGTCCAAGCTTAAGTCAAATGGAAGTCTTGATCGACTTAAAGCTCGCCTTGTAGCTCAAGGTTTTACACAAGTTGAAGGTGTTGGTTTTAAAGAAACTTGCTCACCTGATATAAGACTTGCCAGCATTCATTTTATCCTCACTATAGCCACTATAAATAAATGGGAAATATGACAATTGGATATCAAAAATGTTTTTCTTCATGAATCGCTCCATGAAACAATTTATATGGCACAACCTTTTGGATATGAAAATCCACTTCTTCCTCACCATGTTTGTCGGCTTTAAAAGGCTCTATATGGTCTCCAGCAGACCTCTAGAGCATGATTTGAACGATTAAGTGATTTATTGCTTCAATATGGATTTAAAAACAGTTTTTCAGATCCGTCTATGTTTACCTATCACTCTCATGGAGATTGTCTTATTTTACTTGTATATGTGGACGACATAGTCTTCACGGGGAACAACTCTCAACTCATTGACAAGTTCATAGATCAATTCAAGCATGAGTTTTCAATGAAGGATATGGGAAAACTTTAATATTTTCTTGGCATACAAGTCATTTATACTCATAAAGGTCTACTCCTATATCAAACTAAGTATGCTCGGGATATACTTGAAAGGGAAAAAATGCTTGATTACAAGCCTTTAAGCACGCCAATGGCCACAAAGATGGAAAAAAATAACCTTAATGACAAGGTTTTTGACAATCCCACCTTGTATCACTGTATAGTAGGAGCATTGTAATATTTGACCATCACAAGACTAGAATTGTCTTTTTCAGTAAATTTTGTGAGTTAGTTCATGCATACCCCGACAGAAAGGCATTTTCAAATTGTAAAACGGATCCTTCGTTATATAAAAGGAACCATAGATTTTGGACTTCAGATATTATCCCAAAGTTCGTTAGATCTTTATGCTTTTTCAGATGCAGACTGGGCTGGGTGTCAATTCATCAGAAGATCAACATCAGGATACTGCACGTTTCTTGGAGCAAACTATATATCTTGGAGTACAAGAAAACAAAGCACGGTTTCTAGATCTAGTGTCGAAGCAGAGTATAGATCTATGGCATCTACAACTGCGGAAGTCACTTGGCTACTATGAGTTCTTCAAGACAATGGAGTCAGAATTCCTCAAGCTCCTATTCTTCATTGTGACAATTTAAGTGCTCTCCATCTAACCATAAATCCAGTTTTTCACAGTCGGTCCAAGCATATTCTTATAGATTTTCATTACCTTAGAGAGATGGTTGCTTATGGAAATCTTGTCACAAAATTTGTCCCTCCTCATAGACAGATTGCTGACATTTTTATAAAGCTTTCGGGAAAGGCACAATCCTTAGGTTTGAGAGACAAACTCAACCTATGCAGCCGGTTTCGTTTGATGGAGAGTATTAAGGAAGTTTATACAAACTACAATATAGTAACTGCCGTTACATTTGATATTCAAGATAAGCATCCAGCTGACGATATCAAGAAATCGCATGAATCAAGGAATGATGAATCGATCAGGAATGAAAAAAGGAAAAAATGGTAAGTCATATTTGGATGAGATACTTACCTTATCATGCTCCTAAAATAAAGGCTAAACAAGATATTCTTGTAACAGCCTGTAGCCAACCCTACTGATCCTTATGTGTATTTATGTTGAGCTTTTGGTGATGAATAAAATTAAGAGAGTGAGGTGAGGTTTGACGTCGTGGATGTAGGTTTTCATAACCAAACCACGTATATTCATTGTTTTTGATCTTTTGCGTATTTCTTCTTTATATCCATGAACCATCCTTTCTTCCGCCTTCCTCGCCCACCACCCTCCCTTCAGCTTCTCCTCCCTCACCCACCACCCTCTCCTGTCATGCATGATGATGAGGTGGTAGGGCTGGAAGAAGTGAGTGGAGTTCTGGAAAGAAGTCTAGGAGTTAACGTGGTAGGTGGGGAGAGCGTCAAAGGCAGCCGGGCGCACCGTCGAGAGTGGAGTCAGCATGGGCTTTGCGACTACCACCTCCCGATGACGGTAGTCGAAATGTGGAACTGCCAATTCTACGATTTTCATCTTTTCCCTCGAAAAAAATGGAATCCAGTCCGATGCCATGTTCTCCACTCCGACGGTCACATTCCACACAGGCCCTTGGGCATGTGTTCAGAGAGAGATATCTAACTTTATAGATTTGGAGTTTTTTTTTAAAAAATTTTTAATATGGAAGAAATAACGTGTTTGTTTTTTTTTCAATGTTCTAGATTTGGCCAAGCGGCACATTGCATTTAAAAAACGCGGATGCCCTTAAGAGTGGCCTATTTAAACCAAGATATATAGCTTGGTGCCAGATGCAACAGAAAATCACAACTGCCCCTTAGCAAAAAGAAAAGAAAAAGCTTGGAAACACTGTTTGTGGGGAAAGGAAACTTTCCAGCAATTGTAAAAGATAAAACTTTTGTGAGTGATAAAAAATTTAAAGCTATTACCCTGTGTTGTGTATTGCACAAACAATAAGAAAATATCCTTTTCTAAAAGGGTGACAAAGATCACCCTAAAAGCCTACATGTCTTTTTGAATGAACAAGTGCCTATTGTTTTCATACTAAAACCTACTGATCTGTGCTTGATCCTAGCATGCATCAGGATATCCATGGAGACACATGGTACACACCCCAAATTCATAATTTTGGAGAGAAGAAGTGCTTCGGGTCTGATTCGAATGTAAAAAGATAAAACTCAATAGGTTATGATCTAATCGGATTTGGATTCAGATGGAAAAAGCTAAAACTGAGTATGGAGGGAGGGTCCGTCCCTGACCTTGTTCCTCCCCAAGGCTCCGCAGTCTGCCCCTGACCCACTCACCTGTGGTCAGTGATCCCTCTCTTTCTCTCTCTCACTCACTGATACTAATACAACACACATATTATGTAATATAGCTCTCAACACTCTCCTCAAACTTGAGATGATGTAAGTATAACCATTGTATGCTTGAAAAGGAATGCATGGAATGCCTTAAAAGGCAATCTCTTGGTGAAGCAATCTACAATGATCACTGATGAGCTGTACCAACATATTTCAAAGAAATAACATCTTTTTGATACGCCATTTTAATGAGTGACAATCAATCTTAATATACTTGGTTCTTTCATGAAATTCAAGATTTTTGGTTATTTAAATTGTGCTTTGATTGACACACTAAAACATGGTTTTCTTATCAACTCTAACCCCCATGTCCTCAAGTAATTCTTTTAGCCATATCACCTCAACAGTAACTTTGAGCCATGGCCTTGTACTTGGCTTCTACAATGGAAATAACAACTTTTTGTTGTTTATTGCCTTTTCAAGATATCAATGAGCCCTCAAAAAACATAGAAGCACGTAATAGAGTGACATTCTTAAGAAATTCCTTCAAAATCGCATCACAATAAGCCCTCAACTCCAACTCTGCTAAAGACAAGACGAACAATGCATGATTCATGGTACGCTTAATATATTTCATGATTTGCAACACTGAATGAGAATTACTCGTAAACTAACTTACCACGTGAACTGCAAAGGTGATGTAAGTCTAGATATAGTCAAGTAGATTAAACTCCCAAATGACTGTCGATACACAGTAAGATCCTCAAGAAACTATCTAAATGCCTCAATTTACAGTTTGTTTCCATGGGAGTATCTACCTGCTTATTATCTCCCCCCAATCTAGCTTTACTGATTAAGCCAGCTACATATTTATGATGAGTTAACCGATATCCTTTCTCCGAGTAAGCTATCTCTAGCCCCAAAATGTATTTCAGCCTTCCCAAATCGCCTTTTGCCTAGCTAAAAAAGAAAAGAAAAACACATGCACCTATAAAATGGGCAATTTATAATGAACAAGAGTTCTTACTTAGGAGTCTTCGGTTCGAATCCCATGGTGTTATCCTTTCACTTTCCTGAGAAAAAAGGAACACATGTCACGTGGACTTCAGGTCAAGACAACGTGACAGCCATTTTGGATTAAATTTCTTGAATAACTTTGATTTCTTTGAGTGATAATTAAATCTTCACATTCTTCATCCTAACAAAAGAAGAGATTTTGAGATGACCAAATAAGGGGATGTAGGCCCAAGGACCCCATTTTCAACAGAATGTACTGTCCTTTTTATGATGATGGTGATAAATGTTAATAGGGATGGCAGTGGACCGGGAGAAAATGGGGCCCCGCCCGCCTCCTTTGAACCCTGGATGAAGGGCATGAAATGGGGATGGACTTACACTTTCTCCCGCCCCATCCCCGTTAATAATATTACTAAAATACCTAAAGTTAACTAATAAAATTACAAAAAAACACAATAATATATACTAACTAACCCCAAATCGTATCAGTAAAAAAGTCTTGGGGTTCAAAGTTAATGTATTAGGGTTAATGCACATGTTAGGGCTTGACCCCCTTTCATACAATCCATTTCTCTCTCTCTCTCTCTCTCTCTCTCTCTCTCTCTCTCTCTCTCTCTCTCTCTGCACCACGTTTGTCAGCCCTCTCTCTGTCCACCATTGATGACCATCATTGTCGACACCAGATTCGTCTACCAACGACGATGATGGTTCTCCATCACCATTGGTGACCATCATTGCCAGCCCTCTTTCCGTCCACCATCGGCGTCAAATACCTCCATCGCACTCGTCTCGAAGAATAGATCGGGACCAGCCCTCTCTCTATCCACCATAGTCGTCAGTTGATCAGGACCATCATCGCCGACTACCACAGTCTTCAGTGCCTGATCTAAGCTGATCTCTCTCTCTCAGCGGAGTCCGCCACCATTGAATCCCTCCAGCCACCTACATTGTGAGCCCCCAACTCTGTTCTCTCTCTCAGTTTTTGGATTTTTCGTGCTTTTGTTTATTGTGTTGTTATCTTTATTTTATATATATATATATATATATATATATTATCCTGGGTGTCTACAGGATGGGGCGGGGTGGGGACATAGATGGGGATGTGGATAATTATTTTGAGACGGGGCGGGGGTGGAGACCTTGTCCCCCACCCTCGCCCCACTCCATTGCCATCCCTAAATGCTAAGTTTGAGAATGATTCCAAGTAGGGGTGTCAACGGGTTGGGTTTACCCGGACCTTACCCGAACCAAACCCTATAAGGTTCGGATATGGTGATAAATAATAAGGCCCGGGTCCGGACCCGAAGGTCGGATTAATACATGAACCTGGGTATAGTTTGTAAAATTTTATACTAGACCCGGACCCGACCTAAGTTCTGATTAAGACCCACAAATTTTTAATGTAAAAATGATAAAAAAATATGGTTTTACCGGGTCTGGTTCATGTAGTTCTTATTGGATCCGGGTATGGTTTTTCTTATAGTGAACCCAATTAGACCTGGGTCTAGACCCGATACCATACCCAAAAACCAGGTTCAAGTCTGGTTACACCTGGGTCCAAACCAAACCCGATCCATTGATACCCCTAATTCCAAGGGTGTGCTCCTCTTTTACTTTACAATTATTCTAGCAAGGGGAGCTTATTGACAAGTCATTTTCCATCTGCTTAGCGAGAAATAGGTCATTTTCTACCTCCACTTGCTTTGCCTCTAATGCACAAACAGGAGATTTGTAGCTTTGCTGAATATTAGTTTGTCTCATATTCAGGTTAATTTAGCTATGGCCCGTCTTTCTTCCATGCTTTGGAACAATGGTGATGCAGAATTTGTCCATTGGGGCAAGCAAAGCCAGGGAATGGATTGGAGGGTACGTTATTATTGAGCTTTGATATAGCACACTAAACAATGACTGTTATTGCCACATGTTCAGAACCATACAATGTCGGCCCAGGATCATTAGTGCACCTGGATAAGCAACCACATTTCCATCAATTCAAAATGTCTAACATGCATCATCGTCATCATCATATTATACATGCAAAATGAGGGCTATTTGAGTACAATTTTCCCTCTCTCCATCAACTCTTAAGTGGTGTTTGCATGCTAGGACGAAGGCCGTCCGAACGCCCCTGTCCTGGATGCCACAACCGGAACCCAGAGCGGCCGTGTGAAGAATCAGATAGAATAGGAAACGACTTGATCGATTTCATTCCACTCTATGTATTTAGGTTACAAGAATGAATCCTCGAATATAAGGGACGCCCCCTTGATTTAAGGGTAAATAAATATACAAAACAGAAACTAAAACAGAGATAAGAATAACTACTATGCATATTTACATCACCGCCTGCATGGCCAGCCCGGTGGTTGTGAAGATGTTCAGTTGAAGATCCCAGATCAAACCCTGCTGGCACACGGGTTTGTCCGTAGCTTTCAGAGGTGGGCCACATAAGGCAGAGCGGTCGTGGGGCCCCACTCTGAGTTTTCCCGCCCTTTGGCAAGGGTTTCTCCTAAAAAAAAAAACTACTATACATATTTACAACAGTAAAATGGAAACATCTTCTGCTTATCCTACTCCATGATTATGGCCTATTAGTCCGACTATGGTATCCCTGGTTTGTGGGACAAACTAGCCAGATCCCATCCTGTTGGCAGGGCCGGCTGACCTCTTTAAGATTTGAGGCCACCGCTTAGGGTCTCAAATGAAAAAAAATATAACACTTATATTTCACATGCTGAGGGCCTAATATATATATATATATATATATATATATATATATATATATATATATATATATATATATATATATAATATATATATATATATATATGTGTGTGTGTGTGTGTGAAAATAGGTCCCTGCTAAAACAATTTGGTGTTAAACCGCATGCTAAATGGGTTTTTTGGGCTTCTCCGGGTACTTTTTATGCTGTTCCGGCCCAATAAATGTGTTGGGCATGGTCGATTTACTAAGAATCCACTCCTGGATCATTTGTTTTCGATGAAAAACTAATGTTTGGAACCTCGAAATTTTACAAAGATTTTGGACAGTTGATTTTTTGAACTTTATAAAAACCCACCGATGTGTTGAAATCAAACTCTTCAAGAGTTGATCCCTCTAAAATTAAGTACATAGATCACATCTGTATGGTCAGAATTTAAAAATAAAATAAAAAGGCCCCAAAAAAACCCTTTAATTAGCATGCAGTTTAGCACCAAATTGGTTTAGCGCGGATCTATATATATATATATATATATATATATATATATATATATATATATATATATATATATATATATATATATATATATATATATATATATGTGTGTGTGTGTGTGTGTGTGTGTGTGTGCGCGTGTGTGGAGCAGTGTTGTGAAAAGCGTTGAGGCGTAGCGATGCGCTCCACCAAAATCTGAGGCGAGGCGTAAAGCGTAAGCCTAAAAAAAAAATTTAAACTTAAAAAAAATTATAAAAAATATCTAAAGTTATAAATAAATAAAAAATTCTTTATTGATGAAGCAACAACCAACAAGAAATAATAAATCTCAAATAAATACTGAAAAAATATGAGATTAACATGTAAATAAATACTGAAAAAATATGAGATTAACATGTAAAAGTAACATTAATGCAACAATCTATGTAAGTATCTAAAAAATAAAACATGGGCATTCATTAAATAAAAAATTAACATTAACAACTAAATGCATCTTAGCATTAACAATAGCATGTCATAATTAGAAAATGTAAACATTAGAAACCAAAATTCTCTTCAATTAAAATGATCTCTTGTCGCATTTGCAGAAAAAAAAAAACAGAGCTAAAAAAACATCTATTGAGAACATTGCATCTATGCAGAAATCAATATTAAAATCTGATAAGTGAAAATCAATATTAAAAGTATATCATGTCATTAATATTGTGATCTATGAAGAAAATTCAGGTCATTTGACAACACCTTAGAATGATTTTCATTCAAACAATAAATAACATCCAAACGTTGATATAAATGTCCAAACAAATATTCTAAATCTTAAAGACCATTTAGATTATACTGTATAAGGAGGAAAGAAGATAAAGACATAGCACAATATAATTTAATGCAACGAGAGAGCATCCAATGACCAGATTTTTGTTTTTTTCAACAAGGGAACATCCAATGAAAATAAAATGCTAATACAAATGCAGCAAGGGAACAAAAAGTAGAACAATACATCAATTTACTGTTTGCACATGCTAATAAAAACCATTCATTATAAATGAAATGCAAACGACACTCATTTCAACAATATAAAAACAAATCAGGAAACAAGAAACCAGCTAAGGTTTTTCAACAGACACTATATGGGATGTTGTTCATCGCATGGATGAATGGCATCAGGTTGACCTCTACCATCAAAAGTAGAGGTCACACGTGGGCTGCAAAATTCATCAAATGTTGCAACGAATGGTCTCCAAGAACTCACGCGTGGGCTGGACCTGCTAAAAGCATCCACGCTCATCTAAAGGAGATGGGACACTGCACTAGACATGCCTGTGATAGCACGCTAACAGCACAACAGTTGCAGAGTTGCTGATTTTCGCAGACACTCGTTGAAAGGGGGGAAGAGCATCAACGATTGAGAGAGAGGGGGGAAAGAGCACACCTGACCTCCGAGAGAGGGAGAGGGAGCTGACTCAGTGGTGGCGACGTGGGTAGGTGAGGAGAGGGAAGCACGAGCAGGAGAGGAGAGGGAAGTGCGAGCTGGAGATCGAGCAAGCGAAGGAGGAGCGTGAAAATACCTTTTTAAAAATGCGTGAAACCCCTAATTTTTGGTCAAATGGGGGCTTTGACCCTCATTTGACCAAAAAATTAGAAGCGTATACGCCTTGGCTTGAGGCGCGCCTCGCTCTGAGGCGTGCGCCTCAAGGCGTATGAGGCGCACGTCTTGAGCCTTTTGAGCTTTATATGTGCACCTCAAGGCAAAAATCCCCTCGCCTCGAGGCGAGGCGCGCTTTTTGCGCCTTGAGGCGCGTTTTTAATAACATTGGTGTGGAGAAATATGAGCCTCTAATGAAATATGCCTAGAGCCTCAACTTCTCTTGAGCCACGCTTGCCTATTGATTTGTCCACGAGTGAGTTTTGTCCCGCATTTCAAACTACCCCTTAAAGAACTATGAGCAGTGTAAAACTACATTGGATGGAAATGGTGCATCCAAGAATTTCATCTGAGATTAACTTGTGGTTGTTGGATGTGGCCGATGGGTCATCTGTTAACTTAAGTTTGCACCACTTCCTTTGGTGAAATGCAATGCTTGTACATGAGCCCAAACAGCTGGTTCAATTGTTAAGTTGGTTGACAAATGAATAGGTTCAAGACACGTCTTACTGATTCTCATATCATGAAGGGTTGTACAAAGCATGACATTGCGCTTTACAGTTGTAAATTTACATGAAAAAGGAGTATGGATAAGTAGATCCATATCCATGAAAAATAGTTCCAGTATAACTTGGGACTATATAATGGGACCCAAGCCCTTGGTATCCCTTGCAGGCATCACCTGGTTCCTCTGCATCTGGGGTGATGGAAGTTTGGTAGACTTTGCTGAAAAATTATCCAAATGTTTAGCAAAAAGTAAGTAAAACAACATTTATAAGTTACCATCTGGTAGCAGTGACCTGTGAATGTTACCAAGTTGATGGAATGTCACAAGTTGGAAACCCACTGGTGGCGCCCCTTGCCGCGAAGTCAAAGCTGTGTATACTTCCTGGTGGGCAGGGGGACCTCACCAACGACCGGAGGCCAGACAATGTACCGTCTGTGATGGATTTTTTTTTCCTTAGAGAATAAAAAAAAAATGTGTTACAAGGTTACTGTAAAACAATTGCTTATGAATTTACAAGGATATTAATAAAGGGATGCAAATCAGTGAATTTCCAGTCAAATGAATCCTCTCGTCAAAGATCACACCCATAAGCAATTTATCATAGTTTTTCATCACAGAGGGCATCAAGTTATTTGTGTCTATCATTGGATGATAAAGCACTAGCATGGTTTAGCATTGTAGATTTAGTTTATCAGTTTAGTAGACTTGCACTTGGGCCATTTTAAGTCCCAACAGCACATATTAAGTTAGCTCAATCATGTTTTGAAGGTTCTTTTTATGTGTCATTTTGCTTGAATTTACTTTATCTTTAGAATATATTTATAATTTTACCTCCCTCTCTCTCTGCAGCAACTTTGTAGCAATTTAGGTTAGTATCATGTTTTATTTCCTCTGTATATGTTTTGTTTTTCTTTTTTCTCCCTGCAAAATAACACAATGGAATGACATCTTGGCTATTTGATCGATGGTAGTGAAATTATACCAAGACGCATATATTATTTGATTCTAGTTGCCATCAGTGTGGCAAATATCCTGAGAAATTACCTGAAAGTTTTGAACTGGAATTTCTCACGATATTTTTAAAATATAATTGATTTTTCATAGAAACAGAAATATCATGTTTTAAACGCAATATTTCTGGTTTTTAGCAGCTATTTATCATGAAAAAATACTTTTTTTATTTTAAATATATTTTATTTGTATTTCTTCATAAAAAAGATTTTTTTAATTTTAATTTGTTTAATATTGCTGATATATATTTTGCCAAAATGCGAGTTTTTTTTGAAAATTTTCTATTTCTCGTGAGTTTTTTTAGCTGCCGATATTTTGCTGCTTTAAACTTTTGTCACTAGTATAGTTGCCATTGAGGTACTCCAAGTCCTATCCCCATATTGTTTGGCCTCTTTGAGGGGTAATCTGCATAAAGTTCAGCTTGTCAAATACATGTGAATGCCATAATACAAAAAATCCTAAATTCAGTAGAATGAAATTAAAATAGAATAACGGTAAAATAATATAAAAAGGAATATGATATTAATGAAATGAACAATCTTCAACTTAAGAAAGCAAAGTTACAACGCCAAGAAATGTTCAAACTAAAAGAATTCGTCACAGAAAAATTAATCTGCCAAGAAATGTGAAATGCCATTATAATGTTGCACATGCATACACATATCTAAGCACTATAAATGATATTTGCATCTAAAAAGAAATGTTTAAAACATCGATCTATCATCCTAAGAAACTGGTTTCATGATCACATTCAATCACAGAAAAATGAATGCCTTCCTCCTATCATCTAAGCGGAAGTTATACTGAGGCTTTGTTTGAATACATTGGAAGAAGCTTCACGTGAGCACTCCAAACAATTGCAATTAATGCAAATCCCAATGTTGGATGA
Source organism: Nuphar pumila (assembly GCF_984573655.1). Classification (NCBI taxonomy): domain Eukaryota; kingdom Viridiplantae; phylum Streptophyta; class Magnoliopsida; order Nymphaeales; family Nymphaeaceae; genus Nuphar; species Nuphar pumila. The sequence goes on along the minus strand of NC_143250.1, from coordinate 107,009,435 downwards.
AAATGAATAATCACCAATTCTTGGGGACAATATGATTTTGCTAACCTACAATGGCAGAATGGTGGACACTCGCAATTGTGGCCAACATTCAAACGCAAGATTTGTGGCGCCAAAATTCCACAGCCATGTGAATTAGGACACAGACAATAAGAAGTCCTTGGTTGAGTTCAAAGATAAAAGTTTCACGAAAATGGCAGGCCAACTCTGGTCCAGGTAGCCCTTTTCCTGAAATCACATCCGGCTTTTAGGCGGACCTTCTTTATAACCAAACCCTAACCCTATAGTATTTGGTAAGGTGATCAGGTCTGAGTCGAACCCAACGGATTGGCACCCTTACAGTTGATATTCAACTGCCATCATGGTGGATCAAGGGCCCAATACCAAATCCTTTAGTCAAAAGAATTCTGAGGGATTTGGCATCCCATTCCAAACACTTTCATTTTGTTTATTACCCCAAGAAGCCACACCCAAGCTCGGAAAGATAGTCGCTCTCCTGGTGGCATAGAACTCTGGCGAAGACCCTTGACCTCAGGGTCCATGCAAAACACTTCAGGCCCTGTCAGGAATCTATAAACTGGGATAGGAGATAATGCATTTGACAAAAAGTTGGTCAAACTAGTGGTTGTTTGGAAACTGGTAGCTGGGATGGAAGTTTATGGATTTGAGGTGAGTTGTATTTACACCAAAGCATGAAATTGGCATATATATAGGTGGTAGCCAGGTGTGTCAACTGGTCCGATTTGGTTGGGACCAGGTGAAATCGGACTTAGATCAGATTTTCGGGTATGGTATCAGGTCCGAACCTGAGTCTAATGGGGTTTATTATAAGAGAAACCATACAAAGAAGTACATGAATCAGACTAAAAATAATAATATTTTTTATCATTTTTACATTGAAAAATTATGGAACTCGGATTAGGTTTGGGTCTGGTATAAAATTTTACAAACTATACCCAGGTCAAACCTTTGAGTCTGAACCCAGGTCTTAATCAAGTCTTCTTATTTGTCACCATAGTCAAACTTTATAGGGTTTGGTCCAAATAAAGGTAAACCGGACCCTGGTAGCTGCCACTTCCCATCCCATCCCAGCTACAGAGCCTTAAAGTCACTATCAATAATGATTTTTAATATAAAAAACAATGCCAATGGCTGAATAGCAAAGCAGGTTATATGTTCCCCCCCCCAAACAGGGTCGTTACTCCATCTCATGTTCGGGTGTTCCCAAAGAGCGCTACGTATAAGATGCAGACCGGCATGTATCCCCATGTGTGTCCACATCATATTGCATCGTAATGTGGTGTCGTCGCAAAGACTTAAGTACCCTTTACCACCATTCTCTTCCTCTTCCTCGAACGGACATAAATGCCCTTTATCTAGAAAACTGAATCGGCGGTTCGTGAAAAGAACAAAAATGCCCTCCATCGTTATCGCGCCAAAATGTTTCGCAAAGTTTGCGTATGCAGTACGTTGTATATTGTAGGATTTAAATAGTTCAAAACAATCCATTCTCGCCATAAGCAGAAAACTCTACCAGAGCATACTTTGCTTTCATCTGTGTACAACAGAGCATCCTTTCCTTTGTTCCAGAGCATCCGTTTCTGTCTTACGCGCAGTCGCAGCATCGTTGTCACCTTCTGTTGCGTATTAGTTGTTACTGTTGCTTACTCTACAATTGGAATATCCAAAATCCTATCATTTCGGTGAGTTTCGTGTAAGGTTTCGTTATTCAATCTGTAGGTTTCTTCTTATACAACGACTTGTAAGTTTGAGAAATCTTACAAATATGTGTACTTATGAACTCAAACATTGCGACGATTTGTAATCATGATGATCGTTTAATGTGTTGTGCAGGTTAGCAATGTCTACGCTTTATCAGAGAAGAGATGCCCCGTCGTTCTATGGTTTGTGTATTAGAGAAGTGATCCGCGAGTCTCATCTATACAAGGTTCTTGAGAGGTACCAAAATATACTTAAGATTGAGAACGACAAAGACAGGGAGAAAGCCTTGAAATTGTATTATGCAGAGGATTATCCCTCAGATATTGAGGTTGCGGACCAAAGAAAGAATGCTGAAGAACAAAAGATGCAGAAGAAGGATGACGAAGAGAATGCAAAGCAAAGAAATACGAAGAAGAATGAAAAGAGAAGGTTGAGGAAGATGGCAGAGCAGAGGGAAAGGCAAAAAAAGAATAAGGAGGATTGACAAAGGTATTTTAACAAGGTAATGATGGAGGCAAGGGCGAAATTGGATAAGGGGACCTTGGAGAATAAAGCAAGGTGAAACAAGGCAAATCTACTGAAGGAGGCGGAGGAGAGGCAAAGGCAAATGAATAAGGAGGAGGAAGAACGGAATAAGACTCAGGATGAGGAAGAAAATGAAAGGCAAAGGAGAGAGAAGGAGTTTGAGGAAGGTAAGGAAATGCAAAGGCAGAAGAAGGAGGATGAGGAGAAGAAGGAAAGACAAAGAAAGAAGAAGGAGGAGGAGGAACAAAAAGAAAGAGAAATGAAGAAGCAGGAGGAGAAAGTGCAGGAAAGAAGGAAACAAGACTTGGAAGAGGAAGAAAGGCGGCGAAAGGAGAAGGAGGAGGAGGAGGAAGAAAAGGAAAGAGAAAGGAAGAAGCAGGAGGAAGAAAGGCGGCGGAAGGAGAAGAAGGAGGAGGAAGAAAGGCGGCGTAAGGAGAAGGAGGAGGAGGAAGAAAAGGAAAGAGAAAGGAAGAAGCAGTATAAAGAAGTGCTGGAAAGAAGGAAACAATATTTGGAAGAGAAAGAAAGGCGACGGAAGGAGGAGGACGAGAGAAAGGAAGGAGGAGGCGAAAAAGAAGATAGAAAGGAAGGAGAAGGCGCAGAAGGAGAGAGAAATGAAGGAGAAGGAGGGCGATGAAAGGAAAGAGAGAGAAAGGAAGGAGAAGAAGGAGGCGAAAAAGGTGAGAGAAAGGAAGGAGAAGGAGGACGATGAAAGGAAGGAGAGAGAAAGGAAGGAGAAGGAGGAGGCGAAAAAGGTGAGAAAAAGGAAGGAGAAGGAGGAGGCGAAAAAGGTGAGAGAAATGAAGGAGAAGGAGGAGGAGAGAAAGCAGAGAGAAAGGAAGGAGATGGAGCACGAGAAAAGGAAGGAGAAGGAGGACGAGGAAAGGAAGGAGAGAGAAAGGAAGGAGAAGGAGCTTGAGAAAAGGAAGGAGAGAATAAGGAAGGAGAAGGAGGACGAGAAAAAGAAGGAGAGATAAAGGAAGGCGATGGTGGAGCCGGTAGTGAAGGAAAGAGAAAGGCAGTTGGAGGCAGTGAACCCACCAGAAAGGCCTAGGTTGGAGAGAGAACAGGAGAAAAGAGCGACCAAGGTAAATAAATTTGTCCTGTCTTTGAAGATTTAATAATATGTTTAACGATTTTGGTACAGCGATTACTGTGATAGTCTGTGTGCAACCAATATTATTTATAGCGGTTAGTAGAATAGTATTTATAAGTACAAATGGAACTAATTGACAATTGGTAGGAATAATATGTTATTTTGTGTTACAGGGAGGTCACAGGAGAAGTAGAGCACCAGGTGAAAAGCTCGGAGGCCGGTGTCAATGGCCTGTAGTTCTGTCATGGTATGATCAACTGAGTGCATATCAGAAGAACCGATTACGAAATATGCACTTCAGTGCCCTTTTGGACCAGCAATATTTTGAAACTTGCTGAAATACCATGACCCACCTGGTAAATAAGTGGAATGATAAGACTAACACATTCCAGTTTGATTCTATTGAGATCACCATGACTCTAGAAGATGTGGCGAGAATCACTGGCCTTAAGTGCGATGGCAGTGTTGTCCTATTACGACATTCAAACTATAACGCAAGGGAAGAATGCACAACCCTTTTAGGAATGTCGATGGACGAATGAAGTCAATGTATTTTTGGTGGAATGAAGTTCACATCAATGAAAGTTTCATTTTTCCGTAATAAATGGGAAGATCGCTCCGCTACTTGTGCATCTGAAGCAGCTGACCAAGAGTTGCGCGACTTCCTTCTTTATTTTTTTGGTCGTACATTATTTTCCGATTGTTCTGGTTCGAGAATAAGTTTCATGTGGCTGCAGTACCTGGCAGACTTAGACGAAGTCGACAACTATGCGTGGGGTGCCGCTATGCTCGCACACTTGTATAGTCAACTCTGTCGTGCGAGTAATGATACGAAAACAGTTGGGGGATTTTGGCCATTTGTTCAGGTATTTGTTGATTGCATAGTTAGTAATTGTAGACTAATTTCATTGAAGGTTGTAGTGTTACTAATAATATTGTTTTTGTTAGGCTTGGGCGTGGGAACATATTATCCCATTGCGTCCACGTGGTGCCCCTGCAAGTTGTGGTTTTCCAAAGATCAGTCGTTGTGCTAGAATAAACGTCACAGTGCATAATGCTAAGTCCATTTTAGATGGGCTGCAACTGAATGAGGTAAACATTCTAAAATTGTATACTTATCATTGAGTATTATAAATCGTTGTAATGTTTAGCATTCTTAAGTAATCATCGTTGCAGGAATGTCTTCCGTAGTACATATCGTTGTCGCCATATCATGCTTAAGTAAATTGTAATATATTTGTCACTTATTATTAAAAAGAATTACCAATGTACAGGTTTTGTGGAGACCTTATGGAGATGGGAAGGCCGATGACCAAGACGTTGTTGCAGATGCTGCTAGATTGTCTGACCGCGATTTGTGACTGTTTTGCAATTACGAAGTCGAGTTGCAGCATGGTAGTCGAGTTCTCCTACAAATTGGCTTGGGGCAGTCTATACCAAATATGCCTTTGGAAGTGAGAAGGAAGATGAATAGTGGTGGGTGCAGGAACGTGAATTGGCGCGAACGCTACAGGGATGAATTATTCATTTGAAACTCAGGTGGTGTCCCTGTCGTATCGTATGATTCTAACAGATGACAATTTGATCCCTTCTATTTCAAAAGCTATTGGGAACCAATGCGCCAAAATCTGTCGATTGATAAAATTGGGAACCCATTTATCCCAACTGCCCCCTCTCATGTTGCAGCCCAGCCTCTACAACCAAAACGTCGTCTCTCTTTTGTTACAACAATGATTCCTTCAGTAACAAAGCGCGATGAAGAGCGAACAATTGCTACAAAAGAGCACATTGTCTCTGTCGCAAGGTTCGATCTTATGGAGAGGGAGAATAAGAAATTAATGACAGAAGTTAGCAATATGGGGATACAATTGAACTCAGTTGTAGAGATGATGACCAACTTTTTTAGTAAGATGGACGCAACCCAGAGGTCACCTAAGATAGAGGGTCCACCAATAAAAACAGAGAGACAAGTGTATGATATTTCATCTGATTCGTCAAGTGCCTAGTAATAAACCCTGGGCATTCTTTTTTATCACGATAGCTATTTGTTGTAATTGTATAATTAATTATCGTAACTTGACATTCTTTTATTGTTTAATTCTTTATTATTACATGTAACAGACACGTTTCGTCAGTGGATCTCGTAAATAAATAAACTTTAATCCAAAATAGATGTCTGTTGTTCAGAATGCGTGGCATTGAATAAGGTTGCCATCATTATGATAGAGCATTTCTGCCCAGCAATCGTAGTATTTGTCTCCCCCTCGAAAATACATCGCAAAAAGGATTTGCGATGTAGGCCGTGAATAATAATTTAACGAGTTCTGACGTCGTAAATGATATCAGTGAATAGTGATCAGAGAAGTTTGATGCTCAGAAATCGCTAGTGATGATCATAAGTAAACTGTAAGTAAATTGCAATCACGCAATAGAATGTCGGCCAGCCAAAATCGGTACGATATTGTTCTCTGTCAGAAATCGCTCATTTGCGGGCACACCTTCAATGCAAACCGCGAAATTGGATTGCAATTCATGAGGTCAACAACGCAAACAACAATGGCTTGTCCCTTTGTAAACGTTGTAAGTCAACAAGGATTTGCAGTGTTAAATGATACTAGTATAAAGCGACAATGAATGTTGTTAAAAAACTGACAACGGCTAAGATATGCGGCATGAATATATCGGTGTATCCATGTTTGATAATCAATTGAGTAATCGCCAAAGATTATTCATACCTGGAAAACGGGTTTGTTCGGGTCGGGTCAATCTCCCATTCAACCATTGTTATAATATGAAGTCGAAACGATGATTTTTTAATTATTTAAAACCCAATCATTTAAGTTGCGGGTTGTCTTTGATAAAGGGCGGTATTTGAAACGATGATTTTTAATTATTTAAAACGAAATCATTTAATTAGCGGGTTGTTTTCGAAAAAGGGCGGCATGGGAAAAGACGTATTTTGTATTATTTAAAACACAATCATTTAATTTGTGGGCGTTTATCGAGCAAGGGCGACATGTGAAATGACGTATTATTAATTATTTAAAACGCAATCATCTAATTTGCGGATGGTTTTCGAAAAAATGTGGCATATTAAAGGACGTTTCCTTTATATTTGACTGATGAGGTTGATTCCGTATCTGCGTTGCAAAGGTGGCATCGATATCTTCGTCTAGGCATGGCGCCGAAGAAGAGGATTATGAGAACAATACGACCAGGCATGACATCAAAGAAGAGAACGATGAGAGCAGTACGACCAGGCATTGCGCCAAAGGAGAGGACGATTCGAGCAATACGACCAGTCATGGCGCCAAAGGAGAGCACGATGGGAGCAATACGACCAGCCACGACGCCGATGAAGAAGACAACCACTCCCACAGTACCAGCTTTAGTGCTTAAGACGCATATTTTTGCCTTTTCATGTCATATTTCATCTTTTGTTGTTTACTGTAGAAAATAATTTCAATGGCGAATTCTGAATACTACGCTCATGGTGCACTCAGTGCAACATCCACAGATAAGGGTGGGCGACAACGCCCTAACGAGGTTCTAGATGACATCGAGCAGATGCAAGATGAATTTGCAGATAGGAACACTATCAGTAATTTTGTACATATGCAACCACTATCATTTACTAGGTCTTCGGTTTGTATGTTTTGAAGTTTGTAAATTTTTGTAACTGGACAATGTGTGATTTTGTCAATTATATTCAAAACAACGCAATGAGCAATACAATACGCATTATCATCCCTTATTTTATTTGCTTTTATGATTTACTCACTTTTCTTGGTGGTTAAACCTTACTATTTCATGTAACAGATGTACGTCCGGCGAAAGCCATACACCATTGGATTCACAAGTGCACTACCTTGTGGGAACAACGGTGAAGGGTTCGTAGACTTTGCGAATTTTGATAAGGTAAGTTAACAAACCTCTTCTCCAAGGTTTAGTCGTTACATCCCCATCAGGATCTGTCTATGGAATTATAAATTATTGTATCGATTCGCAGATTTTACTTCCCACGCTGTGGCAAAATCCAGAACATTGGGTCTTATACGAGATGAATTTTGTGGAAAAACAACTATGGTGCTACAACTCATTGGACTGCCACAGTGGTGTAGAACGTGACGCTATGCATTTAGTAAGCTTCTGCCAATAGGACAAGCGTAGCTATTTGTGGTGGACCGGACTGTACTATATTTTCCTTTTATCACAGGCGGGATTCCTGAAGAATTATTTGGGTGTCGACATTGCCGAGTGGATGTTGCTCTGTGCTGACGATGCTCCTGTACAAAGTAATGGGGTCGATTGTGGCATATTCGTAATGAAGCACATTGAAGCAATATACAAAGGAGAAGAACCTTGTTTTGACTCTGTATGAGCTTTGTATCTGATGTTATTGGAGATTTCTGTTATATATTGGTTTCACATTACATGTTTTGTTGCAGGAAGATATACCAGAAATACGCGACAAAATATGCGCAAATTTGATTGAGTTTAAAGAGAACGCCAGACAAAATATGTAATGTGAATCCTATCGATTGCTCTGTCTGTACAACCTAACGAGCTCCGCCATCACCGTTCTTGCACTCCTTCTCGACAGCAACTCCGTCGGTGCAGTCGCTCTGAGAGTGGCCAGCAGGAGCTCCACCGCGTCCTCTTCCTCTCCCGTTTCGGTGACAGGGGCTCATCTCGCCGCAGTATGATTCGTCTGGTTGCTGGTATCAACACAATCGAGAGACAGAGACAAAGAGAGAGAGGGACAGACTGTAGATATGCAGGTGGAAGTCCGGTAGGCCAATTTTTTAAGACTACAAATTTTGTAAATCTGTCTCCGTTGAAATATAATTTGAATGTTTCAAAACATGCTTCTAAATCATTGTACTGCTTCATCTACGAAAATTAAATCGTATCGAGAAATAGTTTTTTGTTGTATGTGCTTAACCAATACTAGTAATGTTGTTCTTCAGTAATTAAAAATACCGTACATCGAAAGATATTTTGGTGTTGTTCCGAAATCTTTGTATAACTCGCATACCGTGAACTTATTGCGCGGAAATAGTTTTCCGCGGATCGTGGTTCACAAAGGCACTTAATGTTCGCTTTGGACTAAATGCCGAAGTATTTATCAATAAGAAAGGTTTGTTCTCAGAAATAAATGTATTGTTGAACCTACGATAATGAAAATCGTAATATATATGCCCCATCGTGACCAACTTGTGGATTTATTTAAGACCCAAAAATTCGGTCCAATCGCATTGATTACTTTTGAGAATAGCTCTCTGGCATGACATTGTTCAATTTCATTAATGCGGAGCGTAATTTTTTTTTAGAATTGCTTTTTGTTTAATAAAACTGACGTATATACCTGAAAACTGACGGAGGGTGATACGACGTTTCATTAATATTTGAATGACACATCACACAACTCCACTTTGCTTAGCGAATAAGGAACTGACAAACCTATAATTCCTGCATAAACGATTTGTTCTTCAATCGAGTATATAGGCGGCTTCGACGCAGTTGACGTATACGTCGAGACTTTTTCCATATGTCTGCAGTATCATAATTAAAGGAAACGTCATTTAAAATTCAAATAATTTTCAAATTCTTACACAAGTTTTCATGGTAGTAGTAGTGAAGTCGACGTTAGACCACCAATTTTGAACATCAAGCATGTCGTATCGCTGTGTACTATTTGTAATTACGAAAGCGACATTAATGGCCCTTGTTCACCGCATTCGTCTCGAATCTCTTCTGCGATTTTCGACGGATGCGTGTCAGCAATAAAACCATGTTTAAGAATCAAACATTTCATATCCATGTTGAATATTATCATTTCGAACATTAGAAGTCTTTGTTCATTGCATACATCGCAGTCTCATTCTGCGACTGTCAATCACGCGGGTTGAGCGCACATCTTTTATCAATTACAAGCTTTCATTAATTGTGCATGCTTATCGTATAAATCCCATGTTTTCCTTGTGATTTACATTAAATGACGACGAAGAATATTGCAATTTCAGAACAGCAAGTGTTCCTTATCGCTGTTGAGTATTATTATTTTTTGGGCGAACATATACATTTTGTTGTAAGATATGCGCCCATGTTAAAGGTCAATAGCGGTTATATTTGTTAGCTGATCAGTAACGTTTGTTGATGAGACACTTTAAATGCAAACCGCCAAAAAAGATTGTGATTCATGCAGTCAACAACGGCTTCTAGTATTCGGTCGACATATTATAGATTACACACAAGTTGGTTGAGCTGTCTCCAAAATCTGCTTGAAATAGAGGAACATGAAATTACTTTACCGTGGTGGGCACCGTTGGTCGTTGCCTTTTAGATCCTCGCGACGACTCTGTTAGTTTCTCCTCCGCAATTAGAAAGGACGTCAGTTTTTTGCAGAGTTCTTCGCAGAATCCGAGTATATCAACCTGCAAAAACAAATTGTAAAGTAGAACCAATAGAAATGCATTTAATCCCCAATAACAGAGGCCAAGAAATAGCATACAACGTCGAAACAGGGTTCTACACCATTGTATATCGCTTCAATGTACTTCATTACAAATACGCCGCAATCAACGCCATTATCTTGTAATGGAGCATGGTATGTCGTGCGATAGATCCACTCGCTAACATTGACTCCCAAAATGGCTTTGATGAAACCGATCTGAGAATAATGTAACCCAAAGTAAATTCATGACCCTAGTACACGACACGATACTCATGTAGATGGAATCTTACGAGATGGGAAATGTCTAGCCATAAACCATTGTCAACTTCCAACGAATTGTAACACCAAAGTTGTTTTTCGTGTAAATCCATCACGTATAAGACCCAATGCTTTTCTGATTGCCAGAGTGTAGGAATCAATATTTGCAAATGGATCGAAAAAATGTTGTTAGCACTGTCATGCTGTAACCTTGCACTCTAGGTTTGTTTGCTTACCTTTTCACTTGACAAAAGGTCTCTGCAATGATTACCGTTAACCCAATAAGGTAGGCCGTCTTTAAATCCACTGGAGTATGGCAAACGGCGTAAGATCGTCTGCATACCGAAACATTGCTAACAACAACGTTAACATACGAATCAATTGGACTAAATCAATAACCAAAAGCAACATAAAATACAACCAATATACCATGAAATACGGACTGACAATGCTTATAGTCTGGCTTGGTGCGTTGCTTTTAATATAACTGACAAAATCAGATATAGTCTGTTTACAGCAAATATGGTGTTGTTAACGCACGTACACATGACTTACGTATATAGACAACTCCTACTAGTTTCATACGTACAAAATTATTGATCATGTTGCATTGTGAGAATTCATTGCGCATTCGTTTAATGTCCTCCAGGAGTGATTGACTAAGTTTTCGCCCAACTTCGTCGGTGGATGTTCTACTGAAATGAATAAGGACATTGCAATGAACGATATGGAAATTACATTATATAGTACACAACACAAATCACAAAAAACGGCATGAAAGAGACAAATTTTGATAAAAATGGAGACGATGTGAAGACAATATATGCATGATTCACCATTGTTGGTCGTGTAGCTGTCTTCGTCGGCCTCACCGACCACAATTTTCTACGTTCGGGGGAGGAAGTCCAGGTTTATGAAGGAACCATCGGTTTGATTGTTGCTGATTCACGAAGTAGAAGATAATCAGCTGTCCAATACTTGTGCGACTATTTATGACCCAAAAGATCTACTGCTCAACCAACAAGATCAATGAATAATGTACGACAAATCCAAAATTTATGGTCATTGGTTGGAATTGCGTAATTCGACTACATATTCGCTGCATAGCGAATTGTGGTTATCGCGGGAAAGCGATTTGTGCTGTAATACTCGGCCTTTGTAAACGATGTTAGTCAACACCGAATTGTGGTGTTAAACGATACTAGTATAAAGCGATAATGAACGTTTGTTGATAAAAACCCGAGGGATCTGAACGATCCCACGTTAAGAACTCCAAAGCGATTGTGAGAAATTGTGGAGTATCACTCACACTTGCGCTTCCACTATTAAAGCGAACAAAGCCCCCCCTGTAACAGATGAAGAGGTTTACTTACCTCTTAGGAAATGAAGTGAGGAAGAGAAAAGACACATTGATTAGCCTTTTATTTACAACATATGGCTAAAAGTTTTCACAAGATAACAATAATGATTTCAAAAGGCAATTGGAGGTGTAGGGAACACGAAAGAATTGCTGGAGAAGAAGTTGAATCGACGCTACATCATAGCTTTACCAACTACGTCATAGCCAGTTGTGGTTATCGCGGGAAAGCGATTGTGCTGTCAGCTGGACAGGGATTTGTTGCCATCACTGGATACTTTGTGCTGTGATCCGGACAGTGATTTATGAGCAGCGGTGGATAGCGATTTCTGGCTTCTGCATGATGATTTTTTTGCTATAATTGAATAGCGATATTTGGCATCGCAACATAGTGATTTGAGGGTATTGTTCGACTATCAATCTAAGCGGGAAGCGAAAGGTTGTTCAAGTAAGTTTTTTTGGGGCATTCATCAAGGTTGCGCTTCATTTTATGATCTAAGTAGGATTTCACCTGCGCGGTGATAGCTTACTCAGATCATAAAATGAATCGCAACCTTGATCAATGCCCCATAAAAACTTACTTGAACAACATTTTTCAGCCCGCTTAGATTGACATTTGAACAATACCCTCAGATCACTATGCTGCGATGCCATATATCGCTATTCAACGATAACCACAAATCGTCATTCAGTAATGTCATGAATCGACTTCCAGTAGAAGCCACAAATCGCTATCTATCGATTTAAGCAAATACAAGCATGGACCGCAAGTTGTCAATAACAAATCACTATAAACTCGTAACAAATCCGACATTGTTGAAATCGGGTTATGCAAAGAGACATGACAACTAAATTAATAGCCCACACGAGATTCCCGCGTCTCATACCCATCTGTCGAATGCATCAGAGCCTGTCATGATAGAGAAAATATAAGACATTGCATTAAGTTTCACAAGAAATGCATACCTCCTCACAACATTGATTACATACCAATAGACTTGTAAAACTGAATCGATCGTTGCCGAAAATCTGGTCGGGAGGAATGGAGGTTTCAACGTCTGCTGGTACTTCTGTAGGGTATTGTTGCATGTTGGACATTACACGAGTTAGATATTGACAAGCTTCACGTAATGGGAAGCAATATAATGTCTTACATACCTGTTCATTCGAAGGGCTTTGTTGTTTTTTATCACAGGTTGGTTATTTCTTAGTCTTTTTCTTGCCAACCAATTCTAGTGCACCCTTTGCCCTCCGACGACTGCGATCAGAGGCAGGTTTTCTTTTGATACCCTGTGTTTCATGAATATGTCCATCATAATCAACAACGTTCACTACTGACTTGTTGAAGATAATGTTTATGCTTCGGCGCAACTTCTCGGGAGTGTCAAGCGAAACATGATTTTCACCTACGCTGTTTGATCCCATTATCTTCGGCTGGTATTCATTCACTGCAACGGACTTAAGGTAAATTGACTCCACGTTTTCAAGTAACTCCATTGCAGCTTTTCTCACAGATACATAGCCTTCTTCACTTCTCGATGCCAAATCAGCAACATGCGTGAATGACCTACATAGTTGTTGGTAACGAGAGGCTATGTGGCACTTCTGGTCAACACCAGATTTACTCGCATTGTCCATAACGAGCATTTTAATCTTTGCGCGTCTCTTCCATCTTCGCATTACGTATGACTTAAGTATTTCTTGTATTTTCTCTTGATTGAGTGTCTTTAATGCATGACAGCATAGAATACCTTTGAATTCATACATTTTGCACGAACATTCAACTCTTCTGTTGTCAACATTGTACGTGACATGTGCTTCTTGCCTTTCGTGATGCTTTTCGCCCTGCCATAAAATATGGTATTTGTGCATATTCTCGGTTTGCACGAGTCCTTCTATTTTGCAATTCATGACATGTAACACCTCTTTCTTGATCCATTCAAATACATTTAGTGTATACAGAGCTGCAGGTCGCATCAATATTTTCATGTCAAGAGTTAGAGGTTGTGTATTGAAGCATTTCACGTCTAGTTGAAGCTCACTCTGTCTTAGACCGTCTACAAATAAATCATATTGTTCCATGAAACGAAACATTGTTAAACATAAATACAGGGTTTTCTTCACTGTGGTATGCATAGATTCAGCTCTTTGTGTGCTTATCATACCTGCACAAAAGTATTGTCTTCCATATGCCAATGCCCACTTCTCTTTTTCTGCATATAACTTTTGTAACCACAGACAGTCAATAAGGTCGTATGTCTTAATCATTTGCTCTCAATCTGACTTAAAGGTGACCTCGTCTACGCTATGAAGTACACACCTTGTAAACTTTTTGTCAAACCCTGTATTCTGATTAAATATGTGTCCTATGTTCCTTGCTGCATTTTGAAAGATATGCCACAAACATAGGCGATGATGTGCATCTGGTCACACATGAAGCACTGCAGCCGCAATTGCGTGATCACCATCTGTAAGTACAGTTTCAGGATACTTCTTGTTCATTGCCTGTGTAAATACTCTGAAAAACCACTCAAAGCTTTCCTTGGTCTGGTCATACAAAAACGCCATGCCTAATATACAACTCTGTGAGTGATGGTTCACTTCGATAAACTATACAAATGGCCACTGTTCAGTATTAATCTTTACTGTAGTATCAAACACAAGCATATCATTGAAGCATTTATAATCTACTCTTGACTTTGAATCTGCCCAAAACATATTCACAACATATCCATCTTCGTCCACTTGCATTGCACTAAAGAAACCATGTTCATTGCTTGATTTATTCTGTAAGTAATGAACCAAAGAACATATTTCTCCGTTCTTCATGTTTTCTATCCTCTTCCTTCTCAAGTGGTTTCTTAGATCCAAAGGTATGAATGATACATTTTCGCGACCACCATCTATGCGGGTAAACAAATTGTATATCTTTCTTGGTGCAATGCCGGCGCTATCGACTATTTTAGCCATTGCAGCATGCTCTACAGTTACTTTACGATGTGACCTTAGCATAAGAGTCATAAATGATGCAGATAACTCGTGATTATGATCACTGATTAAAGTACACACGTCAAATTTCTCATTCGGATGTCTTCTCAAAACCATTCTCTATTGACATCCACATCTTGATTCTGGCATGCTCATTGTTGGATTTCCCATTGATTTCTTCCAACCTTGATTGGAACAAATATATGTCTTTCTAACCACGACACCCTCTGCATTTTTTGACCAGGAAAACCTTCTCACACTGAAGCCAACTTTTAAGGCATAATCATTGTAAAATTTATATGCAACTTCCTCATTATTAAACTGCATTCCTTCTAAAAGAACAAAGTCAAGTGTAATTCCATGTACATTCTCAGTTCCTACGCTTTTATTGTGTGTACTGACATCAAAATCTGCCTCATTATTGACTTGCATTTCTTCTACTGTAACATTCAAGTCAAGTGTACTTCCATGTACATTCCCGGTGCCTACACTTTTATTATGTGTACTGTCATGGTAGTCTACCTCATTATTGAATTGCATTTCTTCTACTGGAACATTCGAGTCAAGAGTGGGTCTAATGCCTGCACCCTTCTTTTCATGTGCATCGTTAGTGCAGATGTTCAATTCTTCGGTTGTGTCAATAGTATAGATATTCAATTCTCCAGATCTTTCGATTGATTAAGCTACATCATCTTTATTACAACCTGATGATAAGCTCAACAATGTTTTAAGCAATATATCAATTTGTGTTTGCAGCAAAATAGCAAACAAATCGATATTGACTAACAAAAATGTATCTCACAAAAAAGAGAGTATGTTACTAATACAGCGGTTTGAGATACAATGCATATTATGAGTGAATGTAAGATACCTGATGGGGTAGAGGCCCTTCCTAGCATTTGTAAACAAGCATTCTTGTCAACAGGTCCCAGCGTCTTACAAATATCGATAAGTTTCCAACCATTGAAAGAACAAGATCTACCTGCAATAAACAAACAATGTTTTAATGGCGCACAACACGACATGCCTTATTCCTCGATAGCATGATGAGATGGAAAGCTACTCACGCCGCCTTAATGCCACTGGTTGGAATGTTTGTGAATCATTGCTTTCTTCCATAATGCCTAACAACAACGAAAAAGAAGAGAAGATAGTGGAATGTTTTGTAAGCAATATATCAATTTGCGTTAGCAAGCGTATACGTTTACTACGATTTAATCAGGATGCATATAACAACAGATATCGATAAGGTTAAGCAAGTCAAAGCAACAATTTAATGAATGACATTATCAAGGTAAGTGCGGTTTGATGTTTGCTTATACTGAGCATCGAGTTGTCGCTTACCATGCCAATTGTAATACACATGTCGTACATGTGTGTTGACGATAACGCTCTCATTACATCCACTAGGCTCTAAAGCGAGTCCAATATAAGTCGTTGAGAGAGCAGCGACATGTCTGCGAAAATCACCCCCCCCCATGCGTGTAACGATGTGTTTCTGCACGCACACGTTTTCAAAGTTTATGTACAAATATCTTAGAAATACATATTACAAAACATATAATATCTTACAAATCGATATATATATCGATTTGTAAGATATTGAAAATCGATACGGCAGTTCAACATAATAACTTACAACTCGACAATACAAAACCATACTATCTAAAAGGTCTATAAATATATCGCACAATAAATTACAAATCGATAAGAAAGAAATTGAGCATAATAGCAAACAAATCGATATTAACTAACAAAAATGTATCTCACAAAAAAGGGAGTCTGTTACTAATACAGCGGTTTGAGATACAATGCATATAATGAGTGAATGTAGGATACCTGATGGGATAGAGGCCCTTCCTAGCATTTGTAAACAAGCATTCTTGTCAACATGTCCCAGCGTCTTACAAATATCGATAAGTTTCCAACCATCGTAAGAACATGATCTACCTGCAATAACCAAACAATGCCTTAATGGCACACCAGACGACATGCCTTCTTCATCGATAGCATGATGAGATAAAAAGCTACTCACGCTGCCTTAATGGCACTGGTTGGAATGTTTGTGCATCATTATTTTCTTCCATGATGCCTAACGACAGCAAAAATGAAGAGAAGACACAGAAATGTTTTGTAACACAAGGCAGGCACGAGAAGGCGACAATGTGTTGTAAAACAGGATAAAAAACAAGGCGAAAAACTCGACTGGAGACGAAGGCAAAGTTTGGGTTGATAATAGGAGCTACTGTTACAGCAGGTGGCGCAGGAGTTTAATGAATAGGGAACGTCTCCACTTTAAATAGTCAACATCAAACTTTCTGGATGGAGGACTTTTTTGTCCGTTTCTCGAACCGGAGTTTCAAAACTCTTGAATGGACGATATTTTTGTCATTTCCTCAAACTTTCTGGATGGAAGACTTTTTTGTCTTTTTTTGTCCTTTTCTCGAACCGTCATTTCACAACTTTTGAATGGAGGATATTTTTGTCATTTCCTCGAACCATCGTTTCAAGGCAAGAAAAGCAAGTAAGGGTGATTAAGTCTTTACAACAGCACCAGAGTCCGATGCAAAGTTATGTCAACATACACGGGCATATGAGCCCCATGTGCATGAATACGTGGCGCTCATTCGACCCCCCGAACACAGATGTGGGATTCAGTGAATCATCGGGGGCGAACATACACCACCCTCTCGCTGAATAGTGCTGGTCAAAGTGTAAGAATCTATTTGGTCAAACATTGTTTAAAGATCAAGGGACCTTCAATCATCACCTTTCCGGCCTTTTGATAAGGAACAAAGCAGGACCATCAATACTCGAACAATGGGAATTGATGACAGGTTTTTTTATAAACTTTTATCTCCATATTTTCACACCCCAGAAAAAAAGATATGCCCCTACGTATTTTTAAAATTTTACTCAGAAAAACCAGCCCACGCTTAGAGACCTAGCTGCACTGGGTAAACCTGCCGGTTGCCGTCCTGTCAGCCTAAAACTCTGAGGGTGGCCAAGGAAAACTACTTTGAAGATCAGCAATAGCATATAATAAGGGAAACTGCTTATCCACTTGCAAGAACAGTGGAATATATAAAAAAAAAAGTTTTAGATATATAAACCGCCAGTTATAATGTTTTATTGGAAAACTTGTGCAAATTCATCAACACATTTGGCATAGCTAACATGCCTTTATGATACCTTATCAAACCAGCATATTGTACAAAGCAATGTCGTAAGAAAAGAAAACAGAGTGAAACAGCTAGCATAAACCATCTTTACATCTCTCTGGAATGCACATCAAGAGAAGAAATACCAACAAAGAAAAGGGGAAAGAAAAGCAACGGAGAAGTAAAAAAAAAGAGACGGAACCACTCTTCTCCTCAAGTCTGCACCTCATCCTGGGCATCAACAGATAGCTCCCTCATCATGGAGACCACCTCCAGCATGTTAGGCCTTCTCGATGGGGAATCCTCCACGCACTTCAAGCTTATCTCCAGGAACCTCAGCAGCTCCCCCTTGTGATCCTCCCCCACCAGCTCCGGATCCACCACCTCCATCTCCTTCCCCTCCCTCCTCATCCCCTTCACCCATCCCACCAAGTTCGAGTCCCCGAACTCCTCCTTATCGGTTGGCCTTCTTCCGGTGACGATCTCCAGCATTACCACCCCGAAAGAGTACACGTCCCCCTTCGCCGTGCATCGGAAGCTCTGGTAGTACTCCGGCGGGACGTACCCGGGCGTGCCGGCGAGCGTGCTCACGCTGAGGTGCGTGTCGAGCGCGCTTATGAGCCGCGCCATGCCGAAATCCGACACCCTCGCCTCCATGCTGTCGCAGAGCAGCACGTTGCTGGACTTCATGTCCCTGTGAATGATGTGGGGGATGCAATTGTGGTGGAGGAAGGCGAGTCCCTTAGCAGCTCCCTTAGCGATCTTCTTCCTCATGCCCCACGTCAGGAACCGCTTCTTGCAATCGTTTTCCTCGTTCACGGCTGCGTAGCCCCCGTGAAGCATGTCCTCTAGGCTGCCGAACTCCATGTACTCGTATACCAGAAGCCTTTCTTCGCCGACCTTGCAGTAGCCCAAGAGGGGGACGAGGTTCTGGTGCTTGATCTTGCCCAAGGTTTCCATCTCGGCCATGAACTCGCGGTCTCCCTGGCAGCTCAGCCTGATGAGCTTCTTGATTGCGACGCGGGAGCCGTCGCGGAGGGTTGCCCGGAACACCTCTCCGAACCCGCCAGTTCCGATGAGGCTGCCGGCCGAGAAGCCGTTGGTGGCCTCGACCAGCTGTGAGAAGGTGAGCTTCCTCAGCGGGCGCTGGAACGTGGCGACGTTGATGCTCAGAGGTTCCTTCTCCTTGCCGAGCTTCCAGGTCGTCGTGTATGACGCCTGAAGGCTGGTGAGGATGGCGGCGTTGTCGCGCTCGGCCTGCCGGGCCCGGGCGGCTATGGCCCACACGATCAGCACGCAGACCGAGGCTAATGAGACCAGGATGCCTAGCACCACGCTGTTGGCCCAGGGCGCTGCTGGAGGGCGCCAGGTTCCAGCTGGGCTGTCTGTAGGGCTGGGCTCCGCAATGACATCTGCGGGCTGGCATGGCGGCAGCGGCACGCCGCAGAGGCCTGGGTTGTTGGCGTACTGTGATGCTGGGAGTGTTGTGAGCTGGCCTAGTGCAGGGATCTGGCCGGTGAGCTCATTGTCGGAGAAGTCCACCTCGACCAGGAAGGTGAGGTTGGAGAAGGAGTCCGGGATGCGGCCCTGCAGCCTGTTGTGTGCAACTTCAAAGACACCGAGGTTGCGGAGGTCGCCTATAGATGCTGGGATCTCACCGCTGAGCTTGTTGTGGGCGAGGTCAAGGACTTGGAGCACGGACATCCGGCCGAATTCTGGTGGGATCCAGCCCTGGAGGTCGTTGTAGGACAGGTCCAGGTACTCCAGGGTCTGGTAGTGTGTCCAGTCATTGAGGGCAGCACCGGAGTAAAGCCGCGTGAAGTCGCAAGTCTTGAGCGTCGGCACCTGGAGTAACCGCTCCGGCCTGATCCCGGCAAACTCCAGCAACCCACCAGCGCCCTTGCAGGAGTTGCCGACATTGCGAACGAAGACGAGTGTGTTGCCGGAGAGGATGCCACTCAGTGCATCAGCACCTGGCTGCCGACCGAGATATGGTGGGATTTTGCCAGAGAGACTGTTGCTGTTTAAGTCCAGCCAAACCAGGCTGCTGCAGTTTCCGAGTTCCCGCGGGATCGTGCCAGACAGGCTGTTGTTCCCCAATTGCAGCACTGCGAGACGCCGAAGCCTGCCGAAACCCGGCGGGATCCCACCGGAGATCCTGTTGCTCGTGAGGGAGATCCACTCGAGGTTGGCGCATTCAAAGAGCTCGGCCGGGATCTCGCCGCTGAGGAGGTTGTTGTTGAGGATGAGATTCTTCAGGTTTCGGCACCCACCGATCTCCGGCGGGATCGGTCCATCCAGTCCGTTGAACCATGCCATCAGGTGCTCGAGATCGCCGAGCCGGCCGAGCTCGGCCGGAAACCGGCCGGTGAGGTAGTTTATACTCAAATCGACAGTCTTCAGGCGCCCGCAAAGCGACAAATTCTCCGGAATCCCTCCCGTGAGAAGGTTATCCGGCGCCCGGAGCTCCTCCAAAGCCGAACCGTCGGTACACAAATCCGGCGGGACGTTGCCGGAGAGCTTGTTGGAACTGAAGTCGAGGACCCTGAGGGTTTTGGGAATTATGTTAGGCATAGGGCCCGTGATGAAGTTATTTCTCGCGATGAGGGTGTCGAGAGAAGCCAAATTCTCCAAGAGGGCGTTCGGGAAATTTCCGGAGAGGTTGCAGTTGGAGACGTCGACGTCCCGGAGGGAGACGCAGTTGGCGAGCGAGCCCGGGATCGAGCACGAGAGGTTAACGTTGAAGGCGAGCCTGAGCTCGAGGAGGGCCGCGCAGGATAAACCCAGCTCCGGAGGGACGCACCCGGAGAGGGAGTTCCTCGAGAGGTCCAGCCTCTCCAGAGCCGTCAGATTGCCCAGCCAGGATGGTATGTCTCCTCCCAAGCCGTTGGATGAAAGGTTGAGCGCCTTCAGAGTCACGCAACCCGATAGCGAGGGCGGGATGGATCCCGCGAGGTGGTTTCTGGAGAGGTCCAAAACCAAAAGATTGTAGCAAGAGCCGCTGATTTGGAAAACGTCTCCGGAAAGGTTGTTGAAAGATAAATCGAGGAATTGGAGGGCGGGTGAGAAAATAGTTCGGGGTAGAGGCCCCGAGAGGTTGTTGTGAGAGAGGTTCAGCGAGAGGAGATTGGGGCACTGTTTGGGAAGAAGGAAGTCATCGGGGAGTGAGCCGTAGGCGTCGTTGAAGGAGAGGTCGAGGCGTTGGAGAGAAGGAGGGAGTTGGGAGAGAGATGAGGAGGCGTTGAGGGAGAGGGAGTTGAGGGAGAGGTTGAGGGAGAGGAGGGCGGTGAGGGAGGAGAGAGGGTGGAAGGAAGGGTCGCCGACGAGGTTTGAGCGGCTGAGGTCCAGGGCGGTAACTCTACGGAGGGTGGTGGTACTGCTGCAGGTGACGCCGCGCCAGCTGCATGGGTAACCGGGGCCGAGCCTCCACCCGCGCAGCACGCCGTTGGGATCCTCCTTTATGGATCTCCGGAAGAGGAGGAGCGACTCCGCGTCGGTTCTTGCGCTCGGGAAGGCCTGCGCTCTCTGCGGCTCTAAAAGGGAAGGCGAACAGAAGGCTGCCAAGACTAGGGAGACGAGAGCCATCAGAAAGTATACTTTCGTAGAGAAACGAGACATTCTCTCTGGGAGAGAGAGTATAGACAGATTACTAAAGAAGAGTGAAGAGTGGCAGAGAAGAGAAGCCTTTTATTTATTATGTGTGTGTGTGTGAGAGAGAGAGAGAGAGAAAATAAAGGTGGTAGCTGGATAAAGGAGAAAGGCGAATCTGCACTCGTGCTAATGCATGTTTCTGTGCTGTAGAGAGAGAGAGGTGCAATCACATTACACAGTGTTGATGTTCTGCTACACCATATTACCCTTCATCTTTACCACACAACTTGTCAGCTATGGGCCCAACATAGTGGTTGCTGTAGCAGCACATTTGAAATGCAATGTGATTGCACCTTATCTTTTTTATAGAGGGAGAGAAAGAGAGAGAGAGAGAGTCAAAAAGAGCAATACCCATCAAGACCTAAGATCATGGGAAGGAGGGAGATACGAGGGACTACCGTTTTATGGAACGAAGAGAGGAAAGGACGTATAGGTTAGCAGGAAGCACGCTCTCACGAAGACTGTGACAGTATAGTTGACTTGGTTATAAAACAGGGAATTATTTGTTTTCTTATCCTTAAATGGGTTTTGTGGCTTTTGTTAAATCTTAAATGAAGTAGGTTTAAAAGGCTAAGGCCAACTGTCATAATTGTGACAATAACTTGCACGCTCTCAATCTTTCGGTGGAATAGAAAATCTCCAATAGGATGATTCACAGATGTGGTTTCAAGATTTTTGCAATAATTATTACAGTAACCTCTATGATCATGATCCCTCTGGTAAGATTTAGGCGATCCACAATAACTATCCACTACCAGCATTCTATGCGGTCTGGATTTTCATGAGCAAACTTGGATCAAATTTCGAAGAACTGGTAAGCTTATACAAAAAAAAAACAAAGTAAAAAAGAAAAAAAAAGGATGTCTTGTGTTATACGTCCAACTATACACAGTAAATCAAAGCATGTATTTTGTAATAATGACTGCTATGCAACCACCATCCTCTTTGATTATCCAGCTTTATCAAGCTTGTGTCTCTCTGTGTCTGGGATTGGGTATGCCATCTGATATCATGATGGTTTACTTTGTTCCACCTTGAGCAAATGAGTGCAAAATGGACCCGTGTCTTTTTTTCAGGCCAAAGAACAGAATGTGAAAGGTGGGCAAGATGTGTATGGTATGCAGTCAAAAGCAAAAAGGGAAACTGAGGAAACCATATGATGTTATGAGCAAAGCAATGTTTGCTAACGAATAGATTAACAAATTAATAGCTGAATACTAAATAGGGTTTTGTGGTGGACAAGTGCGTTTAAAATGGAATATCATCAATTTATTATTCTGTTTGTTGTCTCGAAAATTTACTCAATAGTTGCTATCAAGTAGGGATGGCAGTGGGTCTCCACCCCCGCCCCGTCTCAAAATCCTACCCTCCATCTCTGTACAGGTTTTGATTTTAACCTCCATCCCCATTTCATATCCTCCATCCCTGGTCCAAACGGGGCGAGTCCCCATTTTGCCTCGGTCCACTGCCATCTCTAAAGAAGGATCGGGAACTGTCTGGGTGGAGTGGGGCGGGGCAAGGCGAGGACGGGTATGGAGCGGGACGGGGATGGGGCAGGGTGGGAGAAAGCATAAGTTTATCCCCACACGGGTTTTGATTTTAACCTCCATCCCAGCCTCCATTTCTATTTCATGTCCTCATTCCCGGTCCAAACAGGGCGAGGTGGGGCGGGGGGGGGGGGCGTTTCCTCACGGTCCACTGCCATCCCTACTATCGATCGGTTGCTTAAGCTTAAACATAATGTCACGATCATTGTTTGGTAATGTGCAGGGTTGCAGACCACAAAAACGTTGAGCGTCCACGGGACACACACATTCGAATTGGGATCACGTAATTAAAGTTTCTTCCACCCAATCTAACCTCATCGATGTGTTAAGCATATTAGATTTAATAGAAATTAACCTTTGGATCATGGGTTTTATTTAGATTTTGGAAAAAACTTATATACATGCCGGATTCCAGAATACAAAAAGTTAATCACTAATAAAACTATGTAAAACGCATCTATGGTATATATATATATATATATATATATATATATATATATATATATATATATATATATATGTTTGAGACAGTCTATTGTATTACAATAGACTTAGCAAGCAGCAGGGCCATCCATCGCATCCTTGATGGATGGCCTGCAAAAAAATGGGCAAAAATGCTGTTTTTGATTTTTTTTTTTTTGCTTTTAGCCGCAGTTTTTGACTGCTAAAAGGACCCAGTTTCTGCTGGGATTTTTAATGACAAACTTCTGACGTCCCTAGTTGTAAAAAAGTGGGAAAACGCTTATTTTTCACATTCTTTTGCTTTTTTTTGTTCATCCATCATGCCTATGATGTACGGTCAAACGAGTTCCATTATTGCGCAGCTACGCATCACTATACAGTTGCTCATGTCGATATTACCTACGAATTGAGTTTCTTTTTTTTTTTTGTCTTTTTCACGAAACTAACCTTACCTATGTGAGTGGAGGTCGGTTCTTAGATCATCAGATTATAACGTGTAAAATTAACTGCGTACAATGTGCGATATTTTCTTGTCTCATAAAATCATGTTTTTTCCTTGAAAACACATGATCCAAAAAGAGATTCCTAGCATTTCAACCATGCTGAATCCATCCATGAGGTCAAATTAGGTCAATACGGTCCGTGCATATGATTTTCAGCTCATTCAAATGGTCAGGTTGACATTAGCAAATGTTAATCATTTATATATTTATATGTGTGTGTGAAATGGTTGCCCATAAAGACCACTCATCTAGTAGTGGTAAATTGGTGAAGGGATGCCACACGTTTGAAATCATGGTGCACTTTTCTTGCATAGAGGCGGAAGCCGAGCCTATTCCCTAATAGGCAAAGGGGACTAGGGTTTTTACAGGAATGAGTTGGGAAGTTGGTGAAGTATTTTTTCCTTTGTACAAGTGTGAAATCATCAATCAGTTTAGTATTTGCATTTGGTGTGCACAAGACATCTCTCTCTCTCCACATTCCAATGTAAAATTGTGAAAATCTTCACCCACTATATTCTTTGAAATTGTCTATCTAAATATCCCTAGTTTGAATTATGATATGGGTTTTTTGTTTTGATAGAAAAGGTGGGGTTGGGCAGACCCCTATCTGTTAATTCAATGTTGATCAAAACTGCATGAAGATTGTTACAAAGCATAAACATCTGAGATCCAATAATAAAGGAGGTTTATCCTTCCAAGTGCAACTGGATCCCACGACACTAAGTGCAGCAAGGTGTCTGGCCATTACATTGAATGTCTTTAAAGCGATTGAAAGAATAACATGTGCCCCAAATGGAGGCCTTGCTAAAACCTGGTTTCCCTCTGCCTTCTAGCTGATTATAGACCATCCTAACCAGATATCTGCGAGATGATTCTAAATTGATATTGCAGTTAAATATCTGTATCCAGGCATCCCATTCTCTCTCAAAGACAGATCTTTGCTCCCTGATCCACCCTGCAGATAAGAATTGACCAGCTGAATCCCTGATAGTGTACCCAATTTGCCAATGATGGGTGATGATGATTCTGTCAACATTAACTTAATCCATCCATTAGGACATGGAATCCATCTACCTGCACATTTCCAGCGTTGGATAATAGGATGATTACTGCTCGGTGCAATCGGCATTAACTTGTTCCCTAACTGCAGAAATGCTGGTAGATGCAATAGCATTGTTTGCTCAAGTCATTTTTTTCAACGCATAAAAAAATATAGATGTTAGACCCAAGGGGTTTGGCCTAGTGGGATAGGGCCTAGGTTCAAATCTCATGGGCTCATCCCCCTGCGTAAGCCGAAGCTTGGCAACTCCATGGAGTCCAGTGGTAAGCTTTCGGAGTTTTACGCTGATATAGGCAGAGACTGTAAGGCAGGCAGGCTGAGCCAGCGTGGCTTAGGTCTCTGCACCGAAGCGGTTTCTCCAAGTATAAATATAAAACAATATAGATGTTGCTTACTGAAAAAAAAAAAAAAATGATGCTGAACTTCGAGCCACCAAAACAACAATTTATGTCCCATCCACAACTTATGGCAATATTTTTTTCTTATTTTATTGTGACACTTTATTCCTAATAGCCGTAGTGAATTTAAATATACCATGGTGGTGATAAAAGTTGGGCCTAGGCCATCAGACCTAAACTGAGGGTTGTGAATTGTGGACTACAGTTTAAGGTCGGGCTGGCGGGTCGGGTCGGCGGGTTGGTAGGTAAGCATGCCTCAACACGAACCCTACCTGTTTATTAAACGGGTCGGCTGTGGCAAACATGAACCCGACTCATTTATTAAACGGGTAACCCGACACTAATAAACGGGTCGGGTCAGGTGGGGTAGACGGGTTGGTGGGTCGGGTTTGTGTTAGCGGGCGGGTTGGCGGGTTAGCGGGCGGGTTGGCGGGTTAGCGGGCGAGGTGGCGGGTTAGCAGGCAGGTTGGTGGGCGGGTTCGGGTAAACGGGTTGACCCGCCCGCCTAACCTGTTTATTAAACGGGTCAACCGGGTTGACATACCCCTAACATGAGTTTAATAAATGGGTTAAGCGGGTCGACCTGTTTACGAGACGAACCCGTTTAAGCCAAACTCGAACCCGCCTAAGAAGCTTGCCGGGGGGGGTTGGGGGGTTTTGTTAGATTTTGCCACCCCTAGTTGTTGCTATATAATTGTAGCCAAGTATTGTCCCATAGAAGAGCTTCTATGCTATGGCGAATAAGACACCCTTGATTCTTGGGTGGAAGAAGATATTGCATACCATGATATGACATTGTGGGAATAATTTTAGAACATGTAAAGGCGGGGCTCAAAAGGGGAAACCCAAGATGCTCTCACATCCATGATAGTATATCGATTTTTATGAGTTTCTAAGCACAAAGGACACTGCACTTTTTTCTTCTTTTTTCTTTTGGCCACGCGTGCATGGCTTGGTTCACGTGCTGGCTCTGTCGTGCATCACAATGCAGGGAAGGAAACGGGTAGGGACCTAAAACGGTTCTGGACCCAAATCGGATCACACAGTCCAATTCGCATTGGGATAGTCAAAACATAAAAATCTAGCCCAATCTGTTTAACATGCTGGAACCTGTAACTAAACTGGTTTGGGTGTCCAAAATTGATCCAAACCCATACAGTTGACCTCCCTAACTTGGGAATTCTGGATAGAAAAATTGGACTTTCAATTAGTATGATCCTGCCAAACTTGAGCCTAGTGCGTATATTTGAGAACAGGCTGGATATGGCTCTGCTTTTTGCAATGCTAGATCTGGGTTTGGATCCATATCCGACACAGATGACATAGTAGATTCCAGATCCAGATACTATATGTGGTACTCTAGCTGTTGAAATGGATTTATCGTTTTTAATGTGTTAAAGGTGAAACGGGTCAGGTAGACCCAATTTCAACATGGATTTGGTTTTATCTGATTCTCACACGAATCCAAATAAACCTGACCATATTTGTTTAGAAACCAGCCTCGATTCTGATATATACAAGCTGGATCACATTTGGATCCCTCCATTTTGCATTCCTACCAGTGCCACAGGACAAAAGTAGGAAACTTAATGTTGGATGAGCCCATACTTTCAAGCCTCTAATGCAATTATGCAAAATATGAGGGACTTGAGGGAAAAGACTAACCACCTTTTTAAAAAAATCCTATTTTTATTAACTTATAACCACTATAAACACATGCATTGCATTCATATTTATTTATAATTAAGGTTTTCTATACCAAGTCAACAAGGGATATATCATTCTCCAATGAGAAAAAGACTTGCATGACTCCATGAGACTTGCGTAAGAAGGAACTATTCTCTCCTCTAACAACTCATATAATTGCTCAACTATCATTTAAAAATAAAAATACCAAAACTAGCCAACCCAATTAGGATTTAAATTAAGACAAAAATAAACTTGGCCAAAGACTCAATCAACATTAAACTTCAACACCCCCTTGTGCTAAACTCAACGTCGAGTTCAACACACAACTTCTCAAATTGAGCCACCGCCAATGACTTTGTCAAGATATCAAAAACCTGTTTAGCTAAAGAAAATGGAACCAAATCAACCTCTTCTGCAGCTACCTTTTATCTGATGAAGTGATGCTAAATCTAAATGTGTTTCATTTTGGCATTAAACACAAGATTATATGCAAGCTGAAAGCACTCTTATTATTACATCTAAGCAAGACGGGATAATATGTCTTCCGTCTAAGACCACCAAGAAGACACAAAAGCCATGTTGAATTGTGAACTACCATAATTGTTGCTCTATATTCAACTTTTTGTAGAAGAAAGTGTAATTGTAGGTTGCTTTTTAGTGCACCATGAGACAACAACTAAACCAAGTCTAAAGTAAAGCCTAAAGTAGACATGCAGGTATCAACATTACTTGCCCAATTGCATATGTGAAGCCTGCTAACTTGAAAGAAGAAACATTAGTATGTATAATACCATAATCAGAGTGTTGGAGATATACCTGATAATCCTTCTTACAGCATCTAAATGTGGTCGCATTGCATTATGCATAAATTGACTCATAATCTCAACTACATACGATGTGTTGGGCTGAGTAATAATCAAGTATATCAACTTTTCTACTATCTACTTGTATATAGTAGGATCTTCTAGTAGCTTTCCTTGATCTTAGCTTCAAATTAGGTTACATAGGTGTTCTTATAAACTTGCATTCATTCATATGATACTTAGCAACCAAATTTCATGCATATTTCTTTTGGCCAAGAAAATAGCCATTCCTGACTTTAATCACTTTCATGCCAAGAAAATATTTTAACTCACATAAATCTTTCATCTCAAAACAAATAGACAATTCATCACAAATCAACTCAATCTCATGTGCATTATCATCCATTACAATATATAAGATCATCAACATAAATAAGAACTCTAGCTATAATATTTGCAAATTTTTGGTTAAATAGTCAAATGAGATATAATAAAAATTTTGAAGCATATTTTATGATTTCGAGTAAGCGGTTGTATTTGTATCAAAATTTTGAAAAAAACAATCTTCGTTTTGTCAAAATTGGAGTTAAAATGAGTTTGGAGCACCCTTGACAAGTTTTAGGAGATATTTGACCAAGAAAAGGTTGACCCTCCAAAAGGGGAGTTGACCCTTGCTTGAAAATAACCCACGAGGGTCGAACCTCTATAAAGAAAGTCGACCCCCTTTGGTGTTTTGGTGTTATAGGACATAAGGGACAATGAAGGTCGACTACCTGCCCCGAAGAGTCGACCCCTACGGTGCTTTGTAGGTCGTTTGGACTATATGGGTCGGAGTGGATCCGATTTACCTCAACTCATGTGAGTTACCTCACTTTCTTATTAACCATACCTCCCTTTTTTCCTTAGGCCCTACCTTACCCCTACCACCACCCTGCCATATGCAAACTCGGTTTGCATTAACACCACCATCGCCCCCTCTTCTGGTTCAACTTTTGCCTATAAAAAGGGGCAGTCACCTCTCTTGTTCCAAACCTACGTCCTCATCTTTTTTGCAGAACTCTTCTCTCTTTGCCTCTCTTCTTTGTTAGGAATAGGCAGTTGGAGGTTCTCTCTCCCACTTCATGTTTCTCTCCATTTATAGAAGGGTCGAAGATCCCGCAACCACCACCTTTATTGTTTAGTAAAGCTCCATCAGGACTTGGAGCTGAAAACTGCATAGAACCAAAGTAGGTTTACCTTGACCGAACTTGTATGCATAGGTATAGACTATGTGAGCGTTAGGCTCTTCATGCTAGATGATTTTTACAAGGTTTACGTATGAGAAATATTGCGAAAAGATTTTGTTTTTATATTGTAAATGTATATACATTTTGAGAAGCGATGCATGTTTATTTTAAACTATTGTTTTCCTGTTTTATTAAGTTGTGAATGTTTATGCAACTCATACGTCAATTTGGATAAAGTTTTGATACGTGAAACTTGGAGAAAACTGAGTTACAGAAAAGCTAGAAATGCAAGAGTCAACCCTCTGTAAACACAGTCAACCCTTGCTACTTTATGTTCAGACTGTGAAGGCTAGAAGAGTCAACCCTCTAGTTTTGGAGAGTCGATCCTCATGCTAACCTGGGTATAAGCCCCTAACAGCAGCAAAGTCGACCCTTAAAATTCAAGAGTCAACCCTTGCTATGTCAAAAGGCAGAACCCTCTGCTTTTAAGCAAAGTCAACCCTCTATTTACTCCTACAGAAGATGGGTCGACCCCCAAAAATGAAGAGTCGCCCCCCAGTCCTCTTTTGTTGGTTTTGACCCCAAAACACAGTGAGTCGACCCTCCAAGTTCAGAGAGTCGATCCTTGCTGTAAAAATTGACATGTTTATGATGTTTTGTTCCTGACTCAGATGAGTCAACCCTGATCCTTGAAGAGTCAACTCTTGGGTATCTGAGTATGAGTTCTTGATGTTTTGAACTCGGATAAAGGTTGTCAAGCTGGGGATTTGAATGAATCACTTGAAAACAAGCCAAGAGACATGTTTTCGCTACAACCTTGCATGGAATGCATAGGTAAGTTCCTAGTGGTCCAATGAAAGACCATTTTTACGTTAAAATGAATGTGATAATGTTATATCTATTGGTAGAACTGAAAATATGAAGTTTTACTACACAATATTATATGTGCAATGTGTGAGACTGGTTATATGCTTCCATCAATAGCATGCAATGAATGATATGCAAATGCATCATGTGAAATCATGCTTAAGGATGTCGTTGCTTTTGTTTAAGCTTGGTATTATGGCATGTGTGTCATGCACATGGACTCTGCACCGAAAGAAGGCATGGTTCGAGCCCAAATAAGCATTCTTGACCTTATATATGATCAACCAAGCTAAGATTGTGTTAGTGCACCAAAGTGGTAGCCGATAACCTTATAACAGGTTGAAATCATATGTGCTTAAGCCCGGTAGAGGCTATTGCATCTGTATAAGATTAATTATTATTTAAAGCATGTATGACAAAAGAGTTAACTAAAGAATGTGAATGATTAATTTTCTTGTACCTTACAATGAGAGAGTAAGCATATACATTAAGCTCCGTGGGGTTTTTAAGTACAGAACATTGCTTTCCCAATCACGGAGATCGAGCATATCTACCACTTGTGTTGTGGAGTGGTAGTGAGAAGGTTTTAGCTAAAAATGAATTGTGATATATCAGGTTACAAGTGTTGGGGTTTTCTCTCTCATTAAAGTGCCCCTCACACGAGAAAAAAAATTATGTGTAAGGTCGAGGTAATAAGACACAAAGTGATTTAATATACTATCTTGGGCCGAGCTTCCAATCTAGTATGCATTATACCAACAGAGTATAAAGAAAGAGAAACAAATGTATGTTGAGCATGTATGCAAGCCTGACATGCATCATCTAAGAAAGAATTGTAAGCTACCCATGTCATGATAGATGCATCAATTACTCTAGTAAGGCATGCATATATTGTAGAATTGTGAATAATTATCTGGTGATATGTTATGCACTCTTGATAAAATATTTCCTGCATACCTATACTATGCATGCATATTTCATCATTGTATTCCTACATGGGCCTATTGATATTGACCCCCTACAAACCATAGGAAATTAATAGAAGATCGAGCAGTTGCAGAATGTTGGGGTGGCATTGAAGAGCCAATTACTTTTCCATCCCAGGCATTGGATTTTGTAGTTATCATGTTGTAATGCTTTTACATCTGCAATGTACAGTTTGGGTCTGCAGCATTTTGAATGAAGTTGTTTTCAATGCTATATTCAGTATAATATATTTTTGAGTGGAAAGTTACCCGCCCGAGGTTTCAAACCTGTAAAAAATATTTACTCTGGTTATTCTCAAAACTAAAATGAAAAGTTTTAAATTTCATGTATTTTTTTAAGAGTTGGATATCTCGAGGCATTACAACTAGTATCAATACAAGGATCTTGAGATTCAAAAAGATCTCATGATCAATGAGCAACCTATGAAGGTCATTACCCAACGAGATCAAGTGTTGCAAAATAAGACTATTCTCTTGGTGATGGTGCATTGGCAACACCATGGAATCGATGAATGCTCTTGGGAGCTTGAGGGAGAGATAAAGATGAAGTATCCCATATTATTTGGTGCTTGCCTTAATTAAATTTTGCAGATGATTTTTTTTAAGCAGAGTAGGATGTAATACTCATGAGTTTTTGGTTAAATAGTTAAATAAAATATAATAAAAATTTTGAAGCATATTTTATAATTTGATTTGTGTTCACACCACCACCACCCCTCTTCTGGTTCAACTTCTGCCTATAAAAAGGGGCAGTTGCCCCTCTAGTTCCTCCTCCTCTTTGTAGAACTCTCTCTCTCTCTCTTTGCCTCTCTTCTCTGTTAGGAACAAGTAGCTAGAGGTTTTCTCTCCCACTTACTATTTCTCTTCATTTAATAAATGACCGGAGATCCCACAACCCCCACCTTTATTTTTGAGTAAAGCTCTATTAGGACTTGGAGCTAAAAATTGCATAAAACCAAGGTAGGTTTACCTTGACCGAACTTGTATGCATATGTATAGATTGCGTGAGCGTTAGACTCTTTATGCTAGATGATTTTTACAAGGTTTACATATGATAGACATTGCGAAAAGTTTTTATATTGTAAATGTATATACATTTTCAGAACTTATGCATGTTTATTTTAAATGAACTTTGCTTTGTTTCTTCAGAATAAACTGTTGTTTTATTGTTTTATCGAGTTGTGAATGTTTATGCAACCCCTACGTCTATTTGGATGAAGTTTCGATACACGAAACTCAGCAAAAATTGAGTTACATAAAATCTAAAAACACAGTCCACTCTCTGTAAACAGAGTCAACCCTTGCTACTTTTTATTTAGATTGTGAAGGCCAGAA
Organism: Nuphar pumila; assembly: GCF_984573655.1. Classification (NCBI taxonomy): domain Eukaryota; kingdom Viridiplantae; phylum Streptophyta; class Magnoliopsida; order Nymphaeales; family Nymphaeaceae; genus Nuphar; species Nuphar pumila. The sequence continues at coordinate 106,977,347 of NC_143250.1, read as the reverse complement.
GAGTAGACCCTTAAAATTCAAGGTCAACCCTTGTGTCAAAAGGTAGAACCCTATGCTTTTAAGTATAGTTGACCATTTGTTTATAGAGAGTCAACTCTTGTAAAAGATGGGTTGATCCTAAAAAATGAACAGTCAACCCCCCAGTCTTGTTTTTGTTGGTTTTGACCCCATAATACAATGAATCGACCCTCTAAGTTCAGAGAGTCGACCCCTGCTGCAAAAATTAACATGTTTATGATGTTTTGTTCCTGACTCTTATGAGTCAACCCTTGATCTGCGAAGAGTCGACTCTTGGTATTTGGGTATGAGTTCATAAAGTTTTGAACTCGAATAAAGGCTATCAAGCCGGGGATTCAAATGAATTACCCCAAGAACAAGCCAGGAGTTCTGCTTTTGCTACAACCTAGCATGAAATGCATAGGTAAGTGCCTATTGGTCCATTGAGAGACTATTTTTACATTAAAATAAATATGATAATGCTATATATATTGGTAGAACTGAAAATGTGAAGTTTTATTGCACACTATTAATATATGCATTGCGTGAGACAAGTTATATGCTTTCATCAATAGCATGTGATGAATGATATGCAAATGCATCATGTAAAATCATGCTTAAGAATGTTGTTGCTTATGTTTAACCTTAGTATTATGGCATGCACATAGGCTCTGCACCGAAAGAAGGCATGGTTCGAGCCCAAATAGATGCTCTTGACCTTAAGTATGATCAATTAGGCTAAGATTGTGTTAGTGCACTAAAGTGGTAGCCGATAACCTTATAACAGGTTGAAATCATACGTGCTTAAGCTCGATAGAGGCTATTGCATCTGTATAAGATCAATTACTATTTAAAGCATGTATGTCAAAAGAGTGAACTAAAGAATGTGAATGATTAATTCTCTTCTACCTTACAATGAGAGAGTAAGCGAGTACATTAAGCTTCGTGGGGTTTTTAAGTACAAAACATTGCTTGCCCAATCACTAAGATCGGGGATAGCTACCACTTGTACTGCGAAGTGATAGTGAGAAGGTTTTAGCTAAAAATGAATTCTGATATATCTGGTTGCAAGTGTTGAGGTTTTCTCTCTCATTAAAGTGCCCCTCACACGAGAAAGAAAATGATGTGTAAGGTCAGGGTAATAAGATACAAAGTGATTGAATATACTATCTTGGGCTGAGCTTCCAATCTAGTATGCATTATACCAATAGAGTATAAAGAAAGATAAACGAATGTATGTTGAGAATATACGCAATCTTGACATGCATCATCTAAGAAAGAAATATAAATAAAAGAATTGTAAGGTACCCATGTCATGATAGTTGCTTCAATTACTCTAAAAAGACAAGCATATATTGTAGAATGTTGTACAATTATCTAGTGATATGTTATGCACTCTTGATAAAATGTTTCTTGCATACCTATACTATGTATGCATATTTCGTTATTGTATTCCTACGGGCCTGTTGATATTGATCCCCTACAAACCATAGAAAATGAATAGAAGACCAGAGCATTTCTAGAGTGTTGGGGCGGTGTCAAAGAGCCAGTCATTTTTTCATCTTAGACATTGGATTTTATAGTTATCATTTTGAAAAAACCGTGTTGTAATGCTTTTACATCTGCAGCATTCAGTTTGGGTCTGCAACATTTTCAATGAAATTATTTTTCATGCTACATTCAGTATAATATCGTTTTGAGTGAAATGTAATCTGCTTGAAGTTTCAAACTCAAATAAAAAAGATTTTCATTAGTTGTTCTCAAAAGTAAAAAGAATAGTTTTAAAATTTCATGTATTTTTTCCAGAGTTGGATATCTCAGGGTGTTACAACACTCATTTTAACTCCGATTTTGATAAAATGAAGATTGTTTTCTTCAAAAATTTGATATGAATGCAATCATATTCTCAAAATCATAAAATATGCTTCAAATTTTCTATTATATCTCATTTAACTATTTAATAAAAATTTTATGGGTATTACACTAGGAGTACTATTAGCAGTCTTTTCATAAATAGGCTAATGCCAACAAAAGAAATAACATAACTATAAAATATTCAATATTTTGTCATTTTCTCGTACCATACTCTAGGTGTTTGCTTAAGACCATAAAATGCTTTATTAAGTTTGCACACACACTTAGGATGAAAAAAATCAATAAACATCTTGGTTGCTCCATATAAATATCCTTATGAAGATCACCATATATGAAAGCATTTCTGGCATCTACCTATCATAGAGACCAACCACAACTAGTAGTCAAAGATATAAGAACTTTAAGAAAAGTCAATTTAGCAATAAGACTAAAAGTCTCATCAAAATTTATGCCATTTTTTTTAGAAAACCCTTTAACTAATTTTGTCTTATACCGGTCAATAGAACCATCACTATTGCGCTTTACTTTATACACTCACTTGCATGAGATGAGTTCAACTTCATTTGGTAAAGATACTAGATCCCAAGTTTCATTCTTCTTAAGTGTTTTTATCTTTGATAATATAACATCTTCCCAAACATCAATGCCCTTAGCTTCCTCATATGAATCAGGTTCTAACTTTCTAAAGTATCTGTCATGTAACAATGAATTGCAGAAAAATTAGAATAATCCCAATCTTTGTACATGTCAATTGGTGCTTTGGCTGTTAGCAACCTCTTTGGCAGAATGAGTGTCAAAACATCAAGTGTATCATTATTCTTTTGCTTTACTGTTGGCATTTTCTTAGCTTTTCCTTTAGCTCTTGAATCATGCATACCAAACTTCCACGGACTTCTATCATTCTTAGGAGAAGAGCTAAGAGATACTTAAGGATTCATGTTTGATGTGTTGAATTGCTCTATTTGCTTTGATGAAAGTGGTAAAGAAGATTCGTTTGGATATGGCATGTCATTTGCGTTGCATACATCTGCAAGGAGACCACTTGAATCCACCATGAAGACTACAGGTCTTGACACATAAGCACATTGAGTAGTAAGATCAATACATCTCAACCCTTTCTTTCCTTCATAATAGTCAACAAATATGCACTTGACAACCTTATTATCTTAAGTTTTTTAATATCTAGAACATGAATAAAATATACACAACCAAACACACGAAAGTGAAAAACATCCGACCTATGACTATATAATTTCTCATATAGAGAGATTATCAATGTGTTTAAGATGTGTCTTGTTGATTATGTAGTTTGTAGTGCGCATGCATCCAACCTATTATTCATGTTTCACATTCTTTGCATGTACTATGCTATGAATAGTCTCACTCAAGTGCCTATTCTTGCGCTCATCCGGATCATTTTGCTTTGGTATATTGTCATAAGAAAACAGCCTGAGAATCTTATTTTGTTTCAAAAAAGTGACAAACTTGCAAGATTTATATTCACCACCAAAATCTAATCTCAAGCAACCAATCTTAGAATGAAATTTATTCTCAAGCAATTCTTTGAATTCATAAAACTTTTTAAAGACCTCATTTTTTTTCTTAAGAAAATATGCCCAAGTATATCTACTGAAATCATCAATAAATGTCACCATATACTGCAATCCTATACACGAGGGTATGCATACCTTTCCAAATACATCGGTGTGCACCAATTCAAGTGGCCAAAAAGTCCTTGTGTTGCTCTCACTGAAAGAAAAATTGTGTAACTTCCCATATTGACAACGAACACAACGTCTAATTTTGATTCCAATGATGGCAAACTACATATCAAACCATGATATTGCATATATTTGAGTCTACCCTAACTCACATGACCAAGTCTATAGTACCATAAATCAGTAGTTTCAAGATTCAAAGTACAATCCACACAAGAGTTACCAATAAATATAGCATATAACTTATCAATCTTCTTACCAGATATCATCAAATCACCAAAGAATTTAATGTGATCATATACTTCGAAATCATTAGGGCCAAATACAACATGAAAACCACAACTGATAATATAAGAAACCAAGATAATAATTGTTTTCATAATTGACACATAATATATGTTGTTCACTGGTCTAGAAGTACCTGAAAATGTAGTCAAAACCAAGTTGGCCACACTAAAAATTGGATAGACAATATTATCTGTAGTAATAATAGCATTTGACCCTTTATGTGTATGCAAGTCTATAAACAACTCTCATAAATGAGTCAAGTGATTGGAAATCAATGATCCAATTAGAAGTGAAGTGAATGTCTGATGACTTCGGTAACCTAGAAGAACATATATCAATAACTGTTGAAGTGAGTGCCATCCTTCTATATTTTTTCCTAAAGTAGTACTATGAGAAACTTTTTTGAAGTGAGTGCCATAATTACCGTATTTAATATTTACCCTGCAACTTTTTTGAAAATGACTGTGTTTTCCACATCTATAAAAAGTTTATCTAACATGTGACTTATTATTATTATTATTAGGTCAATAAAAATTCCTTTGCTTATTATCTTGATTACTTCTCTTTTCCTACTTTTCTTTTGAAAACTTATTGAAAGACTTGTTTTCTTTCCTAGAAAACTAAGCTTTATCATCTTTCTTAAAGGACTCACCAACATCATGTATTTGATTCATGAGTGATTCTTGATTCACTAATAAAATTTTCAATTGAAGCAAAGTTGGTTGTTTAGGCCAACTCGTTAAATCAATTTAAAATGCAATGCACTCTTTGTTAACTTCATGAATTAACATGTGGTGTTTCTTATCCTCATTATATTTAGAACTTTCGTCCAATAAAGCTAACTCATCAAACAACTTTTTAGCCTTTTGAGAATATTGGAAAATAGAAAGCCTACCTTGCTTCAAGGTTGTAATCTCGTTCTCTATGAATTATCGCCTCGCTTCATTCTTTTTTAAACACAAGTGTGCAAGAATGTCTCAAGCTTCTTTGGGAGTCTTTTTATCTTGAATGTTGATGTGAAGATCCTTCTCTATGGTTGCTTGAATTACAAACATATTTTTCTCACACTTTATCCTCAGCTTTCTACTTGCTTCGGCATGTGCATCATCATTGAGTGGTTGTATGGTATCTGATCCATTAACCACCTCCCACAAATCTAACCCAATCAAGTAAGACTCCATGCAAGATTTCCAATATATATATATATATATATATATATATATATATATATATATATATATATATATATATATAAGCTTCACGATCCTAAGAATCATACTATTTGATATGTTTTTCACAACTCCAATATAAAAAAAAAAGTGTTTACACGATACAAAACTTTTAATCAATATCATGACAATCCTAACATTAATTGTCATTATTTAATTGAGAGCACTACAATCCTTAACTCAAACCACAAAAAAAACCATAAAACCAATTCAAGGTCATAGCTTTCAAAAAATAGAAACTTGAACCAATAGGGCATGTACCTCAAAGCACCATCATTTTCTCAACTCAATGATTTTATAGCTCTGATACCATGTTAGGATGAGCCCATACTTCAAACCTCTAATGTAATTATGCAAACTATGAGAAACTTGAGAGAAAATATGAGAAAAGGAAAAAAGGGACCATCTTCAAGCAAAAATTCAATTTTCATCAACTCATAACCATTATACGCACACCCGGTGCATTCATATTTACACCTACGGATAGACTCTTATTTATAATCAAGGTTTTCTAAAATAAGTAGAAGTCAACAAGGGATATGTCATTCTTTAACGAGAAGAGACTTACATGGATCCAATAGACTCCTGTATAACAACTCATAACCATTATAAGCACACTCATTGCATTCATATTTGCACTTACATATAGGCTCTTATTTATAGTCAAGGCTTCCTAAACTAAGTCAACAAGAGATATGTCATTCTTTAATGAAAAGAGACTTACATGGCTCCATAGGACTCCTGCATAACAATGAACTATTTTTTACTTTAACAACTCATATAATGACTCAACTACCATTAAGAAGCAAAAATACTAAAACTACCCAACCTAATTAGGATTTAAAATGAGACAACAATAAATCTTGTCAAAGACCTAGTCAACACTTAATGGATAATCTTATCAATGTTAGGTTAGGTAGAATTGTGTGAATTACCAAAAAATCATCATGATCATAGTTATTATGAAATGAAACAAATACGAGAAGCGATGAGTGAAACAGAAGCTAGGAAACAAGTGTTAAAAAGTAATATAAAGTGAAAAACAAGATAATGTTGTAACAAATTATAGAAGCACATGAGAAATGTAAAAATAAACACATAGAAAGCAATATGAAGTGGGAGCACAAGCTAACAAGAAACAATATGAAAACAAGTAGGAAATGATATAAAATTAATATGCAAGCTTGTTATAAATAATACTTTTTTTAGCAGAAAAATATAAAAAGTGAGGGAGAAGTGACAATAAATGAGGGAAACCCTAAAGAAATGAGGGAGAATCGAACTAGAAGCATGGAAATAAGCAAGCTTCTCTCTAAAAGGAAATATATTTCCTATATTTTCAGTAAGCAAGAAAATTCTCACTTCCAAAGCGCCCTTCCGAAGAAGCAAACTTCCCCATATAGCAAGAAGCTTCCGATAACTATGGTCCTGATCTAACAATGGTGTACAAATTTTTGTTGCATATTTTTTGAATGGGTCACCCTTGAGGCTGTGACCCATTTGGAGTCCGGAACCTAACTCTAAGCATGGGTCCTTACACTAAGTATGCATCTCAATGATGACGGTGAGCAATCAACAGATCACGATGCTCCAGCTCCCCTATAGATTATTGATTTTTATATTATGAATTGTGGTACAACCATCTCTAAGAACAAATCAGGTGATCTGGCAAAATCACCGATCATGGGTGATTTCGCATCCTCACCGTCCATGTCTCCATTCACCTCCATCAAGCTGTAGGGCCCACCATGGCGATACAAACGGCATCAACAGGACGAACCGTGACCATGCCAAATTGGCATATCGCTTGATCTGTTCGTTCAATTTCTTCTCAAGCAACCGGCACTCAAAATGGATCGGAACCGATGACATTTGATCCAGATCCAAGCCACCTTCTCACCATATTAATCGGATAAATATATAATGAAAATGAACCTTGTGATCAGGTCCTAATTCCTAATCCATAAGAGATGGAAAAAGAAGGGCGTTTTTTTTGTTTGTATCAAAACTCAAGTTTAGACATGGCCTAGTTTTCACATAGTTACAAATCTGGTTATTGGGATTTTCTCAGCAAAGAAAAATTTAACAATAAATAAAAAATTGTTTTTTGAGAAAAATATTTTAAAAATTCAATATTTAGATCTAATTAAAATTATATAATATATATAAATATACTCAAAATAAGTGATATTTTAAAAAATATTGATTTTTTTTTTCAAGATTATATCAGTTTTTGAAAATCTCTTGGTAAAATCACCAAATTTTAAAAAAATGGCCAATATTTGTAAATGTGCTTCTCACTTGTCATCTTCGATGCGAGCAACCCCTTAAGCTTTAATCATGGGGCGGTCAAGCTTTGGGTTGACATTGACATTCTTTAAGCATTTTAAAAATTGGAGGCACCAATGGATTTGAATCATGACACGCCCATGTTGTATTGTTCCACTTTCTCATATTATCTTTTGTGAATTTTAATCCATTATCATATGTATATGCTCGAACGTCGAATCTATTGAAATCAAATTCATACTTGCACCAATTACTGGATTTTACAAAAGTAACAAAAATATACGAATTCTCCACCGAAGCAGTTAATCTTTGAGTAGGGTCACCGACACTCAAGCCTTGCCCATCAGTGAAAGGTGCCCTCACACCCTGTAGAAGTTGAACTTAGGACGAAGGGGTCAACACCTTCTCCCCGGGAGTGCTACCACTCCGGTGACCTTTTTTTTTTAAGGAAAAATATTTCATAGCTTTTTTCAAAAAAATAGACACAATGATTTTACGTGGAAAACCCCAAAGGGAAAAAAATTATAAATAGATTACAAATTAAAATTAGAAAGAAAAAAACTAAAACTATAAATGTTACAACTAAAAAAAAAAATAAGACTACTTGTCTTCTTCCTCAGATGGATAAGGTTCACTGGACGGATTGTTAGACGGGTTGAGGCTGGTTTGTGAGTTGGTCTGGTCCAGTTCACGGGTTAAATAGGTTCAGGTCGTAACGGTTTTTGGGCCGGGGGAGGGTGAAACCGGCACGTTCCACTACACGGTTCACGCGTTGGGCCCGGACCGTTACTGTAGTTTTTGGAATGTGCCAGTCCGGGTTCCAACGGCCGGTTCTGATCCGGTTAAAGGGGTCAAACCGGCCCATTAGCCAGCTCTATGTGTGTGCGTGCTTGAATCTCGACTAGCCAATTCTAGTCCTTGGTGATATCATAAAGTGTAGAAAAAATTTTGATTTTTTTTTTGTGAGAAAAGGACACAAGTTTTAGGATAATTTAATATAAGCACATAAAATATGTGGGGTTTACAGGTTTAGCTGTTTCAGTTATTCAAATATTTAAGACAAATGCCTACCTTTTTAAGAAATTTGGCAGTTGTTTTCTTTTTATATCATCTAGCTTTAATTTACTCCTTAATTAAAATAGCATTCACAACCTTTTTTTCTTATATTATTTTAATGACACTTTTATATTTGTAGTTAAGTGCAAGTAGCAACGGGGCTCAGCTTGTCTGGTAGGAGCAGCTAGTGCACGTCACCTTGTGTTGGGATGGCGTAGGTTCAAAACCCAATGGGATAGTTGTATAACTGTTACGGGTCTGCCTAACCCCAGCTTGCCTTTCAAAAAGAAAAAGAAGTTAAGAACAAATTCTTAAAAAACGAGCATTGATCTTGAATAGTTTCACACTAAGACAGCTAGTTGTAAATTTGACTTATATTAGATACATATATGTAAAATACTCTAAAATTTAATTATAATAAAATATTTTCGATAAATATCATATGAATAAATAAAAAAAAAGTGAAAATCACTAGCAGGTCAGATCTTGCATAATCGACAGCAGACATCCTTTGCCTTTTGTCTAATAAGTCACTAGCAAGGTTGCACGTGAGATGCACGTAAATTAGATAGAGAGTGAGGATAAAAGTAAAGCTAAAAGTTGAAAAATTAGAGCTAACAAAAGAAAGTTATGTAGGAGAGTAACTAAACAATGGTATGGTAGGGATGGCAGTTGACCGGGGCAGGGGACAAGGTCTCCACTCCCTCTCGGCCTCAAAATCTGGACTTCCATCCCTGCAAGGCTTTGGATTTTAACCTCCATCCCCATTTCATGTCCTCCATTCCCGGTCCAAATGGGGTGAGGCGGGGCGAGGCAAGGCGGAGATCGGGATGGAGACGGGGTGGGGCGGAGGAAAGCCTAAGTCCATCCCTGCACGGGTTTTGATTTTAACCTTCATCCCCGCCTCTATCCCTGTTTCATGTCTTCAATCTCTGGATCCAAACGGAACAAGGTAGGGCGTGGCTCCGTTTTCTCCAGATCCACTGTCATCCTAGTGTTTGGTATCCATTAAGCCCTGGCCCCCTTGTTGACAGAACCTGCTTTGCCTTCATGCATATAATCATGGCAGATAGTGCCCAACACTTGGAGATAAAGAAAAACCAATGAAGAAAAGAAAGGTGGTGGTTCCCTTTTACCTGTAGACAAAATGATACATCTTACGTGGGGGAATGATGGGTATGCCACCTTGGTGGGTCCCACATCAACTTTATAGCTTACACTAGGGTGTTATGTTGGTGAAAAACGAGTCACTAACTTTTTAAAAATTATCCAGATAAGTAATTCTTATTCAGCGTCATGTATGTGTTGGAAATATCTTGCATTCAAATCTTTGTGCATTTGCATCTCAAACACTATATATGAAGCCATTTTCATAGAGTAATGATCAAAGTCGCTATCCTGATCAGAAATCCTGGGTTCCACCACCTGAACTTGGGGTTTCTTCAGATAAATATAAGAAAAAGAAAGTTCGTGAAACTATGGTACGTATCAAGTAAAAGATGACCAAGTTCATGAATTCGACTGTGTAGAGTGTAAGAACTTGTATATCTCGATTATTTTTTTTTTATAGGTAAGATGGGGTTAGGCAGACCCCTACCCAGTTATACAACTACACCATTGGGTTTTGAACCTGAAACGTCCCAGTACATGCTGCTCCTATCAGACATGTGGAGCCTGCAGTTGGTTATTTCACATTCTTATACCCAATGTTGTGAAAAGCGTTGAGCACAGCGAGGCGCTCCACCAAAAATTGATATAAGCCTCAAATTTTTTTTTTGAAAACTTACAAAAAAAAACTATAAAAATATCTAAAATATAAATAAATAAATAAAATGATGAAGCAACAACCAATAAGAAATATAAAATCTCAAATAAATACTAAAAAATATGAGATTAGTATATAAAAGTAACTAAAAAACTGATTATATAACTGAAAAACTAATTATATAATTAAGAAACTAATTATATAACTTAGAAACAAATTATATAGCTTTAAAAAAATATAATGTATATCTGTTTTCCGCACAAATACACACTTTTTCTTCTTCTTTCTTCACATCTTAGGCTAGCGCCTTGAGGCCCAGCGTGCTTTTAACAACACTGCTTGTACCCCAAGGAAGCTTTAGTCTTGTGGGCTACCATTTTATCCCATCTGTATGTGTCTTTCCAACTGAGCTTCATATCATACCTTCCATTTTCAGTGACCAGCTGAAACAAGATACAGCAGGGACCTGGCCTCTTTTAATAATCCCTTTAATTCTTTTCTCTTTTGTTTTGTATTTATAATTTCAAGGCATGAATATTGGGTTAACATAAAACCATACCACTTAATTAACCAAAGGATTTAGAACTTTAAAATTCATGCTTATTCAATTCTGATATGAGGGATCTAGGTGTTACCAAGAGCCACAGAAAATTTGTAAGTATTGGCTCATATAGGGGAACATCCAATGGGGACATATATAAAGGTCAAATATATGGGTTTTCTAAGCTTTTAAAGCCAGAAGAAAGAAAATGGTTACTAAATCATGTGCATGGTTGGTGGAAAGCCTGCAGGGCATCAGACAACTGAAACATCAGTGGTGGAGCAGAAAGCATCCATCTCAAAGAGTGATTAAAGCTTGAAAACGGTAGACAGGAGCAACAGTACTAAGCTCTGCATGCTTCATATGATATGTTGATGTTGGGTACACTCACATTAGTTCATAAAATATTTGGGAATCCGATTGGGCATGCCATGATGGTCTCTAATTTTTCCAACATACCAGTTAAATAATCTTTTTTTTTTGACAGAACATACCGGTTTAATAATCATATAACCATATGATATTAGGCTGCTTGAACCAAATAATTAATTCGGTTAATTCGGGTTGGCATGTTAAAAAAAAATTAGTGCATGGTTTGGACCAGCAGAAGGTTAGATTGAAGGTTCTGGATCGTGGTGTGCCCAAAGAAGGAGCAGCAAAGAGGAAAGAAGAAAGAAGGATGAAAGATTTCTTATAAATAGCCTACTTCAAGGGAGATTTCTCGATGAAATTATATAGCTCTCATAATCATGCAGAGGCATGAGCTGGGATACTTATCTTTCCCTGGGTAACCGTTTAACTCAATATGTAAGTGGGTCATTAGATTCCTAACTCACTATTATGAATCTAATACTTAGATTCATATTTGAGATCTAATACTTGAATTTATGTTTGACTTATGGGTTTTCTGTGTTAGACCCAACGGCCACACTTGCTCCATACTATAATCAAACAAGGGACCAAATGTGTTAGATCTCATACTTGTTAGAGGTATGATTACAGATATGGATGTGCAACCTTTGGTGACACATTTTATATATATTTCATTCATTCACCGGTTCATTTGAGAAATGCTATCAAAGTACTTGGTATACTTAAAATAGTGGACCTGGTTATGGATATCCAAACCTGAAGCATCTTGTTGAATCCTTTCAAATTTTCACTTTCTAAATTTCAGTTGATTTATTTTCTTTTTCGTTTTTATGCTTTAGCTTGATCCCCTAATGGCTAATATAGCAGAAAGCCAAAGAAACAAGAAAAGAAAAATCTGCTTTTTGGAAAAATGGTACCTTGAATCCAGAAGACAACCTTGAACCCTTGAAACCACAAGGAAATGCCAATCTAAAAGAAAATTTAAAGCTTTATTAATAGATAGTTGAATTCAGTACATCCGTATTTATAGAACTGCCAGAAGTTTGACCCAAATCCAAGTCCAAACCCGAGCAAGCTAATGAAAAACCTGAATCCGAACACGAGTAAATGTCAGATTTTAAGCAAGTCAGATCAAGATTTGATTTTGGTTGATCCCTATCTAAATTGAGATCTAATTATGCTAGATCTGATCAAGTTGGAGTTGGCAATGCTTAGATCCGATCTAGAGGTCAGATTCAAACGTGCCCTTATATTCCTACTGCCAAGCTATATAATGTGTTTTTTATAGGCAAATTAACTGAGGGATAGACCTCGTGAGATTTGAACTCGAGACCCTTTGGTTATGATAGTTCAACGTCGGCAGAATTTTGATCTTTGGTTATGATAGTTCAATGTTATCAGTATCGGCAGAATTTTGATACGCTGGCATCTTGAATCAGCTATTTTTTAATAAATATAGAAAAATACCAAACATTATTTTAAATTAATATTTTAATAATTTTAACGTGTCACGTTATGATTGACACGTAATATTTTTTATTATTTTTGGGCCCATACAGCTGAATAGGTGGCCCAACGATTCAGGGTATATGGACTGATAGTGTGGCCTCACCATCCAGCTGTCTCCTTGGACCGCAGGTAGGGATGGCAGTGAACTGGGGTGGAGGCGGGGGACAAGGTCTCCACGCCTGCCCTGTCTCAAAATCTTGCCTTCCATTCCTGCCTCCATCCTTGCACGGGTTTTGATTTTAACCTTCGTGCTTGTTTCATGTCCTCTATTCTCGGTCCAAATGGGGCGACGAGGGGTGGGGCCTGTTTCCTCTCAGTCCATTGCCATCCCTAAAGAAGGATTGGGGATGGGGCGGGGCGAGGCAGGGCAGGGCGAGGCGGGGCAAGACAGGGATGGGGCAGGGCAGAGAAAAGCATAAGTCCATCCTCGCCTTCATCCCAACACAGATTTTTATTTTAACCTCCATCCATGTTTATAACTGTTTAGTTATACACTGCCGGTCCCAAGCCGAGATAAAGGAGGAGGGTTATGGTAGGTCTGTGACAGCCAGCATAAAAACTTAGTCATACCCTATGAATATGAACCAATATGAGAATTTCATTGGGGCGTTCCCTACTGAGCGACGCGCTGTACTCTATAGGCCCGAAAGCAGTGATAAATGTGCAAGGGTTGCCAGGTCGTCGCCCGAAAGCGACGCGTCACACCGGTGCCCGGGTGTGGTGTCAAATAGGCAAGGGTTCTCTCACTTTGTTGGACAGGTGGGGGTAAAGAAGTTAGTCCAAGACCATAAAATTAGGTTAGCCACTTGGAACATAGGGTCTTTAACTAGTAAGTTGGTAGAGTTAGTAGATGCTATGTGTAAGAGAAAGATTGATATTTTATGTCTACAAGAGACCAAATGAGTACGTGAGAAAGCAAAAGTGATAGAACCTTGGGGATATAAGATTTGGTATACAGGAATAAATAGGAATAGGAATGGGGTAGGGATTGTTATGAGTCGTGAGTTTATAGATAATGTAGTTGAGGTCCTTAGGAAGGGTGATAGGATTTTACTTATTAAATTAGTATTAGGTACGTATATTATTAATATTATTAGTGTTTATGCACCTCAAGTAGGTTTAGATGATTTCATTAAGCGTCAATTTTGGGAAGATTTAGATGGAGTAGTATAAGAGATATCTTATGGAGAAAGGCTTTTCATCGGCGGTGACCTTAATGGGCATGTAGGCATTAGTAGGGATGGATTTGAGAGTATCCACGGAGGCTATGGTATAGGAGTAAGAAACGAAAGTGGAGAAAGGATTTTAGATTTTGGTTTGTCCTATGATATGATCTTAGCAAACACTTGGTTTAGGAAGAGAGAGTCTCACCTAGTAACATTTAAAAGTGGGGTTAATACGAGTCAGATAGATTTTTTCCTACTTAGAAAGAGAGATAGGGGTTGTTGCATCGATTGTAAGGATATATCGGGAGAAAGTGTAGCTACACAACATAGAGTCTTAATTTTAGATCTTAGAATTAGACAATGTCGCAAAAGGGATAGACATAGGATAGATCCTAGAATTAAGTGGTGGGCACTGAAATGAGCTAAACAAGGAATGTTTGTAGAGCAGGTAGTTAAGGAAGTTGATTGGTGTCTCGAGGAGGATTCAGAATCAATGTGGAATAAGATAGCGGGTGGCATGAGAAAGGTGGCTAAGAAGGTATTGGGTGAGTCTAAAGGCGGTGCACCGCTAGGTAAGGATACATCGTGGTGGAACGAGGATGTCAAATTAGCTATTAAGGTTAAAAGAGAGTGTTATAGAAATCTAAGTAAGAGTCGTGATAATGAGAATTTGGAGAAGTATATGATAGCAAAAAAGGAAGTTAAAAAAGTAGTTCAGAACGCGAGGGATAAGGTATATAAGGAGGTTTATAACAAGTTGGATACCAAAGAGGGCGAGAAGGATATTTATAGGCTTGCAAAGATGAGAGACAAAAAATCGAGGGATCTGGGTATGGTTAGATGTATCAAAGATGAAACGCAAAGGGTTTTTAGTCAAAGATGAGGAGATTAAGGAGAGATGGAAAGATTATTTTGATAAGTTATTTAATGAAAGTCATGCTCAGGATCTTGGAGACTTCTCTATTTCTTTTCATGAGATGAATCGTGACTTTATGCGCAAGATTCAAAAAAAAGAAATTGCAGAGGCTTTGAATAAAATGAAATCAAGAAGGGCAGTTGGCCCAGATGGTATACCTATCGAGGCTTGAAAATGCTTGGGAGAGAAAGGTTTAGAATGGTTGGCAAATCTTTTTAACAAGATTTGGCGGACAAATAAGATGCCTAATGAGTGGAGGAAGAGTACTTTGGTGCCTTTATATAAGAATAAGGGTGATATACAAGATTGTACAAACTATCGTGGTATAAAACTCATGAGTCATACTATGAAACTTTGGGAGAGGGTGATTGAGTCTAGGTTGAGGAAGGTTGTCATGATATTGGAGAATCAATTTGGTTTTATGCCTGAAAGATCAACTATGGAAGCTATACATCTTCTTAGACAACTTATTGAGAGAAATAGAGAGAGGAACAAAGATTTGCATATGGTTTTTATTGATTTGGAGAAAGCATACGATAGAGTACCTAGAGACGTTCTTTGGTGGACAATGATGAAGAAAGGTGTTTCTCTTAAGTACATTAGTATAATTAAAGATATGTATGAAGGAGTGGTAACCAATGTCCGCACTTGTGGAGGGGTGACAACCAATTTTCCTATAATGGTTGGGTTACATCAAGGATCTGCTTTAAGCCCTTTCCTATTTGCTATAGTGATGGATGAGCTTACGAGATCAATTCAAGAAAATGTGTCGTGGTGTATGTTGTTTGTTGATGATATTGTTTTGATTAATGAGTCTAGAGTTGGGGTTAATGCTAAGTTAGAATTATAGAGACAAACATTGGAAGCAAGAGGTTTTAAGTTGAGTAAGAGTAAGACAGAATACATGGAATGTCAGTTTAGTAAGCAACAAAGTATTGATGGGAGTGTAGTGAAGCTTGGTGAGCAAGAAATACCAGTAGATGATTGTTTCAAATATTTGGGATCTATTATTCAAAAGTATAGAGAAATTGATAGAGATGTAAATCATAGGATAAAGGTTGGGTGGATGAAATGGAAGAGTGCAACTGGAGTGTTGTGCGATCATAGAATGTCATTGCGGTTGAAGAGAAAGTTTTATAGAATGACTAATAGGCCCAATTTACTATATGGTATAGAATGTTGGGCTGCCAAGAAACATCATATTCAAAAAATGAGTGTAGCTGAGATGCATATGCTGAGATGGATATGTGGAAATACAATAAAAGATAAGATTCAGAACAAGGAGATACGTAAGAAGGTAGGCGTTGCACCCATTGAAAATAAGATGAGAAAGAATCATTTACGGTGGTTTGGACATATTCGGCGAAGGCCTAATGATGCTCCAGTTAGAAGGATGGAGAAATGGGAAAATATATTAGTTAAAAGAGGTCGGGGTAGGCCTAGGAAGACATGGATGGAGGTGATAGGAAAGGATATGAATGCTTTGAACCTCACCGAGGACATGGCATTGGATAGAAATGATTGGAGGAGAAGGATTCATGTGGAAGACATAGAATGATTTTCTTTTTTGGTTCATATCGCCGACCCTAATTGTTTTGGGATGAAGGTGTAGTTGTTGTTGTTGCTCCATCCCTGTTCCAAATGGGGTGAGGCGGGGCGTGACCCTGTTTCCCCCTGATCAATTGCCATCCCTAACTGCAGGTATATAACATGTCCACCTACACAAATGATTTGACTTGTAAGCATGCTTTTTTTCTTTTTTGGGAGAGAAAAGAAACAATTAGATTAAAAATTAAGCTACATCAATGCTTGGCTAATAAGTGATCGGCCATAAGCAGGGCAGCATTGGATCAGGACTACTTCAAGGCGACCATGTGAAACACGTCAGTTAGAATGCATTTCCATACCGGATAACGTAGACAAATTACCAGAAAAAATATTGTGGACATTGTGTTCACGCCATACCACCTAGGGGTGTCAACGGGCCTGGTTTACCCGAACCCGACCTGCACAAAATCCTATAGGGTCAGTGTGAACACCCCAAATTTTCCAAAAAATCCAAAAATGATCTTTTTGCCCCTGACCTCCGTCCTCTGAATAATCGGGTAAATTTTTAACCAAAAATTCCATTCATCCCTTGGATTCGTTAGAATTCGGACCCAAAGTCTTAGCTCTGACCCAATTTTGATCCAAATCGAATCCGATCTCCCTCTTTGAGAAAAATTTCAAAAAATAAGAACCCGAATTCTCAAAAGACTCTTTTGTAAATGTTTTTGCAAAACTACAAAAAATCAGTTTTAAAATCTTTATTTCTCGTAAATCTTAGGATTTTTATACAAAAAAATAGAAAAATAAAACAAAAACCAAAAAAAATGGAAAATTTCAAAGAAAAATGAATGAGTTTAAACTTTTTAAAGTCGATTTTGCTAAAAAAATCATTTTTAAACCATTTTTTTATGAAAATTTTGTTAAGGGAGCCTCTTTTTGGAAAAACCAAAAAAGTTTTTACAAATGAACCCTAATCGCCCCCCTCTCGTTCACGCTCGAAACCCTCATCGCCCAGCCGCCTTCTTCTTCTCTCGGCTCAGCCTTCACAACCAACCTCCATGGCCACGCCCTCTTTCCAAGCCCTTCATCACCTACTCCCGCTCTCCTCCCGTCCATCTTCAACGGACTCCTCATCTTCCCGAACTTTCCCCTTCTCCTCTTTAAAAAGAGCCCGCAGGAAGCCCATTTTTTTCATCCGCCTTCACCCTACCATCACAACACATTATCTCCTCTCCGATCTCCCCTTCTTTCTTCTCCCCCCAAATCCATCAAAGAGACCTCGATTCCTTTCCTCAGAATCCCCTTCCTCCTTTAGAACCTCTGTGGAGCCACCCTTCTTCCCCTGGCGGATTGGGGAAGACCTCCGCACCTTCAGCAAGCAGATCAGGAAGGAGCATCACCCCATCCGATCTTCCCTGGCCTGTTTCACCATCGATGGAAAGAAGTTGATCCGATTATAGGAGCTTCAAGCAATCTGGTAAGAACCCTTTCCCCTCTTCTCCATGTGATTTCGGTTTTTCCCTATTTTTCTTTCAATTTTTCTGTTTGATCGACCCCATTTGAAAGCACCATGGGTAGTATCGTATTGCCTATAGCAATATTGATCTGCCTGCGTGCGACATCAAAGGGGATCCTCCGATCCCAACATCCTTTCTTTCTTTTGCTGAGGTTTCGTTTTCTTCAGTTTATTTAAAATCTTCAGCATTTCTTTTTATTTGTTTACCTAAAAAAAAAAAGGGGGAGGGGGAGAAAAACTGGTTCATCATTCATGAATCCCTCTAATTTTCGCAGGTTTTGAAATACCTGCTCACCTCTGATCTCATGTTTTTTTTTTCTTTTTCAATCGTCTATTTTGCCTCTCTGATCTCCTATATTCATTTCGTTTCATGATTCATAGTTTCCCCATTTTCCCATTCGTTTTACCAATGCTTGTCATCTACCTCATCAAAGGCATCATCGATGGCATCGTGTTGCCTATAGCAACGCCGGTCTATCCCCATGCAAAATGAAAGGGACAATCTAATTCCAACATTTTGTTTTGAAACTTCCTTATTTCCAATAAGCTGAATATCAATTGTTTCAATATTTCCCTGTATTCAGAGCCTTTTTTTTTCTTTTATTTCGATTTTGATTTCTCACATATTTGATTCCTTGTCTTAATGATGTTTGATAATCATTCTCTTTCTTCGGCTGTAGATTTGTCGTTATCTCCCCATTACTTACACTTGTTGTCATCATTTTGGAGTATCACATAGTTGAATATCCAGCAATTGTTTTGTAATTCACGTTCTTGTTTCACAGCACCACCAAAAAAAAAATGAAAGGGAAAATATTGAAGATCTGTGTATTTGTTAGCAAATGAGATGTCCAGTTCAAATCAGACATCGAGTCCATGTACACTTACGTTGCCTTCAAGGCAGAATTTGATTATGCCGCATGCCTCGAATGTCTTGCTTCTGGTATTGAGCACTTGTTAATCTTCGTAACAACAGACTCTATCCATTATTGCAATTATTAATCTGTCTCTTTTTTTTTAGTTTTCACGTTACTGTGGCATCTGAATTTAATACCCAGCTGTAGAATTAAGGTGCCTCTGGGTTTATCATAAATTTTACTTGTTTGGTTACCTATAAGGATTTGCTTTAAATGGTATTTTTAATCACACGGGATCCGTGTGTCTTTTGAAGAAGGATTAAAAGGTTGTCAAGTTGATACTGTCAAACCTATGTGAGCAGACAGGAGACTTAAGTTTCACTCTTCTGTAATTCTTTTCGGTTCAGTTTCTGCAAAATAATTTTTGA
Source organism: Nuphar pumila (assembly GCF_984573655.1). Classification (NCBI taxonomy): domain Eukaryota; kingdom Viridiplantae; phylum Streptophyta; class Magnoliopsida; order Nymphaeales; family Nymphaeaceae; genus Nuphar; species Nuphar pumila. The sequence goes on along the minus strand of NC_143250.1, from coordinate 106,958,277 downwards.
ACTATGAGAATGGATGATGTCGTATCAATAAAAAAAATCACTAAGTAAAGGGCAGGGTTCCAGCTCCTGGAACCGAGTTATTGATAATTCCAACCCCAGGCTCTACTTCTTCTGCTATCAGTGCATTATGCAATTATTCAGTCAAACATCAGGGGAAGGAAGGTCTACATTCAATTCTTTTCATATCAAGAACCGACAACAGTGGATCCTAATTCTGAACGTAAAATGGTGACCAGGTCAGTGTTTGGTTATAAGAAATTCTTTTATAGAACTTCGTGAAAGTTTATCTGAAGAGTTTATGGGCCTTCGGGTTTTTACTGTTCAAAACAAAAAGAAATTCTGAATCTAAGTATCCAGACTTCCAGTCAGTTTGACGTATCCAGTGGAGTTCAGGATGATTGCTTCAACAACCACCTTCGCCAGTCTGTTAGCAGTCAATTTACGGCCAACCATTGATCAATTGCATATCCAGATTTGAGATTGACACGCCTTTGGTTTTTGCAGGGATAGCCTCATTATCATACCCAGCGTTCTCTCATCTGTATGCTGCCCAGCAGTTGAGTAACTCTGGTAATCGGTGTCATCATCTTCCAATAAGGTATGTTTTATCAGATACCTTCGTATCTCTTATGGGTTAGCTTGATAGCCCGATCCACTGTTTGCATTTCATCATTACACTCACCCATTGTTTCATTGTTTCCCTATATTATCAATACCCATCATGTGGCACTTACATCATAACAACTTTTCCTGATTTATTATTCAATTCCTGCTGTGATTTCATATTGTCATTATGTTAGTTTATGATTCTCTGTTATTTTAAGTGATCCTTAACTATTTAGTCTTAGCTATTAACAACTCTTAGTCATAGGTGGGTTGACTCAGTCGGTTTAAAACAATTAGTGCATTTAGGTGTTTAACATTAGTTCTTTGTAAATCCTTCACACTAGTGTTTAACATTGAGTGTTATAACATCCTTGTGTGATTAGTCAATAGTTGTGTGTGTGTTCAATGGTAACCATGTGGCTATTAGTGCCGTTAGTCTGAAAGATTAGTATAGGCTGTGTTAGTATGTTGGTGGTCAGCATAGGCACTAATAGCTAGGGTACGATGGTACCTGAGCAGTGAATGAACCTGTGTTAGTGCTGGGTATTAAAAAATCAACAAAGTGCGTTAATAACAAGTGCTAGCAACCTGGGTTAGTATAATAGAAGTTAGCAGACTGGAATAGTTCTGGTTAGCAGCCTTTGTAGTATATATACATCGTTAGTGTTGTGCATGTGTCAGTCTTTATTAGTGTAAGCGTGTCAGTAACTCTGTGTCAATAGTGTGTTAAGCGTTGGGTAAATTGACATCGGTGTGTGAATTGACACACACCTGGCTAAGTTAGATCGAAGTGTCATTTAGCCTGAGCAATGAGTTAGTTAGCTTGTATAGATTGTGTTGATATGTTGGCATATGTATTAATAGTTAGTGTATGTTAATACCTTGGCAGTGAGAGTGTGTTATTGGACCTGGGTTGACAGTACATAAGCTAAAACCATATGAGTAATGTAATGTGTTGACCATCAGGTGGTTGGTCTATGTTAGCAATGTATTAGGCAGTGCAGTGTATATAGTTAGCAATGTGTTAGAATAATGTGTCAAATAGTGCGTCATAGCTACTGTTTCTCCTTTTAAATTGTATATCTAAGTCTTGTAACCAGGTTTTAGGGAGTGTTGATGTGCCTTCGCCTGCTGTTAGGTATTAATTCCCAGCGCCCTTTCTAATTGTCGATTTTTCACCATAAAATGTCTGGTTGTTCCTTAATGTTTTCCCTAAATATTGCCTTACCAAGTATATATAGTAGCAATTTCAGCCTTTTATAGCACACATTAACACTGGTTCTAGTATATGTTCTATCCTTGGCATTTACATAGTAGGCTTTAGCACCATCATAGGTATCATAATATACAAATCTCCTACTGGTTTGGTATATGTTGTCATAGCCAATTTTTCATAGAGCTAGGGTGTCATTCATGCATTCCAACTATGCATATCTTCAGCTAGCCCTTAGATAGGTGTGTATATGTTAGTACCTTAGTATGATGTGTCCTTTTTATATTTTGGACATTGTTAACTTGAATTTTGCAGGAAATGGGGGAGATATGTCTATTTCCCATGAGAATTAGAAACTTTATAAATTCGAACCTAGTAAAACCTGTAATAGTTAGGTGATTAATGAGAATTCGTTACATTTCTTGCTTTAGATAGAATGAATGAGCATTGTAAATATCATGAATTGCTTGTTTTCATACATTTTTGCCTTTATTTCTCAAATTCTCACAAATGGCAACACGAATGGCACGTGCACCATTTCATAAGAGGTAATTGATCCTAAGTTGATGATCAACATCAATGGCCATAGTCAGGATGTGGACAAAACTTAGTATTTTTATCTTTTATGAAATAACATTGGATCCGCACTGGATCCGTTTTCAAAATTCATCATATTTTCCTTAAATATTTTCTTCTTTTATCAGAATTTAACTTAAAATTAATTCAAAATATATACCAATGGCCATAGTCAGGGTATATTGAGAATTAATTTCATCTTAAATTCTATAAAATCACCAAATGTGTTTCATTCTTCACTTGAATCTAAATATAGATTATTATATAATACATCCAATGACCATAGTCAAGGATGTATTATATCTTCAATCTTATTTTTTTTCATCTAAAGAATGAAATAGCTTTTCAAATCCAATTTCAAAATTCTTCAAATTCATTCATCATTTAGGATAGAATTACATCATGCTTTCCAAAATTCATTTTCCAAAAACTCCAAGTAAATGTAAATATCTTCCTCAATCTATCTTCAATCCTTATCAAATCCGATTCATCCTTTCATTTTTCAAAATTCTATGTTCAATCTTAAAGTCCAATTTAACTTTAAGATTTCAAGTTCATTTTTCAGATTCAAATCAGATTTCAAAATCAAATTTGACTTTAAAATTCCAAATTCATTCCAAACTCCAAACCAATCTCCAAGTTCAATTTAACTTTGAGATTTTTGATTCATCTTCTAAATTTCAAATTCAAGGTCTAATTTGACTTTGAAATTCATTTGTATATTCAAGATTCAATTTCTAAAATTCATTTTCCAAGTTTAAATTGAACTTGGGAGTTCTTGATTCATCTTCTGAATTCAACTCCAAATTCATTTTAGGATCCAGGATTCAACACTCATATTGGACCTCAGACTTCAGATCCACTCCATTTTAGGATCCAAAATCCAAGTCCATCTTGAATTTCAAATCTCGAATCCCCTTCTGTTTAGGATCCGGAATCCAATTCCAATTCTAGATTCTAATTCCATTTTTGGATCTAGTCTGAATCTCTTAAATCCATTTCTATTTTTTACCATTTGATTATCTCAGATCCATTCCAAACTTCAGAAATCCAAATTCAATTCCATCTCAAGTATTCATTTCCTTTCCTAAATTCAAATTCAAATTCAAAATTCAAATTCGAAGTTCATTTTTGACTTTGAAACTTCATTCTCTTTCATTTCAAAACTTCAAAGTCATTCTTTCTCATTTATTCTTCCAATCCTGATTTACTTCAAAAACTTAGAACTCCTCTGATCTATCTTAAGTTCTAAGTTAGATTTAAGTCATTTCTTCACTCTTTTATCAGATTCATCTCAGAAAAACTTGGAAATTTTCAAAACCTCTTTCAAAAGGAGCATACATTCTTGCATTTGCACAAGCATGATTCTTTGTGCATTTTTAGATAGAATAAATTCTTAGATTATATTTAGGCAAAGCAAAAGGGCATAGATTCGATCCTTGGTTCGATTACCCCTGGTAAAGGCGCCAGGAACGGTCGAACCTCGTACCGACGAGCGAATCCCGTCTCTCCATTTTTCCCGCACATTTTCAAAAATGGAGGCGAGTAATCTTTTAAATCTTTTCAAATCAAGGTCAAGTGAGACCGCGCAAAAGAGTTTCTCTTCTCTTTTTCTTTCTTTCTTTTCTCTTCTCTTTTCTCTTTCCTTTCTTTTATTTTACTCCCTTCAAAAAGGAGGAAAATAGAGGTTAGAAAAGGAAAAGAGAAGGAAGAGAGAGAATATTACGAGAGGAAAATTTTTGCGATGATCACAGTCAGGGTATGGTGATAAATAAGAAGAACCCATTAAAATTCGAGTCCGGATTCGATGGTCTGATTAATACATGGACTCAGGTATAGTTTGTAAAATTTTATACCAGGCCTGGACTCGACCCAAAGTTCTGATTAAGACCCACAGTTTTCAATATAAAAATGATAAAAAATATGATTTTACCAGGTTCGGTTCATGTAGTTCTTATCGGGTGTCCAGGTATGTTTTTTCTTATAGTGGACCCGATTAAACTTGAAGAATCCAGACCCAATATCATACCTAAAAATCTGATCCAAGTCTGGTTGTTGACACCCCCCTAATACCACCACCATGTTATCAGCAACCTAACATCTCCACACATGGCACCATCGTTTACCTCAATTGAAGAAATGGGACCCCAAAAGGAGATGGAGAGAAAAAGAAGACTCCCGTACCTAAGGCTAGCAAAGATTCGAGGACATACCAAATACGTAGTAGAATAAAAAAGCAATACCAAAGCAAATGCAAGGTTGTTTCTACTGCACCTCCACCAAGCAAGAAAGTAGAGGTGATTAGAGATCACACACACACCCCTGGTCGCCTGAGTGGTAGCGGGCTTGGGAAGAAGGTGCTGACTCCTTTGTCACAGGTTTCAGGTTTGACTCCCACCAGGCGTGCAGGTGCCTTTAATTGGTAAGCTCTGTAAAGACCTTGGGTGTCAATAACCCCAACAGGATATTACCCGTTTCGGCGAGAAACTTCATCATCAAAAACAGGTGATGAGAGGTAAAGGAAAAGAAAGCATACAAGAGAGTCATAGTAGAAAAAGAAGGGTGATTCTCACCTAGAGGGCTCATGAGAGAGGAAAGAAAAGAAAAGAAAAGAAGGGTGAAGGAGCAGTGGAAGAAATTGGGTCGTGGCCAGAGAACTTTCTAAACTCATGAACGACAAATGGGCATTCACCGACCTAATTTTTATTTTTTTTAAGGGAAAATATGATTTTGTATTCATAAGTGGGAAGAATTGCAGCATGGAGTGACGAGGTGTCACTCAAAAGAGATTAATTAGATTAGATCATGTGTAAGAACTGAGCGTTGAAATCTAACCATTTAAATTTACATCTAGTAAGCATTTCTCGGTATGATGTCTTGGAGATAATGCTATGATGATGATGATGTCCTTCAGCATGCAATATTTGATTTCTCGGAGGCCATGGGACGAGGGGAGGGTGGTGTATGTTCGCCCCCGATGATTCACTGAATCCCACGTCTGTGTTCGGGGGATCGAATGAGCGCCACGTATTCATGCACATGGGGCTCGTATTCCCGTGTATGTTGACATACTTTGCATCGGACTGTGGTGCTGTTGCAAAGACTTAATCACCCTTACTTGCTTTTCTTGCCCTGAAATGGCGGTTCGAGGAAATGACAAAAATATCCTCCATTCAAAAGTTGTGAAACGACGGGTCGATAAAAGGACAAAAAAGTCTTCCATCCAGAAAGTTTGATGTTAACCATTTAAAGTGGAGACGTTCCCTAGTCATTAAACTCTTGCGCCATCTGCTGTAACAGTTGCTCCCATTATCAACCCAAACTTTGCCTTCGTCTCCAGTCGAGCTTTCCGCCTTGTTTTTTATCCTGTTGTACAAGACATTGTCGCCTTCTCGTGCCTGCCTTGTGTTACAAAACATTCCACTATCTTCTTTTATTTGTCGTTGTTGTTAGGCATTATGGAAGAAAGCAATGATGCACAAACATTCAAACCAGTGCCATTAAGGCAGCGTGAGTAGCTTTTCATCTCATCATGCTATCAATGAAGAAGACATGTCGTCTTGTGTGCCATTAAGGCATTGTTTGGTTATTGCAGGTAGATCATGTCCTTACGATGATTGGAAACTTATCGATATTTGTAAGACGCTGGGACCTGTTGACAAGAATGCTTGTTTACAAATGCTAGGAAGGGCCTCTACCCCATCAGGTATCCTACATTAACTCAGCATATGCATTGTATCTCAAACCGCTGTATTAGTAACAGACTCCCATTTTTGTGAGATACATTTTTGTTAGTTAATATCGATTTGTAATTTATTGTGCGATATATTTATTAGATAGTATGGTTTTTTATCGTCGAGTTTTAAGTTATTATGCTGAACTTCCGTATCGATTTTCAATATCTTACAAATTGCTATACATATCGTTTTGTAAGATATTATATGTTTTGTAATATGTATTTGTAAGATATTTGTACACAGACTTTGAAAACGTGTGGATGCAGAAACACATCGTTACACGCCTGCCGGGGTGATTTTCGCATGCATATCGCTGCTATCTCAGCGACTTCTATTGAACTCGCTTTAGAGTCTCGCGTTATCGTCAACACACATGTAGGACATGTGTATTTTATTGGCATGGTAAGCGACAAGTCGATGCTCAGTATAAGCAAACATCAAACCGCACTTGCTTTGATACTTTCATTCATTAAATCACTGTTTTGACTTGCTTAACCCTAGTGGTATCTATTGTTATATGCATCCTGATTAAATCGTAGTAAACCTATGTCGCTTGCTAACGCAAATTGATATATTGCTTACAAAACATTCCACTGTCTTCTTTTATTTATCGTTGTTGTTAGGCATTATGGAAGAAAGCAGTGATGCACAAACATTCAAACCAGTGCCATTAAGGCAGCGTGAGTAGCTTTTCATCTCATCATGCTATCGATGAAGAAGGCATGTCGTCTTGTGTGCCATTAAGGCATTGTTTGGTTATTACAGGTAGATCATGTCCTTACGATGGTTGGAAACTTATCGATATTTGTAAGACGCTGAGACCTGTTGACAAGAATGCTTGTTTACAAATGCTAGGAAGGGCCTCTACCCCATCAGGTATCCTACATTAACTCATCATATGCATTGTATCTCAAACCGTTGTATTAGTAACAGACTCCTGTTTTTGTGAGATACATTTTTGTTAGTTAATATCGATTTGTAAGGGTAAAAAGTTGCAAACAGAAATTGATATATTGCTTAAAACATTGTTGAGCTTATCATCAGGTTGTAATAAAGATAATGTAGCTCAATCAATCGAAAGATCTGGAGAATTGAATATCTATACTTATGACTCACATGAAAAGAAGGGTGCAGGCATTAGACCCACTCTTGACTTGAATGTTCCAGTGGAAGAAATGCAATTCAATGATGAGGTAGACTACCATGACAGTGCACATAATAAAGGTGTAGGCACCGGGAATGTACACGGAAGTACACTTGACTTGAATGTTCCAGGAGAAGAAATGCAATTCAGTAATGAGGTAGATTTTGATGTCAGTACACTTAATAAAACCGGAGGAACTGGGAATGTACATGGAATTACACTTGACTATGTTCCTGTAGAAGGAATGCAATTTAATAACGAGGAAGATGCATATAAATTTTACAATGAGTATGCCTTAAAAGTTGGCTTCAGTGTGAGAAGGTTTTCTTGGTCAAAAAATGCATAGGGTGTCTTGGTTAGAAAGACATATGTCTGTTCCAAGCAAGGTTGGAAGAAATCAATGGGAAATCCAACAAGGAGCATGCCAGAATCAAGATGTGGATGTCATGCGAGATTGGTTTTGAGAAGACATCTGAATGAGAAATTTGTCATGCGTACTTTAATCAGTGAGCATAATCATGATTTATCTGCATCATTTATGACTCCTATGCTAAGGTCACATCGTAAAGTAACTGTAGTGCATGCTGCAATGGCTGAAATAGCCAATAGCGTCGGCATTGCACCAAGGAAGACATACAATTTGTTTACCCGCATAGATGGTGGTCGCGAAAATGTGTCATTCACACCTTTGGATCTAAGAAACCACTTGAGAAGGAAGAGAACATATAACATGAAGAACGGAGAAATATGTTCTTTGGTTCGTTACTTACAGAATAAATCAAGCAATGAACATGGTTTCTTTAGTGCAATGCAAGTGGACGAAGATGGATATGCTCTGAATATGTTTTTGGCAGATTCAAAGTCTAGAGTAGATTATGAATGCTTCAATGATGTGCTTGTGTTTGATACTACAGTAAAGATTAATACTCAACATTGGCCATTTGCGCAGTTTGTGGGAGTGAACCATCACGTACAGAGTTGTATATTAGGCGGTGCTTTTGTGTATGACCAGACCAAGGAAAGCTTTGAGTAGTTGTTCAGAGTATTTACATAGGCAATGAACGGGAAACATCCTGAACTGTACTTACAGATGGTGATTACGCAATTGTGGCTGCAGTGCTTCATGTGTGGCCAGATGCACATCATTGCCTATGTTTGTGGCATATCTTTCAAAATGCAGCAAAGAACATAGGACACATATTTAATCAGAATACAGGGTTTGACAAAACGTTTACAAGGTGTGTACTTCATAGCGTAGACGAGGTCACTTTTAAGTCAGATTGGGACAAAATGATTAAGACATACGACCTTACTGACTGTCTGTGGTTACAAAATTTATATGCAGAAAAAGAGAAGTGGGCATTGGCATATGGAAGACAATACTTTTGTGCAGGTATGATAAGCACACAAAGAGCCGAATCTATGCATGCCACCCTTAAGAAAACCCTGTATTCATGTGTAACAATGTTTCATTTCATGGAACAATATGAATTATTTGTAGACGGTCTAAGACAAAATGAGCTTGAACAAGACGTGAAATGCTTCAATACACGACCTCTAACTTTTGGCATGCAAATATTGATGCGACCTGCAGCTCTATATACACTAACTGTATTTGAATGGATCAAGAAAGAGGTGTTGCATGTCATGAATTGCAAAATAGAAGGACTTGTGCAAACCGATAATATGCACAAATACCATATTTTTTGTCAGGGCGAAAAGCATCAGGAAAGGCAAGAAGCACATGTCACGTACAATGTTGACAACGGAAGAGTAGAATGTTCGTGCAAAATGTATGAATTCAAAGGTATTTTATGCTGTCATGCATTAAAGGCACTCAATCAAGAGAAGATACAAGAAATACCTGAGTCTTACCTAATGCGAAGATGGAAGAGACGCGCAAAGATTGAAATGCTTGTTATGGACAATGCGAGTAAATCTGGTGTTGACCAGAAGCGCCACATAGCCTCTCGTTACCAACAACTATGTAGGTCATTCATGCATGTTGCTGATTTGGCATCGAGAAGTGAAGAATGCTATGTATCTGTGAGAAAGGCTGCAATGGAGTTACTTGAAAACGTGGAGGCAAATCACCTTAAGTCCGTTGCAGCGAATGAATACCAGCAGAAGATAATGGGATCTAACACCGCAGGTGAAAATCATGTTTCGCTTGACACTCCAAAGAAGTTGCGTCGAAGCGTAAACATTATCTTCAACAAGTCAGTAGTGAACGTTGTTGATTATGATGGACATATTCATGAAGCGACGGGTATCAAAAGGAAACCTGCCTCTGATCGCAGTCGTCGGAGGTCAAAGGGTGCACTGGAATTGGTTGGCAAGAAAAGGACTAAGAAACAACCAACCTGTAATAAAAAACAACAAAGCCCTTCAAATGAACAGGTATTTTTGACATTATATTGCTTCTCATTACGTGAAGCTTGTCAATATCTAACTCGTGTAATGTCCAACATGCAGCAATACCCTACAGAAGTACCAGCAAACGTTGAAACCTCCATTCCTCCCGACCATATTTCCGGAAAGGATCGCTTCAGTTTTACAAGTCTATTGGTATGTAATCAATGTGGTGGGAGGTATGCATTTCTTGTGAAACTTAATGCACTGTCTTATATTTTCTCTATCATGACAGGCTCTGATGCATTCGACAGATGGGTATGGGACGCAGGAATCTCGTGTGGGCTATTAGTTTAGTTGTCATGCCTCTTTGCATAACCCGATTGCAACATTGTCGGATTTGCTACGAGTTTATAGTGATTTGTCATCGACAACTTGCGTTTTGTGCTTGTGTTTTTTCGATTTGTGGTTATCGTTGAATAACAATCTGTGTCATCTTAGCATAGTGATGTGTGGGTATTGTTAGAATGTCAATCTAAGCGGGCTGAGAAAGGTTGTTCAAGTAAGTTTTTATGGGGCATTGATCAAGGTTGCGATTCATTTTATGATCTGAGTTTGCTATCACTACGCAAATGAATTCTTACTTAGATCATGAAATGAAACGCAACCATGATCAATGCCCCAAAAATGCTTACTTGAACAACCCCTCAGATAACGCTTTGAGTGACAGTCGAACAATACCCCCAAATCATTATGCTGCGGTGCCAAATATCGCTACTCGACGATAACCAAAAAATCGCCATTAAGTTATGTCATGAACCAGCAGAAGCCAGAAATCGCTATTTAGCGATTAAAGCAAAAAAATCGCTATTTAGCGATTAAAGCAAAAAATACAAGCACGGGCCGCAGGTGGTCGATGACAGATCACTATAAACTCGTAACAAATCCGACAATGTTGAAATCTGGTCAATTTATCAACGTTAGTTGGTAAAGCTATGATTGTAAATAAAAGGCGTCGATTCAACTTTTTCTGCAACAATTCTTTCGTTTTCCTAACACCTCCAATTGTTATCTTGTGAAAACTTATAGCCATATGTTGTAAATAAAAGGCTAATCAATGTGTCGTTTCTCTTCCTCACTTCATTTCTTAATTGGTAAGTAAACATCTTTGTCTATTACAGAGTGAGCTTTGTTCGCTTTAACAGTGGATGTGCAAGTGTGAGGGGTACTCCATAATTTGTCATAATCACTTTGGAGTTCTAAACGTGGGTTCGTTCAGATCCCTCTGGTTTTTATCAACAAACGTTGATTATCACTTTATACTAGTATCGTTTAACACCGCAACTCGGTGTTGACTAACACCGCTATGTGCTACCGCGATGTAGGTCGTGAACAATAATTTAACGAGTTCTGACGTCGTAATTGACATCAGTGAATAGCGTAAGTAGAAAAGCTATCGCCATCAGAGAAGATCGATGCGACGAAATCGCTACTGATGATCAAAAGTAAACTGTAAGTAGATTGCAATCGCGCAATAGTATGCTGGCCAACCAAAATCGCTACGATATTGTTCTCTGCCAGAAGTCGCTCATTTGCGAGATTTTCAATTCATCAGGTCAACGACGCAAACGGCAATGGCTTGTCCCTTTGTAAACGTTGTAAGTCAACAAGGATTTGTTGTGTTAAATGATACTATTATAAAACCACAATGAACGTTTTTAAAAAACCGACTACGGCTACGATATTTGGCATGAATATATCGCTGTATCCATGTTTGATAATCAATTGAGTAATCGTCAAAGATTATTCATACCTGGAAAACGGGTTTGTTTGGGTCGGGTCAATCTCCCATTGAACCATTGCTATAATATAAAGTTGAAACGATGGTTTTTTAATTATTTAAAACCCAATCATTTAAGTTGCGGGTTGTCTTCGATAAAGGGCGGTATTCGAAACGATGGTTTTTAATTATTTAAAACGCAATCATCTAATTAGCGGGTTTTTTTTGAAAAAGGGCGGCATGGCGAAAGACGAATTTGACTGACGACGTTATTAATTATTTAAAACGCAATCATCTAGTTTGCAAAAGGGTGGCATGTTAAAGGACGTTTCCTTTATATTTGACTGACGACGTTGATTCTGTATCTGCGTTGCAAAGGTGGCATCGATATCGTCGTCTAGGCATGGCGCCAAAGAGGACTATGGCAGCAATACGACCAGGCATGGCGCCGAAGAAAAGGACGATGGGAGCAGCACGACCAGGCATGGCGCCGAAGAAGAGGACGATGGGAGCAGTACGACTAGTCATGGCGCCAAAGGAGAGGACGATTGGAGCAATATGACCAGTCATGGCGCCAAAAGAGAGCACGATGGGAGCAATACGACCAGCCACGGCGCCGACGAAGAAGACAACCACTCCCACAGTACCAGCTTTACCGCTTAAGACGTATAATTTTGCCTTTTCATGTCGTATTTCGTCTTTTGTTGTTTACTGTAGAAAATAATTTGAACGGCGAATTCTGAATACTACGCTAATGGTGCACTCAGTGCAACATCCATAGATAAAGGTGGGCGGCAATTCCCTAACGATGTCCTAGATGACATCGAGCAGATGCAAGATGAATTTGCAGACGGGAACACTATCAGTAATTTTGTACGTACGCAACCACTATCATTTACTAGGTCTTCGGTTTTTATGTTTTGAAGTTTGTACATTTTTGCAACCAGACTATGTGTGATTTTGTCAATTATATTCAAAGCAACGCAACGAGCAATACAGTATGCATCATCACCTCTTATTTCATGGTATGTGTGGTCTGCCATTGTTTTATTTGCTTTTATGACTTACTCAAATTTCTTGCTGGTTAAACCTTATTATTTCGTGCAACAGATGTACGTCCGGCGAAAACCATACACCAGTGGATTCGCAGATGCACTACCTTGTTGGAACAACGGTGAAGAGTTCGTAGACTTTGCGAATTTTGATAAGGTAAGTTAACAAACCTCTTCTCCAAGGTTTAGTCGTTACATCCCCATTAGGATCTGACTATAGAATTATAAATTATTGTATCAATTCGCAGATTTTACTTCCTACGCTGTGGCAAACTCCAAAATATTGGGTCTTATACGAGATGAATTTTGTGGAAAAACAACTATGGTGCTACAACTCATTGGACTGCTACAGTGGTGTAGAACGTGACGCTATGCATTTAGTAAGCTTCTGCCCATAGGTGAAGCGTAGCTATTTCTGATGGACCGGACTGTACTATATTTTCCCTTTATCACATGCGGGATTCCTGAAGGACTATTTGGGTGTCGACATTTCCGAGTGGATGTTGCTCTGTGCTGACGATGCTCCTGTACAAACTAATGGGATCGATTGTGGCATATTCGTAATGAAGCACATTGAAGCAATATACAAAGGAGAAGAAGCTGTTTTCATCGCTGTATGAACTTTGCATCCGCTGATATTGAGGATTCCTGTTATATATTGGTTTCATATTACATATTTTTGTTGCAGGAAGATATACCGGATTTACGCCTGGAAATATGCGGAAATTTGATTGAGTTCAAAAAGATCGGGAGATAAAATATGTAATGTGAAACCTATTGATTGCTCGCTTTGTATTACCTAACGAGCACCGCCATCACCGTTGTCGCCCAACTACGGTTGTGCAGTCGCAACATGGTGAGGAGCGGTCGGCGTAGGTGGAGTTGGTTGACGTGGAACTGCCAGCGGTGCAGTCGCGGGCACTTAATTGTGTGGAAATGGATTACCGCGATTCCTAAATGTAATGCTTTTCTTCGGTAATTAAAAATAATGTACAGCTAGTGATATTTTGTTGTTGTTCCGAAATCGTTGTATAGATCGCAACTCGTGAACGAAATGTGTGGAAATGGATTACTGCGATTTCTAGTAACCGCGATTTCTAGTAACCGCTACGTGCTACCGTGATTTGAACTACCAGGTCCCATCGCATTGATTAGTTTTGAGAATAGCTCTCTGACATGCCATTGTTCAAATTCATTAACGCGGAGTGTATTTTATATGAGATTTGGTAATTGTTTATTAAAACAGGCGTATTAATTTGAAAACTGACGTAGGGTGATAGGACGTTTCATTAATATATGAATGACACATCGCACAGGTTAAGGATGTGTTTCAATTTGCTTCGCGAATAAAGAACCCACAAAAAGACAATTCATGCAAAAGCGACGCGGTTGTTGTATCGATGTAGACCTTTTTCATATGTATGCAATATCATAATTAAAGTAAATAGTCATTTGAAATTAAAAATATTTACAAATTATTACACAACATTTCATGGTAGTAGTAGTGTAGCTGACGTTAGACCACCATTTGTGAACAACAAATCGACATTTTTGGCTTCACCGCATTCATCTCGAGTCTCTTCTGCGATTTTCATTCTGTGCGTGTCAGCAATAACGCCATGTTTACACATCAAACATTTCATAACGATGTTGACTATTATCATTTTGAACATTACAAGTCTTCGTTCATTGCATACATCGCTATCTATTTCTGCGACTGTCAATCATGCGTGTTGGGCACCGTTGGTCGCTGCCTTTTACATCCTCGTGGCGTCTCTGCTAATTTCGCCTCCGCAATTAGGAAGGTCGTCAATATTTGGCAGAGTTCTTCACGGAATCCAGGTATATTAACCTGCAAAATAAAAATTGTAATGTGGAACCAATAGACATGCATTTAATTACTAATAACATAGGACAAGAAATGGCATACAGCGTCGAAACGGGGTTATGCACCATTGTATATCGCTTCAATGTACTTCATTACAAATAACCCGCAATCAACGCCATTTTCTTGTAATGGAGCATGGTATGTCGTGGGATAGATCCACTCGCTAACATAGACTCCCAAAATGGCTTTGACGAAACCGATCTAAGATGAATGCGACACAAAGTAAATTCATGACCCCAGTACAGGACACGGTACTCATAAAGATGGAATCTTACGAGATGGGAAATGTCTAGCCGTAAACCACTGTCAACTTCCAAAGAATTGTAACACCAGAGTTGTTTTTTGTGTAAATTCATCACGTATAAGACCCAATGCTTTTCTGATTGCCAGAGTGTAGGAATCAATATCTGCAAATGGATCGAAAAAATGATGTTAGCACTGTCATGCTGTAACCTTGCATTCTAGGTTTGTTTGCTTACCTTTTCACTTGATAAAAGGTCTATGCAATGATTATCGTTAACTCAATAAGGTAGGTCGTCTTTAAATCCACTGGAATATGGCAACCGCCGTAAGATTGTCTGCATACCGAAACATTGCTAACAGCAAGGTTAACATACGAATCAATCGGACTTAATCAATAACCAAAAGCAATGTAAAATACAACCGATATACCATGAAATACGGGCTGACGATGCTTATAGTCTGGCTTGGTGCGTTGTTTTTAATATAACTGACGAAATCGGATATAATCTGTTTGAAACAAATATGGTGTTGTTAACGCACGTACACATGGCTTAAGTATATAGACAACTCCTACAAGTTTCATATGTACAAAATTACTGATCATGTTGCATTCTGAGAATTCTTTGCGCATTCGTTTGATGTCCTCCGCGAGTGATTGACTAAGTTTTCGCCCAACTTCGTCGGTGGATGTACTACTGAAATGAATAAGGACATTGCAATGAACGATATGGAAATTACATTACATAGTACACAACACAAACCACAATTTACGCAATATACGCATGATTCGCCATTGTTGGTCGTGTAGTTGTCTTCGTCTGCCTCACCAACCACAATTTTTTATGTTCGGGGGGGGGGGGGGGGGGTGGATTCCAGGTTTATGAAGGAACCATCGGTTTGATTGTTGCTGATTCACGAAGTTGAAGATAATCACACCGTCGAGTACTTATGCGACTATTTATGACCAAAAAGTTCTACTGCTCAACCAACATGATCAAAATTTATCGAAGACAACCCCCAACTTAAATGATTGGGTTTTAAATAATTAAAAAATCGTCATTTCGACTTCATATTATAGCAATGGTTCAATGGGAGATTGACCCGACCCGAACAAACCCATTTTCCAGGTATGAATAATCTTTGACGATTACTCAATTGATTATCAAACATGGATACAACGATATATTCATGCCAATTATCGTAGCCGTAGTCGGTTTTTTAAAAACGTTCATTGTGGCTTTATAATAGTATCATTTAACACAGCAAATCCTTGTTGACTTACAACGTTTACAAAGGGACAAGCCATTGTCGTTTGTGTTGTTAACCTCATGAATTGAAATCCTCGCAAATGAGCGACTTCTGGCAGAGAACAATATCGTAGCGTTTTTGTTTTGTTTGGCTGGCATACTATTGCGCGATTGCAATCTACTTACAGTTTACTTATGATCATCAGTAGAGATTTTGTCGCATCGATCTTCTCTGATCGTTATTCACTGATGTCAATTACAACGTAAGAACTCGTTAATTTTTTTTTTCAGACAAATACAGCGATTGTTGGGCAGAAATGCTCTATCATAACGATGGCGACCTTATTCAATTCAATGCCACGCGATTTCGTCGGACAGACATCTATCTTCGATTAAAATTTATTTATTTACGACAGCCACAGACGAAACGTGTTTGTTACATATAATAATAAAGTATTAAACAATAAAAGAATGTCAAGTTACGACAATTAATTATACAATTACAACAAATAGCTATCGTGATAAAAAAGAATGCCCACGGTTTATTACTAGGTACTTGACGAATCAGATGAAATATCATACACTTGTCTCTCTGTTTTTATTGGTGGACCCTCTATCCTGGGTGGCCTCTGGGTTGCGTGCATCATACTAAAAAAGCTGGTCATCATCTCCACAACTGAGTTCAATTGTATCCCCATATTGCTAACTTTTGTCCTTAATTTCTTATTCTCCCTCTCCATAAGATCGAACCTTGAGGCAGAGACAATGTGCTCTTTTGTAGCAATTGTTCGCTCCTCATCGCCATTTGTTGGTAAGGGCATCGTTGTTGTAACAGAAGAGAAACGATGTTTTCGTTGTAGAGGCTGGGCTGGAACATGAGAGGGGGCAGTTGGGATGCATGGGTTCCCAATTTTATCAATGGACAGATTTCGGTGCATTGGTTCCCAATAGCGTTCGAAATAGAAGGGATCAAATTGTCGTCCGTTAGAATCATACGATACGGCAGGGACACCACCCGAGTTCCAAATGAATAATTCATCCCTGTAGAGTTCGCGCCAATCCACGTTCCTGCACCCACCACTATTCAACTTCCTTCTCACTTCCAAAGGCATATTTGGTATGGACTGCCCTAAGCCAAATTGTAGGATAACTCGACTACCATGCTGCAACTCGGCTTCATAATTACAAAACAGCCATAAATCGCGGTCAGACAATCTAGCAGCCTCTGCAACAACGTCTTGGTCATCGGCCTCCCCATCTCCATAAGGTCTCCACAAAACCTGTACATTGCTAATTCTTTTAAAATAACGAGTGACAAATATATTACAATTTACTTAAGCATGATATGGCGACAACAATATATACTACGGAAAACATTCCTGCAACGATGATTACTTAAGAAAGTTAAACATTACAACGATTTATAATACTCAATGATAAGTACACAATTTTAGAATGTCTACCTCATTCAGTTGCAACCCATCTAAAATGGACTTAGCATTATGCACTGTGACGTTTATTCTAGCCCACCGACTGATCTTTGGAAAACCACAACTCGCAGTGGCAGCACGTGGATGCAATGGGATAATATGTTCCCACGCCCAAGCCTAACAAAAACAATATTATTAGTAACACTACAACCTTCAATGAAATTAGCCTACAATTACTAACTATGCAATCAACAAATACCTGAATAAATGGCCAAAATCCCCCAACTGTTTTCGTACCATTACTCGCACGGTAGAGTTGACTATACAAGTGTGCGAGCATAGCGGCACCCCAGGCATAGTTGTCGACTTCGTCTAAGTCTGCCAGGTATTGCAGCCACATGGAACTTATTCTCGAACCAGAACAATCAGAAAATAATGTAAGAGCAAAAAAATAAAGAAGGAAGCCGCGCAACTCTTGGTCAGCTGTTTCAGATGCACAAGTAGCTGAGCGACCTTCCCATTTATTACGGATAAATGACACTTTCATTGATGTGGACTTCATTCCACCAGAAATACATTGACTATATTTGCCCGTCGACATTCCCAAAAGGGCCGTGCATTCTTCCCTTGCGTTATAGTTTGAATGCCGTAATAGGACAACACTGCCATCGCACTTAAGGCCAGTTATTCTCGCCACATCTTCTAGAGTCATGGTCATCTCAAAAGAATCAAACTGGAATGTGTTAGTCTTATCATTCCACTTATTTACCAGGTGGGTCATGGTATTCCAGCAAGTTTCAAAATATTGCTGGTCCAAAAGGGCACCGAAGTGCATATTTCGTAATCGGTCCTTCTGATATGCACTCAGCTGACCATACCATGACAGAACTACAGGCCATTGACACCGGCCTCCGAGCTTTTCACCAGGTGCTCTCCTTCTCCTGTGACCTCCCTATAACAAAAAATAACATATTATTCATACCAATTGTCAATTAGTTCCATTTGTACTTATAAATACTATTCTACTAACTGCTATAAATAATATTGTTTGCACACAGACTATCGCAGTAATCGCTATAGATATTAATACCTAACACAGTAATCGTTGTACCAAAATCGCTTAACATATTATTAAATCTTCAAAGACAGGCCAGATTTATTTACCTTGGTCACTCTGTTCTCTTGTTCTCTCTCCAACCTAGGCCTTTCTGGTGGGTCCACTGCCTCCAACTGCCTTTCCCTTTCCTTCACTTCCGGCTCCACCGTCGCCTTCCTTTCTCTCTCCTTCCTTTCCTTGTCCTTCTTCTCCTTCATTATTCTCTCCTTCCTTTTCTCCAGCTCCTTCTCCTTCCTTTCCTCGTCCTCCTTCTTCTTCCTTATTCTCTCCTTTCTTTTCTCGTGCTCCCTCTCCTTCCTTTCTCTCTGCTTTCTCTCCTCCTCCTCCTCCTCCTCCTTCCTTTCTCTCGCCTCCTTCTCCTTCCTTTCTCTCGCCTTCTGCGCCTTCTCCTTCCTTTCTCTCTCCTTTTTCTCGTCTGCCTCCTTACGTCGCACTTCCTCCTGCTTCTTCCTTTCTCTTTCCTTTTCTTCCTCCTCCTCCTCCTCCTTCTCCTTCTCCTTCCAGCGCCTTTCTTCCTCCTTCTCCTTCTCCTTCCAGCGCCTTTCTTCCGCATGCCGCCTTTCTTCCAACTGCTTCTTCCTTTCACTTTCCTTTTCTTCCTGCTCCTCCTTCTCCTTCCGCTGCCTTTCTTCCTTCTCCTCCTTCTCCTTCCGCCGTCTTTCTTCCGCATGCCGCCTTTCTTCCTCCTGCTTTTTCCTTTTCCTTTGCTTCTGTTCCTCCTCCTCCTTCTCCTTCAGTCGGCTTTCTTCCGCTTCCAAATAGTGTTTTATTCTTTCCAGCACTTCCTCTTTCTGCTTCTTCCTTTCTCTTTGCTTTTGAACCTCCTTCTCCTTCCGTTGCGTTTCCTTCTTCTCCTCATCCTCCTTCTCCTTCCGTTGCAATTCCTCCTTATTCATTTGTCTTTGCCTCTCTTCTGCCTCCTTCAGTAGCTTTGCCTTGTTTCGCCTTGCTTTATTCTCCAAGATCCCCTTATCCAATTCTGCCCTAGCCTCCATCATTACCTGGTTAAAATACCTTTCTATCTCCTCCTCATTCTTTCTTTGCCTTTCCCTAAGCTCTGCCATCTTCCTCCGCCTTCTCTTTTCATTATCCTCCGTATTTCTTTGCTTTGCCTTCTCTTCGTTATCCTTCTTCTGCATCTTTCGTTCTTCAGCATTATTCCTTTGGTCCGCAGCCTCGATATCTGAGGGATAATTCTCCGCATAATACAATTCCAAGGCTTTCTCCCTGTCTTCGTCGTTCTCAATGTTAAGTATATTTTGGTACCTCTCAAGAACCTTGGATAGATGAGACTGGCGGATCACTTCTCTAATACACAAACCATAGAACGACGGGGCATCTCTTCTCTGATGAGGAGCAGACATTGTTAACCTGCACAACAAATTAAATGATCATCATGATTACAAATCATCGCAACATTTGGGTTCAGAAGTCCTTGTATAAGAAGAAACCTACAGATTGAATAACGAAACCTTACACGAAACTCACCGAAACGATGGGATTTTGGATATTTCAACTGTAGACTAAGCAACAGTAACAACTAATATGCAACAGAAGGTGGCAACGATGTTGTGACTGCGCGTAAGACGGAAACGGATGCTCTGGAACAAAGGAAATGATGCTCCGGCGACAACTGATGAAAGCAGAGTATGCTCCGGTAGAGTTTTCTGCTTAGAGCGAGAATGGATTGTTTTGAACTATTTAAATCCTACAACATAAGGCTTGCTACATACGCAAACTTTGCGGAACGTTTTGGCGCGATAACGATGGAGGGTAGTTTTGTCCTTTTCACGAACCGACGATTCAGTTTTCTAGAAGGAGGGCATTTATGTCCGTTCGAGGAAGAGAAAGCGAATGGCAGTAAAGAATACTTAAGTCTTTGCTGCGGCACCAAATTACGATGCAATATGATGCGGACACACATGGGGATACATGCCGGTCTGCATCTTATACGTTCTCCCACGAACAGGGCTATAGCGATTTGTAGTGTCTTCCGCAAATCGCTATAGCGATTTGTAGTGTTATTCAGTAAGCAAATCGTTGTAAAACGCTACCCGAATTAGGACCAACTTGTCAGGGTCATATCTCCCTAACCGGAGGTCATATTCCAAATCTGTAAAAAGTGGTGTCTTCGTTATTGAGTCTAGTTTATTTCTGAAAATTTTCAGCGATTTCTATTGTCATTTCATTCCCCATTTTAACTTCAACGATACATTACAACCACAATCATCAAAAGAAAGATTGCCCAAGCTAAGAGTCTTGAGAGAGTAGAGGAGGGCCTCACCACCCACCGAACAACAAAAAATACAACGACTCAACTTCAAGTGCAGTAAGGACCCAGAGTCGAATAAATTTAGAGGCAACTCATCAGTAAGGACCCACAACAGTCAATGTGCAGGTCAGTCGGTGCTTGATGGAGCAATGTAGGATCTTCTGATGGATGTGCACAGAAGCAGAAATAGAAGGGAGAGAGAGAGTGAGAGGGTTGATGAGCCTTCGAACACCCCTCCTGTAAGGGCAAAAGGCCATGAACACGCTGGGAGGAGCCCTCAGACCCCCCTTCTGTAAGGGTAAAAACTCTGAATCAGACTCCATAACTCTTCAAGTTGAATGATGCTACCCACACTGGGAGGAGCTCTCAGACCCCCCTTTCTGTAAGGGTAAAAACTTTAAATCAGACTCCACAACTCTTCAAGTTGAATGATGCTAGCCACACTGGGAGGAGCCCCCAGACCCCTCTTCTGTAAGGGTAAAAACTCTGAATCAGGATCTACAACTTATTTAGTTGAATGATGCTACCCACGCTGGGATGAGCCCCCAAACCCTCCTCCTGTAATGGTAAAAACTCTGAATCAGGCTCCACAACAGTCAATGTGCAGGTCAGTCGGTGCTTGATGGAGCAATGTATGATCTTCTAATGGATGTGCACAGAAGCAGAAAGAGAAGGGAGAGTGAGAGAGTGAGAGAGTTGATGTTCATGGCCTCTTCCAGGGGAGATTTCTTTCTCGGATAATCCTGCAGTGCAGAGATTGGGTCTTAAATAATCATCTTCGGGGCACTTAAGTCTTTACAACCATTCCTTTTCAAGAATCGTTATTTTTTTGACACCAATGGAGGAGAGGGTACTTAAGTCTTTGCAATCGCATCAAACTCCAATGCTAATTAATGCTGACAAAACATGGGGATACGAGACACACATGCTTACATACGTGGTGCTCTTTGGGACCCCCGAACATGAGATGTAGCTAACTGCCCTGTTCGGGGGGGGGGGGGACATATAACCTGCTGTGTGGGACGAGTATGAAGCAACACCACCAATCAAAGCTAACCTTTTGTCCCTTTGCTGAAAATAATGTCATCCAAGTTATTCGATGTAGTACATTTCTGGGCAGCGTCACGCCAAACTACTATTACGAGTCATTATCGCACTAAGGGACGACTCCTCCGCTCTTCAACACAAGGGGCACATGCTTGGAACGTAGAATCCCTGCTTTTTTTAAAATATGGTGTGTCAACAGCTTATTTTGAAGTATCAACCATACAGTAATGAATCCCTGAATAGGATAAGTTGCATCCCACAAAGTATCAACCATTGCACAGATGGTGCTCCAAGCATCAGATATATAACACGATCTGACGCTAAATTCATCATTAGAAGAGCACAAGATGGTGTACCAAGCATCTGATAACACGATTTGACTTTGAATTCATCATTAGAAGAGTGTTTTCAAAGTTAAACATCATTTGCATAGTTTGGCCTTAGAGAATTAGGGAAAAATGGGTTGAGGTTCAGTCTTAATCAAAAAAAAAAATTGCACAAAAGTATAGTAGGTAGCTAGCTAGAACAAGCTCGACTAGCGTCACCATACCCACGATGGCAAGGTTGAGCCTGTCCAAGAGTTGATTTTTGATAAAACTTTGTCCTCAACATTCTTCTAAAATCGGTCTCTTGTTATCCCTTGGTGAAGGGGCACACCAAGGTATTTGAGTGAGAGAATTTTAATTTGGCAACCAAAGAAAGTTGATGCAATGTGACTTTCATCATTGAGTGAGACAAAGTTGGTTTTGAAGCCATTGATGGATAATCCAAAAAGCTCATAAAACATAGCAAAACCCATAAGTTTATGATGTTGGCCTCGCTTGCACAGCCAAATATGAGGACATCATCGACGAAGAGAGAATATGTGAGAAATTAGGATAGTCTGGCAAGTCCATACCATGAAACATACCACCCTCAATGGTCGAGTCAATCATGCAGGTGAGAGCCTCCATTATGATGATAAAGAGTAGGGGCGACAAACGGTCACATTGCCAAAACTCACAAGATAAGTTAAACCTAGCTTAGATGTCATTAACGATAGGAGTGTTGTCTGTTTTGGAACTCGTCCTGAAGGAAACTTCAGATCTACGCATCCAATCCCTAACACCTTTGCAACTGTTGAATTGCCCATAGTCACGGATCTGCCTGCAACAACCTGGTATGAGACAAAGACAGACTTATCAGTACAAACGTGCACATTAGCCCTAGTGTCAACCAGTCACTCAGTTGGCTCATAAACGTGAAAGATTTGCGGGTTAACAGAAATGTACCCAGTACTAGTCTCAACGACCTCAGTCACTATGTTGACTTGAGGCGTTCCATTTGTGGTCCCATGAGCTTTGGCCTTCTTGGAAGGACATTCCTTAGCTCAGTGCCCAATCTGCCCACAGTTCCAACACAGTTTGTTCTTTGCATTTTTCTGGATTTTGGCCTTAGGTTTAAACTGGTTTTTCATTGCAGATTTTGGTTTTTGTCCCTTTCCTTTAAAAGATCTGGTCATCATGTTCACCTTAGGCTGTTCGATTGGCATCACGATTTGTTTCTGGCTCTTATGCTCTTCTTCAATGGCAATGGCAACCATAAGATCATTCAGGGAAATCTTCCATCTACAGTGCTTGAGAGACACATCGAAGTCTACCCAAGACTTAGAAAATTTCTCCACGATGGTCATTACTTGAAACTTCTCAGGAAGTTTCATATCAGCCTCAGCCAAACTATGGAGAAACAATAGAAACTCGTGTGCCTGCTCAGTGACCGACTTGCCCTGAACCATCTGTTATTTCAGAAACTTGGCAACTGAGTAATTTTCAAGACCTTGGTCTTCGGTATTATACTTTGTGTCAAGTTGATCCCATAGGCCCTTAGGAGTGGTAGACGAGGAACAGTACACATCAAACAACGTGTTGGACAGAGCCAACAGTATGCAACCACGACATATACTGTATTTTTTTTTCCACTCTACAACCGCAGTGACCGCAACATGGTCAGGGTCAGTATCAGAAACCAAAGGGCAGTCGAGTTTCAGACAATAGCATATGCACATATTGAGAGAAATAGAGAGATGAACAAAGATTTGCATATGGTTTTTATTGATTTGGAGAAGGCATACGATAGAGTACCTTGGGACGTTCTCTGGTGGACAATGATGAAGAAAGGTGTTCCTCTCAAGTACATTAGTATAATTAAAGATATGTATGAAGGAGTAGTAACCAATGTCCGCACTTATGGAGGGGTGACAACCAATTTTCCTATAATGGTTGGGTTACATCAAGGATCTGCTTTAAGCCCTTTCCTATTTGCTATAGTGATGGATGAGCTTACGAGATCAATTCAAGAAAATGTGCCATGGTGTATGTTGTTTGCTGATGATATTATTTTGATTTATGAGTCTAAAGCTGGGGTTAATGCTAAGTTAGAATTATGAAGACAGACATTGGAAGCAAGAGGTTTTAAGTTGAGTAAGAGTAAGACAGAATACATGGAATGTCGGTTTAGTAAGCAACAAAGTAGTGATGGGAGTGTAGTGAAGCTTGGTGAGCAAGAAATACCGGTGGATGATTGTTTCAAATATTTGAGATCTATCATTCAAAAGTATAGAGAAATTGATGGAGATGTAAATCATAGGATAAAGGTTGGGTGGATGAAATGGAAGAGTGCAACTGGAGTGTTGTGTGATCATAGAATGTCATTGCGGTTGAAGAGAAAGTTTTATAGGATGACTATTAGGCCCAATTTACTATATGATATAGAATGTTGGGCTGCCAAGAGACATCATATTCAAAAAATTAGTGTAGCTGAGATGCGTATGCTGAGATGGATATGTGGAAATACAATAAAAGATAAGATTCAGAACGAGGAGATACGTAAGAAGGTAGGCGTTGCACCCATTGAAAATAAGATGAGAAAGAATCGTTTACGGTGGTTTGGACATATTCGGCAAAGGCCTAATGATGCTCCAGTTAGAAGGATGGAGAAATGGGAAAATATATTAGTTAAGAGAGGTCGGGGTAGGCCTAGGAAGACATGGATGGAGGTGATAGGAAAGGATATGAATGCTTTGAACCTCACCGAGGACATGGCATTGGATAGAAATGATTGGAGGAGAAGGATTCATGTGGAAGACACAGAATGATTTTCTTTTTTGGTTCATATCGCCGACCCTAATTGTTTTGGGGTGAAGGCATAGTAGTTGTTGTTGTTGTTGTTGTTTTTGCCCATAAAAATCATGAAATATGAAAATTTTCAAATTCTCACAAGGGAAAAGATGGAATGTCTTACTATTTTAAACATTTTGTAACTATCTGCCTTATATAGATATGACACCTTCTAAACATGTGTGTCCAACAGGGTGGTTGTGAGGATGATGAAGGTTGTGTTGGAAGTTTTCAGAGATGGGCCACATAAGACATGGTGGTCTTGGGGCCTCGCCCGGGTTTTCCTTGATTCGACGAGGGTTCCTCGTCATTAAAAAAAACATAAAAAAAAAATCTTTGAAGATGCGCCCAAAGCTGGAGAGGTTTTTCAGAGAAGAGAATGCTCCCTAAAATGACTTCAGGGACAAGCTGAAAGTAACGAAAGTATGTAGTTGTAGCACTAATGGCACTTCCAATGATGATAGAGATAGTAGTGACTCTCCATATTTAGTTTAAGTTGTTGTCTCGGTTTAGTGGAGTTGGAAAACTGACTTGAGTTGTAAGCAAAACGTCTTGATGGAGGCTTCATTTTGATTGCTCCTCCAATTCTCTCTTTTTGGAGAATCTTAGAACATAAATCGAAGGAGATAGATATAGAGAGAAGTAGGAAGAGAGGGAGATAAAAAGAGATAGCATTAATCGTGGTTAAGCCATAAGAGACCTACATCCATGAATGAAAGCTTACTCATATCTCCTTGGGCTGAATCTTTCCCCTGATGAAGTGACAATCTAGCTTGATAGTCTAGCTTGATGTGCATTGTTCTCTTATGAAAAACAGAGTTGGCAGCAATGTGGATTGCAGCTTGGTTGCCGCAGTGCATCTTAATGGGAGTGTCCACTGTGAGGCCCAATTCAGTAAGGAGAGATTTGTTTCAAGTGAGCTTGCTAGCAGTGGTGACCATGGCCCGATACTTTGCTTCGACACTGGATCTAGAAATAATGCTTTGTTTTTTACTTTTCTAAGAGATTAAGTTGCTACCAATAAGGACACAAAATCTCATGGTGGATTTTCTATCAGTATGACTTCCTACCCAATCAGCGTCAGAGTATCTCTATGCAATGATGCCCATTTCTTTTCATCCAGATTCCTTGCCCAAGAGTCTTATTGATATATATTAAGTTTTGATCGACTGCCAGTTGGTGTTGTTTCTTGGGAGCGTGCATAAATTGGCTAACCAAGCTCACAACATAGGTGATGTCAGGTATAGTGACAGTGAGATAAATGAGTTTTTTCACAAGTTTTTGATACCTTTCGACATCTTTGATAGTTTCGCCTCCATCATCAATTTTAGTGTTTGCCTTTATAGGAGTGTTAGTTGGTTTGACCCTAGTTTCCCGATTTCTTTTAAGAGGTCTAAGGCGTGCTTTCTCTGGGAGAGAAATATACCTTGCTTGGAGTGAGCCACCTCTATTATTAGGAAATATATAAGTTTTCCAAGGTCTTTGATGTCGAATACCTGATGTAAATAACATTTGATATCTTGAATTCTCTTAGGGTCATTGGCTATTATCATGATGTCATCCACATAGACCGGCATGTATATTTTGGAGTCGATGGAGTTCAACGACAGAGCATTGAAAGCCTTTCTTGATGAGGGCAGAGTGCAATTTTGAGTACCATGCCCGAGGTGATTGATTCAAGCCATAGATAACCTTCTTGAGTTTGCACACGAGGTTGAGGTTACCTTCTCGGGGATGCTCAGGTGGCAAATTCATGTAAATTTTCTCTTCAAGGTCACCCTATAGAAAGACATTTTTAACGTCAAGCTGAGAGAGATTTCAATTATAATTATTGGCAATAGAGAGAAGTATACGAAGGGAGCTCATTTTGGCAACAAGAGCCAAGGTTTCTTGGTAGTCAACCCCTTGGTTTTGAGTAAACCCTTTTGCTACAACTTAGCCTTCTATAGAACCATCGCTTTTGTATTTTATTTTGTAAGTCCATCGGCATCTAACGAGTTTCTTTCCTCTGAAAAGTGGTCATATCTCCCATGTTTAGTTTTTGTCCAGGGCTTGAAGCTCCTCATCCATGGCTTTGTTCCATTCAGTTGAGTTACACGCCTCTTTAAAACTTTTGGGCTCTTGGTGAGTTAAGATGGAGGAAAGGAAGGCCACAAACTGTTTTGGCAAATGGTCGTCGGTGACCCAATCCTCTATGGGATGGCAATAGGCACTATATATGGCGAAGTCATCGTATCTGGATGGGGGTATTGAGGTCCTTTTTGATCTTTTGAGAGTAAGCTCTTGAGAACTAGATGAGGGACTATGATTGTCCCTGTCTTCATGCTCATAAGTGATATTAGTGCTCTCAGTGACGACATGGTTTTGGGATGTAGTTGGGGTAGTGACATCATTTGCGGAGCTCAAGTTTGGCAGGATGAAGTCCTTAATAGTCTCCTCCTGACTGAGAGTGGGGGATGTGCTAGGGAAGTAGGGTGTTTTTTCATTGAAATTAACGTCTCAAGATATATACAACTTCTTGCTTTTTATGTTGTAGTATTTGTACCCCTTTTTAGTACTAGAGTAGCCAAGAAATATGCATTTGATTGCCCTATGATTAAACTTATCACGATTTTGGGGTAGGACCCATTTATATGCTACACACCCAAAGGTTTTTTAGATGGTCGAGAGAGATCTTTCTGCCTTTTAGAACTTCTAAGGGAGATTTATTTTTGAGTTTCTTTTTGGGTAACCGGTTGATCACATAGTAGGTTGTAGTCATGACCTCATTTCAATATTCCCTAGGAACATTCATTTGAAATAGAAGACTCTGTGAAACCTCCATAAGGTGTATGTTTTTTCTTTTAGACACTCCATTTTATTGAGGAGTACCGACACAAGTGGTTTGGTGAGTGATTTCGTGAATTCTCTCAAAGCTATCAAAGTCCCTATTGAGGTATTCAGTCCTATTATTGGTCCGCAAAACTTTTATCTTGGCATTGAATTGGACTTCCACCACAACATAAAAGTCTCTGAAGTGAGCTAAAACCTCATCTTTGGACTTCATGAAATAAACTCACGCAGTTTTAGAAAAAAATGTTTATGAAAGTGATATAATATTTAAAACCCAATAAGAGTCATCAGGGGCTTAGACCCCACACGTCTGAATGGACAAGTTCAAAAGGAGAGTCTGAGATTCTTTCTGATAAAGGAAAAGGTGGGCGAGTCATCTTAGCATAGCGACATATATCACAAGACTTAGAATAACAAACAACATTAGGAAATAGAGTTTTCAAATCACCATCTGATGGGTGACCAAGATGTTTGTGCCATTTATCTCCATCCAGAGATTCATTGTTGGAAATGAGTGCTCTATATCCTGGGTCCAAGATATAGAGCCCACGAGATTCCTTACCTTCACCAATCATCCTCCTCGTCAAGCGATTTTGAAAAATCATGTTAGTAGGGGAGAAAATCGGCTTGCAATTATGGGATTTGGTTATTTTGCTGATGGACATGAGGTTTGAAGCAAGAGAGGGCATGTAGAGGACTTCTCCAGTTGTGCCTTTATCAAAGAATTGGATTTTTCCAACCCCATGAACAACAATATGAGACCCATTAGCAATGGTCACCGAGCTTCTGTGGGAGTTGGTTTCCATGTGGGTCCCCTTGTCCGAGTTATTTTTGGACGTCCCAGGTCTGCCTATGATTTTTCAGCATTGACCCCTGGTGTGCTCATCCTTTTTACAGTAGGTGCAGGAAATTTTCTTGTTTTTGAACTTTGATATGTTGGGATGATTCTTGTCAAGCAGATGGTCTTGCTCTTCTTTCTCGACGGTGAAGGCAAATTTTTCTCCGAGGTCTTAGGAGTTGGGCTTAGTGTCATTCATCACCTTTCTGTTGGCTTCTTCTCTCAGGATGGTAGAGCAAACAACATTGAGAGATAGGGGTTCCTCAGACATAAGGATTTGACTCCTCACAACCTCATAATCACAATCGAGGCTTGCGAGCATCTGAAACATCTTCTCCTACTCACACCATTTTTGAACCATAACAAGATCATAGGTGGTGGGAGAGTACAAGTAGAGCTCATCCCACATAGCCCTGAGAGAGCCCAAGTATTCACTGAACGGACAATTAAGTTTCTTATGATTGTTGATGTCCTGAGAGAGTTGATATCATCTAGTGAGATTGTATTGCTCCCCGTAGATTTCTTTGGCAGCGGACCAAACAATGGCGACAGAGTTCAAAAATAGGAACCCCTCGGCGATTCTCCACTCCATCGAGTTTAACAGCCAAGACATGACGAGATGGTCTAAGGATACCCATTCCTTAAAGGTTGGATCCGAGGTAGCAGGGGCTCATTTTTTTCTATTAACATGACCTAGCTTTCAGGTACAACCAAGCAGATTTGGACCATGAGAGATAGTTGGTGTCATTCAAGGGAATGGAGGTGATCTTTATGCTCGAGTTGATCTGGTCCTGTGCAAGGGTCTTGGTGGCTTAAGATCCAGTTGGGATGTTGGTCTCTTTTTCATTGGTAGCCATGAGCAAATAAGAGAGGTAGATGGGACGACGCCACACTCAGCAGGAATTGCAATGTGCATGAGAACAACAACACATGGCGGGAGATTGATGCCAGAAGTCACTCCAGCCTGTAACATGGTTGGAGCTGGGCAGGCAGAGATGGTCACAATCGCAACGAGGTGATCACTGTATCGCACATTGGGCGGCAACCTGATCACAGTCGTAATGATGCTCACAAACGACTCTGGTTACAGCTATAGAGTGAACCCACTGTTGTCATTGGGCGGATAGAGATGTCCAGGTGTGCTCTGATCATGAAAAATCTAAGAACATAAATCGAAAGAGACAGACATAGATAGAGGGAGATAAAGAAAAACAACAATAATGTGGTTCGACCATAAGAGACCTAAATCGACATATGAAAGCCCACTTGTTATTAAGTATAGGGGAGCACATGTACAACTATATATCAGGAAGAGTTACACATGCATTTGGAAAGATAACCCTTGTTTTTAAAAAAACTGATAATGCCTATCACTACTAACAACCTTGAACATATCCTTATCTTAGCACCCGATGAGAAAAGGCCCTTGTGCATATCCAACATTTATTTTTTGGCCCTTTGATGGTTAAGTTTGAGTTGAATGGGTGGTTATGATTTTCTTTTTTCGCTTTAGAGCTGTTGGTGCAACTCAGCTTCATTGTAAAGAAAGTTGGAATGAATGGTGAACTTTGATTAATAATGGAATTCACTTCGCTTAGTTACAAATTCATAGCTTTCTTTTATTTCACTACTAGATTTTATGGACCAGGTATGCCGCAGGTGCATAGGCAAAGCATTTGTTGCCATATTTGATGGTGTTGGTAGGCCTTGGATGCTCATGCCCTTGTTGCATGTGTTCACTCATGGCAGAGTTTCAATCTTCAAAGACTTAAAAAGGATGGCATCTGAGCCATCCCAGTTGTGATGAGCTTCTCTTGACCTAGTCTCAGAATAAGGGTTGGCCCATTTAATCACTGGGTCTGGGTTGAGTTGAGAAGTAGATGCTATAATTTGTTCGATGATGCATAGAGGATTTCACTAGGCTCCGTTTGTTTTATTCCCATCAACAAGAAGAGACCTCTAATGGGAAAGTCATCTCATGTTGGGAATATCTCATGTGTGAAAAAATTCATACATAAATCCATTAGTTGGGGTGGTGGTGGGAATGGATTTGCGTGTTAAATGCGAGTTGAGATCAAAGGAGTGGCTAAGTGCCATGGCTACGTGACACTAGCCAATAACATCACTGCATTGCATGGGGCACACAGTTATATAGTGCAGGCCTCACATGAAATGTGGTCATGTGATTGATTGTGTCAAATGGCCATGGCACTTAGCCGCTCTCTCGATTTCTTCTCGTTAAATGCATGGTTAATGTGTAAAGAAATCCTTCTCGTTAGTGCAGGCCCGCATGAAATGTGCCTAGTGGGGGGAGCCACATATTGGCTAGGGTGAGCATGACCCTAAAATCCCCAATAAAGAGGTTTGTGTCAGGGTGGGCAGTGCCAACACTCTAACCCGAATATTGTGCATCTTCAAAACCTAACCTCTCTTTATCTTTCTTTTTCTCCTTCTTATATATATATATATATATATATATATATATATATATATATATATATATATATATATATATGTGTGTGTGTGTCACGGGCCTATTTCCTTCAATGGGCCAGCGCGGCGCGACGGTCCTTCCTTATCGCCGCAAGCCTACTCGTCAGCTCGCTTGCCGGTCGCGGAAGCTTATGATCAGAGTGCAAGAGAGCAAGAGAGAATAGAGGGAGAGAAGTTGCAATCACAAGAAGCAATCACAACGAGGGTGAACAAAAGAAAGCTCAACGCATTTAATTCATTCACAATTTTGCCCGCAGGCTATTACAGTTCAAGTATACGGGCTGCCCCTTCGGGGTATTAATTCACCTGAACCGGGCAGCTTACATCAGACTCAACAAAAGCAAAACAGACTCTAGCACAACTGTACACTGTAAGTCGCAAGGGAACATGCTCCCCCCTTCAAATCATGCGCCGTCCTCGGCGCCATCTGTTTCGTGGTAAGCCCTGACTTCGGCCGGGTAGCGGCTGTTCATTCGAAATGCAGGCTCCCACGTTGGTTCCGCTGTTTCCTCCCACTGCACCAAGTATTTCTTCGCTTGTCCCAAGTAGTTGACCTTGTGGCGAAGGATCTGACTGAGGTGCTTCTCGGCCCGTTGTGCTGCCGGGGCCCTCTGCATGATGGGAGCGCGTTGCGGTACATTGCGTTCCGGGTCTCCATCATCTGGATGGAACTGCTTGAGGTTGCACACGTGGAACACCGGGTGCACCTTGAAGTCTGGGGGCAACTCCAGCTTATATGCCAGCTTGCCCACCTTCTTTGTAATGGTGAAGGGTCCCTCATACTTTCTGAGTAGTCCGCGGTGCCGCCCGCGGAAGATGCCTGTGCGACTAGGATATAACTTCACCAACACTTGGTCCCCAACTTAGAACCCTGCGGGCCGACGGTGTTTGTCCGCCCACTTCTTCATTCTCTTCGCCGCTTTGTGTAAGAATGCCTTCGCCAACTCATTCTGCTCGTGCCAGTCGCGAACAAACTGATAGGCGAAGAATGGCCTTCATTTTTCTTGTGCGGCAAGAGTGTGCGGGGTCAGTGGCTGCTGCCCCGTGGCTATCTCAAACGGGCTGTGGCCTGAAGATTCGCTCTTCTGCAGATTATAGCAAAACTGTGCCACATCAAGGAGCTTCACCCAATTTTTCTGATTGGCACTAACAAAGTGCCTAAGGTACTGCTCCAGTATCCCGTTGATGCGCTCTGTCTGCCCATCTGTCTGCGGATGGAAGCTTGTTGAAAACAGCAAATCAGAGCCAAGTAACCGAAATACTTCACGCCAGAACTTGCCCGTGAAGCGAGCATCGCGATCGCTCACAATGCTCTTTGGTATGCCCCAGTGCTTCACCACATGCTTTACGAACAACTCTGCAGTCTTCTCTGCAGGGCACTCCTTGGAAGCTGAGATGAAGGTGGCATACTTTGAGAAACGATCCACCACGACTAAAATGGAACTGAGGCCCTCTACCTTTGGCAGACTAACGATGAAGTCCATAGAGATGCTTTCCCAAGGACGTTCTGGAATTGGTAGAGGCTCAAAGAGACCGGCAGCCTTCTGATTTGTCCCCTTATCTTGCTGGCAGATGAGGCATGTCCGCACATACCCCTCAACATCGTCTCTCATCTGCGGCCAATAGTAGCCGCGCTCAAGGAGTGCTAAGGTCCGCTCCTGACCAGGATGGCCGGCCCATAGTGTATCATGGCACTCCTTGAGTAGCTCTCGGCGAAGGCTTCCCCACCGTGGTACAAAGATGCGTCCCCCTTTTGTTACCAGGATGCCATCCTGTAGCCAAAATCGTCGAGTCTTCCCTGCCTGCGCCAGAGAAACAAGATGTTGTGCGGTCGGATCCTGCTGTGTACCCTCGCGGATGCGAATCAGCAATGCACCCTCCAAATGCACTTCAGAAGGCTCTGCGCGCGCAGCAGCTAATTCAGCCCTACGGCTCAAAGCATCCACCACAACATTGGTTTTTCCAACCTTGTACTCTAAGGCAAAGTCGAACTCAGCCAAAAACATCTGCCATCGAGCTTGCTTGGGCGTCAACTTCTTTTGCGTCTGAAAATAGCTCGTGGCCACATTGTCCGTCTTGACGACGAACTCGGCACCCAAAAGGTAGTGCCGCCAGGTCCTGAGGCAATACACAATGGCGGTCATCTCACGTTCGTGCACTATGTACCGCCTCTCTGCATCCTTCAGCTTACGACTCTCATATGCGATCGGATGCCCGTCTTGCATAATAACCCCGCCAATGGCAAAGTCTGAGGCATCAGTGTGGACTTCGAAGGGTCTCGAATGATCAGGCAGTCGCAGCACTGGCTCTCTCACTAAGGCTTTCTTCAAGCCCTCGAAGGCATCTTGGCACGCTCCTGTCCAGAGCCATACCCGATTCTTC
Organism: Nuphar pumila; assembly: GCF_984573655.1. Lineage (NCBI taxonomy): Eukaryota > Viridiplantae > Streptophyta > Magnoliopsida > Nymphaeales > Nymphaeaceae > Nuphar > Nuphar pumila. Next base: position 106,924,873 of record NC_143250.1, on the reverse strand, counting down.
TTCAACAAATCTGTGAGGGGCGTAGCAATGAGGGAATAACCTTTGATGAAACGCCGATAATAATTTGCCAAGCCGAGGAATGACCGCAATTCTGGCACTTTGCTTGGCGGAACCCATTCCTGGATGGCCCTTATCTTCTGCCCATCCATACGCAGCACACCACGCCCCACAACGTGGCCAAGGAAGCTGATCTCCTCCTGCCCGAAGAGACACTTCTCTCGTTTAACACAGAGGTCATTCTCCTTCAGCACCTGAAACACTGTTCGCAAGTGCCCGACATGTTCCTCCATGTTACTGCTGTAGATCACGATATCATCCAGATAGACTACCACAAACTTGTCTAAGTAAGGGTAGAAAATCTGGTTCATTAAAGTCGTGAACGTGGCTGGAGCATTTGTCAACCCGAATGGCATTACTAGAAATTCGTAAGCACCATAGCGGGTGACACAAGTTGTTTTTGGCTCATCACCTTCGGCAATCCTCACCTGCCAGTAACCCGATCGCAGATCTAGCTTGGAAAAGATACGGGCACTGCCTAGCTGATCGAACAAGTCTGCTATCAATGGCAATGGGTACTTGTTCTTCACCGTGACCTTGTTCAAGGCCCGGTAATCCACACATAACCGTTTAGAGCCATCATGTTTCATCTGAAAAAGGACCGGGGCACCAAATGGGGCTTTTGATGGACGAACAATGCCTGCGTCCAACATCTCGTCTAGCTGCCTGCGCAGCTCCTTCAACTCTGCTGGCCCCATACGGTATGGAACCATTGCGGGAGGCTTTGCTCCCGGGGTCAACTCAATCTTGTGGTCGACCTCGCGTCTTGGCGGAAGACGCTTTGGCAATTCCGGAGGCATCACCCCCCGAAACTCCTCCAATAGAGGGGCTAGGGTCGGCGGCACTGCTGCTTCTACCTTCCCTTCATCTGCACGCACTGCAACTAAGAATGTCTGCTCCCCATGCTTGACACCCTTCTTCAGTTGCATTGCTGATAACACTGAAGACTTGCATTTCTGCGTAAGGCACTGCACTGTGTGGGACAAGTCCGATCCCATGATCGTCAACGTGTTAAACTTTGGCAGCATCATCACATTCTGGCTTCGCAGAAACTCCATACCCAGAATCACCTTGAAATCGTCCAGGGGCACCACAGAGAAGTTCGCTTTGCCGACCCAACTCCCCACTTGAGTAGCCACATCTCTTGCTTCACCAAGAATGGGTTTGGCCACAGAGTTTACTGTTTTGATAGTCCTCTGCTTTGGCCCTGTTTTCAAGCCCAACCGCTCTGCCTCTTCCCGCGAGACAAAGTTGTGTGTGGCCCCGGAGTCTACCATTGCCGAAGTAGACTTTTCATTCATAATGACTTCTACGTACATAAGTTCCTTACTGACCTGCATGTTCTTAGCTGCGCAACTTCTAGCTGCGTTAATCGATCGCATGGCGCCCATCCTCGGTTGCATGGTCTCAGTGTCACTGCCTTCAGTATCGCTGCATTCTTCCTGTGCAGCATTGGCTTGCCCGTCGTCCTTTACAAGGCGCTTTGGGCATTGCCGGGCGATATGTCTATCACCACAGAACCAACATGTCACAACCGCACCCTTGTTGCTGTTGTTATGCTTTGTGTAGTTCTGTTTCTTTTCGGATTGATGGCGTGTCGACGCCTCACCTTTATCGTTGCGCTGCTCATCCTTCTTGCCTCCGTGGTCAGGCTTCTTCCCAACTTTGGTTGATGGGGTGAAAGGTTTGCGCTGAGTATCAACTAAGCGCTCAGCCGCCACGTATGCATCTTCCAAAATACGGGGGTTGCTCCTTTCCACTTCGGACTGTGCCCATGGTTGAAGTCCCACAATGAACCAGTTGAGCATGTCGTCTTCTGGCATGTTAGGTATCTCCAGCATAAGCTTCTGGAACGTTCGGACATAGTCCTGCAACGAACCAGTATGTTTGAGTTCACAAACCATTCGGTAAGCCTGTCTCTGCGCATTTCTTGGCATGAAGTAGTTGCGCAACTCTACTTTGAAGTCGTCGAAGGTGTCTATCACACATTGACCCCTCTCCATGTCATTGCGCTTCCGCCTCCACCAAGCGATCACATCACCATCAAGTAAGGCCGCTGCAGCCTTGATCCTCAGATCTTCAAGGGTCACATTTTGGATATCCAAGTAGTCTTCTACTTGGAACAAGAAGTTCTCAATGGCCTTGCTGTCGCGAGAACCATTGAATTTTGCGGGTCTAGGTACATCAATCCTTGATGGTCTCTCACCATTTCCGCCATTCAGGGTCACCGTCCGCTGCAACGTACGGTTCCTCAACTCAAGATCGGTCACTGTAGTCGTCAACGAAGTGACCTGCCCCATTAGTAAGTTCACCTGCTCTTGCAGGCTCGCCACCACATCATTCAATCCATTGAATGATTCACATGCGCGTGAAATCGCTTCATCATGCGAAGTCACATCTTCCACCAACTTGTTAACAGTTGCAGCCAACTCTTCTTGGCCCCGAGGTGAACCCATCTCCTCAGCTTCGGCAACTGCCTTGCCTCTGGTGTTGCGCAAGTGTTGATAAGGCGCCACGATGTCTTGCTCACAAATCGCAGCCTGTCGGCGTGTCTGTCGACACCGACTCCGGAGTCCCTTCCCCAGCACGAGAACGGGCTCTGGTACCACTTGTCACGGGCCTATTTCCTTCAATGGGCCAGCGCGGCGCGACGGTCCTTCCTTACCGCCGCAAGCCTACTCGTCAGCTCGCTTGCCGGTCGCGGAAGCTTATGATCAGAGTGCAAGAGAGCAAGAGAGAATAGAGGGAGAGAAGTTGCAATCACAAGAAGCAATCACAACGAGGGTGAACAAAAGAAAGCTCAACGCATTTAATTCATTCACAATTTTGCCCGCAGGCTATTACAGTTCAAGTATACGGGCTGCCCCTTCGGGGTATTAATTCACCTGAACCGGGCAGCTTACATCAGACTCAACAAAAGCAAAACAGACTCTAGCGCAACTGTACACTGTAAGTCGCAAGGGAACAGTGTGTGTGCCCACCTTAATTTGGATTTGATTGTGTCAAAAAAAAAATAGAGTTAGCATGTTTGTTTGATGTGTAAAATGGATGAATATATATATATATGTGCACATTTGTGCCCACCCTAATTTGGATTTCTGGCTCTCGTCTCTGATTGTATCCTAAAAAAGAATGGAGTTGACATGTTTGTTTCATGTGTAAAATGAATGAATATATATATATATATATATATATATATATATATGTGTGTGTGTGTGTGTGTGTGTGTGAAGATTTGTGCCCACCCTAATTTGGATTTCTGGCTCCATCTCTTATTGTGCCCTCCCAAAAAATGGAGTTGACATGTTTGTTTCATGTGTAAAATGGATAAAACAAACGAGGCTTAAGAGGTTCAATTAACTTGAGCAGTTTCAACTGCACCTTGGCTTGACAAGCGAACAATATGTTTGCCCTCCTATCAATAACAGATAAGGTTTTTTTGAAAATAAGCTTAAAACTTGCAAGTTTGCACAAGCTCCACGTGAGACATCCATGCCAACAATGAATTGTCTTTCATTAAGTTCACCTTCGATACAATACATTATTATTCATGAACAAATCCAAGATTCTTGTATACCTCAGTCATCTACACGCTACTGCATTGATTTGACTATACTGCTATCGACAAGGCACATTCTGCCTAACCACTGGAGAAACTTGACTGCACACAGATGTAGAACTCAAATGATGCACGCAACACTTGTCATCACATACCAAAGATGGTTGGACGTGATGAGTTGTGGAGCCTGATTCAATGTTTTTGCCCTTGCAAGAAGGGGGTCTCAGGGCTCCCCCGGTGTGGGTCCCGTTGTGCGGTCAACAGGCGGGGTTCAAGGGGGCCGCCCTTGGCGGGGGGGGCAGCGCCCCCCCCCCCCGAAAGAATTTTTTTTTTTGGGGGGGGGGGGCTTATGTTTGAGACCCATTTTCTTATGGATCAGATTTGACTTGTTTAGGTTTAGGGTTGTCGCCCTTGCCTTATAAATTCTTTTTTTTTTCTCTCTTGTAACAATAAAAAAAAAGCAATAAGATTTCTCTTTGAGTGGCCGTGGTTTTTTACTCTCTCTAATTTGAGGAAAGTTTTTCTACGTAAATTTGTGTGATTCTCTTCTTTATGATTTGATTGTTCTTGTTTCTTCGTTTTCTTGCTTGAGCATTTTCTAACAGGACGGAGGCCCAAGAGTGAGTCTCTTTCTCTCTTCTCATTCTCCTTGTGTCTCTCTCTCCTATCGGTACCGTGCAAAAGACTATTGAAGACCCACGAGTGAGTTTTTATTTGTTAGGGTTTCTTTATATATATATATATATATATATATATATATATATATATATATATATATATATATATATATATATATATATATATATATATATATATATATATATATATATATATATATATATATATATATATATATATATATCTTAAATTACAATAAGCCAATCAACCCAACAATCACTAGGCCCACTGATAGCACAACTGGTTTCGTTTGGTTCCTCAATAGTTGATCCCAAAAATATCTTGAACCAAAAGTTTTATTATTTCAAGAATCAAGATCAATTAACTATTGCCATGATGGTGACTACAGGCTCTAAATACATGAAAGTCAAACATGTGCAAATATGAGAGTCAAAGGCATTTGTAAGGAATTCAACCTTATGCAAATATGATGAATAAAAAAAGTCTTAGGGGCAGGGTAGGAATGATAATGGATAAGAAGAAGAGCAAATAAACCAAAGAGCGAGACTCACGATTTATGACAAGTGAAAAAGAAAATTTACTAAAATAAAAGGAAGTTTCTTACAACTTAGGCTTTCCGGTAGCAAGACATTTGGCTAAAATGCTCATTTAAAAAAATTATAATTGAATTGGGGTCATTTGATCTCACGTAAAAACTTTGGTGGGCATTGGCAAACTCTGAAAAGTTTGTTATACGTATGAATATGGGGGAAACGTTTTGGGGCATTTGAAAATTTTCCAATAACATATAATGATTTTACAGCATTGATATGTTCATATCTTCATTATTGTAGCTTCCATCTGAAAACCCCAGATGACTATTATCCATCATCTATTCCCCTTGGACTGAGGCTTTCTGGAAACCTTTAGTACCAACATGGTTGCTGACCAGCACCCAAAATTATTTCTCCATACATATGATTGTGTGTAGTAGGTAATGCAGCTGAGATAATGATACGAAATATCAAACTATAAGCAAATATTACCCATCTACAAAGCCCATATGAAAAGGTGCACAAAATTTATACATCATCAAGTAAAGATGGTAGAGGCAGATTGATCATACAGTCATGCTAAAACATCCGAATACCCAAAATCAAATGCAGATATAAATCTCTAGAAGAAAAGTTTAAAATTTATGTATCCTCATTCTCAGGTCAACCCAGTGACTCGGCCCGGATTGCTCAATCACTGGATAAAAAACAAGCAAAGCTCGGTCGAGTCACTGAGTTGATCCGACCAAGTATGGGTCAGTCGAGTCATGAGCGACTCAGCCATCATATAATATATATATATATATATATATGTGTGTGTGTTTTATGTATATTATATCTAAAAATAAGATTATATATATTAAATATATTATAAAAATATCATATAATTTATATTATATATAATATATTGATATAATACTATAATGTATATATATATATATAGTATATAAAATATAAAGTTAATGGCCGAGTCACGCAGTGACAAGGCACTGAGTTTTAAAACCATGGTTTTTTTTACTGGTCGCAGTCTTTGAGGCATTTCGTCAAACAGGTACCGTGTGAAGAGAGTTTCCCGCAAGGACAAAAAAAAAAACAATTGTAAAAGCCTCAGCTGAAAACACCGCTGCATCCCCCCCTTTCCCCTCACACATGTACACACCAATACCTTGGTGAAGCTTACAGAGTGGAATCCCTTGAAGACCTTGTGCATATCCCTTTTGACAAAGCAAATGAAGCAAGAGATCAGGGGTCGTCTTTCGGCAAAGAGCATCGTCTTTTGGTACGTTTTTCGGCAAAGAGCATCGTCTTCTTCTTCTTTTTCTTCATTTTTTCATTTAATTGTGATGGATTTTCCCACCTTTTTGTTTCCCCCTTTTTCGTGTAATAAAACTTATAGAAATCCTATAGAAAAGCATGAACAGACGTGTTTTCCCTTTTCTGTTTCTAGAAATTCACTGTCAGTTGTATAGTTGCTTGATAGACAACATTTTCTTCTTGTTTTGTTTTATTTTTTGAGGGATTTTGTACTGATTTTGATTTTTTCTATCTTTTTCTTTGTGTTATAGTTGCTTGATAGACAACATTTTCTTCCTGTTTTGTTTTATTTTTGAGGGATTTTGTACTGATTTTGATTTTTTCTATCTTTTTCTTTGTGTTACTTCCCTTTTTGTTTGTAGAAATTTACCATGAGTTCCTGTATACTTGCATGATCGACAGTATTTTCTTATTTTTTTGTTTGATTTTGAGGGATTTTGTGCTGATTTTGATGTTTCCTCTTTTTTTTGCGTGTAACTTTGGTAGAATCAACCCCTAGAGTTTGATCTAGGGGGTCTGGGGGCCAGATTAAGTTGAGTTTGCATTTTTTGTCTCAGATTTTTATGTAAGTCCATATCTCCTTCTCTCGTGCTCCTCTATTTGAACTTTTAATTAGTTTATGTTGAAATAACTGTGATCACTGTTGCATATAGATTTCTGTTCTAGTCTTTGTCTTTTGTTCCATTCTGTTTCATGTCTTGTTTTGATGCTTTTTCCTTTCTTTGCCTTTTATTTTATGAGAACTTAGAAAAATATGTATTTGGTATTTTTAATATTCTCCCTTTTTTCTCATGTTTTTATACTAATAACTTTCCATCTTATTTGACCCCCTCTCATTATTTGTTTTTTCATTTTTCAAGTTTGGTAATTAGTACGATGTAAGTTTATGCGATTTGGTAACTTGAAGAAAAGAAAATTTTGTTAGATCCTGGTGTTGTTGTTTTGTGCATTATACGCTATTACAACAAATGAAGTTGTGTTTGATGCTGCAATTCATTCCATTTTCTGTTTTCCAGCTCACTAGTATTGAACTTGTTACTACCTTTTTGTTAATGATGTTTATATATATTTCTGATTTTATTTTATAATTAATTTATCTTTGGTATATGTTAACCATTTTGAAATATTCTCACTTTATTGGCTGTGATCGTTTCCTAAAAATTCACTGTTCTACACAACTTTAGCCATTTTCTAATCTGTCTGATATTTTCCAGTGTTTCTTTTTCATAATCTTCTGTTTAGTTTTTCCTTTCTTTCTCCCCCATTTCTTACTGAGTCATGTTTTTTGGATAGACTTCTTTATTGATCCATTGAAGGAAAATGCTTCATGGCAATACAGATTTCATGGAGTTTTTGTGCATGGGTGGAGGCACCAATGTATTACTTGTCCTTGTTGCGAATGGTCAAAATTTAGTGCATGTTTGATCATGTGCTCATTGAATTTGCAATTTGTTACATTTGCATATTTTGTTTATAGAAAGAATTATCTCAGTAGCTAAATACTAAAGGCAAACGTGTTCATGTGCATGGCCATTTTCTTATGCTGGAAACAGAACCATCCTTGAATGAAAGAGAAACAGAATACTTAATTCAGAATTGGTTGCTGCTAACTGCACTATTTTTGGATCCTTAAACATTTAAAGGATTTCCTGTAGGCCATCAATTTTTATGGAGGGACATAACAATAGTGTGACTAGGTATGACATTGGATAAACAAAGGGGTGTCCGGTTTCCAGTTAAGTTATCCCCAGCCTGGCTTATGAAGAACAAATAAATAAATATATATCTTACGTGTGATGACTTCAACCACTGAGAGTTGTTAATTCTGTCATTGAGATTATCAATTGGCTATGTGCACAATGCACATTAATCCTGCTCAAGCCCAGCTTGGTGCACATGGAACCAGGTTATTGGGAGATACTGAACTGGCCAGCTCTAGAAGTTGCTGCAGTTCTCTTTTAGGCTCTAAGGCTCTGTTTGGGAGCCAGTGTCGGGAGGGATATTATTGGAGGGGTGATGGTAGTGGGTGTTGTTATCTGCAGATTTCACAACATCCTCCTCCTGCATATGTAGTTGAATTCCATGGTTATGAAGTCTATCGTCCCTCTCATCTCCGAGCTCCAACAGCCTGACTCATGCTTGGACTTGATCTAGCTTGCATGCAGCCCTAAATCAAAGTCCTTGCTGGTATGACATTTTCCCCTATCTCTGAATTTGGGTATTCTATATGCATTTGATTCTATCATTCTACAATTAAAACTGCAGCAGTAATTCTCTTAGAAACTTCATTAAAGCTCTGCAAGATTATGGTTGACTATATACATGCATGAGTTATGCAGTCATTCTTTTCTAAAACTTACATTCTGTCGATTTTTCTTCATTGAATTTCTTGTTAGGTGATGGATTTGATTATATGTTCATGTTGCTCATAGTTTTTTCTGTCAGAGTTTGAAAATTTTATGGTTGCATATATATTTGCTACATTTCTTGGGCTGTTGTACAGTTTTAGAAATAAAAAGAAATTAAGCTTCCGATTTCAGTGAAAATCTATATTTATCTATGGACGTGGAGATATAAGTAATTTGTCTCTGTCTTTCCATTATCAGATGTTCATTTTTATCCCCATTTCTGTGAAAACACAATCTGGGGAAAAGCTAGAGCTACAAGTAAATTTTGTTTATAAATTAATTTGTGAGTTTGCTCTGCTTTAGCATGCTGCTTTGCTTGAACTTACAATCACAGATTTTATTTGGTGTTTCCACTGTTTTCAATCTGGAAGATGAATTTTTGCATTTGAAAATTTAACACTCTTGTATTTGTTTTCCTCTTATTTTCCTTTGTCTTTTAGTTTTGACTTTGATATTCTTGATTTGCTGATATCATTCTCCAATGGACAACTTCAACACACAAATGAGTCATATCCAGTAGCTAGTTTTTAGAGAGGTTCATTGAAACACATGCAGTTAATATAATTGCACATGGAGAACAATGAAACCTGTGATAATAAATTATGTGAAATAAGTATGTGGCTGTATTGTATGTGTCAATCAATATTTAAAAAGTTAATCCATCACCTTCAACATCCAATGGTATCTGTAGATCCTTTTAACTATATGTTATGCGTGAATTTATTTTACCAATCACACTTTCATGCTTTCTGCTAGTAGTTTATTTAAATTAGTGGATATGATATTTGGGGCTTGTCTTTAAATGTTCAGTTAACTTTAGAAATATAATCTTGCCGCTAAAAGTTGCTGTAATTTTGCTAGCATTGTGTATGTTTTGGTGGGAGATAATTTGTGCTTGTAGTTGGCAAGGTTGTGCCTTTACCTAAAGATAATAATTATTTTTTTGGCTAAAAATCCTAGAAACCTTTGTGGTTTAATATGTTTGTGATTGTAGATAAATCCTAGAATTATTTTTTGATTAAAGGATGAATTATCAATTTTTGAACTTACCAGTTCTTTCAAATATTTTCATCTAAATAATTGAACTTGTCCTTTTTTGAAGTGATACCCATCTGAATTGAGTATTTTTTAATATCCTTCACCATTAGGAAATTAAAACTTGTTCTTAATGAAGGTTGACCCGAGCAAGTGTTATGAAATGCCTAGACTGTTAAATTATGTATATATATATATATACATACGTATATATATAAGTATATATATACATATATGTATATATATACAGTCTTTGTTTTTATTCTCAAAATACCCGATAGGGGTATTTTAGTAAATCCCCATGTAAACCCTTTTTCCTTTTTTATTTTTCCTTTCTTCTCTTTTTCCTTTTTTCCCTTTTTCTTTTTTTCTTTTTCTTTTACCTTTTTGTAAGACCACAAGGGCCCCACTCATGTAGTCGTTGGGGCCCCAACGGTCATATGACCGTTGGGGCTCCCAACGACTACATGGGAGCCCCTTGTGGTCCCTTCTTCAAGGCTTCCTCCTCTATAAAAAGAGGAGGCTTCCTCTTGTATTGTAAGGGTTGTTCACCCTCTTCTTTCTTTCTTCTATAATATCCAACTTATGACTTTTGGTCATTTTTCTCTTTAGTGGGTTTTTGTATACACTTTTAGTGTTTGTGTTCTTGGCTCTTGGAATCACTCTTAAAGAGTGATTTGCTTTATTGGTGCTTCCGCAGCCCCCCTTTTCATTACATGGTATCAAAGCAAGGGTGGTTATCGGGCTTCTATCCTTTTCTTTGTTGTCTTGGGACGCGTGCCTCTCAAGCTTTTGAAGAAAGAAGACCATTCGGCTCCGATGGAACGTGATTCTAAAGTTGAGCTTTCTTTCAAGCTCAATGGATCCAATTATCTTATGTGGGCCTCCGCCATGGAAAATCATCTAAGAGGTAAGAAACTTTGGGGTTTTGTTATGGGAATTACTCCCGAACCCTCTCTTGTTCTCACTAAAATTGAAAATGAGGTTGAAAAAGCTTTGGATGGCGATGAACACATCAAAGCTATCAATGACCATCAATCCAAAATTGAGGATTGGGAAAGTAATCATGCCAAAATTTTGGCATGGTTTATGAACAATGTGGACCTCAAAAATTGTGCAAATATTGCAAAATTTAGAAGAGCCAATGAGGCATGGTTCTTTCTTAAGGGTATGTATACCCAAAAAGATCTTGCTAGACAATTTTTTTGTCAAGAGAAAATTTGTTCCACTAGATAAGCGGATATGAGTGTCCGTGACTACTTTAGCTCTTTAACCCCTCTTTGGGATGAGCTCGCTCTTCTTGAGCCTAAATGGGTGGCTCCGAAAGATATTGACCTAAGAAGAGAACAAATTGAAAAGGAGCACTTTTTTCAATTTCTTCATGGTCTACGATCGGAATATGAACAAGTTAGGACATCCCTTCTCCATAGAAGTAAAGCCTTACCCATTGAAGACGCCCTTGCCGAAGTATGCCAAGAAGAAACTCGACTTGGCCTAAGTATCAAGAGTGATGAAGTTTTGGCCGTTACTAGGCTCGGATCAAATGTAAAAGCATATAGACCTCCCCACTTTAACAAAAATAATGGATATAGAAAGGGAGTAATTTGTCACTATTGTAATGAACCGGGTCACATTAAACCGGTTTGCCCAAAGCTTAAAGGAAAAGTGGCTGCGGTTGGAGAGAATTCTCCAAAGAAGGAAGAAGAAAGTGTCAAAGAGGGAGATATCAAATAAACTCTTAATCATATTTTCGAAGTTCTCCAACATCTTCTCAAGACTTCTTCATCTTCAACATCCGGAGCCGCCATCGCCTACTCTTCATTACCTCCAGGTATGTGGATACTAGACTCTGGTGCTTCTTTTCACATGACATCACATAAAAACTCGCTTTCTAATGTGCTTTCCGAACCCCATCTTCTTATGTTTCAACGGCCGATGGGACATCTTTAAAAATTGAGAGTATTGGAACACTTGATTTTAAAACTTCTCAAACCTTCTTTGTTCCTAAAGTAAGAGTCGTTCCAAAAATTAATCTAAATTTTTTTTCCATTTCCCAAATCACCGATCATGGATGCCAAGTCTCTTTCTCACCTAAAGATTGCACCGTGCAGGATCTCCAGTCAGGGAAGCTGATTGGGCAAGGCCATAGAAGGGGTGATCTCTATTTTATGGACTTTTTGACTCTTCCATCTAAGTCATCTTGCAATCTTGTAAAGGACAAAAGTATTGGTATTTGGCATGAGAGACTTGGTCATCCAAATTTTGTAAAAATGTCTCTTTTTCCTTTTTTGAACAATACTTGTAAAGACAATCACATGACTTGTAAAGATTGCATTTTTGGGAAATCTAAAGCTACTTCATTTTCTCAAAGAAATTACTTGACCACTCGGCCTTTTGAACTTGTTTATTCCGATGTATGGGGACCTTCCCCTATTTTGTCCAAAGGAGGTTTTTCGTACTATGCGGTCTTTATTGATGACTTCACTCGATTTACATGGATTTACTTCTTAAGTCGCAAATCCGAAGTGTTTTCCTTCTTTAAAGAATTCCATGCGATGGTTAAAAATCAATTTTTGGGAAATCTATCAATTCTTAGGTCCGACTCGGGAGGTGAATACATGTCAAATGAATTTCAAAACTATTTAAAGGAAAACAAAATTTGCCATCAACGTTCTTGTCCAAACACTCCGCAACAAAATGGTCTTGCAGAAAGAAAGCATAGGCACATAATAGAAACCACAAGAACCTTGTTAATCTCAAAAAATATTTCAAAATCCTTTTGGGCCGAAGCGGTTCTAACCTCAACATATCTTATCAATAGAACTCCTTCATCTTCTTTAAATAATTTTTCTCCATTTGAGAAACTTTACAATATGTCTCCCGATTATAAAAGACTAAGAATTTTCGGATGTAAATGCTTTGTTTTAACTTACAAAAATGATAAACTTTCTTCTAGAGCTATTGAATGCATTTTCTTAGGATATGGCGAAAAACAAAAAGGTTATCGATGCTTTGACATATTCAATAATAAACTTTATATCTCAAAAGATGCCACATTCTTAGAAGAAGAAAATGGTTTTTCGCATAAATCAAATGAAGATATTGATTATTCCTTTTTATTTGACTTGTTACCTCAAGAAAAGGTCATCAATGATAATGTTGAATCTAGCGAATCACTCATAAATGATTTTATTGAATCTCTAAATGATGACCAAAATTTAGAAGAAAATGTACAAAGGCAAATACAAGTCTACTCTAGAAGAAATGAAAGTAATCCTCCTTGTGCCCTTGAAAAATTCTCTCAAAATGAGTCAACTGAAGAATCCTCTCATAGAAGATCAAATCGTATTTCAAAAATACCAATTATATATGTATCTTATGATTCTTTTTCTCCAAATTTTCGGGCATGTCTGCTTGCTCTTCACTCAATTCATGAACCGTCTCATTATAATGATGCTAGACAATATGCCCATTGGAATGAAGCAATGGAACTGGAACTTAATGCACTTAAGAAGGCTCAAACTTGGGAAATCGTTGATCCACCCAATGGCAAGAAACCCATTGGATGTCGATGGGTTTTTAAAGTAAAAACTAGGAGCGATGGATCTTTAGAAAGATATAAGGTCAGGTTAGTGGCCAAGGGATATGCCCAAGAGTATGGGGTAGATTATGATAAATTTTTTGCCCCTGTTGCTCGAATGACTAGTGTTCGAGTTCTTATTGCAATAGCCTCTACTAAAAAATGGTCAATTTTTCAAGTAGATGTCAAAAATGTCTTTTTAAATGGAAATTTAAATGAAGAAGTTTACATGGAACCACCACCGGGTATGAATTTAAATGGTAAAATTTTGAAATTAAAAAAGGCCTTATATGGACTTAAGCAAGTTCCTAAAGCTTGGTATGATAAGTTTAATAATGTATTAATCAATTTAGGATTTACTTCTTGCTATACTGACACTGCTCTTTTTGTTAAGAAAACAGGTAATCTCATTGCTATTTTTCTGTTATATGTTGATGATATGATCATCACCGGGAATGACAAAAAGGGGGTAAAGGATGTGAAGTCTGTGTTAAAAGAAACTTTTGATATGTCTGACCTTGGATTCTTGAGATATTTTTTAGGAATTGAAGTGGCTTACTCCCCACGAGGATACATTTTATCTCAAATGAAATTGGCAAAACTAAGACTTGAAGATGGTGTTCTTCTTGAGGATCCAACCCCCTATCGTCAATTAATTGGATCTCTCACCTATTTATCCATCACTCGTCCAAATATAGCTCATGCGGTTCATGCTGCAAACCAGTTTCAGCATGCACCTACTACAGTTCATATGGCGGCTGTGATGAGAATTGTGCGATACATCAAAAATACCATCTCCAAGGGACTCTTCTTATCTTCTTCCCCATCTCTTGAATTAACTGCTTTTACTGATGCTGACTAGGGAGAAAATCTCAATGATCGTATCTCAACTACTGGTCTTTGCATTTTTTTAGGTGAATCTCTCATCTCGTGGAGATGCAAGAAGCAACAAAAGGTCTCACTATCATCTACTGAAGCTGAATATCGGGCTATGGCAATGACAACAATGGAAATTGTGTGGCTCAGAGGGCTACTTGGTGACATGGGTGTCCTCATTTCCTCTTCCACCAAGCTCTGTTGTGATAACAAAAGTGCGATCTACATTGCAAGCAATCATACGTTTCACGAACGGACCAAGCATATCGAGATGGATTGCCACTACGTTCGAGATGAATACCTCAGAGGAACTATCACATTACCATTCAGAATATCAACTGACTGACTTCTTCACCAAAGCGCTCCCCACTCCACAATTTATGTTTCTTCTTAGCAAACTTTCGGTTTCTCTCCGTAAAGTTTGAAGGGGCGTGTTAAATTATGTATATATATACATGTACTTATATATATATACATACGTATATATATAAGTATATATATACATATATGTATATATATACAGTCTTTCTTTTTATTCTCAAAATACCCGATAGGGGTATTTTAGTAAATCTCCATGTAAACCCTTTTTCCTTTTTTATTTTTCCTTTCTTCTCTTTTTCCTTTTTTCTTTTTCTTTTACCTTTTTGTAAGACCACAAGGGCCCCACTCATGTAGTCGTTGGGGCCCCAACGGTCATATTTATGACCGTTGGGGCTCCCAACGACTACATGGGAGCCCCTTGTGGTCCCTTCTTCAAGGCTTCCTCCTCTATAAAAAGAGGAGGCTTCCTCTTGTATTGTAAGGGTTGTTCACCCTCTTCTTTCTTTCTTCTATAATATCCAACTTATGACTTTTGGTCATTTTTCCCTTTAGTGGGTTTTTGTATACACTTTTAGTGTTTGTGTTCTTGGCTCTTGGAATCACTCTTAAAGAGTGATTTGCTTTATTGGTGCTTCTGCAGCCCCCCTTTTCATTACATAGACTTCTTAATTTTCTGTCAGTATAGCAGATTTGATTTTCTAATTAGTTTGTGGACCTCATGATATTTAGTTTTCTACATGTTCATTACCTTATGGCTTGCTGTTGGGTTTCTACTATTGTATTTCACTATTTACTCTTTGATGACCATATCTCGGTCTTTATGGGTTTTCTTTTTGTAATAAATATATTCATCATATATTTGATTCAAAATAAAAATATGAATTTCTCATCTTTGATTACTTTAGTTGTTTATATTTTCTTAAAGAAATATCATACGACCTAAAACCTTTTTTACAGAAGGTTAGGGTAAAAGGAGTCTTTTTGGTTGAGGCTTGAGCCAATTGTTTTCTCAAGACAATGAGTATCGAGTTTGATTGAAATTGTTCGAACTTAGAACAAACCTCCAATAATATGAGAGATCCATGGGAATGGATAGTGGAGGCAAGAAGATGGCATATGTTTTAGAAGCTTTCTTGAAGCAGGTGAACTCACTTGGAATAGTAAAGTCAAAATTGGTACTAATGACTTGGCATCTTCAATCCATGCTTCTTGACATTGAAAAGTCTTATTTACTTTGTACATTTTGAAAAAAAAAGAGAAAAATGCTTTTGTAAATTATTAGAAAGTGGGATGTCATAAAAAGCAAGAAGTTTCAATGTGGAGTTATAAAAGACTCAAAAGGGAGAAGTATCCAATGAAACAATTCTGTAAGCTCTCAAAGAAAAAATAACCTGTGAAACAAATTTATGAATGCTGCACCCTTAGACTAAAACTACCTGCATGAATTATTATATTGTTAAGTTGCATCGTAAAGCAATTGGCTGTTGGCCTCATGGCATTCCTAACTATGTCAGTTGATGCTTGAGAACGCTTTCAGGGTTTCTGTAGTACGATTTATATCATGTTCTAAAATTCCTTTGTTAGGAAAACTTTCCACCGACATTATCATGTCCTCCTTTGCATCCAATTCATGATGTAGCCACCTAACCAAGAGGAAGATAATACAGAGAGAAAATCATCAGGAAAATTCTCAGCAAATAAACATCAGCAGGACTTGGATGTGGTTTCAGAATGTTCAATACCAGCCTTGCTGAAAGTGGTCCTCATTTATGCATGTTTCTGCAGGTTTCGGCTTCTGTCCGATCTTTCAATGATCCAAAGTATTTTTCCATTCTTAGGTTCAAGTGCACTTGCATTGAGGATTCATAGACTTGTTCTTGGTTTTCTTAAAAAAGATGTTTCAGCTGATACTATTTGTGCTCTTTCCTTCATTTACAGACAATCTGGATCTGTTCTCTAGAAAAAAAACATTTGTTGCTTTTCTTTTGTACGTAAAGTAATCAATGTTGTAGATCTTGGTGATGTTTTAGAATGTGAAGGCAGGAAACATCGTGTCATGGATAAATGCAGACTTATGGGCTAAGTCTCATATATTGCTAATATGGGACCTATCAGTCTGACCTGAATTAGAATGAGCACAAGCCAAGGTTGATATATGTTTTCCTGTTAAATCCTACTTGGATTTGGTCAACTTTTGACAAAGGACTCAATTTTGCGACTGCTTAACTAACAATTGACTCACCTGCTACTGAAGTAAAACAAGGAAAGAGTTTTGATTTCTGAAGTATAAGTTGTTTGTGAACAAACCATTCAGAAATGAAGACATGGAGAACCTTACTGATCCATGGACCTTTCTGTTTTAAGTCTTTATTATTGCTCTTTTTGTCAAATAGCTTTAACTACCTATGTGCCTACTATGCTGATGATTATGTTCTGCTGCTCTTGCAAGGACTTTCACTATCCCAAACCTTGGTATGTTTGGTGTAGATCATTGTGATGCAATATTGCCTCCTGGAACTGTAAGCCCTTCATAATTCTGCTTGCTTATCTGTTCATTAAGGGTGCGATTGGTTGCATCTCATGTGATTTGGAATCTCATGAGATGTAGAAAGTTAATCTCATTTAAATAGTATCCAAAATCAATCAAACATAAGTTTTTTTGTGGCATAGAAACCCAAAAGCAAGCCTCATAAAAATTGAGTTGGCACGAACCCCAAAAGTGAGATTTAGAAAGTGAATCTCGTTTGTGTGAGATTTACTTTCTTATGAGGTCTCATGAGATTTTGAAATTGAATCTCTTTTGAACAGTATTTGCACTATTCAAAAACACAACCAAACGTGCCTTAAGTCATTAACATGATTCATTTGTAATATTTTAGAATTTTTGACCAGTAAACTGAATTTGATTGATTTCAGGGAGCAATCATGGCAGTGGGAGAGCATCTGAGCCTGCTGTTGTTGCAAACCAAGGATGGCCGGATTGGTGTGAAATGCCAGATGTAGGTGAGATAATCTTCATTGCATGGAGTTAATTCTCCAATAGAATATCTCCACATAGTAGTCTTTAAGCTCTAAAGACTAATTGGGGACTCCACCCAATACCATATGACTATGAGCTATCCCTTTTCATCAAGTCAGTTAGCTGCTCAGCATGACCCCATCGCTCAAGCCCCACATGGACTAGCTTCCAGTTGGGACTGGGAATTGCTTGGTCTGTCAGCAACTTGACCAGACATGAGAAAAATAATTAACTGGTTACGCTGAGGTGACAGTTATTTCATTTTTTATAGTTGAATGTCACTGCTCATCATCGAGTAATATATGGTGCTGATTTGGCTGCATTCCTGCAGACTTTGCCAAAGATCATTGAGGATCCCAACTGCATTTCTGTGATTTGATTGAATTGTTTGTGGTTTGTCCCCGGCGCTGCTGCAGGGATTTTTCCTTTGTATGTTTCATCTTGACCTTACCGATTTCTTTTTTTAGTTTTGGGTTGGCTGAGTTACTTTGAGGGCTTTAAGTACCAGCCACATGAATACCAGATTGATCTCTGGTGATTAAATCAGAGATTTGAGGAAATGAAGCTGCACATTTCAATTCCCACATTATGAGAAATGCTTCTCCTTCTCTATCTCACAGATTATATTATATATATAAACTAATATTTTATATATTGATTAGCATATGTCTATTAGTGACGGATTAAGCTGTCACTAATGATCTTTATTTTTTCTTAATGAAACACCTTTAGTGACAGTCTAAGCCAGCACTACTGAATAAAGGGATCTTGTGACAGTTAATGTTGTCACTAAAGGTGACAGATAATATCAATGAAAAGTACCATCACTAAAGCTATACGATAGTGACAGTCAGTTGCTGTCGTTAGATGTTTTAGTGACGAAAGTGATAGCGATGGTCATTAGAGCTACACCAATGGCTTTTGTGGATTTTAGCGACAGTTTTGACCATCGCTAAATATCAAAATTGTTTTAGTGGATCACCTTTGGTTTTAAAAGGTACATTTTGTATTTTATTATGTGACAAGGGTAGTTTAGTAATTCTAACATGCATAGCCCTCGGATGTTACTCCACCTCATGAGTATCTACTTGACAATTTCAACAAAAAAATTGGGTAAGGTGGGACTCTAAAATGAGACTTCCCCTACTTAAAATAATTCAACCACTAGTTTTTTTTATTCTGAGTTCAGATAATCCAAGGAATCTTATCTAACCTCCCCCCCAATCACCAACCACACATTGGCTGGCCTTCAATAGTGAAAGTGTTCCTGGAAGTCAGTGAAAAGTTCAACTGTATAGAAAATTAGAAAGCAATGGAGCATCACAGCATCCCAGAGGTAATGTTGAACTCTGGCTTTCCGATGCCATTGGCAAGCATGGGCACTGCCATGCACCCTATCCCCCCAACTGATGTTGTGTACAAAGCTATTCTTGATGCCATTGAGATCGGCTACCGGCACTTTGACACGGCTTCCAACTATGGTTCTGAAGTCCCCTTGGGCAAAGCCATAACCCACGCACTTGAACACAGCCACATTGGCAGCAGGGACCAATTCTTCATCACCTCCAAGCTCTGGTGCACTGATGCTCACCCTGATGGAGTCCTCCCTGCCCTCAAGAAGACATTGGAGTAAGTTTCGATTGCAGGCCTCTTTATGCACATATATGTGTGATTGACGTGAAGCAAGCATAAGGTTTGAGAACTTAAATGTTTTTGCTGGACCAAGTTTGCCTGTGGGCGAGGGGTAAGCCAGTGACTGTAGGGGTGGGCATCTTGTCTCATATAGGCTTTTTATCATAAATTAATAAATGCAATATATTTGAAGTGTTTGGCATGCAATGAGTAAGTTTAGAGTTTAAATCTTAATGCTTACTGGGTGGTTTCCTACGTAATTAAAAAATACATTAATTTTTGTTATAACAAGTCTTATGTCCCCTTCCCCAGTGATTTTTTATTGTTTCATATTTGTTTCCATGTTGTTTCCTATTTGTTTTTATCTCTCTTCATGTTTCTTTGTATGGTTCTCATATGCTTCTATACTATAGTCACTTGAAAAAACTATCCCACTTCGAGCATCTACTTTTTTAAGATTCACTTCTTGCACCCATTTCGCTTTCTGGTAATTATGGATGAGACATTCACTCATTGTATTTGCACTTAAAACAACATTTGATAACTACAACCACCTAGAGGTGGCAGCTGCCAGCTACGAAACAAAGCCAAAGTTATGTTTAAATGATATGGTTTTTCCATAGCAATTTATGTTAGTAATTTTTCTTTGACATGTAAACTTGAAAAACCACAAATGGTTTGTGGATGTGGAACTAAAAGCGCCACACTATAGTTACTTATATATTCCACTCATGGCGAACGCAGTCTTCTTTTTCTTTTTCTTTTTCAGGCATTTGCAGTTGAAGTATCTGGACCTTTACTTGATACATTTCCCAGCAAGAAAGAGGGGAGAAATAACATCTGAAGCCAGCAGTGACGTGCTTCCATTGGATATGAGTGGGACATGGGCAGGCATGGAGGAGTGCCAAAGGCTAGGCCTTACCAAGTCTATTGGCGTTAGTAACTTCTCAAGCAAGAAGCTCAGTGATTTGCTTCTCACTGCCAAGATACCTCCTGCCGTGAATCAGGTTCATCATTAGTTGTTTCACTTGACAAAACAGAAACGAAGGTAGTCACTGTGCACTAAGCTTTATGAATGATTTTCTTTTCTCATCCAAACAGGTGGAAATGCATCCGATGTGGCAACAACTTAAGTTGAGGGAGTTCTGCGCAAGCAAAGGTGTCCATGTGTCTGCTTGGTCTCCCTTGGGGGGAAAAGGAAATCCTTGGGGTTCAAATGTGGTTCTTGACGACCAAGCTCTCAAAGGCATAGCTCAAAACAGAGGCAAGACAGTGGCTCAGGTAACATTGAAGTATGATTCTGTTGCTATTCTACTATGCCTAGTTTTATCCAAGAAAAGAAACAAATTATGAGGGGAAATATCAATCAGACCAAGTCAGAGACGAGTACGGATCCCATCATTTAACTATTATGCAAAAAGTTAAGGTGGATTTGTGTATAGCCCCATAAGATGAGGGAAATTATGAAAAAAATACCCTACTGGACATACTCCTCCAAGACAACTTGTCTTGGAAGAGTGCATCCAGGACAAATTTTCAGACCCCTTAGGTTTTGACAATTTGGCAGCGTCCAAATTTATTCCATGTTTGATGGTCACCCCATGCCTTTTGGGATGCAACAGTCGAGTACACTGTTGTGCCCACCGCATCAAACTTGCTCTAAAAGTGATTCTGTAGAATTGCAATGGTACTCATACCATATCTTATTATGTATCAGGCATACCTGCACCAAATACCAATAAAAGAACTAGCTTAAGAAATGATAAATTAAAGTATCAATGATTTGAAAAACTAGCATCATCTCTCATAGAAACTTGCTTCTATTACATTATTATTGAGTATCAACTCGTTTCTATTAAAATTACAAGCAAATAACGAAGTCATTACTGCAAAGACACCATATTTAATTAAGACCTAACTATTATGATTTTTAAAGAAATTAAAATGTATAAATGACCGATTAAATATGCATATTAAATTATTTTAATGCAAGGGCATCTTCATGAAAATATGGACAGAAGTGTATCAATAATTTAGGAAACTTTTAAAAACAATAACAATTTTTATAACAAACCATTATCTGAAGTTTTTGAAGCTGCATCAATATGCTTTTCAACTAAAAATGCAACAGAAACTTTTTCAACCTCACATACCAGTATCAGCACCTTGTACTGCCCACTATGGAAAACTCTAATTTGGGTTGGAAGATGATAGCTGCAAATTGTGGGCACCCCCTATCATACTAGTTCCTTTTTTTTGGATTGGCAAGCTGGTGTTAGGGCAGACCCCCCACCAGTACGAAGTAATCACAATTCACTCTAAAGAAAACCAGTCTGGTGGTTTGTCCTTCCACACCCTGTCACAACCCAGGACTCCTAACATAGCTAAATGACATGGAACCTAGATGTACTCTTTAGGAATCCATTTACATCGAAAATCCACAAATTTATTGAAAAATTCTGGCACGTCCCTATTCACTAGATCTGGCTGGCTCCTAGTTATCAATGACTTTAATACAATGCTCACCACATCAATTTTATGTTTTTCATGCATCTTTTCAATTTCCTTCCTATCGGAGGCACATCCTAGGCCTCTCACATTCCATATTTTAATTTCATGAAGCAGAAGGATGAGGAAATAGTTATAATATGTAAGGCAGTTGATGAAGTATAAATTGTTCATTTTGTGTGAACTTTCTATGTACTAATAAGGTTGGATCCATAATGCATAAATGTAGCCTAAAACCAAACTGATTGCTAACAATGCAAACTAATGTGAAAATTCAAAACCACAAACAAGAAAGAGATTTACATGATTCACCGGGAACAAGAAAAATCCTTGTGTCAATCTAGCTGCCTATGCTTTTCTTGCTTTTGAGATAGGTTTTGTTTTGGTGGTCACCTTTGAAAGTTTTTATTGTTTTATCTATTTGTAAAATCTATTTTTTTCTTTTCTCTTAAAAACCAACTGAGCAATCTTCTGTATTACAGTATGCAATTAAGGTTTGTTGCAACTTTTTTCAAGTCCATTTGAATATCATTAATTGAGTAAATGAACATAGGCTGACCAAATGATGAGGTATCATCTATGTCACATGGACTCGCCTAATAGGTGTTAACGCAACACAACGTGGGTGTGGCACTCGGTGCGGTCAATAGCCCTGGGTGCAGTCAACCTGCACTTAGGATTATTTTTGTCAAAAATGAACATGGTCAACTTTGACCAAGTTTATTTTGGTCCATTAAAAATTTAGGGGTAGGGCACCTCTCATCCCCTCCCCCCTCTACTGAGACGCCTCCCCCTCGACTCCGACTCTCCTCCCTCATTGACTCCTTTTTCGATGGTGGTGACAACTCTGCTCTTTCAACGAACATGGCATCCTCTTCTTCTGACGGCGACTATGGTACGTTTCACTCTTTTTGTTCCTTCTCTTCTGGCTCTTCTTCCTCTCTTTCTTTTTCCTTTTTCTTTTTCTTTCTTCTTCTTCCTTCTCTGCCTCCTACTCCTCTTTTCTTTCTTCTTCGTTCTACTTCTCCTCCTCTTCCTGTCTTTTTTCTTCTTTCTTCTCCTCCTCTCTTTCTTCAGCAGAACCGAACCCAGCCTGCTCCAAAGAGCTCAAGCCTAGGTTCACTTGAACCAAACACAAGCTTGGGTTGGGTTCTGAGTTAGGTCAGTTTTTTTTATGAATTTTATTTTAATAAAAAAAATATTATATATACCCCTGAACTCCTGCACCCAAGTTTTTTTTAAAGTGCCACATTGCCACTCTCCTATCCGTACCCATACCTGTGACATAGGGTATCATTTGGAAGGCCGAGCACAGTAAGAAACAGAGTAACATGAGCCATCTTTCGGGACTGGATGATTGTAATGCCTTTTCATGCCAACTTGAGATGTCTCAGTTAAAATAGTATGACTAATCAATTCAGTCATCTTTTTCGAACTCTCTATCCTTTTCTCTTATTGATAATAGTTAAAACTGATGCTTGTGATGCTGTTGCAGGTTTGCTTGAGGTGGGGATTTCAGCAAGGCGTGAGTTTGGTAGTGAAAAGCTTCAACAAGGAGAGGATGAAGGAAAATCTTGGTATTTTTGATTGGGAGCTGAATGAAGAAGAGATAGGCACCATTCACTCTCTTCCACAGGGTCGACTGTGCGATGAAAGAATATGTTCGCTTTTTGTATCCCCTAATGGTCCGTACAAATCCCTTGAGGAATTCTGGGATGGGGAGATATGAAAAGTCTTGCTGGTCTCCATAAAAAGAATAGAACCCCATAATAAATAAATCCATGCATCTCTTTGCGGTGTAAGAAATAAAGAACAGAAACTGTTCAAGATTTATCTACGCCGCAGCGTCTTCATGCTAGATGTATTCAATGCCGTCATAATAATACAGTAGATTGTATGTATCTCATGATGTAAGTTGTTTTGACTGAATCTGACTTTGTAGATGTGTTCAGCTTGGTCCATTTAGTGGGGGTCAATTTAGTGGAAAACAACACTTGCACCATGTTTTTTCATGAAATATGTTTTTTTAATGGCAAAAAACAGCATATCGTTTCCCGTTGATTTTTTCATGGTTGGAATAACGTATACACAAGTTAGATTCTGGTGTTTCAAAAGCAGGTTCTTGCTAAAAATGCTATGTAGATCACATCCACGGGGTCATTTGGACAAAAAAAAGTTAAGTACAATTGTATTTCTGTTAAAAGTATGGATCTTAGACCCTCAAAGGCCGCTTGAATGCCTCAGACCTAGGCCTGAGCTCCAGCTTCGCACACCATATTAGCAGCCTCACATGAGATCCAAGGCTGTCAACCGTAGTTCCTTGGATTATCCTTTGATTTGAGATCCAAGAATCTGAGAACATAACCCCCTCATATGTTCTCAGATTCAAGAACTGTCTCTCAATCCCTTTAATATGAGAGATCTCAAATCTTAGTTATGAGATCTTGTTTTTGAGAAACCTTGGATCTTGGTGTTCACCCCATGCCACCTTAAATCTGAGATCCTCAAATGCCCTACAAGTGATCTAGAGGATGATTTAGCCAATCATAAGTTGCATGTAACACAATCTAGATGATGATGATAGTGAGGCCTATGTCTGTTAATGGGTAGGATTTTGTTTGCAAACACTTGGGTCCAAAGAGTTTTTGGATGAAGACTTGATTTGGACTGGATCTAAATTTGTTGAAGAAAAAGTAGGATCCGTGCTTGTAAGATGATCATCTTTCCTCTTCCATTAAAGAGGGAACAACCTTGTCAAGAACTTTAGCCCCCTCAATTTTGGCTTTGGCATGTAACACAACATACCTCGAATGCAATTATATGAAAAAAATAGCTTGTTGCAGAGACACTATCAAGGCTCAAAAAGATTAAAAAAAAAAGCAAACATGGTATCCATTAGAAAAAGCCACTTGAATTAAATAAATAATAATTAAAATATAACAACAATGTGGAGGATATGAATTTCACTTCTAGTTTAGGTAGACTTTTCTACGATAATGACAAGCACAACGATGAATGGGTATATACAGCTTCGACTAGGCAAAGGTTCTGGAGAGTGGGTGAGACAAAAAACTACATCTAGGTTGGGTGCAGACTCCAACAAAGTATGGGTGCACTAGGCTAGCGTCAAACCGATAGTCTGAGCGTTGAGGTAATTAAATAATATGAAAAAATGATTGTACTATATGACAAAAATGATGTATTTTTTAAAAAAAAACTCTACAATTTGCCAAAATTCATTGATGTCCAAAATTGTAAATATTGAGTGTTAAAATGATCATTTTAACCTTCACATGTGCAAATCTCTTGAGGATATGTAGATTTCCTCCATGACAGACTTTGCTACTGATTTTTTATCTAGAAATTGATGGATGTGAAAGTTCGCATATATTTTATGAGGAAGAGGAACAGGATGAGGATGTGAGAACTTTCTTATAAAATATATGTGGACTTTCTCATCCTCATAAAATGTGGACTTTCTCATAAAATATATGCGTATTTTCTCTTCCTTATAAAATATATGCGGACTTTCTCATCCTCGCGTAAAATATTTACAGACTTTCTCTTTCTGATAGAATACATCTTTCTCATCCTTCAATTTTTAAATCAAAAAATCAATAATAAAGTCTATCACAAAGGAAGTATGCATATCCTCGAGAAGTCTGCACATGCAAAAACTAAAATAGTTATTTTAATGCCCAACATTTGTAATTTTGAACACTTGTAGATTTTGGCAAATTATAGGTTTTTTGGAAAAATGCATCATTTTTGTCGTACAGTATAATAATTTTTTTTTGTAGATAATAAATGTTGGACTATGAGGGGCAGGTCGGCCAGAAGAATTAGGTGTCACAATCTGATTAGCTAAAGTTCTAGCTTAGAAGGATAGATTTAGTGGGTTGGTGGGGCTAAGTTTGGATTTTGGAAGGTTATTGAGCAAAATCCAGGGTTTTTGTCAAGTTTGGGGGCTTAAAACACCTCTGTGTGAACTGGTTTCAAAACCAAAGGTTTTTGGTTCAAAAGAACACTTAGCCAGGTCTGTCCAGTTCCAGTCATAGGGATGACAACTAGACTTGGATCTGGTGCAGATCTGTAGACGTCCCAAATTTCATAAAAACATGTTTTGAATATTTTTTCCAAACTTCGGGAATCAACTTCTTGAATAGAGAACACCGAGTCTAGTCATGAACCTAAACCCGACCTAGACTAAGTCAAGTCTTGGTCAAAATCCTGTTTGACAAAAATATCAATTCTTTTATTCATGATCGTCCTTCTCTTATAAGGCAAAGCGAAAATCATTCTTCCCTTATTTCATTCTCACAACAAAAACCATCCTTCAGTCAACTAGGGCTGGTAAATAAGCTCACGACCTGGCTCACGAGCTCATTCCCAGTTGGCTCACACATCCGACGAGCCGAGTCATGAGCAGAACGTTTAGCTTAAACAAGTCAAACCCCAATACAGCGTGGTGGGCTCAACTCGGCTTATATATATAGGGGACCATCCAGCAAGAGGACAGTCCAAAATTTCCAAAACAATCAGGACCGTCCATTTGAAAACAATAGGATGAGGCAACATGGAACTTTATATATATATATATATATATATATATATATATATATATATATATATATATATATATATATATATATATATATATATATATATATATATATATATATATATACATCCATGTGCTTGACCCTTTTCATGCTTACCCATGCCTACTATGAGACCATAATTATGAAATAGCCTAAAACCGTTTGGAGGCGGTTACAACAAGGCACGTTTAGGAGGAAGCAGAACGTGCATGAGCAGTTGGTTCCATTCGGTGGAAGATGCTGCAAGCAATGGCGCCAAGTCACGTTTGAGTGTGACAAACATGTGGCCGAGCGGTTCATCGGCCACGCCTTCGGAGGAGTCGGAGGGCGGGAACAGTTAGATCCATGCAGGCGGAAGGAAGTCGATTGAGGCAACAGGCTAAAGCCTCTCCTCTGAAGTGCACGGCTTCGGGCGGGAAGAATTTGAAAGAGCCGTGTGGCAAATGCGCTGTGGGTGGAACTTACAGGCGTGCAGACGATTGCAAGTGACTTCATGTAGAACTGCAAGACGTGAGGCAGTTAGACTTCAAGCGAAAGAGCTCAGATGAGGTATGCGGAGACCTCGCCCCCGAAGTGGGCGGCTTCAGGTGAAACTGTTGTGGTGTGGGGGGTAAGTGGGTATCGAGTGTGGCACCCACGTAGTGCATTTGACCCTTTGGTAAATCAAAGGGCGGGCTTTTTAAAAGGAGGTACCCGTCTCTTTGAAAAAAGGAGAGAAAATGACTTGTAATTGGCTAAGTGTAAAAAGGGTTCCCGTTAATAGAAAAAGAGGAAAAATCGCTCTTTCGAAAAGGTTTCGGTATATCCTTCGGTGTTGGTTTTAAATGGCTGCTAAGTCTCTTCAAGGTTCCAGATAACTTCGATCGTGCAAGCTTAAGTTAAAATTTTTTGCTTGTAACATTTGGTATCAAGTTTTGGTTTTTGAGGGGAAACCATGGCTGTGGCAGCTGAAATCAATGAACGATTGGGGCGACTGGAGGAGTCAGTCAGCTCCCTAACTTCACAAGTTGGAGACGCTACTACTCTATCTAATAAATGACAGGGTCACGTGGCGGCCTTGGAGCGCCAAGTAAGAGAAATGGCGACTTGCGTTGATGGCCTTCTTGAAGGTATTCATCGAGAGGTGGCTGAAACCACAGATAGACTGGAACAGGAGGTAGTCGTTCTACGTCGGGCGTTGAGCAACACCACGGTTTTAGAAACACTGAAGATTAAAGTCCCTGAGCCTAAGGATTTTCTTGGTGCCCAGAGTTCGAAAGACCGTGAGAACTATCTCTGGGATATGGATCAATATTTTAAGGTTGTTCATACGAAAGAGGAAGATAAGGTCACTATCGCAAGCATGTATCTGCACAGCGACGCGAAGCTTTAGTGGAGGACCAAGTTCAAGAAAGATAACAATATTGGGAAGTTGCCTATCATTGCTTGGGATAACATGAAGCAGAAACTCAAGCATTGGTTCATGCTTTCCAACATTGCTTGGTTGGCTAGAGAAATCCTGTGTCGTTTGAAACATATAAGGTCTCTACGGAAGTATGTCAAAGCATTCAGTTCTCTGATGCTTGACATAAAGACGATGGCTGAAAAGGATAAGCTCTTTTATTTCATGAGTGGGCTTCAGTCGTGGGCCCAAACAGAGCTTAGACGACAAGAAGTGAAGGACCTACCTTCAGCCTTGGCAGTGGCCGATTGTCTCTTAGATTTTTGGGTGCACATTAGCATTGAATCTTCGAAGAGTTGGCTACAGAAATATGAGAAACAGTCTAAGGGCAAGGACGACGGTAAAAAGGAGGATTCGAGAGAAAATTCTTCGAAGTCCTCTAACTTCTCAGGATGCTTCATTTGCAAGGGGCCTCACTATGCTTGGGAGTGCCTGCAACGCAAGGAGATGAATGTGGTTGTGATTCAAGAGCCGATGGAGGAGCTCTTAACATCTACTTCAGATTCCTAGACGTGCATGAACCCCCTGTGGTTGGTGAATACTCTGTGGTAGGCGGTGAAGAAAGTACCTCTGAGCTCGAGATTGCTTTACACAGTGGTTCGTCTAAACGATGTGCCTGGCTATGCCCTGATTGACATAGGGGCAACGCACAACTTTGTGTCGACCCATATGGTGGAAAGGTTAGGGTTGTGGCTTACCTCAAACCCATGCCAAGTGAAAGCCATCAATGTCAGCCCATCGACTATGAGCGGTGAGGCATTGGTTGTGCCAACGAAAGTTGGTATGTGGAGAGGAGTGTGCAACTTCACTGCTTGCACGCTTGACGACTTCGATGTGATACTGGGAGTGGAATTCCTTAGCCAAGCTAGAGCAATTGTTTGGTTGCATTTGCAGTCTTTGATGATTGCAGATGAGGCATGACCATGCCTTGTTCCGCTTATTTTTGGTTCCCCGATGACAAAACTAATGTCATCGTTGCAGTTGAAGGAAGGATTAAGGCGTGGAAAGCCAACCTTCCTTGCCTCGTTGGTGAAAACTGCGCAAGCGTGGAGAGCCGAAAACTGCGCCACCCTGGTTCAGGAGGTAGCGATAGAGGCTGATTGCGCTGAAGCTCAGGAAGGTTGATGCGCAGAATGGCGGACACGTCTGCCAAGATAAGGTTCACTATTTTATTGAAAACCATCAGAATATGCCGGAAGATGGCATTGTTGCGAGTCATCCAAACGGCCCACCAGGACGAGAGAAGCCAAGTTGGCCAAATAATCCGCCATTTGTTGCATTGACGTACACTAGAGGTACAACATGAATGAATACCTTAATTACGTCCCTTATTTTAGATGAAAAAAAACAATTAAACCCCGTCCAGTCATTCATCTTTTCATACATGGAGTGATCTTATCAACTGTACTGGATTATAATGGTAAATGTTGTACCATAGCACTTTGTGCTAGTAAGTGAAATATCTCTAATTGTTGCTTCTTTAACATGATTTCAGGATTTTGCAGTTGCAATATCTGGATCTTTATTTGGTGCATTTCCCAGTGAGATTGAGAGGAGAAACACGATACGTATTTAGCGGTGAAGACACGATTCCGATGGATATAAGTGGCCTCACCAAATCTATCAGTGTTAGTAATTTCTCATGCAAGAAGCTCACAGATTTGCTTCTTACTGCCAAGATACCTCCTGCTGTGAATCAGGTACATAAACTTGTTGATACATAACAACAATTAGTTGTTCACTTCACCAAATAGAAACAGTGGCAGTCCCCGTGCACTAATTAAGTTTTTTAAATATCATAGGTTTGGCCTACGTTATTTCTCATCACCAAGGGTGTTAGTAACTTCAGCGAGAACAATAATACACTGTGTACTGAAAAACTTCATGGCTTATTAATTATGTTTTTTTTTTCTTTTTCTTTAAAACCTCCAAACAGGTGGAAATGCATCCAATGTGGCAACAAGAAAAGTTGAGAGAGTTCTGTGCAAGCAAGGGGATCCATGTGTGTGCTTGGTCTCCCTTGGGAGGAAGGGGAAACTTTTGGGGTTCAAACGCGGTTTTAGACAGCCAAGTTCTCAAAGATATAGCTCAAGCCAGAGGAAAGACTGTAGCTCAGGTAATATTGAAATGATTCCGTTGCTATTCTGCTAAGGGGTGCACAAGGAGCTGAGTAGCTCAGCATCCGCTTGAATCCCCACCTCCAGCTTGTTTATTTATTAAATAAGTTGAGTTTGAGCTTGCGCTTAGTTATAGGCTTAATAGAATATATGAGTTTGAACTAAAATTAAGCCTAACAAAGATCAATTACCCAAAATTATATATATATATATATATATATATATATATATATATATATATATATATATATATATATATATATATATATATATTGGCATATATGTGTTCAGCAAGATCCATTTGCTAGAAATCTACTGTTGGATCATACTCTTCTGATGAAAAAATATGATCTTATAAGTTTTAAATTTTATATAAATTCTAAGTCATTGATTTTTGAATCCTTGTGAAAACCAACATGCTCAAATATCATACTCAGATGATTTAAAAGTTAGATCATATCTGTAAAGTCATATTTCAAAAACAATATAAAAAAAGTGAAAATTTGTGACAATTCACACCCTCCTCCCATTGGAGGAACTGATCATGCATATATTTTAGGGTTATTTCATATCAAAAATATGCATGATTTCATAAAAAATTGATTTAAAACCTAATTTTATGCTGGTTTTTTTAGTGAATGAGCTAAAATGAATTAAAAAGAGAAAATGCTTGAAAATTTGTGTTATTTTGCAATTTAATGAATATTTTAATGTTTGTCATTGTGAGTTCCTAAAAAATAAAATAAAAATTAGAGTTGAGAATATAGTTAGTTAGTTTAAAAAAAAAAATTATAAAATAAGTTGAAATGAGGTTTAGTGTAAATATTTTTAAGAAAGAGTCTTTAGTTTAGTTGAGTTTTGAGGTTTTTAGCAAATAAAATTCTTTAAAACAGTTTTTAGATTTTTTTTAAAATAATAAAACAAACTGGTTTACACGGTTTGAGTGTTTTGAAGACATTGTTACAAACCGGTTTGTGATTTTGAAAATTAAAAAAAATTCTGTTGCAAACTGGTTGAACCGGTTTGGAGTTTTTTTAAAATTGAAAAACAAACAGCAACAAACCGGTTCAAACCGGTTTGCTTGCTGTTAAAAACCCAACGGAGGGGAAATTTTCCCCTGTCTTCTTCTGTACGCATTTCCCTCTTTCCTAACCCCTCCCCTCCACCTCATTCTTCTCTTCTTCTTCTCCTTCTCCTTCTCCCTAATTCTCTTTCTCGTTTCAGGTGGAGGTGCCTTCAAGCCGAAGATGGTGTACAGGAGGGGGCCAACTCTTTCCTAACCCTTCTAAGGTTCACGGTGAGTTTACAGATTTCTTCTTCTTCTTCTTCATCATCTTCTTCAGATCTTTTTCTTGTTGCTGTTATAACTTTAAAACCAAAATAAAAAGAGAAAAATTGAAAAAACAGAAAAAAATATATCTGAAAAGAAAATTCCGGTGATCAACAG
Source organism: Nuphar pumila (assembly GCF_984573655.1). Classification (NCBI taxonomy): domain Eukaryota; kingdom Viridiplantae; phylum Streptophyta; class Magnoliopsida; order Nymphaeales; family Nymphaeaceae; genus Nuphar; species Nuphar pumila. The sequence goes on along the minus strand of NC_143250.1, from coordinate 106,893,786 downwards.
AGATCTGCCGGGCAATCGGCTGAATCTCTGCCGGAATCCCCTGCGTTAGCACAGCATGCTGGAGTTTGATTTACCGAGTGCTTGAATTTGATTGACCGGATGCCTGAATCAATTCACGGATTAGCAAAAATGAGTTAATGTCTATTTTAATTGCAGATTAATGGAATTTCAATCGATTGAATGTGAGAATGACTAGATCAACTGCTAATTACGGTTTCCTGGTGATGATCTGGATTAATTGAAAATCCGGCGAGTATTGTGTCCAAAGCCATCGGATGGATTGATTTTCTGTATCAATCAAAGAAAGAGAGTAATTCCAGCTGATTGAATTGCCTTGATATCTATCAGTGTCTGGAATTTCTTGCTTAAGCCAGAGTCTTTCATCATGAACAGCATTTTCAAAATATTTTTTTTAGCCATCGTGAAGTTCACTAGTCATTGATTTTCAGGTAAGAGTGTTAATGTTGGAATGTTGACTTCAGGTGAATGGACTGAGTTAACTAAGTTTTTTTTATCTTTCTTGATCAAGGTTAACTTCAAGTAATCAATAAGTATTAAAGTTGATCGGTACCTCATAGTTGCCTTGAAATTGCCTTCTGAATTGCTCTACAACAGAAGTCGGGTATTGGTGGTTGATTCACTAATTGTAGATTGTTATATCTTTACTGATTGTTAACTACTGATTTTTACTGAATTTCAATGTTGATTTTCAATGAGCTTCATGGCATGTGTTCATTAAGTGTTAGCTGGAGTAAATTTGAGTTTTACTGAGAATTGATTGTTGATGCTTCATTTTAATGAATATTAATTCATTAGCTTGTAGTTGTGTAGTTAACATACCAATAGTTAATTGTTAGTTTAGTAATAGTTAGTAATTAGATTAATCAATTAGTTAGTAGTAGATTTGACTATCATCTTTGTAATAGTTAGCATTTTGTTTCATGTCACTTAGTAGTGAGTAATCAATTTTAATTAGAAGTGTCATTTAGATTTTATAATTTTTTCTAGTATAGTTTATTTCTTTTATGGTATACTGCTCGTGTTCTTTTGATTTGTGCAGAGGAGTGGAGCTCAAGCATATGTGATATGAAGCACAAGAAGATAAAAGATTTTTACTTTTCAGTTTAAAATTAGAATTTAATTCTGGGTTTGTAAATATTGCACTTTACGCTCTCTGCGAAGGGTATTCATTTGTTGTAATAGATAGTTGTTTTTACTTTTCTGAACATTTTACATTTCAAATAATTTGGCAATAAAGATTAGTTTAGATTTGCGTGTTTGAATACGAAATATTCCCGTTCCCTGAGTTCGACCCGGTCTCATCCACTAGTGAGAACCGGTTTTTATTATTTGATGTCTGGTTTTCACATGTTTTACATTTAAAACTCTTTTCAAAATTACAACGATTTAAAAGAAGACATCAGGAACCAATCTCTCTCTCTCTCTCTCTCTCTCTATATATATATATATATATATATATATATATATATATATGTGTGTGTGTGTGTGTGTGTGTGTGTGTGTGTGTGTGTGTGTGTGTGCTTCTATGGTGGTGCACACTTGATTTACATAGATCTAAGCTTAAAAGGCAAAATCTAACCTTTGGATCAAGTTTAGCATGTCTAACTTACTATTTCCATGTGTTAAAGTTGGCTGAAATATGATGTAATATCATTTCTAAATCATCCTTATTTTCTTGAATTGTGAGCATTTGATTTTTATTGTTTCCAAATGAGATTTTATGATGGATTAGACATGATAAAACCTTCTTACATAGTAAATTGTGCTAAACACGTCTGTGGTTAGATCTATACAAACAAGAGTGTGTACACTACAAGAAATCAGTGAATTAGCGACGACCCTATTTCGTCGCTAATCCATCGATAATCCGTCACTAACGTGTTTAGCAACGAATTAGCGGTGAAGTAACGATGAATAGGTTCCATCGCAAAATTATAGTCACTAATTAGCGACAGACACTATTTGTTGCCCGTTTCATCGCTAATTTGCGATGAATTAACAAACGACAAGTTCCGTCGTAAAGCCACCGTTACTATACGAAGATTTTGGTTTTACGACAGATTAATATATGTCACTAATGTCGTCGCTAATATAGCGATGAACCCAACGACAAATTAAGATCCATCGCAAAAACAATGACCAGCTGGTAAATATCGAAGGAATAAAATTCGTCCTTAATTCGTCGCTAAATTACACTCTGGTACCAAATAGCGACGGATATTTCCATCGCTAATCCGTCGCAAAAAAGGGAAAAAAATGTTTAAAACATAAATATCGAGGAAAAAATTCTCGTAATACAATTTGTATTTCTGTCAAAACACATATAAAAGGAAACTAAAACAATTAATCGATCCACTACAAAATTCGCAAGTTATAATTATTTACAATTGAACATTTAATTTTTTTAAACAAAAAGAAGGTACACCAAATGCAACACATGAATCTAATCATCGTCAAGATTCTGTGCATCCTCTTTTTCATTGTCTCGATCTGCGCCTTCAGCTCCACTACGCTGATTAGCACCAGCAACCTACACAAGAAAGGAAAGGTTAGTATTAATAAACAAAATATACTAAAATAAATTATATGCAATACACCTAAGTTAAGGCAATCAAAGTGACATGAAATTTAAGGACATATAATATATAACATGAAACTTTCATACCTGAGATTCACCTGCAGACGAAGTTCTTCTGTTCTGAAAAAAACTGCTCAACTCATTACAGACAATGTCGGAAATTGCTTCATGTAAGTAGTCACGCATTGTGTCCTTAACGAGCTGGTGTACACCATCCCAAGAATTTGGCGGGTCAGTCGGATGCTTGGAACTGATGCTAACGGGAGAACTTTGTGAGCCATGACTGGAGGAAGCAACGACTGGTGAGGTATTCATATTACTTCCAAACCCGAACACACGACCCTTTTTCAGTTCACCTGTTGCAGTCACCCATGTTGTAAGATCAAAAGGTGGATGCTGAGTAGAGTCATCGCCATATTGCTCTACCATCTGTTGCTCATATGACTCCTACAAAGTAATGATTACAGTATGACATAATAATTAAGAATTATAATGTTTATGATAACTTGTATATTACAATGATTATTAATACAAAAAATACATATCGTTGTCGTTCTCGCCTTCTCTGATACGAACTTTCTCGTGGTCTTACGTTTATGTGTTTCAACAAACACGTCCTTGTATGGCATAATGCCTCCTTTTTCTACTTCCTGCATAAAAAAAATATTTAACAGGTTTGCAACAATACTTATAAAATTGACAATATATATATTGATGAGTTACCATTTTCTTCAGGTGGCTCCCAAAACTCCTAGATCCATCTGTGTGTAGATAGGCATCAGGCATTTTCGCTCAGTTTTGTGCGGCCTTCACTGAGCGGTTTCAAAATTCATGCCCTGCCTACTTGTTGCACATTGCATCCCAAACATCTGACCTGATAGTAGGAGGTCTATGGCCCTTCCATTGCAGTGGATCATTTATCTAGCTAGATGTTTTTCTTGTTGGAGTCTTCATATTGTGCAGCATGTCTGCAAATCGATTGGCAGCCACCTTCTGCCATACCTTTCTTGCATCATGTTCCTCCATCGCAGTCGCGAAGCGATTCGAAGCCTACAAATATTTTCAGAAAGTTAGTAGACATGACTATAACAAAAAAGTAAATATGAAACACATTAACTATAAGAAACGATTGTATACCGTGAATGAGGACCACAATCTGTCCAACACCTCCTTCGGGTACTCTTTCCATTCAGCGACTAGTCTTGGTAGATGTTGAAGTAGTAAATTCCTAATATCTTGTATTACTTCTTGTGGCTCGAAGCGCGTGCTGCACATGAATTAGTACACATTAACTATCAATATATAATATTTATAAGATAAGTAATAAGTGAAAATGAAATACTTACGGTCGATTATCGATATACACTATTTGAATGAGACTTCTTGTGTCAGACTGAGAAGACCCTACATCCTGCGTAGGCTCATGACTTGTATAAACAACTGATGTAGGTGGGTCATGTATAGGCGAAACATCATCTGTAGAAAAATGTATTAGAAATTCTCAGAATACGCATTTAAACTAATCAAGTATATAATTAGTTAAAAGATATACCTACTAGAACTGCCCGTGAAGATGAAGGCTGAGACTGACTGCCACTGGATGAACGACCATTGTAACCTCCACGAACCATATTCTAATAAATAAAAAATGTCATGCAATGCATTCAAATAATTTGAAATCATTTACATCAAGTATTGCAATACATTCAAATCATTCAAACACGTTACAATACATTCAAATCATAACTATATACGTATCAATGATACATAATCAAAAAATAAAAAATGTAATGCAATATATTTAAACATTGGAATACCTTCTAATCATTCGCATCATTGCAATATATTTCAATACATTCAAATAATTTGAAATCATTCACATCAAGTATTGAAATACATTCAAATCATTCAAACACGTTACAATACATTCAATAGAGGTTTGTATTACAAGATTTTGCTCACTAGCTCGAGAATTCTTCCTCATCACTTGTTCAACTTTCATATTCTTCTTCTTCCTCCTCTTCTTCTTCTTCTTCTTCATTGTTTGCCCATCTACTTGGTATATCATTTGGATCACATTCTTCCATGAATATTCCATCGACCAATGGAGATATGACATGCATATCATGCGCGACATTATGACCATAAGAGAAGTTATAAATATCATCTGATTGATAGTACTCACTCTCCTCAGTTACCTTGCCTTTCTGTAACTGATCATACTCAGGGTATAGTTTGGACTTCACCTAGCAAACTGCCCATCATTCATTTCTATCTGACTTCTTTGTACTCGAATATGAAGTATAGTAAATTTGTTGAGCTTGCGAGGCAAATATGAATGGTTCATATGTTCCAAACCTTGATTTATGATTCACCTCCACAATGCCTGAGGCTTTGTCAACTCTTGTTACAGTTGGATCAAACCAATGACACTTGAATAAAGTTACCCTATTATTTATGCTTAAGTAAGTCAACTCCATTATTTCTTTTATAACACCGTAGTAATCATGTTCATTTTCATCGTAGCTACTACCTTTGACAAACACGCCACTATTCATCGTTGATTTGTTTATACCGTAGTCTTTTGTATGGAATCGGTAACCATTTATGATGTACCCGTTGTAACATTACACAACTTTGGTCGGGCCGTTTTGTAAATCACATATTCCTTGATCTTTAACATCACCACGACAAACCTATAAACATAAACAATGATTGTGATCACGACCAATTAAGTAACTTAGTGTTGTTTACACGTAGACAATTAATGTCATCATCCTTACCAACTCTTTCAACTACTACACAAACTTAGTTTCACGTTCTTTTTGCACTTCTGCATCAGTGAGATGTGAAACTTCTCTTCGCAACTCTAGATCAAATTGTCTGCACTTAACAAATACTTATATTATCGAACCATGTATGCATGTCAAGAACATAAAAAAATTTAGATTTGTGTTGTGTCTACATGTACTTACTCAATGTATGGGTCGATCACTGAGCAATTAAAAAGAATATAGATTTGTGCTGCATCTTGCTCTCGATCTACCAAGAGTCTTGATCGACAACTACCAAATGCATGCCCAAGTGGTTGAAATATCGATAGTTTGTCAGCTACAGTAAATTATTCTCCATCATCCTTACGATGTGGACATGTGTAACGTGTTGGAATGTGAGGTTCAAAGCACATAGATGAGAAATTTGAAATCTCTTCTAAAGTGTACGCCTCACAAGTAGAGCCTTCTACTCTTGCTTTATTCTGAACTTTTTTTTTTGAGGTCAAACATGCATCTGTAAAAAATATACATCTCAAATTTGAAATATCTGTCATTGAAGAGAATAGTATAAGAAAAAATATACCTTTCAAATGGGTTCATCCACCGATATTGCACAGGACCACCAACCCTTAATTCATATGGCAAATGTATGATCAAATGTTTCATAACATCGAAAAATACTGGCAAAAATATGTTCTCTAGCTGACAAATAGTAGTGACGACAAAATCCTCGAGATTCTTTACCTCAGATACTATGACTTCCGATGTGTACAATGTTCTAAAAAATCTACTCAACTCAGATAATACCTCCCATATAAGTTTGTCTGACATATCATGGAATATTAGGGGTATCAATCGTTACATAAAGATATGACAATCATGGCTCTTCAACCCATATAACTGTCCATCGTCGATCTTCACAGCCCGAGCAATGTTAGAGACATATCCATCTGGAAATCTCAACTGTCTCAACCATTGACATACCTGCTTTATTTGATCAGGTCGAAACACGTATCTTGCCTTTGGTTTCAGTACTTTGTCATTATACACTTTGAGTTCTAATTCTGGTCTTTTACATATTACTTTTAAATCCATACGGGCCTTCGGATTATCCTTCATTTTCCCTTTAACATTCATTACTGTATTGAACACATTATCAAACATATTTTTCTCCACATGCATCACATTCAAATTATGTCGTATCAATAAGGTCAGCCAATATGATAGTTCTCAAAATATAGATTTCTTTGTCCAATTGTGATCCTTTCCAAATCCAAGGAAGGGCGTCGGACTACGGGCATCTGTTAATACATCTGAAAAGTATCATAATCTTCTTAAAATCTCTATGCCAGACAATGTTGTCGGTGGACCTTCCATTTTAGTTGTGCCTGCTCAAAACACATTCTTTTGTCTTCAAAACGGATGATCGCTGGATAGAAATCGACGATGACACTCAAACCAGCACGACTTCCTTACATGCATCAATCAAAATGATTTTGTGTCCTTCATGCAGTACGGACATGCCAACCTTCATTGTGTGCTCCAACCAGATAGCATACCATATGTAGAAAAGTCACTGATTGTCCATAGAACAATGACCTTCATATTAAAATTTTATTTTTTGTGGGCATCGTATGTGATAACACTGTCATCCCACAGTACTTTTAGTTCATCAATTAATGACCTTAAATATACATCAAGATTTTGGTCAGGTGAGGTAAGACAAGGGATCAATAGAGACAAGAAAAGATTCTGACGCTTCATACACAAACTTGGTGAACGGTTGTATGAAATTACAAATACTGGCCAACATGAGTATGAAGTTGATCTACCCCCAAATGGATTAAATTCATCTGTACATAGACCGAGTCTAACATTTCTCACTTCCATTGCGAAGTTCTGATGAGTACGATCAAAGTGCTTCCAAGCTTCTGCGTCAACAGGATGCATGATCTTGTCTTCATCATGTCGAACTTTATTTGCATGTCATCACATGTGTTTAGCTATCCTTGAAGACATATACAATCGTTGCAATCTAGGAGTGATAGGAAAGTAGCGGAGCGATTTGTATGAAACTTCTTTTGATCACGTGCTACCATTGCCTCTTGTCTTTGGCTTGAACCGAGGATGCCCACATGAAGGGGCACAATATGTTGTTTTCCGGATCCTTGAAATACAACATGCAGTGATTTGGACAAGCATTTTTCTTTTGATACCCCATACCTAGAGCGTTGACTATAACCTTCGCACGATAGAAATTATGTGGCAATTTCTCATCTTTGGGCAACATACTCTTCAGTATCATACACAAACAGTCAAAACATAATTGACTCAAATTATACTCGGACTTCAAATTAAGTATTGAAGAACTGCAGACAAGATAGTGTGACTCTCGCAACTATTCTAAAGTAGCTCATCAACATCTCTAAGTAAATCATAAAATCTACTAGCTGCATCGTTTGGTACTTCTTCCTCTACCCCAATTGTGACATCACTAGAACCCATAGCAGAACCCAGTTCTATTTATGCGGCATCAAATATCAAATTCATATATGGATTACCGTGTACCACATCCACCCGTGCGTCAAAATTGTTCATAAATTCTTCACCATGAAAGGTCCACTTTCGATAATCACTCACAAAACCCTTCATGTATAGGTGATGTCTAATGCCATGAGGTTCTACAAATCTATTGTTCTTACAAATCTTGCAGGGACACCTAATCTGACTTGTGGGATCTACTGTACTGACACTTGCCGTTGCAAATTCAATAAAACTTTCAACACCATCCATATATTCATGCGATACCTTATTGTCAACTATCCTACGGTACATCCATTCACGGTTTGCAATCATTTTGTCGTACAATGTTACGAGTAGTATCCTAACCAATTAAAAGAGAATCATCAAAATGCTAACCAATTAAGCATGCTTTCATTATATAATTTTAAATGGAAGTCATAATCAAATTGAAAGTAACTACATGCAAGCATGGATACAATCACATCAAACATTGCAATACATCCAAATCATTCATATAAAAAAAGTCAAACATGTACCTGCAGCAAACACACTCCAATATCCCGCTAACTACTGCCATGCCTAGCATGGAATCCGTACTCCAAAAATAAGAACGCTTCTATTCACATACATTAAAATCATGCTCAGCGTGATCTCCAAACTCTATCAAAACAGTCCTAGATATCAACAACTGAGTGTGTGAATAAAAAAGTTTTGCATCCAAAAAATTAAATAACATGTGATGCGCTTGCATCACTTACTCACCACGGGTATTTACCCGATTTGAATTTCTTTTGCCTTTCATTTTTTTTTCTTTTTTCTTTTTGCATTAAAAATTTTACAGCATGCGATGTTTAGCAATAAGCATCGCGCAATTCGCTCAGCAACGTACCTGCAAAGAATATATATACAAAACAATACAGGGAAGAGGTGGCGAAAAAATTAATAGGGAGGCGAATATATATACAAATCATGCTTTTTTTTCTACTAGAACTCTTGATTTCTCTAATTAAACGAACCGAGTAGTCTGAACCTTTCAGAACTAGAATCAGAAGCTTACTCGTTTGATGAAGGTGGTGAAATTTTGCTCTAGGGGCCCATTTGATCTTCAGTTAACTTTGTGATATAGGCAAACCTAAGGGGTTTGGGGTAATGGGATGGAGTTCAAATCCCATGGTCATCACCCTCCTGCGCATAGGCGGAGCTGGGGGGGGGGGGGGGGGGCAGGACTGGGCTGTAGCCCAGTCTTGCCTCCCGAAACAGTTATTTTTTTTTTCATTTTTAAAAGACCAGTCCTAGCACAACCCTGATTCCATATGAAATAGATTTTTATCCATTTTTATAGCCCAGCCCAGTCCTATCCCAACCCTGACTGCAGCAAATAGTTAGATTTGTCCATATGAAATAGATTTTTATTAATAATTGTAGCCATTTTTTTTTATCTCAAAAAAAATTCGGGGACACTGCCCCCGAACCACCGACTATCAAACCAGTTTTTTTTTCTACAAGCCTTTTTGCCCCCCCCCCTCACATGAATCCTAGCTACGCCACTGCTCCTGCGTATGCCCAGAGGGTCTCTCCGAGCCAGTGCAGCTAGGTCTCTGCGCCTGGGGCGGATTCTCCGAGCAAAAATAAAAAAACACAAACAAAGACGGTTTTACCTCAGGGGTCGCGACGACGGTGGTGACGGTCGACGAAAATCGAAAGAGGGGCCCAAATCCAAGGTAATCGAAGAGAGGGATGGGGCGGTCGATGGAGAGCGAGAAGGGGGCGGTCGCCGATAGTCGGAGAGAGGGATGGGGGCGGTCGACGGAGAGCGGGAGGGGGGCGGTCACCGATAGCCGGAGAGAGGGAGGTGTCGGTTGCCGGAGAGTGAACGGAAACCGAGAGAGAGAGAGAGAGAGAGAGAGAGAGAGAGAGAGAGAGAGAGAGAGAGAGAGGTGGGTGAGAGTAAAAAAATGATTTCGTGCCCTAGGGCGTTTTACATCGACATTTAGCGACAGAAATATTTTGTTACTAAGTAGCATCGGCATTTAGCGACGAAATATTTTTGTCACCCACTCCATTGTTAAATAGCGATGGGAAAAACTTCGTCGCTACATCCGTCGCTAAGGGCGACTAGTTTGCAACAAAAATTTATGTCGTTAATCCGTCGCGACTTAGCAATGACATGGGCGACGAAAATATTTTTGTCACTAATTTCATAAAAATTTTGCAATTTAGCGACGGCTGGTCTCTCTAGCTAATCTGTCACAACTTTGCGATGAAAAAAATCTGTCGCAAAGTTCCGTCACTAACTAGCATTTTTCTTGTAGTGGTATCACCATACAGTATCATGGCATAAAACCATCATCTATATATATATATATATATATATATATATATATATATATATATATATATATATATATATATATATATATATATAATGTAAAAATTGAAGAATGAACTGAATAAAAATAAAGCAATTTAGGACAGAGAAAGAAAAATAACATAACATTTAAGTGGTTAAAGGCCTACATTTATGAGAAAAAGTTCATGCTTCCCTCAATTTTCACATATTTATTCAGGTTTAATTTAAGATTCAAATCAAGAAACTTTATTTACAACTTATATGAAAACTAATCAAAATAAGATAATGTTGGAATGATTTCATCTAATCCATCAAATCTTAGACAAACTACAACTGAAAATCTCTTTCAAAATTAGATAAAAGCTTCTATATCATCATAGATTCTAACACGCCCCTTCAAGATAGAGGGTGAACAAAGAAAACTCTTAACTCGAAACTTGAAAATAGATGATAAAATTGATTTAAATGATTGAAGGCGTGAATGCTCCATTGATGATCATGCAATAACAAAATGCCGAACAAACTACAATTTGAACCCAAAGTTGCTAGAAAATGCATAACTTGAAGATTGTGGTACAAACTTCTTGATTGAATAAGCTGCAACCCTCAAGTTAGTAAATTTGGATCATATATCACTCTAATACCATGTGAAAAATAAAGAAAAAACTGAATAAAAATAAAACAAATTATGATAGAGAAAGGAAACTGACAGGAGGCTATGCACTATAAGAAATCCGTCGATTAGAGACGGCCGCAATCCGTCAATAATCTGTCACCAATTCGTCGCCAATCCATCATTGTAGAGCTTAGCAACGACTGACTTTCATTACAAATTTCTAATCGCTAATTAGTGACAGAACATATTTATCGCTACTTCCATCACTAAATTGTGACGAATTAGCGAATGCTATGATTCGTCGCAAGGCCGTCATTAATCTACAGAGATTTGGGTTTGCGACAAATATGAATCCATCACTAATTTTGTCGCTATTATAGCGGCAAAATTGCGACGGATTAAAATTCGTCGCACAACATCAGTCGATTCAGTTTTGCGATGGTTAAATATTTGTCCTTGATCCATTGCTAAATTAGAGGCCGATACTAATTAGCGATGGATAAAATCCATCGCTAATCCATCGCAAAAAATAAAAAAATTTGTTTAAAATATAAAAATCGAAAAAAGATTTCTCGTGATACAATTTATATATCCTGTGTATAAAAAACAAGGTACACATAAAAAATATATATACAAAGTAACTAAAACAATTTATCGATCCACTATAATCCTCGCCAAGTTCTAATTATTTATAAGTGAACATTTACAAAGAGTTTCTTTTGAAACAACAAGAAGGTACAACAAATTCAACACATAAATCTAATCATCGTCAAGATTTTGTGTGTTATCTTTTTCATTGTCTTGATCTGCTCCTTCAACTCTTGTACGTTGATTATCTCCAGCATCCTACAAGAGAAAAGAAAGGTTAGTATTGATAAACAAAATATAATGAAATAAATTATATGCAATGCACCTAAGTTAAGACAATAAAAGTAACATAAGTGAATTACACATTATCTAACTAGCAATAAAGTGAAGGATATTAATAGAATTCAGATGTGTTCTAAGGCTGACAGAAAAAAATTCATAATGATTCAATCATGCAAATATGTGTTCTAAGGTTGTCAAAAATCTCTAATAGTGATTGAATCATGCATATATGTATTCTAAGGTAGTGAAAAAACTTTCATAGTGATGAAATCATGCTTATATGTGTTCTAATGTAGTAAAAAAAATTTAATAGTGATGAAATCATGCATATATGTGTTATAAGGCAGTCAAAAACTTTCATAGTGATGAAATCATGCTCATATGTGATGAAGTCAAGCATATACTAGCTTGAAATCTAACGACATGAAACAAATGACATGAGACTTTCATACCTGACAGGCACCTGCAGACGAAGTTCCCTTATCCCGAAAAAAGTTGCACAACTTATTACGGACAACGTCAAAAATTGCTTCATATAAATAGTCACGCATTGTGTCTTTAACAAGTTGGCGAACACTATCCCAAGAATTAGGTGGGTCAGTCAGATGCTTGAAACTGATGCTGATAGGAGAACTCTGAGAGCCGTGGCTGGAGGAGGCAACGATTGGTGATGTGTTCATATTACTCCCAAACCTGAACACAACCCTTTTTGGGTTCACCTGTTGCAGTCACCCATGCTGCAGGTTCAAAAGGCGGATGTTGAGTGGAGTCATCGTCATATCGCTCTATCATCTGTTGCTCGTATGACTCCTACAAAGTAATGATTACAGTGTGGATTAAAAATTAAGAATTATAATGTTTATGATAACTTGTATATTATAATGTTTATTAATACAATAAATACATACCATTGTCATTCTCGCCTTCTTTGATACGAACTCTCTCATGGTCTTACGTTTATGTGTTTCAATAAACACATCCTTGTATGACACAATGCCTCCTTTTTCTGCTTCTTGCGAAATTGAATGATAAAAAATTTATTTCACAGGTATGCAACAATACTTATAAATTTGACAATATATATATTGATGAGTTACCATTTTCTTTAGGTGGCTCCCAAAAGTCCTAGATCCACCTATTTATAGATGGGCATCGGGCATCGTCGCTCGGTTTTGTGCAGCCTTTGTTGAGCGGTTTCAAAATTCATGCCCCGCCCACTTGTCGCATATTGCATCTCAAAAATTTGACCTGATAGTAGGAGGGCCATGGTCCTTCCACTATAGTGGATCATCTATCCCGCTAAATGTTTTTCTTGTTGTAGTCTTCATATTGTGCAACATGTTTGCAAATCGACTGGCAACTACCTTCTATCATACCTTCCTCGTGTCCTGCTTCTCCATCGTAGTCACGAAGCGATTCGAAGCTTACAAATAATTTTAGAAAGTTAGTAGACATGACTATAACAAAAAATTAAATATGAAACACATTAACTATGAGAAACGATTGTATACCATGAATGAGGATCACAATCTGTCCAACACCTCCTTCGAGTACTCTTTTCATTGAGCGATCGGTTCTGGTAGATGTTGAACTAGTGACTGCCTAATCTTTCGTATTACTTCTTGTGGCTCGAACCTCGCGTTGCACATGAATTGGTACACATTAACTATCAATATATAATATTTATAAGATAAGTATAGGATAAGTGAAAATGAAATACTTACGGTCGATTATCGATATACACTATTTGAATGAGTCATCGTGTGTCAGATTGAAAAGACTCTGCATCCTGCGTTGTCTCGTGACTTGTATGAACAACTGGTGTAGGTGGGTCATGTGCAGGCGAAACATCATCTATAAAAAAATGAGTTAGAAATTTACATAATGCACATTTAAACTAATCAAGTATACAATTAGTTAAATGATATACCTATCAAAGCAGCCCATGAAGATGAAGGCTGAGAATGACTACCACTAGGTGTTTGACGACTGTGACCTCCATGAACCATATTCTAACAAATAAAAAATATAATGCAATACATTCAAACATTGCAATACCTTCAAATCATTGCAATACATTTCAATCTATTCAAATCATTCACATCAACTCCAGATCAAATCGTCTACACTTAACAAATACTTATATTACTGAACCATGTACAAAAGTATAGAACTTAGTGTTACATATTAAGTATATTTACTCGATGTATGGGTCGATCACTGAGCAATTAAAAAAGATATAGATTTGTGCTGCATCTTGCTCTTGATCTTCCAAGAGTCTTGACCGACAATTGCCAAAGGCATGTCCAAGTGGTTGAAATATCGACAGTTTGTCAGCTACAGTAAATTATTCTCCATCGTCATTATGAGGTGGGCATGTATAACGTGTTGGAATGTGAGGCTCAAAGTACATAGATGAGAAATTTAAAATCTCTTCTAAAGTGTACGCCTCATAAATAAAGCCCTTTACTCTTGTTTTATACTGAACCTTTTTTTTGAGGTCAAACATGCATCTGTCAACAATATACATCTCAGATTACAATAAATTTTTCAATAGCATTGAAGAGAAAAATATAAAAAAAACATATACCTTTCAAATGGGTACATCTACTGATATTGCACAGGACTACCAACCCTTAGTTCATATGGCAAATGTATGATCACATGTTCTATAACATCAAAAAATGCTAGCAGAAATATCTTCTCTAGCTGACAAATAGTAGTGACGACGAAATTCATGAGATTCTTTACCTCAGATACTACGACTTCCGATGTTCACAATATTCTAAAAAATCTACTCAACTCAGATAATACCTCCCATATAGGTTTGTCTAACATATCATGAAATACTAGGGGTATCAACCATTGCATAATGACATGACAATCATGGCTCTTCAACCCATATAATTGTCTTTCATCTATCTTCACAGCCTGAGCAATATTAGAGACGTATCCATCTAAAAATCTCAATTGTCTTAACCATTGACATACCTGCTTTATTTGATCTGGTTCAAGCATGTACCTTGCCTTCAGTTTCATTATTTTGCCATTATACTCTTTGAGTTTCAATTCTGGTCTTTTACATATTACTTTTAAATTCATACGAGCCTTCAGATTATCCTTCGTTTTTCCTTTAACATTCATTACCGTATTGAACACATTATCAAACACATTTTTCTCCATATACATCACATCCAAATTATGTCGTATCAATAAGGGCGACCAATATGATAGTTCCCAAAATATAAATTTCTTTATCCAATTCTGATCCTTCTTAAATTCAAGAAAGGGCGTCAGGCTACGGGCATCTATCAGTTCATATGAAAAGTATCATAATCTTCTTAAAATCTCTATGTCAGACAACCTTGTAGGTGGACTTTTCATTTCAGTTGTGTCTGCTCAAAACACATTCCTTTGTCATCAGAATGGATGGTCGCTGGGTAGAAATCGATGGTGACAATCAAACCAGCACAACTTCCTTCCATGCTTCAATCTTAAAGATTTTGTATCCTCCATGCAGTACGGATATGCCAACCCCCCATGTGTGCTCCAACCAGATAACATACCACATGCAGGGAAGTCACTGATTGTCTATAGAACAACAACCTTCATATTGAAGTTTTATTTTTTGTGGGCATTGTACGTGAGAACACTGTCATCCCACAATATTTTCAGTTCATCAATCAATAGCCTTAAATATACATCAAAATTTTGGCACAGAGAGATCGGACCAGGGATCAACAGAGACCAGAAAAGATTTTGATGCTTCATACACAAGCTTGGATGAAGGTTGTATGTGGTGACAAATACTGGCCAACACGAGTATAGAGTTGATCTACCCCCAAATGGATTAAATTCATCTGTACATAAACCGAGCCTAACATTTTTCACTTCCATTACGAAGATCTGATGAGTATGATCAAAGTGCTTCCAAGCTTCCGCGTCAATAGTATACGTGATCTTGTCTTCATCATGTCGAACTTTATTTGCATGTCATCTCATGTGTTTAACTGTCCTCGAAGATATATACAATCATTGCAATCTAGGGGTGAGTGAAAAGTAGCGGAGCGACTTGTATGACACTTCTTTTGACTTCGTGCTACCATTTCCTCTTGTCTTTGGCTTGAACCGAGGATGCTTACATGAAGGGGCACAATATGTTGTTTTCCGGATCCTTGAAATACAACATGCAGTGATTTGGACAAGCATTTATCTTTTGATACCCCATACCTAGAGCGTTGACTATAACCTTCGCACGATAGAAATTATGTGGCAATTTCTCATCTTTGGGCAACATACTCTTCACAATAAAGCACAGACAGTCAAAACATGATCGACTCAAATTAAACTCGGACTTCAGATTCAGTAGTTGAAGAACTGCAGACAAGATAGTGCGACTCTCGCAACCATTCCAAAGTGACTCATCAGCATCTCTAAGTAAATCATAAAATCTACTAGCTGCATCGTTTACTAATTTTTCCTCTACCCCAGTTGTTGCATCAATAGGATCCATAGCAGAACCCAATTCTAGTCCTGCGGTATCAAATATCAAATCCATATATGGATTATCGTGCACCATATCCACCCGTGCATCAAAATTATTCTAAAATTATTCACCATGAAGTGTCTAATTCTGATAACCACTTACAAAACCCTTCCTGTATTGGTGATGTCTAACGCCATGAGGTTCTATAAATTGATTATTCTTACACAACGTGCAGGGGCACCTGATCCGACCAATGGAATCCACTGTATTGACGCTGCTCGTTGCAAATTCAATAAAACTATCAACACCATCCATATATTCAAGTGATACCTCATTGTCAACTATCCTATAGTACATCCATTCATGGTTTGCAGTCATTTTGTCTTATGATGTTATGCATATTATTCTAACCAGTTAAAAGAGAATCATAATAATGCTATGATGAAGAAAATATCAAATTTATCATGCATTCGTGGTAGATGTAATGATTTGATATCACACACACACACAAACACACACACACACACACACACACACACACACACACACACACACACACACACATATATATATATATATAATGTCATTCAATCACAAGAACTATGATGCATGCATTGATAACTTAATATTTTCATTTGCAAAACTATTCATATGACGCATGTTTAAAGCATTCATAACTTATCATTCATTTTCATGTGCAAACTCATTCATAACACGATACATTCATTTGAAGCATGTTTTCATGATACAATTTCACATAGAAGGCATAATCAAATTAAAAGTAACTTCATGCAAGCATGGATACAATCACATCAAACATTGCAATACACTCAAATCATTCATATCAAAACAATGTCAAACATGTATTTGCAGCAAATACACTCTAATATCCCGCTAACTACTACCATGACTAGCATGAAAACCAAACTCCAAAAATAAGAACACTTCTATTTTCATAAATTAAAATCATACTCAGCATGATCTTCGAACTCCGTCAAAGCAGTCCTAGATATTCACAACTAAGTGAGTGTGTGAACAGAAAAGTGTTGCATCCAAGAAATTAAATAACTTGTGATGAGCATGCATCACTTACTCACCACGGGTATTTACTCGATTTGCATTGCTTTTGTTACTTACTCACCACGGGTCACGGGGCACAAGCGAGATCCATTACAGAATCTACATGAGACACTGCGTTAAAATGAAGTTTATTACCCGATGACAAGGGGGTGATGCCCCCTGTAAAAAATGAGCCCTAAAAGGGAGGCGCAACCCTCTGCTAAAAGCGAGACAGGTAGGGGTGCTGCCCTTGCCGACAGTAAGGTCAAGGCAGAGAGCGAAACTACAGGAGGTAGAGGGTGGGACCCCCCTGAAGGGAAGCATCAGGAGGCAGGGGCTGAGCCCCCCTGCGGGGAATCAATCATGAGGCAGGGGGGTCTCGCCCTCTGCCAAGGTAAAAAAATTCCTGACAGGGGGTTCCTCCCCCTACCGAGAAAACAGATAAGGGGCAGGGGGGTTCACCCCTTGTCAAAATTATCGAGGACAGGGAGGCGAAGCCACCCCCTGCCAGGAAAAACAAAAGAGCAGGGGGCTTCTCCTCCTGCCGATCATAATGAGGACAGAGGGGCGGAGCCCCACTGCCGGAGAAGTCAAGAGGACAGAGGGTGAAGCCCCCTGTCGGCATTCGAAAGGACAAGGGCGAAGCCCCCTGTCCTGCTGGAGATCGAGGCAAGGGGAGGGCCTGGCAGAGGCAATCGGGGCCTCTACCAGCCCCCACTGACTACAGAGGGGTGTGGAGGGCCCGATAGAGGTTGTCGGGCCTCTGCTGGATCTTCAGCAACCATAGGGGGAATGGGGAGGCTCCAACAGAGGTTGGCAACCTTATGTTGGACTGCTGACGACCCTTATTTCAAGGGAAAAAAGCAAGGGGGAAAGGGGGAGGGTTACCTGCAGGAGGCATCAATGAGACGTCGCTGGCAGAGTCATCGCGGGCTGGGGTCTTCGGCTCGCCAAAAAACGCAAAGGGAGAGCAATGAGAGAGAGAACGATAAAGGAATAAGCGAGGAGGTCGCCAGACGGAGCTCACCGAAAAACATAGAGGAGGAGCAACGAGAGAGGGAACGAGAGTGGAACTTGAGAGGAGGTCGTTGGGCGGCGGGTGGGTGACGGGAGGTCAACGAGCGATGGTCGGGCAGGCAATGTAAGGTCGATGGGCGGACGAGCGACGAGAGGTCGACGGACGACGGACGGGCGACCGGAGGTCGATGGGCGGCGAGCGGGCGACAGATGAAACAGAAAGGGAAAAGGGGCTCGCATTAGGGTTTTACAGAGGAAATTAGCGACAAAACAATTTCGTCTCTACTCCGTCGCTACTTGGCGACGGAGTAGCGACGAAATTTTTTTGTCAATGATACGTCGCTAAAGTGTGAAGCAACCTGAGACAAAATTTTTCCATTGCTAATCTGTCGTCAAGTAGCGACGAAGGTTTTTTGTCGCTAATTACACAAATGTTAGCGACAAATAGTTTTCTCTAGCTAATCCGTCGCAAATTGGCGACGAATTATATCCGTCGCAAACTTTCGTCGCTAATTAAAGTTTTTCTTGTAGTGACGTCTACAGGGAAAAACTCATGCTCCTTTCTTTCTTATTTTATTCAATCACTCGAGTCACATATTTCACTACAAGAAAAATGTTAATTAGTGACAAAAATTTGTGATGAATTTTTTTCGTCGCAAATTTGCGACAGATTAGCTAGAGAAAACTTTCATCATGAATCTGTCGCTACTGAGCGACGGATTAGCGACACCAATTTTTTGTCGCTAATTCTCAATACAAGAAAGCATTTTCAGCGATGGATTTAGCGAGGGAATTTTTTCGTCGCTAATCCATCGCTAATTAGCGATGGCTTAGTGACAGAAAAAATTCCCTTGCTAAATCCTTCGCTAATTTTTTATTTAAACTGACCCATCAAGAGCGCAAAATTTTCCCTCTGTCCCCGTTCGAAATTTAAACCGACCTCGCTCGATTTAAACCGGCTTCTTCGTGGAGGGCGAGGAAGTTCGAGGACGGCAGAAAGGATGATATCGGAGGACGACGACGAGGCAGAGCGGTCGTTAGAGGATGGTGATGTCGGAGAGCACGTCGGAGAGCGCACTGGTTCACGGAGGACGACGATGAGGCAGAGCGATCGCTGGAGGACGGCGACGTCGGAGAGCACACCGGTTCACGGAGGACGGCGACGAGGCAGAGCGATCGCTGGAGAATGGCGATGCCAGAGAGCACGCCGATTCACGGAAGACGGCGATGAGGCAGAGCGATCGCTGGAGGACGGCGATGCCGGAGAGCACTGTTGTCTTCTTTTAAATCGTTGTAATTTTGAAAAAGATTTTTAAATGTAAAACATGTGAAAACCAGACATCAAATAATAAAAACCGGTTCTCACTAGTGGATGAGACCGGGTCGAACTCAGGGAACGAGAATATATCGTATTCAAGCACACAAATCTAAACTAATCTTTATTGCCGAATTATTGAAATGTAAAATGTTTCAAAAGAGGTAAAAACAACTAACTATTACAACAAATGAATACACTTCGCAGAGGGCGTAAAGTGCAATATTTACAAACCCAATTTCAAATTTCTAATTCTAAACTAAAAAGTAAAACGAAGCTTTATTCTTCGTACTTCGTGTCACGTAATCGCTTCCGCTCCAGTCTGTGCTATCCTGCACAATTCAAATGAACACGAGCAGTACAACGGAGAGAAGTAAAAACTAAATTAAGCAAATTATACTAATTAATTGCTTAAAACATGAAAGAATTCTAATGACAATTAAAACTATATGTAATAATTGACACTTAACAAAATTTCAACTCACTAATACTTAACTACATGAAATCTAACTATTTCAATTAAAAAAAAGTGAAGACAATTAACTACTAACATTTCCTCAACAAAACATGAAAAATACACGATTAAGGAATTGAATCAAGGACTTGATATGAAACAAGAAGACTAGTAAACTGAAAATATCATAAAAAGGAATTGTAAAAACAGATATTTGGTAAAAAAAAACATAATTAAAAACAGGAATTACATGTAATGAAAGACAAGAAACCTAAAAAAATTGAATTCAGGAAATGAAAAACAAGGAATTACTAAAAAAATTCAAGAAAAACTAAATGTAAATGAAGACATGAGAATTTTCAGAAAACACAATAATCGATGAAATCAGAAAAACAATCAGAAATCGGCTAAAAATAACTAACATTACAATTGAAAAACAATGAAACTGAAATCTAATTCAGAAAGCAATCAGAAACACAAAACAAACTAACTATCATTACAATTGAAAAACAATGAAACTAAAACAGGAAATCCTATGATGAATGAAAAAATTATGATGAACCAGAATTGGAAATCAAACAAAACGAATCTAAAATTGAACAAGATTAAAAACAGGGATGAAGAGCTGATGCTAAGATCAAAGTTCTATTTACCAGTTTTTTATTTTTCTTTCTTATTTTTTTTTTTATTTTTCTGAAACAAAACATAAACACACAGATGATCGATTGAAAAAGAAAACAGAAAAAAAAAAAAACAAAGAAGAAGAAGAAGATGAAGAATTAGAATAAAATGAAGAGGAGGAAGAAATAGAAGAAGAAGAAGAAGATCGGATGAAGAAAAATCGGAGGAAGAAGAAGAAGATCTGAAGAAGTAGAAGAAGAAGAAGCTGCAGAAGATGAAGATTCGGATGAAGAAGAAATAAAGAAGAAGAAGAAGAAGATGCAGACCATGAAGAAGAAGAGGAACTGAAGAAATCGGAAGAAAAAGTGGCGACAGAAATCGGAAGAAGATGAAATCAAAAAGAAAAAATATATCGGCTGAAGAAAAAGAAGAACTGAAGGAGAAGAGGAAGAAGAAGAAGAAGATTTGAAGGAGAAGAAGAAGATTACTCAGCACTCACCGTGAACCTGAGGGATTAGAGAAGTTGCTGGCCTCCACCATCAACGCCGTCGCCGGATTGAGTAGCCACCTCCACCGGAAAGAAAAGAGAGAAGTAGGGAGAAGGAGAAGAAGGAGGTAAGAAGTGGTGGAGGGAAAAGAGGGGAAACGGGAGAAGCTTTGGCGTGAATGAGTGAAGACGCCTTATTTTTCTGTTTTGGGGGTTTTTAAAAACAAGCAAACCGGTTTTGAATCGGTTTGCTGTTTGTTTTAACAAAATCCAAACCGGTTTCACCGGATTATTTTCTTTATTTTGAAATGCAAACCGGTTAAACCGGTTTGTGATATATTTTTTCATTTTTTTCAAGAAATCAAACCGTGTAAAACGGTTTGTTATTTTATATATATTTTTTCAGTTTTTTAAAATTCAAAAACTATGTAATCCTAGTTTATTCTAAAGTTTTCGAAAATTAAAATCAAAACTTTTAAAGAAACTAAAAAAACTATTCTAACTATTTATTTCTATTTAATTTTTTTCTTTTCTAAAAAAAACAAACATTTAAAATGATTTTATTAACAATTTAAAACTATTTTCTCTATTCTTTATTTTTTTATTTTATTTTTACTTGAAAACTAAAACTAAACTACTATGAATATAACAAAAACTAAAATATGTATAAAAAATGTAAAATAAAACTATTTTTTCATGCATTTTCTATTTTTAAATCATTTTAGCACATTTACTCGAGAACTAACATAAAATTGAGTTTTTGAGACATTTTCTCATGAAATCATGCATATTTTTATATGAAATATCCCTAAAATATATGCATGATCAAATACCCCCATGCTTATGTTTTGCTAGTCTTCGAGCAAACCAAAAAAATGCAAGAAATCAAACTATCACCTAACTCACTTTCGTAGGAATCACGGTTGCATTTAGCTCATGCAACAAGCCCTTTCAACCCCTGGGTTACCCCAATGGACGAGTAAGGTCTCGTGAGGGTTTGCAGTGATGCTACCCACAAACATCTCTGTCATGTTTGCATAATATTACACATCCTCACAATCAGTAGATAATCAAAGACTTTATTTTCACAAATATTTCCTGTTATTTCAAAAATCATAATATAATTAGAATCTTTTATGTACCACCACAGAAAAAGAATTTCTTTCACTTTTCTAAAAATCACAATTATTTATGTTTTATTCTTAGAAAATCCAATAAAAACATATTATTATTTACTTATCCTCACTCATATGTTTTCTGCACAGGTTTTCTCAATCATACTTCTAAGCACTGAACTTTTCTTTCTTTCTAAGCTCTTTTCTCTTTTTTTTTTCTTTTCACGCTTTTTCTTTTTGCGCACTTATTTTTCTCATATAGCTTGCGTGTGGTCTGCTTTTATGCCTTGTGCAATGTCAATATCTTCTATACTTTTTCAATACATACAAAAAGATATCAACTAAGACATAAAAGTGACTTCCTTCATTCACCTTTATAACATGAGATTCAAATATTTCAACTTGTATCTGTTCTCAGTTACTTAGGATCACAAAGTTTTCCACTCTCCTTTTCGAAAATGGAATTAAAAGTTTCAACTTACATCTAAGTTCCATCTACTAAGGATTGTGAAATTATCCAAACAACCTAACGCATGCTTTTTCTCACTTTTTGAGTTCATTTTTTTTTACGCTTTTGTTCATTTTGCTTAGTTTTTCAAAAATACAACTGTGCATATTCATATTTATGATTCAAAATAAACTTTAACATGTATCTATCATCATTTCCTCGAAATCCGAATAAACAACCATAATTTTTAGATCTATGTCAGAAAAAATTTTCGTGGGGCTTAAAAATCCTCTAAAAACATTAGATTTGAAATAACATTCATATAAGTTCAAACTCTTTCTTTAAAAATCTACTTTTCATGTGAGATATGTAAACATGTGCAAGAACGTAAACAGAAATATCAAGGTATGCAAACTACACCCTCCCCCATGCTTGAATGACACTGTCCCAGTGGCACTCCCCCATGCTTGAATGAAACTAAGTGAATGCACATGAGAGAATTAAATGAGGGAAAGAGTAGAATGAATTAAAAATACACGCTCTATGAATGTAATGTATACATGACAAAACATGAAACTCATAGAAAAGATAGAAAACGAAAAATAAAACCAAATGAAATCTACAAATCCTAACAAAAAATGTAAAACTGTACAGAATATGGGTTGCCTCCCATAAAGCGCTAAGTTTCACGTCCCCAGCCAAACGGATCCCTGGAAAAAATCCTTCATCGTCCATGAGATCAATGGACATGAAGTCAGACTCAATCGGGCTCTCTATGAAAAATAGTGTCATCAGTGACACTGCGCACTATGTTCCCGTCCTGTTTACCTCTAAATGGCTCAAAGTGCCCGATCCAACTCAACTCACCTATCTGATTTTCACGTAATTCTAGGTGATCATCTTCTAGTGATTCCTTATCCTCCTCATGAGGTGGATCACTCAATAACCAAACATATTTTGCTTCTACGAGGTCTTGAATGACATCAACCTCGAAAGAAGCCTCCTCAACAGTAGGCCCCATAGCAGCACGAAAAATGTTTAGCCGTATCTTCCTATTTCCGAATGACACATCCATTGCACCAGTGCGGCAATTGATGCACGCATTGACGATAGCTAGGAAGGGGCGACCGAGAATAATAGGAGTCTGCTGTGGACTATCAACTCCCTCCATATCTAATATCACGAAGTCGACAGGGAAATAACAATCCTCCACCTTGACTAAAACATCTTCAAGTATCCCTCTTGGGATCTTGATAGATCTATCTGCGAGCTGAAGAGTCATAGGTGTAGGTTTCATCTCTTTTAATCCAAATTGGTCATAAAAGAAACCCGGCAAGATGTTAACACTTGCCCCAAGGTCGAGCAATGCACGCCCAACAGTGATGTTTCCTATGACGCAAGAGATGATAGGAGTCCCTGGGTCCTTGAGCTTAGGTGGGGTTTGATGTTGCAATACTGCACTCACCTGCCCAGTTAAATAAATCTTTTTCTGCACATGGGACATCGACTTCCTTTTCTGCGTACAAAGTTCTTTGAGGAACTTTGCATATGCAGGGACCTGTTGAATAGCATCTAGTAAGGGGAGGTTTATTTGAACGTGCTTGAATATCTTAAGCATCTCTTGCATGTTCACTCCGGACTTACCTAATGCTCTCGACCTTTCTAACGCCTCAGGAAAGGGGGCTTTGGGAATGTAGGATGGTGAAGGCTCAGATGGAAGAA
Source organism: Nuphar pumila (assembly GCF_984573655.1). Classification (NCBI taxonomy): domain Eukaryota; kingdom Viridiplantae; phylum Streptophyta; class Magnoliopsida; order Nymphaeales; family Nymphaeaceae; genus Nuphar; species Nuphar pumila. The sequence continues at coordinate 106,869,330 of NC_143250.1, read as the reverse complement.
CCTTCTCGCTTTCCTGAGGTAAGTTATTAGGGACAGACTGCTTTTCGCTTATGTTCTCTCTTTCTTCTGCAGTCTCCCTCGCTTGGTACTGCTTCCCACTCCTAAGGGTTACTGCTTGAGCTTGATCTTTATGTGCATCAGTCATATGCAAGCTACGCATGGGTTCCTTTCCCTTAGGGTTGACAATAGGCTGGCTAGGTAATGTCCCCTCACTTCGCCTGCTGAGTGCTTCGGCAAGCTGTCCCATTTGAGTCTCTAATTTTGCAATAGACTGGGTATGTGAGCTCAAAGCTTGCAAAATCTTATCCTCAAAAGATTGGCTATGCAAAGGCTCGTGAGACTGGGGTTGAGTATAAACAGGTTGGACTGAGGGATAACTGGATCTTTGAAATCCAGGTGCATAACCACCTTGACTTGGTTGACTATGGGAAGGGTTGGGGGGTTGGATCTGTGAGTTGTGCCATGAGAAATTGGGATGATTTCGCCAGCCCGGATTATAAGTGTTGGAAAATGGATTATGTACGGGCCTAGCGAAGTTTTGAGCCATCTGAGCTTGCTCTTGGACAAACTCAGGATATTGTGGCGCAACTGGGCACTCGAAGACATGGTGTGCAGGACTCGCACACAATGCGCACACCTGCATGGCAGGGGAGGGACCCAACAAAAACTGATCTAATTTCTGTGTCAGTTGGTCTACCTTGTTGCTCAACTTAAGGTTCATCCCTAACTCGAAAATACCTGCCTTCTTAATGCTATCCTGTGCAGGTGCAGCCCTATCAAATCGTGAGGCTGTCGCATGGTGCATCGAATTCTCACTCAATGTCTCAAAAAGTGACCATGCTTCATCCTCACTTTTGAGCATAAATGTGCCCCCACACGCGGCATCCACCATTTGACGATTCTTTTCAGTAAGACCGTCATAGAAATATTGCACTAGTTGCCAGCGAGGCACCTGGTGGTGGGGACACTTGCGGAGAAGATCTTTCAATCTCTCCCATGACTCATGAAACTGTTCTCCCTCAATTTGGGAAAAACTGGTTATCGCTTTACGAAACTGGTTCGTTTTACCAATTGGGAAATATTTCTTTAAAAATTCTCTTTGCATATGTTCCCAAGTGGTAATTCGAACAGTATCTAATGATTTTAACCAACTCTTCGCTTTGTCCTTCAGAGAGAAGGGGAACAGGGTCAACCTCATCGCGTCATCTCCAAAGTTGTTGATTCGCACTGTCGAGCAAATCTCTAAAAATTCATCGAGGTGACGATATGGGTCTTCATTGCTAAGGCCATAAAACGAGGGTAACATTTGGATCACACTGGCCTTTATCTCGAAATGGTTTGCTCCTACATCAGGTTTTGTGATGCAGGAGGCGGGAGTGTAAGTGTTGGGCATGAAATACTCCCTCAGAGGACGGGTAATCTGCTGATTCTCAGCCATGGTTGCAGATCTCTGGGCTCTTCTAATAAGGGACTCAGGGTCCTCAATCGGCTCTACCAGCTCGGGGTCAAGTGAGCGTCGCCCTTGCATACACCTTAGAGTAGACCAGTGTAGCACACGTCCTAACTTTGGGTTTTCTACCTAACTAACGCACTAAGCGGCCAAACCACGCAAACCACAAAGCGAGTAAACTAAAAACAACAAAAACTAAACAAACACCACGCAGTTACACATAACAGAGATTATGCATGAGAAATATAAAATCTATGTGTACGGTACCAATCGTACACAGTCACCTCTAAGGGGATCCTAATAGGTGGGCTGTGCAGAAAAGTAAGCTCGTCTCTAAGATATGCACATACGTGGTTCTAAACCTAAATGCAACACAAACACTAGGCAATAAAGTGAATACTAATATTACGCCGTTCCCCGGCAATGGCGCCAAAAATTTGATGTCTTCTTTTAAATCGTTGTAATTTTGAAAAAGATTTTTAAATGTAAAACATGTGAAAACCAGACATCAAATAATAAAAACCGGTTCTCACTAGTGGATGAGACCGGGTCGAACTCAGGGAACGGGAATATATCGTATTCAAGCACACAAATCTAAACTAATCTTTATTGCCGAATTATTGAAATGTAAAATGTTTCAAAAGAGGTAAAAACAACTAACTATTACAACAAATGAATACCCTTCGCAGAGGGCGTAAAGTGCAATATTTACAAACCCAATTTCAAATTTCTAATTCTAAACTAAAAAGTAAAATGAAGCTTTATTCTTCGTACTTCATGTCACGTAATCGCTTCCGCTCCAGTCTGTGCTATCCTGCACAATTCAAATGAACACGAGCAGTACAACAGAGAGAAGTAAAAACTATATTAAGCAAATTATACTAATTAATTGCTTAAAACATGAAAGAATTCTAATGACAATTAAAACTATATGTAATAATTGACACTTAACCAAATTTCAACTCACTAATACTTAACTACATGAAATCTAACTATTTCAATTAACTAATAGTGAAGACAATTAACTACTATCATTTCCTCAACAAAACATGAAAAATACACTATTAAGGAATTGAATCAAGGACTTGATATGAAACAAGAAGACTAGTAAACTGAAAATATCATAAAAAGGAATTGTAAAAACAGATATTTGGTAAAAAAAACATATTTGAAAACAGGAATTACATGTAATGAAAGACAGGAAACCTAAAAAAATTGAATTCAGGAAATGAAAAACAAGGAATTACTAAAAAAATTCAAGAAAAACTAAATGTAAATGAAGACATGAGAATTTTCAGAAAACACAATAATCGATGAAATCAGAAAAACAATCAGAAATCGGCTAAAAATAACTAACATTACAATTGAAAAACAATGAAACTGAAATCTAATTCAGAAAGCAATCAGAAACGCAAAACAAACTAACTATCATTACAATTGAAAAACAATGAAACTAAAACAGGAAATCCTATGATGAATAAAAAAATTATGATGAACCAGAATTGGAAATCAAACAAAACGAATCTAAAATTGAACAAGATTAAAAACAGGGATGAAGAGCTGATGCTAAGATCAAAGTTCTATTTACCAGTTTTTATTTTTCTTTCTTATTTTTTTTATTTTTCTGAAACAAAACATAAACACACAGGTGATCGATTGAAAAAGAAAACAGAAAAAAAAAACAAAGAAGAAGAAGAAGATGAAGAATTAGAATAAAATGAAGAGGAGGAAGAAATAGAAGAAGAAGAAGATCGGATGAAGAAAAATCGGAGGAAGAAGAAGAAGATCTGAAGAAGTAGAAGAAGAAGAAGCTGCAGAAGATGAAGATTCGGATGAAGAAGAAATAAAGAAGAAGAAGAAGAAGAAGAAGAAGAAGCAGAGCATGAAGAAGAAGAGGAACTGAAGAAATCGGAAGAAAAAGTGGCGACAGAAATCGGAAGAAGATGAAATCAAAAAGAAAAAATATATCGGCTGAAGAAAAAGAAGAACTGAAGGAGAAGAGGAAGAAGAAGAAGAAGATTTGAAGGAGAAGAAGAAGATTACTCAGCAGTCACCGTGAACCTGAGGGATTAGAGAAGTTGCTGGCCTCCACCATCAACGTCGTCGCCGGATTGAGTAGCCACCTCCACCAGAAAGAAAAGAGAGAAGTAGGGAGAAGGAGAAGAAGGAGGTAAGAAGTGGTGGAGGGAAAAGAGGGGAAACGGGAGAAGCTTTGGCGTGAATGAGTGAAGACGCCTTATTTTTCTGTTTTGGGGGTTTTTAAAAACAAGCAAACCGGTTTTGAACCGGTTTGCTGTTTGTTTTAACAAAATCCAAACCGGTTTCACCGAATTATTTTCTTTATTTTGAAATGCAAACCGGTTAAACCGGTTTGTGATATATTTTTTCATTTTTTTCATGAAATCAAACCGTGTAAAACGGTTTGTTATTTTATATATATTTTTTCAGTTTTTTAAAATTCAAAAACTATGTAATCCTAGTTTATTCTAAAGTTTTCGAAAATTAAAATCAAAACTTATAAAGAAACTAAAAAAACTATTCTAACTATTTATTTCTATTTAATTTTTTTTCTTTTCTAAAAAAAAACAAACATTTAAAATGATTTTATTAACAATTTAAAACTATTTTCTCTATTCTTTATTTTTTATTTTATTTTTACTTGAAAACTAAAACTAAACTACTATGAATATAACAAAAACTAAAATATGTATAAAAAATGTAAAATAAAACTATTTTTTCATGCATTTTCTATTTTTAAATCATTTTAGCACATTTACTCGAGAACTAACATAAAATTGAGTTTTTGAAACATTTTCTCATGAAATCATGCATATTTTTATATGAAATATCCCTAAAATATATGCATGATCAAGCACGCCGGTTCACGGAGGACGACAGGGTTGATATCGGAGGACGCCGACACCGGAGAGCACATCGGTTATGTGCAGAAGACCCCGCAGTGGCGGGTCGGTCCGCTTGGGTCTAAGACCCTGTGCAATGCCTGTCGAGTGCGGTACAAGTCCGGCTTATTGCTACCGGAATACCGCCCGACAGGGATCAATTTTTTTTTTTTTTTTTTTTAATTTAGCGACGGATTAGCGACGAATAATTTTTGTCGCTAATCTGTCGCAAATTAGCGACGAAAGTAACGACAGATAAGTTTTGTCGCTAATTAGCGAGGAAAAATTTGCGATGGGCGCTATTCAGTGCTAATCCATCGCTAAACTGTTTAGCGACAGATTATTGATGGATATCGTCCGTCGCTAATCCACGATTTTCTTGTAGTGTTTATACAGGTTTAAGATAAAAAAAAACTTTATCTAAACTCATATAAAAAGTAAGATCTCATCTAATCCAACAAATGAACGGCATGCAAGCTAGAAAATGAACTGCTATCAATTTGGCAATCTTGTTCAAACCTTCTATAATAGATGGAATGATGTTTGTTGCAGGTTTGCTTGAGGTAGGAATTTCAACAAGGTGTGAGTTTGGTGACGAAGAGCTTCAACAATGAGAGAACGAGATAAAATATTGGTATTTTTTATTGGGAGCTGAGTGAGGAAGAGATGAACACCATTAAGAGCTCTCTTCCACAGGGTAGACTGTACGGTTGCCCAACTTTCATATCTCCTGGTGGCCACATCCAAACCCCTCAGCAATTATGAGATGGGGAGATATGAAAGCCCTTAAAATAGATAAACACATGCAGCTCTTTGTAGAATAAGGATTTGATTGAAAGAATTTTTCAAGACCCTTCCTTGCTTCGTCATGATATCATATCAATTTAATGTCGTTCATCTCGAGAGATGAATGACAGTCTTCAAACTTATGTCTTCATATTTACAATAAATGAGAAATAATTAGTTTATGTATTTCAATAAAAATAAATGTTTGAGTTGATTCCTTGCATGTTGATGCAGCTTTTAGCATTTTGTATACAGCAGTCAGAGTTGTGAACTGGTTCGACATAGGTTTTTTTTGCCTCGACCCATAACTGGACCCGTTTTGAAATAGCGTGTCATGTTTTAGATCCAGATCTAAATTGGATCGTAAAATGAAGCTTTATATCCAGTTGGGATGTGAAACGTTGTGGTACATAGGAATGCCAATGGGTTGGATTTAAACTGACATCAAACCCGAATCTGGATTTGATTAGTCCGATTTAGTAGCCAAATTCGGATCCAAACTTGGTATTGAGTGTTTGCATCCGAATCCAAGTCTGAGTATGACTAAACCATGAATCCATTTACATGTAAATATCAGATTTTAATCTAGTTGCATCTTGATTCAGTTTTATCTGATTTCATCCAACTCCAATTAGGTCGGACACGGTAATGCCTAGATCCAACCCAAGTCCAAATGTTTGCATGCCTAGTGGTACTTCCTCTGTCAAAAAGATAAAATGGCCTGGGGAATAAGGTTCGACCATATTTTCTTCTTCCTGCTCTCCCCTTCACTGGATTAAGGAGGCGTACTTGTTGCTTTGGCCTTAATTGAAAGAGTGCCACGATTAGATATCTCGTCTTCTCTTGTTCCCGGATGGTCATCCCCTTGCTCTGGGGTTGCAGGATCTTTGTGATGGAATAATACCTTTGCCAATCTGGGCTTGGATATATCCATCACTCCCTGTTTAAAATAGACCAGTTACATAATAAGGTTGAAAACCCATCATTCTATTTTGTGAAACGGTGCATGGAAGATGAAGATTAAAGTTGGGGTTGGCAATGGGCCGGGTGGATCGGTGTGCCAAGTCGACCAGACCCACCATGGGCCGAGTTTGGGTCAAGGTTTTAGGCTCTGACTCTTTTGTGATTGGGCCGAAACCCGACCTGTTATATACATGGGTCGGGCCTAGGTCGGTGCACGGGATACTGAGCCGACCCAATAGGTTTGAGCTACTTAATTAATTTTTTAGTAGCTGGTTGCATAGTGACTTGGTAACTATTATTGTTTACCTATTTAGTTACATTGCTTATATGAGCAATAGAAAGATAATTAGATAGATGCATTAATCTTTCATTTAATTCATTGATTTTAGTATTATAAAAATTAATTTATGAACTTCATTCCAAAATAACCTACAAATGGGTTTGGGTCGGATTGAACCTACCTGCTGAACATTGGTCCATTGGGCCAATGGGCCAGGTCATGAGCTGCTCTTCAAACCGGAGCCTGTTAAGAACATTCGGTAATAGACCACTGTATATCATCTAATTTAACTAATGCGTGCTATCTTACTTTTGTTTGTAAATATTGTAGTCATGTGAATCACCCGTAAGGAGAACCATTGTTTTGTCATATGTTTAATCAAATAAAGGGGAAAGTTTCACATTGGCTCAAAGTGCTAGTCTTGATTCACTTTGACATCAAACACATTTTATTGAGCTCATTGTAACGTTTCTTACATTAATAAATTGGTAGTGGTTCTCCAAACCCATAGCATAGTGTTAGGTGTGGATGTCTTCAAAGTGGTTTCGCAGTTTCTTGGATTAAAGTTGTTATTAATTGAGCCTTCATGTACAAATCCAAGTTGATTTACAAGCACATAAACCTTGAACTGATCTTCTGGCCAGATTACTACTCTTTTTATAGCATGAAATCTATCAAAACCGAATTCTTACAAAGTTGTAATGATATACAAAAATGACAGTATTTCTCATAGGCATTTCAACAAGCACTTGGCACTCATATTTTGAGAAGTATCTCTGAAAATTGTGGGGCCCACAGAAAAACGTTGGTTTTGGCATATCATCTGATCCGACCACCTCTGATTTGAGTGGCGAGAATTCAAGCACGTCTCTTGACCGATTACCTTGTTTTTTTTTTTTTTTTGCTTTTGGATTTGGACGAATTAGTGGCTTAGAATTTAGTGTAGTCAACCGCGTATTCTACTATTCTCATTTTTCATAATCACTTTTTTTTGTTGTTGGTAAGCTCCCATTTTTCATCTCTTAGCAAACTAAAAGGGTGCCATTTTCTCAACTCCATTGCTGTAAAAAGAAGGCAGGGAGGGATGAGCAGAAGTGGAACAGGATTGTTGTCATTATTGGTGATCACGGTGTTATCGTTATCAGTGGGGGGAACAGGAACGATGGGGCTGCAGCTGCTTATCCAGAACGGGATGGCGTCGATGCAGCAGCAGCTGCTGCATCCCATCATACTGGTGCCCGGCAGCGGGGGCAATCAGCTGGAGGCCCGACTGACCGACGCCTACAAGCCGTCCAGCGTCTTCTGCGGGCGCACCTTCAAGGACCACTGGTTCAGGCTGTGGTTCGACGCCTCCGTCCTCGTCCCACCCTTCACCAGATGCTTCGCCGATCGGATGACGCTGTTCTACGACCCCGCAACCGACGCGTACCGGAACGCACCGGGCGTCGAGACGAGGGTCCCCCACTTTGGTTCCACTCGAGCCCTTGAGTACCTCGATCCCAACCTCAAGTAAGTTTTTTCTTTTTCTTTTCTCCTCTGTATCCAAGATCCAACCGAGTTTCAAAACTAATGGGATTCGGTTAAGAAAACTGAATCCAGTTAGTAATCGGATTCGGATTCGGATTCGGATTCGGATTCGGATTGGGTACCAAGATTTCATGACCAAATTCATGGATGTCCCATTCCGACGGATATCTGAATCCGATTACATGTAGTTTTGGGATTCCATGTTAGCTTTTTCCCATCCCAATTAGAGTCGAAATCCGAGTCCGATTAGCCAAATTTCCAAGTAATGGGAATTTATATCGGCTACATCGACCCAAATCTGAACCGTTTACATCTCTTCAAGGCCCTCATGGGTGCTGGTGTTTGGTTATTGGTTGGGTCACAAAGATATGAGTACTAGCTGCAGCCTATTCAAGCTGGAAATTAAAAAACAAAAAGAGGATATGGTAGCATGGAGTCATCAGAACTAAAAATATGAGCATTTTCAACACTTTTTTTTTTTTTGCAAATCCAATCATATGGATGTGCTTGGCATGGTGAATTTACCAGAAATCAACCCTTGAATCGTATATTTTTTATGAAAAAAATGTGATTTTTCAATGCTTGAATATTTATGAAGATTATCAGCTATTGATTTTAAAGCCTTAAAAAATCTAACTTATGCATCAAGATTGGATGATTCAAGAGAAGGTTCTTATAAAACCAAGCATGTAAATAACATCCGCACAGTAAGATTTAAGAGAAAAGAGCAAAGAATCATGATTCACACATTAGTTCTCATATTTCCAATTCTCATATTCTAGATTCTCTAATAACATGTATTTCTTTTAATTGTGTAATCAATAAAAACTGTTTTTTTATATTTTAATAGGTAAAAATGTAGTCCATCTCGTCTCACTTGGGATATGTGGGAGTGGGGCACATGCACCTTCACTCAAATGAAATGCGGTGGTGATATTCTTTTCATATGTAAATGTTACGCAAATAGGAAAATATTGTCTTATAGTAGCAAACTTGGTCCTATGCCTAGATGATTATGATACACGGGCCATCGTTGAAACAAGGAAACCAACTCTAATGAATCAAGTCCAAAATCGGCTTAGGGATGGCAGTGGACCAGGGTGGGGGACAAGGTCTCCACCCCCGCCCCGTATCAAAATATTACCCTCCATCCCTGCACTAGTTTTGATTTTAATCTCCATCCCAGTTTCATGTCCTCCATCCCCGGTTCAAACGGGGCCAGACGGGCGGGCCCCGTTTTCCCTTGGTCCATTGGGCGAGGCCCCATTTCTCCTTGGTACACTGCCTTCTATAAAGAAGGATCGGGGATGGGCCAAGGCAGAGATCAAGGATGGAGATGGGGCAGGGCAGTGCGGGGGAAAGTGTAAGTCCATCCCCACACGGGTTTTGATTTTAACCTCCATCCTCATTTCATGTCCTTCATCCCCAGTTCAAACGGGGCAAGGCGGGCTTGTCCATTAGTCGATTTATATAACTCCTGAATGGTATACTAAGCCCTACTTGTTTTGCTAGCTTAATTCCTTAAGGCGACCTAAGATAACAAAGATACCAATTATCACTTGCAGGCACATAACCTCATACATGGCACCCCTAGTCAAGGCTCTTGAGGAAATAGGGTACGTGGATGAGCACACCCTATTCGGTGCACCCTACGACTTCCGCTACGGCCTTGGCAACAACCATTCTTCATCAGTGGGCTCACAATTCCTATCAAATCTCAAAGCCCTGGTAGAGAAAGCAAGCTCCTTAAATGGAGGCAAGAGGGTCATCTTGGTCAGCCACAGCCTAGGAGGATTGTGGACCCTCCATCTCCTCAATCAAAACCCATTGTCATGGCGCCGGAAGTATGTACAACACTTCATTGCTTTATCCCCACCATGGGCTGGTACTGTTCAAGAACTAATCGTCTTCGCGTCCGGCTACTCACTGGGTGTGCCTCTTGTGAACCCATTGCTCGTCAGGTCCGAGCAGAGGAGCTCCGAAAGCAACCTCTGGCTTCTCCCTTCCCCAATGGTGTATGGAAGAAAGCCTCTGGTGATTACGCCAAACAGAACGTATTCGGCTTCCGACGTATCCGAATTCCTCGTCGATATCGGCTTCCCTGAGGGTGTTTATCCCTACAAATCACGCATTTTGCCACTAATGTCCAAGCTGGTTGCACCTCTGGTGCCTGTAACTTGCATAATTGGAACTGGGGTCGACACACCTGAGACTTTGTTTTATGGTAGGGATGGATTTGACAAACAGCCTGAGGTTGTTTATGGAGATGGTGATGGAACTGTAAACTTGCTTAGCCTGTTGGCTGCTGTATCGGCTTGGGAGGGCGTGGGGAACCAATCACTCAAGGTGACAAGGTTGCCCCATGTCTCTCATACGTCCATCTTGAAGGATGAAGTTTCTATTCGAGAAATCATTCAGGAGGTTTCATCCATAAATTCTCTTGTGACAAGTTTGTTGAAATGAATGGTACACTTTCTGAATATTGCTCCAACACCCTCGTGGCTTACAAAATGACAGGATTCAGTTGCATGGTTTGTGGTCATTTTTTTATTTGTAAAAACGACATTGAAACTTTTTTTTATAATCTTCAATTCATTTTTTATGGTTTCTGTGACCTGTCACTCGTTGTCAATGGAGCAGTTGTTTAAAAGATACATTTTACGTATTATCGGGCCAACTTTTGCCCTCAATTTCAAATAAATTCGTTTCTGAAATTTTTAATATAGGTTTCTATTTCTTCGAAACTGTCAAACAAAGACCTAATTTTTTTTTTAGGGCACGTTTGAATGGGCATCCCGCAGACGCACGTGATGCATAGGGATGGCAGTGAACCGGGGTAATCAGAACAGGCCTCGTTTAAGACAGGAGTGAAGGACAAGAAATGGAGAATGAACCAGGGATGGACTTTTACTTTTCCTGCTCTGCTTTGTCCTTGAACTCCATTAGTAAAATGATTAAAATATTTTTAGTTATTTAATAAAATTACATATAACTCTTATATATATATATATATTCTAATATTAAATTTCTATAACTAAAACCTAAACTGACTCTTTCTGTTTCTTTAGTTCTCTTTCCTCTCTTTCCTTCAGTCTAATAACCCTTTGGGCCTCCTCTCAAGGCTTTTTATGCCGCTTTGCATAATAACTTGATCCTTTTGGCAGCTTTGCCTCTCATTTTTCTTCTTAGGAACGCATCGATAGGAGACGGAGACGATAGATGTGGTAAGATGCAAGAACGAAAACAAGAATGAGGACGGAAACGGAATGGGGTCGGGGATGGAGACGAGGATGGTAAATTTGAGACGGGACGAGGCTGAAGGTCCAAAGTCCCTCTGTCACATAGATAGACAAGGGATGGAGGTCACTATTTTGAGATGGAGTGAGGATGGAGACCTTGTCCCCAACACCCACCCTAGTCCACTGCCATCTCTAATGATTTACCCACAATCCGGATGCTCTTTTTTTGAACTGACCCCCCTAAAACGGTGGAGATGGGACGGTTTTTTAAAAACAACAGAAAAGCCTCTTCAAACAAACTGGACAGTGTGTTCTGGATAGGATCACTGTTCTGTCTGTCCGAAGCAAGCTGTTCTGTCCTAACCTGTGCAGGTAGTCAAACACATCCGTATCTAAATCACAAGCAAATCTTCATCGTGAAGAGGTCAAACTGTTTACTTTTTCTTCTCGCTGAGAATGAACGAGTATTTTACAATTTTCAAGGGACATCACAAAAAACTAAAAACCACACACGTTTTCCAAAATGATAGGTGTTAATGACATGAGGCCCCTATGATTGCATTTCTTATGACAGCCACGCATCTCAACATTTATTGAGATGGAGCCAACGCCCATCTCAAAAAATACCAAGATAGGCTGTGTGGGCGATGCATGATGCAGCGACGCTGTATATTACGTGAACACTATTTGAAATAAGGGGCAAAAGGTTATCCCACAAACGAAATTTTTTCTAAATTATTCAATTGTTAAACATTTTTGCTGGCTTAAGAGAGCATAACATGGCTTTGTGTGTTTTCTTCAGCATTAATTACGCCAAAAATAACCTATAGTGATGGCTCCAATCCATCATTATAAGTAAAAAACCGTCACTAATAGTGATAGCTTAGTGTCTGACACTATAAGTTCGATTACTTTTACTTATAGTGACTATTTGGAGCTGTCACTGTATGTTCCAGCAGTATCTGCTTAATCGGTGAGTGCTTAATGAAAACGCACTAATGCTGGCCATTGGATCTCATTTATATTCAATGGCCAGCGTCACTATTATTTAAAAAACTGTAAAATGCATCTCTCTCTCTCTCTCTCTCGTGGAGACACAGTCCATTCCCCACCCCTGAGATGAGCACCGCCTGAGCAGTCGAGCACAACCCTTACAAGTGTGTTTTCTCTCTCCCTCTCATTCTCCGTCCATGCTTTTTTGGAAGCAACGGGCAAGGGTGAAATGGCTTGCGGCCGGAGACGGTAATACTAAATTTTTTCACTCATATGCTTCTCATCGTCATAGGAGGAATGTCATCCCATCAATCACCATTGGGAATGTTTCGTACCTTAATCAACACGTTATTTCAGCTGTCACTCAGTATTTCAAAGATTTATATTTTGTTTCACTTACTGCGAAAGGTGTCATTGGTCATGTTTCTGTTGGTTCGATTCGGCAAGATCAAACTAGAATTATGCAAATGAAGTTCTCTGAAGATGAGATTTTTAGGGCAATCAAAGGTTTGTCAGGGTGGAAAGCTTCAGGTTATGATGGGTTTCATGTGGATTTCTTCAGAATTTTTTGGTCTTGTGTGAAGCCTGATGTTATTAACATGTTTGATGAGTTCTATTGCAACTCTAGATTGCCTATTCAAACCCACTTGGCAATTATTTCTTTAATTCTGAAAGATGATGCTGCAACTGATATCTTTAGGTTTCGCCCGATTTCTGTTATGAGTGCCCTTTATCGGATGATTGCCAAGGTGTTGGCTAATAGGTTGAAGGTCGTGGCTCACCATTTTTTTTCGAACTCTCAGTTCGCCTTTATCCACAATAAGAGGATTCAACATTCATTCATCTTGGCCTCTGAAGTCATTCACTCCTTACATCTTAGTGGTCATGCCTATTTTTCTCTTAAATCAGATTTTCATAAAGCCTTTGACTCTGTGCATTGGCCTTTCTTATTTCAAATGTTATCCAATTTTGGCATTGGTCGTCGTTTTTCTGGGTGGGTGAGGGAATCGGTCTCTAATGCTCAGGCCATGATTAAGATTAACGACACTAGAGGTGGTCAGATCAAATTGGGGCGTGGACTAAGGCAAGGCTGCCCTCTATCGCCTTTGTTGTTCAATGTCATTGCTGAGGGTCTCGTGGTGTTGCTCAAGCGTGCTGCGGAGAAGCGCCTGATAGATCATCTAGATCTTCCAAATTTTTTGGACCATATTCTTATTTATGCTGATGATATGATTATTTTTGGTCGAGTAAACATGCAGCAAATGCTTAGATTCAAGCTTATTCTCCAGCTCTTTCTTTCTCTTTCTGGGCTTTCCCTAAATGATAGCAAATGCTCTATTACTATGTTCAATGTTCTGTATCTTATGCTTGCAGCGGGTCAACAGATTTTCAATTGTGCAATCTCTGAGTTGTCGATGACGTATTTGGGCCTGCCGTTACAAGTGAAGCGCCTCTCTTCCGCTGCTTGGGCTCCAACTATTCAAAAAGTGAAAAACAAGCTTTTTTCGTGGCAGGCATCTTATCTCTCCATTGCTGGCCGTCTGACTTTAATCAGACATGTTCTTTCTTCTATCCCTGAATTCTTCATGTCAATGTTTGTGATGCCTGTGGGCGTGGAGAAGCAGATTTGTCGTTTAATGACGGATTTTCTTTGGTCTGGGTGTCAGCTTAAGAGTAAGCGCCATTTGGTTGGTTGGCGAACGGTGGTGTTACCTAAGCGTATGGCTGGCTTAGGTGTTTTTGCTCCAAGACAAAGGAGTATTGCTCTTGTGGCCAAACAATGTTGGATGGCCCATCAACCAGGTTCTCCTTGTGCTCGTTTGCTTCATGCTAAATATGGTGCTCCTGATTTATCTAATTTTCGTCATGGAACCCGGGGGCTGGCAATCTCGCACTTGCGAAGCATATGGCTGAGAGCTTTATTGTCCTTCAGAGATAAAATTGGGGATGCAGGTAATTATGATCAGTGGTTGCATTGGGCTATTGCACCAAATGGTGCGTTCCACACCCACAAAGTGTATAGATCGTTGCTCCTCCCAGGGGCAGATTGGTTCCCTGAGTGTGCGTTATGGGGTAAGGGCCCTACCCCAAGATCTCGGGTCTTGGCTTGGTTAATTTTGCATGATAGGGTTCAGACTCAGTTATTTAAAGAAGTTGGGCTTTCAGTTTCCAAGTTGGTGTGTGTTGTGTCAAGCTGCTGAAGAAACTACTTTTCATTTATTCTGGTCCTGCCCAATCTTCGTGGCTCTATTTAATAGCATGTGGAGATCTTCGAATGTAATTGTCAAAGAGGAGTCTTTTGCGCTTGATCTGCTCCTAGGCCCTATTGAAATTAGACGTTGCAAGCGGTGGAGACTGATCTGGAAGACATGGTTGCTTACTACTTGGTGGTTTGTTTGGATGGCACGCAATGATGCTACTTTCTGTCAAATTCCGGTCATCCTTAACAATCTTGTCCATAAAATCTTGGTTGATGTATACGCGATTCTACGTATGCATCTTAGAGACCTCTCTTTCCATCTAAACAACGTTCACTCATCGGTGGTTCCTTCTTATCTAGAGGATCATGGTTGAGCTTGGCTTTGTTGTTTGTTGCTAGCTGGCTGTAGTTTCTTTTTCTTTTCCTTTTGCTTTTGTTTTTGTATATTTTAGTTTTGTTTTCTATTTTGTTCGGTTCTTGGTTTCAACATTTTGTTGATCTTCATGAGTGATAATGTTGATCCTCTTTCGGCTCTCTCACCCTCACTCTCCCGCCCTTTTTTTCCATCTCTCAGCACACCTCTCCTTCTGCAGTCCTCTGAGCCCCTCCTACGATCGTTAGAATTGCCTGTGCCACCAATCCGTTGAGCTCCCTTAACCCCCAAATCGGGCCAAGCCCCGTCGGATGCACACGGAGGTCTGGTCTCTCTCTCTCTCTCTCTCTCTCTCTCTCTCTCTCTATATATATATATATATATATATATATATATATATATATATATATATATATATATCCGTCTGTAGAACGTTGATTTTTTTCGTGTAGATCTGATTGTCAAGGATCGGGTGGGACTTGTGAGCCCTCTCAAGGTAAAGGGGTTTTTGGGTCCTTGACTGTGTTTTCTTTAGGGTTTTTCTTTGTCCTGTTGGATTCAAGTGTGGCTAGATGAGTAAACAATTTAATTTCCCCCTGATTAGTGCTTGCCGAGTATGAATTACTTTATAATTGGACGTTGAATTTCGAATCTGAATTTCTTTATGGACTTTGTGTTTGCAAATGATGTTTTGATTTACCTTTATAGATCAATTGGTCTTTTTTTTTAGGTATGAACCACCTAGCTGGGATATGATCTATTGGTCTTTTTTTGGGTATCAATTTTTTTTATTTTAGGTATGAACCACAATGCTAGATAAAATCATATCCCCTCATCATTTTATGTTCATTTCAGGAAGAAAGTTACATGAGCGATATTGAAGGTCACAATCTTTTTTGCAAATTGGATCTCTCAAAAGCTTTTGATACGGTCTGGTGGGAATTCCTTCTTACTTGCTTCTAAAGAATTAATTTTGGTGTCAAATGATACAAATGGATTAAGGAGCTTCTTCGCATCTCAAGTACGGTGATTTGCATCAATGGCAATCAAGGTGCGTTCTTTTAACTTGAAGAGGGGTTTGCGTCAATGCGACCCATTTTCTCTACTATTTCTTCTTGTTATGGAGGCCTTATCATTCATTTTGAATTCGACCATCATTGAGGGAGTTGCTTGGATTTCAACACTTCTCACATTCTATTTGCTAGATATTTTTGCATCAATGGTCTAAAGACTTGTTATGTTCCTTTTAAGTAGTCGACATTGGTAGATAATTTTGCTACTAAGCTCTTCGGATGCCAACTTGGAGAGCTCCCACTAAAATATCTTGGTCTCTCACTCCATATTGGAATCTCAAGAAAGATTTTGGAGGATAGTTGAGAAAAAAGTGACGGTAAATCAATTCTTGGGCTGGCTTTAACTTGGCACTTGTGGGGAGGGTAACTCTTGTTAAACATGTGCTTTCTAGTTACTTTTTGCACTTTGTTCAAATTTTTTCAATTCTACAAAAAAAAATTAGGAAGAGGATTACTAAAGCTTTTCAATTTTTCTTATTGTCAGCAAAGGGAACTAAAGAAAAGCTAGATGCATTTGGCATCCTGCGAAGCAGGTTATATGTCCCCCCCCCCCCCCCCCGAAAACGGTCGTTAGCTACATCGCGTGTTCGGGGATCCCAATGAGTGCCATGTATGTAAGCATGTGGTGGCTTGTATCCCCATGTTTGTCAGCATCAGTTAGCGTCGAAGTCTGGTGCGATTGCAAAGACTTAAGTATCATTTCCTCCATTGGTGTCATAAAAATAACGATTCTAGAAAAGGAGTGATTGCAAAGACTTAAGTACCCTGAATATGGTTATTTAAGACACAGTCCCTGCACTGCAGGATTATCCGAGAAAGGAATCCCCTCGAAGAAGGCCATGAACATCAACCCTCTCTCTCTCCCTTCTCTTTCTGTCTCTGTGCACATCCAACAGACGATCCTACACTGCTTCATCAAGCACTGACTGACCTGCACACTGACTGTAGCATGATTCAACTTGTTGAATTGTGGAGCCTGATTCAGAGTTTTTGCCCTTACATGAGGGGGGTCCGGGGGCTCCCCCGATGCGGGTTCCAAATGGTTGGGTGCTTATATGTTTTGGGCCTTGTATAAATTCTTTCTTTTCTTTCCTTCTTATAACTGTCGAAAAAGAGCAATAAAGTGTTTTGTTTGATCATGGTGCTCATATGTTTCCTTCGATTGTTTCTTGCTCGAGGTTTTCGTAACACCTTTTTCCGCGAATTTCTATTTTTTTTTTGCTACGCGATTTTCGTAAATCGCTACTCGATTTAGCGATTTTTCATTTTTTTTCATTACGAGATTTTCGTAAATCACTATTCGATATAGCGATTTATGAAAATCGCATAGCGATTTGCCATTTATTTATTTTTTGCTACACGATTTTTATAAATCGCTACTCAATTTTGTGATTTGTCATTTTTTTGCGCTACGTGATTTTCGTAAATCGCTGCTATATGTAAATCATAAATCGCGATGCCGAACACCACCCCCTTGAGCACGATCTTCGCCTTGATCAGGTTGTAGTCGTTAGCCATTCCGATGACAGTCTTGAGGTCTGTGATGGGGAAGTCGGAGAGGAACGTGCCATTCCTGATGCCCGTGTTGGGCAACGTCAGGGTGGCCTGGAAGGCATAGCCCTGATCGAAAGTATTGCCGACGTAGGGGTAGACAGATTGTACTTTGAAAGACTCTGTTGTAGGTGTATTGAATAAAGATTTTGTTGTAGGTGTCCCTCGAAGGCGGCGGAGGAGTCGTCGCAGTCGGTTGCCTGCTGGATAAGGGCAGCATTCCGGCCACTGCTAGCAGAAAGAGGATGACAATCACCATCGAATCGCCGGCTCTTTGCCTCCCTTATTTTTTTCTCTCTCTAGAGAGAGAGAGAGAGAGGGTTTTACAGTGTTTCACGGAGAAGGAAGAAGAAGATGATGACGAAAAGTTCAAACGGAAAAGAAAGAGAGAGCGCTTCAGGTTCGTTTCGCTGTTTAGACTTTGAAGAGTCAACATCATCCTCGACTTTCTGGATGGAGCACATTTTTGTCATTTTCTCGAACCGTCGTTTCATGGCAAGAATAGCAAAAAAGGGTACTTAAGTCTTTGCAATCGCACCAGACTCTGATGCTAAGTGATGTCGACACACACGGGAATACGAGCCTCATATGCTTACATACGTGGCGCTCATTCGGACCCCCAAACACGCACTATGGCATTCAGTGCGTCTTCGGGGGAGAACACACACCACTCTCTTGGCATCCTGGGATCTCATTACTAAACCTAAATAAGATAGTGGTTTGGGGATTCGAGAGGTATGGAGATGGAATAAAGCTCTTCTATTAAAATGGTTTTGGTGTTTGCTATAATCGGAAAAGCCTTGGGTGGATGTTTTTAAGCAAAAGTATGGGTTGAAGGGCTAACCATGGGAGTGGATGGGGGGATCCAAATGGTTGGGTAGCTCTGGGATTTGGAAGGGATTGGTAAAGCTCTTGCCTATCTTTATTCAATCCATTCGGATTGTTTTGGGTAATGGAAGTTGTACACGATTTTGGAAAGATCGCATGGTGTGTTAATAGTTGATTGAAGGACATGTATATGTCATTGTATTGGGTGGCCCCATACTAGATTCACTCCAAATATGGTATATTCACTATTTCCTCTTGTTATATCATATGCTTGGCGTTCCTACGGTTTCTTGGATCCCGGGCAAAGTTCTTTGGGATATTGCCTATCTATTCTGGGGTTCTATTGATGGTTGATTCAACATAACCGTCTTCTTTCGGACAATGCACTCAAGAGAAGAGGCTTTTATCTTCCAAGCCAATGTATTCTTTGTGGGAAAAGCAGAGAAAAGCTCTTTTCACTTATTTTGGGGTTGTGAATACACTAAGAATTGTTTCATTAATGTGTAAATGGCCCAGTCATTTATGGGAGGCAAGCTTTGATCTTAAAGATGTACACTATAGGAGTTTCATCAAGAGGAAGGGCAGAAAAATGGTTTTTTCTTGTGAGGTGATATGCACTGATATTAATTACGTCACTTCCTATGGATGCAAAGAAATGGGCGTCGTCATTTGGAGTGTTAACTTCCTTCCAAGCTATGTAACACAGACTCTTCTAATAGGGCACCGCATCTGCGTCACACTCACATTCATGTGGGTGCGACACTTGGACACGGCTTCATGTCAGGTAAAGTCAATCACACTGAGGTCCATTTCTATACAAAAGTAGATTCAATTAATCCTAACCAAGTTTATTTTTATCTATATTATATATATATATATATATATATATATATATATATATATATATATATATAAATACATAAATGCACTTAACTTAAAACTATTAAAAATTATATATACCCTCCCTCGCACCCAAGTTTTTAAAGTGTTGCATCATTGCATCCGCACCCATATCCACACCTGCATGCGCACACATAGCTTCCAAGGTTATTGCTATGACAACTTTGATGGAACTAAGGCATAAATTATGTCTCAAGTGGCCTGATCTCCAAAAATATTTTATTTTGCAATTCGATATTGCTTTGAAACCATGTGGGAGTGACACCTTGTCATTCTTGTTGTAACATATATTTCTTACTCTAATAAATTGGTGTTGAATACTTTTCTTTCAAAAAAAAAGTTGTGTCAAGGCCTTTACTATTGTTACGGGTGTAACTAGTTTGGGTTTTGTCTGATTCAAACCTGCTCTGATACCATGATAAAACAGAGAAGATGAGAAATAATGTTGGATTTAACGTGGTTCGGCTCTTGGCCTACGTCCATGGGCAGAGAAACAAATGCTCATATTATTAATGTCACGCTAGCAATGAGATACAGGAGGTGTTTATATAGGGTTACAGGGGGCGATAGGTAGGATGGATTAGGAAACTGTAACCCTTATCGTGTAACCCTTATCGTCAAATACAAGATAAGGCCAAGCAGTTACAAGGAAAGAAACGTGAACCAAAGGGAACCTAAGTTGAACAGGTTCCCAAAGAGACCACGATGGGAATAGGAATCTCATCGTAGTTGGCATGCTGTATTTTTAACAATTATAATCTGATGCAGATATGGTTTCGATTTTTTTACTAGCAAACTCAACGGAGATATCCATATTTGTTTGATATCCAAATCTGTTTAAATTAAGAAAAGCAGATTTGGAATAAGTTGTTCACCATCAGAGTCCGAATCTAAATCCAAGACATTTTAGGCAACATTTGATTTAGTTGGATCCCGTATTACGTTCCTAGTTGATGGGTTGTAATTTGTCCATCTTGAAATGAACATTCTTGGTTAGTTCTGAAGTTGGACCTTGACTTGGAATTTAGAGTGGACCCACTGGGCCAAGTTGCAGCCATAAACTTGGAAAGTGTGCAGCAGACTCAAACATACACAATTGGTACAAGCTAACCATCCCAACCAAAAAAAATAGTTGAGCCTATGTAATAATTACTTGGTCGTAATATAAAATTGAAGTTTCTTTGGGTTATAAATTCAAAAAAAAAATGTCTACCCTTTAAGATCGTGACTAATTTCACTTGTCAATCGTGCTATAGATTTGTTGTCCAAAAAGCATGAACCATACGAATATCTGTGCATGTTATTTGCTTTCCTCAAAGAGAAATGCTATGCCCACCCATGAGGTTAGATTTGTTTGCCACCATCCCGTTTTCACATGCTCACGTTTCTAATTTCTCTATTGTCAAGGTCGTTGTGCCATTATTTGTCGGTGCCTCCGCCCGTACTCCTGTTTTGCACAATTTTGTGGTGGCTTCTGGAGACATGTGTGGCTCTCGTAAGCATCAGTATTTTGGAAACCCGCACTTCATTATTTTTCCATGCAGGCATTCTGATGGCCTGGTGGTTCATGTTATGGGTTTTAATGCCCTATCTTATAGAGCTATCAACCGCATGGTGATCAGCTTGCAGGCTTCTTTCCTCCTATCTCCCGCGGACTTCATGTTTCGCCTCTCTTTGCATCTCACAGTTGGCCACAGTTCGTCTGGGGATCCGGTTACTTTTACCTCTGGGGACTCTCCTCCTGCGGGTGTTGATCCTACAGTAGGGTAAAGTCATCTCTTTTCTATGCTGGGTATCAAAGTTAATGAAGTTGCACGGCTTCTCGATGTTTCTCTTTCCTCACAACAACTGCTTCATATCTCAGAAGTCATGCTCGTATTTGTTGCTGCGGTCTCTGACCTTCTCCCCTCCTCTGCGGCAACCCTATATGGGGTCGTTCTTCATATGCTGACTCCCAACTTGTTCCCTCAATCAGGTGTTGGGGCCAGTTCTGCCCGTCGAGGGCGTCGTTGCAACCTGCACACCTTCGCCTCCCATGCTGGTGGTTCCCCTCGACGTTCAGCCAGAGCTCGCACCCCTCAGAGTTTTGCTGACTTTCAACTATGAAGACTCTATGCTGGAATATTAGAGGGTTGAACTCTCCAGACAAGTGCTTGTTCCTGGCAAGCTAGATTCGCCAGAAAAAGCCAAATCTTATTGCCCTATTCGAAACAAAAATGGAAGACGTCTCTCGATCTGTCGTTTCTGAAATTTGGAGAGGGGCAGACTTCTTCTTTAAGCCCGCGGTCCACTATGTTGGTGGTATTTTTATTCTCGCAAAGCCTTCTCTGGGTATCTCTCAAGTCGACGATGGCCTATTCTCTCTTTTGATTGCCCTTTCCTTGAAAGCGGGAACCCTTACAACGGTGATCACTATTGTCTATGGCCCAAACCATCCTCCCCTTCGACCCTCATTATGGTCCGATTTGAGTAGAATTATCGATTCTTTTGAAGAGCTGCACCTTCTTATGGGAGACTTTAACTGCTTGTTGTCTATTCATGACTCAAATCCTCCAGTTTCTCTAACTGCCTCTATGCGGGGTTTTCAGGATTTTGTCCAACAACATCAGTTTTATTTTGTTCCTCCTACCGGCGAGCCTTTCTCTTGGTCGAATAGAAGGTCTCACCCATGCTACAGGCTGCTAGATCGAGTGCTCGTCTCTCCCAATCTGCTGGAGATCCTCCCTGACATCACATGCTTCCTGCTTCCTCCTTCTGTCTCAGACCATAGCCAGGTTGTCACTCGTTGGGGAGAAGATTTTACCTCTGCAAGGACTTTCATCTTTAAAAAATGGTGGTTGAAGGAGCCCGACTTCAAATCTGTGGTCCATCGTTCATGGAGCAAGCCTTCTACTACGGTCAGGGTTGTTGTTCGGTGTCATGAGAAGCTTTTTCGTCTCAACTGCGATATCAAAGCTTGGCTTCTGAATCATAATATCAGTAAATTTCAGCAAATGGATGCCTGGGAGCAAGAGTTGTCGAGCATTCATCATTCTATGTCTTTCCCAGAATCCCTTTCTGATTCAACTAGTCATAGCTTAAAGGTCAGGTCCACTGAGCTTTCTTTGCTTCTGCAAAGATGATGGATCAAGGATTAAATTAGATGGAAACAACGGGCGAGGGTGCACTGGCTTGCGACTGGTGACAACAATACGGTAAATCAGGGATAAAGGAGATCTAAAAGATAGCAAGGAGATTTGAAAAGTTGTTATCTCATCAATGCAGTGTATATATCATGTACATTCTAATGCAATGGCATTACCTTTGATCATTTGTTCTCAACTTCACATCTTTTACTTTACACCAGCTGGGTTGCTTGGTTGAAAGCAATAGCAGAAGGGAGAATGTCTGAATCTCTGAATGATTGGAAACTAAGGGTAGTGAAGGGTCTGACTTTTATTGCTAACATACTAACTGTCTGAAATCAAAACCTAGACATAACGTGACACCACTACACGATTTCAGATATTAACGTCAATACAGATGCTATGTTGTTGATTAAATGAACCTAAACTATATGTAATAACTAAATACTATGACCAACTAAACAACTGAGGTAGCCAATGAGATCAGTGTCACTCACGCTGGAACAACGTGTTTGACGTTGATTCACGCTATGACAAGAATAAAACGATGTAGCAAAATAAACTAAAACTTTGGAACAAGACGTTGAACCTAATGCTGAAAGTAAATACCCACTGAATAAAATATTATGCGGTTTCAATAAATAAAAAAAATGATTAACATGCATTGACTATATTATTCATGTATTTTTATATTTTTTTAGATGATAAATCTGAACTAAATATGCAAAATAGACAAAATCAAACAAAACTAAAACTACGATAAAAAAGAGAAAAAAAAAGAAGCAAACTGTTGTGGATCGCCTCTGACGGATTGGTTGAGAAGAGAAGACGATCAATCCAGCTGCATCCACGCTTTCCTGACGAAGAAGGCAAGAAAAGCCGATGAAGAACGGGTTTAGAAGACAGATGAAATGAAGAATAAGAAGGGGAAGAAGGAGAAATAGCTCAAGAGGGTAAATCGGCCAAGAATGAAGAAGAAGAAGGGAAAAGGGAAGATGGAGGCAAGGAAGGCAAGAGGACTGCTGGAAAAATGTTTTTCCCAACCCTCCAAACTACTATTTATAAGCCTAATTAGGTTAAAACAAAGTTTTCAAAAGAGTCCAAATATTTTTATAATTTCCAAACAAGGTCTCTTATGAAAACATGTTTTTTTCTAAAAATTGAAACTTACTAAACCAATTAAAAATTAGCTAATACAAACCTAAGCTAACTAAACTACAATTAAGAATTTTAAATCTAATAAAAACACTAAAAATGCAGGAAAAGCTTTGAAAACCCTAATTTTCTAATAAAATTCAATTTAATGTTGTTTCTCAAAACTAACGATAAAAATGGGTTTTTAGAGTGATTTTAACATGGATCATGCATAAATAATGATTAATAAAATATGAATATTATGCATAATCAAATACCTCCATGCTTATCATTTGCTAGTCCTCGAGCAAACTGAAGCAAAAATACTAAATTAACTAATCAAAGCAAAACCTAACTCACTTTTGTAGGAATCACAGTTGTATTTAGCATATGCAATAAGCTCTTTCAACCCCTGGGTTATCTCAGCGGACGAGTAAGGTCTCGTGAGGGTTTACAGTGATGCTACCCACAAACATCTATGTCATGTATGCATAAAAATTTCAACTTTAAAAATCATTAGGCAGTCAAGGTATTTGTTTTCACAGATATTTCATGCCATTATATTATCAAAATATGATTAGTCTTTTACATACCACCATATAATAAAATATTTTCTTTCACTTTTCTAAATAGCATAATCATTTATATTTTATTCTCAAAAAATCAAATATATACATGTTATTATTTTATTATCCTCACTCATGTTTTCTGCACAGGTTTTCTCAATATTTGTTTCTAAGCAGTGAACTCTTTCTTTTACGCTCTTTCTTTTTCTTTTTCTTTTTCTTTTTCTTTTTCTTTTTCTTTGATTTTTAATTTTTCACACTTTTTCTTTCTTTCTTTCTTTTGTTGAACACTATATCAAATTTTCAGTTTTAGTGACTCGTGTAACGAGCTTTGGGTCAGTGACTCCCAGGCTAGACGACCTTAGGGCACCAGATACAAAGTATCCCTTAGACTTAATCGCTCAAGTTACTAAACCTTTAATTTTCATAGTTTACATATAGCTTGCTTCTCTGTCGTGTGCAATGTCAACATCTATTAGGCTTTCTATAAAGTCTATATACCGGGCTTTTAGGTCGGTGGCTCCCAAACCAGATGGCTTTAGAGCACTAGGTGTAAACACTCTTCAGGCTCTACTCGCTCGAACAAAATAGGCCACAAATATCAACTTAGATAAAGAAGTAATTTCCTTTATTATCCTTTTCGACATGGGAATCAAACACTTCAACTTGTGTTTGAGCTCAACTACTGGAGAATACAAACAGATCAAACAACTAAACGTATGCTCGTTTCACTTTTTGAGCTCTTATGCAATATTGTTCATTTGCTTAGTTTTTCAAAAATAAAATTATATTTATTCATACTTGTGATTCAAAATAGACTCTAACATGCATCTATCATCATTTCTTTGAAATCCACATAAACAATCATGATTTTCTAGATTTGCGTCAGAAAAAAAAAATCATGGGGCTTAAAAAAAATTTAAAAACATTAGATTTTGCAAAGCAGTCATATAAGTTCAAACTCATTCCTTAAAAGCTTATCTTTTATGAGTTACCATCAAAAGTGCAAATACGAAGATAGAAAAAGTTTGAGTATGCAAACTACACCCTCCCCCATGCTTGAATGACATTGTCCTCAGTGGCACCCCCCCATGCTTGCATCAAACTAAGTGAATGCATATAAGAACAAATATGATTGAGAGAAAATGAGTAGAATTCACCTGATCCACACTATGAAACCTTACCTGATACGGTATGTGAATGGTTCTGCAGAGGTTCCACCTGTCTCACAGTTTGCAACTCATAGAAATATGCAAAATAATGTAATACATATATGATCTAGGCTTGACGCTCATGAAGAAAAACTACTAAAGCTACTAATGATACATCACAAATATGGGTTGCCTCTGATAAAGCGCTAGGTTTTATGTTCTCAGCCAGACAGATCTCTGATGACCCTTCATCATCCATGAGATTAATGGACGTGAAGTCATGCTCAATCAGGCGTTCTAAGGAAAATGGTGACATCCGTGACACTGCACACTATGTTTTCTCCAACTCTACCCCTATGCATCCTACGATGACTCTCTAGACTGGAAGGAAAGAGTTTAGTCTCCACGTGAAGACTATTCTTAAATGGTGGAGAGCCAAGAACCGAACATCTATCAATATAAGCAGCATCAAGCAAGGGAGGGTTGTTGTAAACCTGCTTGACTATGCCAGGCATTTCGTGCATGTGTGCCCCTTGCTTGCTGAAATCACTCGATTTTTCTAAGGCCTGCAGAACAGAGGCTCAAAGAATATACAAAGAAGGCATGGGTTGTGGGCCATGCCCGTTCTCCTCGGGCCTAGTGGAGGAGATCAACTGGTCAGTGGGTATGACAGTGGGCTCGTCAGTCGATTCTTGAGTAGGGTGGAATGCCTTCCTACTCCGAAGGGACATAACAGAGTTGACCTACTCATGGTGGGAGCCTGTGAGGTGTAGGTCGTGATACATGGGTTCCTTACCCTTCGAGTTGATGACAGACTGACTTGGGAGGCTTTCCTCGCTTCGCTTGCTCACGGTCTCAGCCAACTGTCTCATCTGCGTCTCAAGCTTCGCTATCGACTGTGTATGGGAAAAAAGGGTGGTCTTGATGACAGATAAGGCCTCGAGCAGCTTCTCCTGAAAAGATGAGCTCGATGTGGGCTCCTAAAGAGAAGGCAAGCTAAGCGAGGGGTAGACCTGTGAAAGTGTGGGACGTAGATAACCTTGTGAGAAGTTACCTTGTCTGTGTTGTGTTTGGGAGGGCAGATAGAGTGGCTCTTCTAGAGTTCTCCATGCGAAGTTGGGATGATTTTGCTATCTCGGGTTATAGGTGGGTGCATAAGGATGGTGCACCAGTCTGGCAAAACCTTGGGCAACATTCACTTGCTCCTGAACGAATTCAGATGGAGTGGTGTTGTTGGACACTCAGAAACAAAGTGCATAAACTTGCACCGATAACAATAGCCCCGTGAGTCGTGAGTTGCCATCTATATAAAGATGCACCTAAATCAGAAAAAGTATAAAATTTATACTTACAATGTGATACCGCGGACATGATGGATCTTGAACCAGCTTTCTCAAATACTCGCTCTGATACCAATTCTGTAATGCCTCGGATTTTCAAAACAAAGCTAAGTTAAAATTTTTGGGAATTTCTTTTTTTTTTCTTTGCAGCAAAACTTAGAAAAGTTTTTAGCAGTGAAATCAGACGTTAATGAGTCGTCAGTTTTAGAAAACTCTGGGCAAGTCACAGATATGTGGCCAAGCACTTCTTGACCACCAAGGTGTTTCATTTATCAAAACAACTTGCTTATTACAAACATCACTGCCTGAAAAAGCAGTACTTAGTTTTAATAAAGAAAGCAGTATCACCCTGTCTAGAGAAACCCTGGAACTTGATGTCGTCTTGCTCCACATATAGCAACGCAGATTCAACGCCTGAAATCTTCATTAAACAGGGTCAAAACCAATGATG